>NW_024096464.1:0-710000 GCF_016545835.1 Crotalus tigris | reverse complement strand
AATTTGTCACGAAAAGTCATATATAATGAAGTTCAAGTATAATAGTTAATTGTTCAATTGGATGAAAAGGAATATTCCATTTTCTTTCTTTAGGAAATACAAATCAACAGCCTTCATTGTATCCAGTTATCACTGCTAGTATGTCATTGTCCGGACTTATTGATTTCCAAGAAGCAAATAAAAATATTCAGAAATCTATTCCAAATATGGTGGGGACAAGGTTATCTGACCATTCTTCCCCTACTTATTCAGGATCAATATCTTCATTGAAAACCCAAGACAAGATAACCCCAATGGGCAATACCATATCTAAACCATGCACTGGCTCACGTGAAAGCCAGTCATTTAGTTTCAGACTTGCTACAAATGAAAATGATAAGCAGGCAACCGAACAGCCTGAGCAGATGGCCATCTCTACGATGGGCACCACAGAATTCAAAATAAGCAAGAAGAAGAAAAAGCTGAAAAAAAAGAAAGCCCTCCGAGCAGCCCGTGTTCCTGAGAACAGTGATACAGAACAGGACGTGAGTGATTCAAAACCATTTAGGAAAGTAAAGGCTGTAAAGATACCCAAGGGAGAGAAAGTAACAACATCCACCCCTCCAAAGCAAGAGGATGCTCAGGAAAGAAAGAGAAAGAAGGAGAATGACAGTGACACATCTCTTGAATTTGTGGAAATCCCTAAATCTCCTCTGGAAGTGGTGGCCATCACCTCCTCGGAATCGGAAAGTGAGAAACCAGATAGCCCTTCTAAGAGAGATACCTTGAACGCCACAGAGAAACTTTTGAGAGAGCCATCTCGGTCGAGCTATGACGAAGTGAGCTCTACTAGTGAGATTGGAGTAAACTATAAAGATGGTATTGGTAGAAGGTGAGCTGGCAAACTATATGTGTACTGATCGCTGTCTGCATTGTAGTGGCTTTTAACCTGGCTAGGATATTAGAGTTTATGATTCTTGGGGGCAATATAATTGGTCTTCTTAATATTTAGAAATCCTTTAGGAATTCTAAAGCAGTGGTTCTCAACCTTTCTAATGCCGCGACCCCATAATACAGTTCCCCATGTTGTGGTGACCCCCAACCACTTATACATCACCCGGTGCCAGGGGCGTGGCCAAAGAAAAGGGGGAAAAATGGCGGACAGCCTTGCTTGGCGACCCCCGTGAAATGGTCGTTCGACCCCAAATGGGGTCCCGACCCACAGGTTGAGAACCACTGATCTAAAGGAATATTCAGGAAACCGTTAGCTGAGAAATGGTTTAGAAAACAATTGAATTTTGACCTACTGAACCATATTCATCAAACCATGGATGACAAAAATCCTATTTCATATAACGTTTGTGATTGTTGAGAAAAGTTTTGTTGTAGTTTCTGTAGAAAG
Organism: Crotalus tigris; assembly: GCF_016545835.1. Classification (NCBI taxonomy): domain Eukaryota; kingdom Metazoa; phylum Chordata; class Lepidosauria; order Squamata; family Viperidae; genus Crotalus; species Crotalus tigris. The sequence continues at coordinate 708,619 of NW_024096464.1, read as the reverse complement.
ACTTAACTCCTTTTTCGTAGAATATTTTTCCAAGAAGATTCTAATGTAGTATTATGTTTTGTAGTGGTGTTTTTTCCCCCTAAACTACTTAAATTGTCAGTGGCATTCTCTTTCTTCTGTAGTGTGGCTGAGACTCAGACATTCATATCGGCATTACGAGGATCAAAAACCTCATCAGGTACATCTGTTCGTGTATTGGTTTTCTTAACAGCAAAATAAGTATAAGATCTTTTGGAGGAGAAATTAAGCTGCAGTTTCTTGGAATTCAGTTGCTTCATACTGCTTTAATTATGCACTTAAAAATATTCTAAAATTTCCAAAATACCCATGCTAATTTATTTTTTCTGAGACTTTAACTTGAGGTTTCTTACATCTTTTGCTTGCTCTTTGATCTGTTTGATGAAAGTTAAATTATCTTTCTTCTAGCCAATAAATTGCTTATTTCTTTTTGTATTTCTTTGTATCTACTCTGTATGAAGAAGGAACTCAAAGGTTACTTTGAGATAAATTTTGACTCAAGGAATTTAATCACTTGGAACCAACATCTAATTTGAGATGCGCTTCAGTAAACTTTTGAGGAGCTTTAATATAATCTTGACGAGATGACAATAAAATATTGTTCAAAGCTAACCATTTTGGTGCTATATTTATTTGTAACATATGTTTGAATGTATTTGGAGAATGTTGCTTTTTCTTTTCTGGTGATGCAATAAATTTCCACTCCTTTTCCCCTTATACTTAATGTACTCCTGTTGTGATGGCAAGCTTTTTCTGTATGGTTCCAGACTGTATCTATTAATGTTGGTAGCTCATTTTTATACTGTATTTTTTTCTTGATAAAGTTGCAGTTTAGTTCCTTTTCTTAACTCCTTCAATTAACAGAGTCAAAACAAACTTGATTTGTTGCTCAGCTGAAGGGTTAGATAGGGCAGATAGGGAGACTGAGCAGACCTACGAGGATTATTATGGGTTGGGAGAAGCAGCCTGGAAGGCTAGTAGCCTTTGCACAGGTTGAAGAGTGGGTGTGGACAGCACTATGCTTCAATGGGTAATGGGTGCAAGGAAGAAGAAATGATCAAGTGGGAAGGCAAAGGGGAACCATTAACCATACCCAATACTTCAGAGCAGCGGTTCTCAACCTGTGGGTCGGGACCCCATTTGGGGTCGAACGACCATTTCACGGGGGTTGCCAAACAACGCAGTCCACCATTTTTTTCCCTTTTCCTTAGCTGTGCTACTCCCTTTTATTCTATTGGCTTTTAAAAGCCAATAAAATAGACTCTCTTGAATAGAGTCTAATTCTATTGGCTTTCAAAAGCCAATAGGAATTGTCCAGGCTATCTCTGCCCTGCTGAGCCCGCCAAAAGTCCCATTCTGCAAACGGTGCTGCACCAGTTGAGTAGTCCTTGACTTACTACCGGTTGAGTAGTCCTCGACTTATGACCAGTTGAGGGTCGCAGCATTAAAAAGGTTGAGAACCACTGCTTTAGAGGACCAAGCACACTCATATGAATAGGATGTTTAATTGCAAACTTTGATTTGTATTTGCCAGAAGTGTCTTCAGAGCCAGGTGAAGATGAGGATCCCACAGAAGGGATATTTGAGGGGCATTCGGCTTCAGTGAATGCCATTCAGATTTTTGGGAATTTGTTGTATACCTGCTCAGCAGACAAAACTGTCCATGCGTATAACTTAGTGGTAAGTAGACCTGCTGAAAAGGAAATAGTTGGATTGCGACCTCTTTGACTCAAAGTAAATCTTGGGGCAATTAAAATGAGTGAATAATTAGCAAAAGTGGAAAAGTAGGGTGGGTCCTCAATATTTTTTAGACTGCAACTTTTAACAGCCTTGGGATAAATGCATCTCTCCAGATGAAACTGAAGCCTATTCAGTTTTGTGGGGAGAGATGAAGGAAACTTTATTATTAGAACCCCATTAATCAAATCTAGTGAATGCCATATGATACTTAACGTCTCTCTTAGAAAAAGAAACCAGTGATAGAAATACAAAACAATTCAAAATAATAAAAGATGTAACTTCTTGTTCCTAGGTTTCTGCAGACATATGCATGCTGCTTCATGAAAAAGTGGTATCAAAATTTTTCTTACAGAGCTTAAGTTCATATGAAATTGCAGCTCTTGCAGGAATGGTGGAACTTGCTAGAAGACAATATTAGGCAGGTAGTTTGGGACTATATATAGGTAGTCCTCAGCTAACAATTGTAGTTGAGCCTGACATTGATTTAAATCATTGTTAGTGACTAAGTGACCGGGGCCAATTTTACAACCTTTTTTTTTCTTGGAGCAGACATTAAGTAAACACCATATTCGTTATGTGAATCCACTTTTATTCTATGGGTGCTTTTTGTTGGAAAAATAAATAAATGCCAGAAACTTGCAAAAAGCATTAAAAAAATCACGGTTGAATGATTATGAGATGCTGCAAAAGTGAGCCTATTGCCAAGTACCCAAAATGTGATCATATGACTATGGGAAGTTGTTGCAGCCATCCTAACTTTGAAATTGAGCCATACATAGCTTTTGGAAGGGTCTGTTGTAACTTTGAACAGTCACTAAGTGGTTGTAAGTCAATAACTATTATATCTGTAGCTCCATATGCGCTTTAAATTTCTTATATCTCTAAGAGCTGCCTCTCTATTGTAAGTGACAAGAACTGCTAACATGGCTTCCTACTTTGGAGGTGGGAAATACACAGAAGCTGAGGTACAAGCCCCAAAGTAATTTTAATAAAGCTAGAAATAAACCAGAAACCCCATGATCCCATGCATGGTCCTTGATTTCTCTCCAAAAGGGTGATCTTTACCTCTTAAAAGTTGCCCATCCTAATTTAAGTATAATCTGACCACATTTTGTTCTTCTTTTCGTAGAACAGGAAATGTGTGGGTGTCTTTGAAGGGCACGCTTCCAAAGTCAACTGCCTCCTGGTAACTCAGACAGCAGGGAAAAATGTAGCACTCTATTCTGGCTCCAGTGATCACAATATAAATTGCTATAACATCAAAGTAAGTGTAGAGATTATGTTGACGCAACTAATTAACCAGGAGAAAAATGCATTGCCTTTTGTAATTCTGAATTTGTTCATTTGCTCCCTATGCCAAGCATGAGTGTTAGGATTGGCATTGGTAGACCTTCCCAGACATTTTGGAGTCTTGATATTTCTTCAGCTTTGTGGATCTTAAAGCATCTTCTAAGCATCTAAAAATGTGAGGTGGCTTCCGGAACTAAAAATATTTTCACCGATGCAAAGTGACAATACTATACTTGGGTTACAATTTAAATAATTATTTAAGCCAAATGATTTGTATAATTTTATTATTTGTACATATTCCTTGGTCTCAGATTGATAAAATTCATGGCAGTGATTTAGTTACAGACATCAAGGCAATACTATGTGTACATTGCTTTTTTTTTCTTAATAGACAAGAGAACTTATTGATCAGTTTAAACTGGATGACCGGGTGCTTTGCCTGCACAGTAGATGGAGGATCCTTTATGCCGGCCTTGCAAATGGAAATGTGGTCACTTTTAATATAAAGGTCAGTATAAGAGATGTAAACATGGCTAATCTCCAAGAAGAAAGGCTGCTGTATCGTGTGATAACTGAAAAGGACAAATAACGTTGGAAGTTCAACTTGTATCCAACTTCCGTAGTTAAAGAAACAAGGGGAAGATCTACCTGGGCACAGTCAGAGGTTGGTTGATGCATAAGCACAATTAGACATAGGACTAAAAATTTGCCTGGGGGGATAGTTACTGTGGAAGGAGTCCATGCACACTTTTCTGTTTCTTTGAATTATTTTTCTTTTCAAAATTAAAATTATGTAAGTATTTGCTATGGAGCAGAGTATATCTTAAAAGAAATTCACTCCATACAAAGTAAAGAACACTGTTTCTTAATGAAAAAAAATATTGTTTACAAGTCCAGTTATACAGGGATTTGGAGTTTGGGGGAAGGCATTCAAATAATCAGAAGGAGAAGGATTTAGTGCTGTTGGATCTGGAGGGAAATAATTGTGTCCCTACCTTATGTTTGGGTTGTATTTTCTTTTTCCCCAGAACAACCGACAACTTGAGACTTTTGAGTGTCACGGTCCTAGGGCAATTAGCTGTCTGGCTACAGCTCAGGAAGGGGCACGACGACTCCTGATTGTGGGATCCTACGATTGTACAATTAGTGTGCGAGATGCCCGAAATGGACTACTGCTCCGAACCCTTGAAGGTCACAGCAAAACAGTTCTGTGTATGAAGGCAAGTGCCTTAAAAAGAAGATGTTTTATTGAAATGCAGCCATTTGAAACAATTCGTAACTTGCAAATGAAACTCCATTCTTTTTGCTTGATGCTATTTCATCAGTTCTGAGGAGAAATAAGATGAGAGACAGCTGCTTTACACATAATCAGAGTTTTGGGTCATCCAACCCAATTGTTGTTTGGATATTGTTTCAAAGACTTCAGACGAGCCTTTCTTAGCCCAATCAAAATAATGAGAATTGAACCTGGGATCTTCTCTAATATAAGTATATTTTAAAATTTTTCCTGAATGTTTTTATTAATTGAGCTACGCCAGAGATAAATATTGCCAGAAGTGATTTCTTCCTTCCCTTTTGAGATCCTTCAGTGATATGTTCACCACTCATGTTTCTTTTGCAACACAGTCCTTTAGATTTCCAGAAATCCCATTGCTTTCAGTATCACTTCTGATTACACCAGTGCTTCACCTCTAAGATAGCTTCTTCAGTTGCCTACTGGATACTTTCTCCTTGGATATCCCATTATCATCTTATTCTGACAGTTGTTATCTTCTCATATTTTTTCAGAGTCTTCCTTGTATTGTTCCATTCACTAAAAATCAATGGAATTGTTGAGATAGAAGAAGCAATTTAGATTGAGTTCAACTCTAATCTTGATGTTCTCTAACCTTAACACCCTCCCCCCCCCAGAAATATCTATTTAAGGTCTTCTTGAATACATCCAGTAAACGGAACTCATAGTCTTCTTAGATAACTTGTTCGCCCCATCTTTATTCAAAGGACATAGTATTCAGTCCCTTATCATCCTTCTTATTTTTTTGGGAGTTCTTAATGTACTGGACAGAATTGGGCATAATACTATATTTGAGGTTAGGTTTGACCAGTATAGATTGGAATAGAACTATTAGTTCTGTAATTTGGAAATTATATTTTTATGAATGAAGTTAAATATTGTATTGCCCTATTTAGATAGCAGCACTTAGCTAGTTTTGAAAAAAAAAAATTGTTAGAATCAGACCTGGTTAGTACTTGGATGTGAAACAACCAGGAAATCCCATTAGAATTGAAATTTAAAAAAAAATCTGAAAGAAGGCAGTAGCAAATTACTTCCCTATTATTTCCTAAAAACATAACCGTGAAATCACCAGGAATCTTAATTTTGTAACTGTAGTTTTTATACTGGTTAAATTTTCCCATTTAAATATCTATTATTTTAATATACACTGTTACTAGGCCATTTATTCTGTATACCTATGTATGTGGTTGTTAAAAAAAAATGCAAACTTTTAACCAGATACCATACCTTGACCTGAACTTTATTTTAATTTGCTACTCAATTTTTTATATTTAATTCCATGTGTGTAGCTCTTGTATACAGCATTACAAAATTATGGTTCTTCATTTCTGTTCTTTTTGTATAGCTTTAACTGCTGCATTCTTTTATGTCCTTTCTTGTATTTGTATTGCACAATACAGAGAAGAGGAACTGTTATAAATAATAACGATTTGATTAGAGTGTGAAGATTGACTATCACATTCTTATTTTTGGCAAGCAAATCCTTTTATATATCAAGCGTAGGCCAAATAATTCAATCAAAAATCCAGAACTGTGCCAAAGTCTCTCCTGCAGGTCCAATAAAGACTTGCGTTCATGTTCAGATCAACCTTCCTCAGTGAAAGGCACTTTGAAGCAGCTCTTCCCAGGGAGATTGTATTTCAAAGGCATTTCCAACAGGAGAGACTAAATACTATCCTCTGGGTGGATGCACTCTAGACCAGTGGTGGCGAACCTATGGCACGCGTGCCAGAGGCGGCACTCAGAGCCCTCTCTGTGGGCATGCGCACTGCTGCTGCCGCCAGCAGCTTGAGCACGTCCATTAGGCTGCTGCCACCACCCGGAGCGGCAGCCCCACCCAGCACAAAGGAGGCGAAGCGACCAGCTAGCCAAAGGCCACCCCGAGCAGGGAAAGCCGGATCCCCATCAGCACCATGGCCCCCCAGTCCCAGCTAGGATTGCGTGCCTCCCCCCCATCTATCCTGGGCTTCCTGCCCACCGCCCCATCCCCAGAGACCCCCTGGATTTCCCCCAACCCTGCCTGGCTCTCACAGGCATCCCATGAGCAATATCGAGGTGGCCATGCCCACCCCAGCCATGCCCACACAGTCTGCCGTGACAACTGGAGCCATGCCCCCCCTGAGGGTACCACAATGCCGATGCAGCCCTCACACTTTGTGATAAATAAGTGGGTTTGGGGTTGTGGTTTGGGCACTCGGTCTCTAAAAGGTTCGCCATCACTGCTCTAGACTTTGCTTATAGATGCTTCAGATAGAATGTCTCCTATTATGTTTCACTAACTTTCCCTTTTCTCTTTGGAAAAGAAGGTTCTAGAGCAGAAAGCTGCTTGCCAGCATGCCAGCTGGGAGAGGATGTGGGATTTTTGGAGGGAGGCTTTGTCTGATGCTTTGCAGATCAATCAGTTGGAGATGTAAAAAAAACCTTCCCTGTAATAGATAATAGTTATTTTAAAACACCACTAAACTTGGTATTGACTAGGTCTGCGAGTAACTGGGTTGAGTTTAATGCAGTTCTGTTCCAGCCGGTGCTCAGACTGGCTTTGTAATTCGTTCCCTAGACATGATTCATTCATTGTAATTATATTATGGCAATTAAATGTGAAAGCTGGTGAGGAATGAAGTATTTCTGGTTAAATATTGTATGTAATCTGGCTGTTGGCTTGATCTTCCAAGGTTGTAAATGATCTGGTCTTCAGTGGTTCCAGTGACCAATCTGTCCATGCCCACAACATACATGTAAGTTGTTCGAAAGTCATTTCATTTTAATCCATGAAATTCTTCATACCATTTTTACTTCTAACAAAATAATTTACTGTTAAATTAGTGTCGATATTCTATTTACACTAATTTTAAACAAGTGTTCATAGAGAGAAACACCTAATACTGAAACTTGAATCTTGACTGTAGAGGTTCTGAGAAATAGAAAAATTAATTGCCTTAGGAGAATTTCATGCACTATATTTTTTATTTGACTAGAGAACTCTGCCTGTTAAAAAATATGCTACTAGCCCTGTTTCATCTAGCTATGTGGAAACAATGGCTTGATACAGTATTTTAAGAAGAAATCCATCAGATAGCTATTATTATATTATGATCCACGAAAAACAACAGTAATTGAGACTCGTATTTTCATCACTAAACAATGCGGTCATTAAGTACAACATCACCTGACCACATCTCATAATGACGACAACCCCGGCAGCCCTCCCTATTGCCATCATTAAGTGAGGATCACAGGCGACTGACAAGCAAGCCGGGAGGCAGAAGGGGCATGCTCTGGATCACGTCAGCCAAGGAATTGATTGGCGGGTAAAGGAAAGGAGCCTTTCTGCTGCAGAAGATCGTGCACCTTGAGCTGAAATCTGCCCCCACCCTCTTGGCTTTCCAAAAGAGCCTCAAAACCTGGCATTGCCAACCTGGGACTCTGGTAGGGGCATCCCATTTTGGAGAAGGCTAGTAGATGAATACAAGATCTCACCCATACTCTGCCTCTGCATTGGTTCTTTTTATCCATTTTAATATTAATTTTAATGTATTAATTTTTACTATCTGATGTTTTAAAGTTTTAATCCTGTAATTGTTTTTATTCTATTAATTATGATATTGTAAGCAACTCAGAGGTGCTTGGTAGAGTGAGGGGCGCATACAAATTCAATAAATAAATAAATGGGGATGGGAATGGGAATGGAATAAGAATACAGTAAAGATCAGAACAGAATAGAATAGATAAATACAAATTCTCAGATGCATCTCTTTTTATTTCTAATGAATGATGGTTGTAAGGACACACTTTTACACAAAATACATAAAGATTGATCCCCAGTGGCTATATGAAAGTGTTGTTCACACTAGACAGTTAACAATCTTTCTTACAATGCTCACTTCATTAACGATATAAACTAAAGGAGAAAAATCTCTTTTAAGATTTTGTTCTTAACAGGAGGGTGTCTATAAGAATTTAGTAGAAACAATCAATTTACTTGCTCTGCACATACCCATTTATCCTGCTCATCTTGTTGCAGACGGGGGAGCTGGTACGGATATACAAGGGGCATAGCCATGCAGTAACTGTTGTGAACATCCTGGGAAAAGTAATGGTAACAGCCTGTTTAGACAAGTGTGTTCGAGTATATGAGTTGCAGGTAAAAACCTAACTGATTTTATTTAAAGGGGAATGTGGTAATTATCTTTGTAAACGATATCCTTTGTTTTTCTTTGATCCCAAGTGATGTATTCATCTTCAAATATTTCATGAGTTCTAATTTAAAGCAACCCTTTTAGGTCTAAATTGGGTTTTAAGGAATCCTGTAGGAGTTGCACAAACTTCAGGATCTAATCTCTAGGAAGAATAGCTGCTGGGTTGTTTGTTTTGCATGCTGAACTTACTTGCCATGAGATAACAGTGTTGCTGTGAAGTCCTGGGTCAGTGATGGCGAACCTTTTAGAGACCGAGTGCCCAAAAACTGCCCCTGCCCCACCCCCTGCCCCACCCCCTGCCCCACCCATGCTCCACCCCCTGCCCCACCCACGCTCCACCCCACCCTGCCTGCCCGCAGGGCCACTCACCACTTCCAGGGCCCGCTGCAGATTGCCCAGGCAGCCCAGCAGCGCCACAGTGGCCACGCCCTCTGCCCACGCCCTGCAGCATCAACTATGCGCGTTGGGGCGTGAGAGCAGAGTCTTGTCTACGCTGCCTGGCTGCCATGTCCTTGGCTGCGCTGCTCCGCGTGGGCCACGTTCAGGGGCGACTCTCCTTCAAGGGGGCTGCTGGAGAGGAGGAGGTCGTAGGGGGAGGCGAGGCTGGGGCAACAGCATGTGTGCCCACAGAGAGGGCTCCGAGTGCCGCCTCTGGCACCCGTGCCATAGGTTTGCCACCACTGTCCTAGGTTATGTACATTGCCTGCCACACATTCTGAAAGTGTGAGGTTATTTAGAGAAAGAAATGACTTGTTTGATAACTTTTCTTCTGGGAGAGTCTGTGGCTGGAAATGAGTATTTAAAATAAGCGAACTAGAATTGTGGGGCAAAGAAGCAGGTTGTTTTGTTTTTCTTACATTGTTTACATGCAGTTTACTAAATTCTTTAGGTATATGCTTATTGGCTTATTTTCTTTGTTTCCCCCCCCCCTCTTTTCCACCAAGTCTCACGATCGTTTACAAGTCTATGGAGGACATTCGGATATGATTATGTGCATGACCATTCATAAGAGCATGGTAACACTTTGTTTTCCCTTTCTGTAATAGTAGGGATTTTCCTCTTATGATTATGGCTATCTGGAAATAGATTATTATTTTTGCTTGCTTTGTAGATAGTGTTTTGCAAGTAACTTCGTGCTGGGTTCCCTCTGGTTGGGAAATAGGACTGTAAAGCAATTATGAATTTGTTAGAAGTTGTATCTAAAGAGCTAAATATCCTCAAACCCACTAGAGGGTTTAAGACTTGTGGACTTCAATTCCCAGAATTCCTCAGCCAGCTTTGCTTGAAGTCCACAAGTCTTAAAGTTGCCAAGGTTGAGGACCCCTGCACTAGAGTACCCAATGAGGAGTATCTGTCACCTGGGGGAAGATAAGCAGGCATTTGTATCTTATATTTAGGAACATCAAACTGACATTACCACTTCTCTATGTGCATAAGGAGATTCTGGATTCTAGCCAGGCTCTAACAAAAGATATACCGTATTTTCCGGCGTATAAGACGACTTTCTAAAGCAGTAGTTCTCAGCCTGTGGGTCGGGACCCCATTTGGGGTCGAACGACCATTTCATGAGGGTCGCCAAACAACACAGTCCGCCATTTTTTCCCCTTTTCCTTAGCTGTGCTACTCCCTTTTATTCTATTGGCTTTTGAAAGCCAATAGAATAGACTCTCTTGAATAGAGTCTAATTCTATTGGCTTTCAAAAGCCAATAGGAATTGTCCAGGCTGTCTCTGCCCTGCTGAGCCCGCCAAAAGTCCCATTCTGCAAACGGTGCTGCACCAGTTGAGTAGTCCTCGACTTACGACCAGTTGGAGGGTTGCAGCATTAAAAAGGTTGAGAACCACTGTCCTAAAGCATGCAAATCGTCTCCGAAGTCGGGGGTCATCTAATACGCCGAGTCGTCGTATACGCCGGAAAATACGGTAAGTAAATTCACAGATCAGAAGAAGCCAATCTAATGTCCTGCAGTTGGATTGGACCCCAAACTTTTATCTGCCCTTGTGGGATGGCCAGGGGTAAGGGACTGTATTTAGTATTATTTATGTAAATTTGGCACTCCTTTTTCTCCCCTCCTCCCATATTAAAAAGTATCCCAGTTGGATACTTTAAAACAACTGAACTGTGATAAAATAATACAATTTTATCCAACTCTTTTCAACCTGTGAAAAGCATCAGATAACTTTTGAATAAACTTTTAACATTTGAGATGACTAAACCAGCAGAAATCTGAAAAGCACAGCAACTCTAGTTTAACCAACAGCCTAAGTAACTAGGTTATACAGTATGTTTTTCACTTCTGTAGTAACCCAGGTGTGTGTCTGTTTTTTTTTTTTTTAAATTGGGCACTTACCATAGAATGCCTCCATAGCCTGAATGGCATCATTATAAGTTGTTATCCCATTGACTGCATGCAAAAGTTATTTCTCAGGAAATAGCACCATTCAAACACTTAATGATATTTGTACTGTTAAACCACTTGTTTAGTTACAGAACTTAGTTTAATAACTCCATAGAATAACTGAGGGACTTTATTCAATTGACGATCCTGCATTAATTGGTTGCATATTCATGTATATTTTCTAAACATTACTACTGATTTCTTGGTAAAATAGTTTTTACAGTTCATACTTAGGTTTTATTTTCATAGATATACTAGCTGTTTTACTGTTATTGATATCTTTTTTTTAAAGTTCATACTAAAGGGTTTTTCACATCTTCAGTAGTATGCTGATTGAATTGCTTCCCTTAATCCAACCCATTATGAACTGAGTGATAAAGGCGTGTATAGAAATTAATTCAACATTTTGTTTTTTTATCACTAAAATATATAAGCTACTGTACAAAAAAATAAATAGTCTAATCATAGTGGAATTCTAAATATAGTACCAGTGACTACTGCATTTGGTATATCCATGTCGTTTTATTCTTTTAATTCTAGAATTCTTTTTTTCCTCTTTCAGATCTACACAGGTTGCTATGATGGTAGTATCCAAGCCGTGCGGCTTAACCTGATGCAGAATTATCGTTGTTGGGTAAAGACAAAAGCATTTTTGCTCTTTAGACTCTGAAGTTCATGCAGTTGTTTGAAATACTTGAAACCTGTTGAATCCACAAAAATGTAACATAAATAGGATTAAAATGTCAACAAAACCATATAGTTGAAACAGTTAAAATTGGAGTTGGGCAGTTATAAGAAATTCCACTATAAAAGGCAGGCTAGGCACAAGGTATCAAATATTCTAAATAAATTCTCTAAGCCAAATTTGAATCAGATTCTTTACCTACTAATGGAAAACAATTAGTTCATTCCAGGTTCCAGGTAAATCTCAAGTAGCCTTTAAACTCCTTAGTTTAGTCTTCATTTAAGAATGGCCAAAAATCTTGACTCCACCCACTCTATTCTTTGGAGGGTGGGCTCAGAAAGATGCTGGAGGGTCTATCTGCCCATCCCTAGATGACTTTCATTTACATCCTAAGGAAGCTGTTGAAAACAGGACTCTTTTCACTAGTTCATCATCCCCCCATCAGGGCAAGGGAAGCATACTTTTCAGATAATGGAACTGTTTATGTTGTGAAGGCACTATGATGACAGTGAGATGTAAACCTCACTCTTCCTGGTGGAATCCCCTGGGCAAATGTAGGGCTTCTGGTACTTTTAAGTAATCAAAGTATTCTCAAGAGAGAAAAACCAAGTGTGGTGTGGAAAGTTGAAAAAGCAGGAGCTGGTGCCCCTCCCCTTCAAGCAATCCTTATGTTAAAATGGGTGCTTTGAGAAGACCAGTACTTGATCCCTCAGTTCTCTCCCATCTTCAGCATGGAAGAACATCATAGTTCCTTTATATAACGTTGTATTCTGGAGCGGAAAGTGTCCGTCTCTGATAACTGCATGAAGTGTTTTTTCTTTTTGGATGAAAGGTGTAAAGATCTTACCTGTAGTATCTTAGAGGGATGAAACAAACTTGGTACAATTACTGCCAGGTTTCTGTTCAGAAAACTCAAGACTATAAATGTGATGTAAGACTATATATGTGATGTCTTTCAGAACGACCAAAAACTTCACGTTTATCATTTGACTCTCTTCTTTTTCCTATATGTGGATTGAAGTGGTCTTACAGTTTTGGTTACTTCAGTCCTATTCCTACTTGCTGTTAACGCTGCTAACATCGGATGTTTTTGCTTTGACAACAGTTGGAGATGCAACCATTTTCTTCTTATGTTTTACTTTTAGAGCTAGAGCTAGAGTTAGATGATGCTGGGAGGAGGAATGTGTCTGAGAGTTCAGCTAGACATAACAATACTGGACCTAGTGTGTGACCTAAGGTTATTAAAATAAGAGATGATAAGAATTGGCCGGTCTGGAGGGAAAGCCTGCATTTCAAACTAATTGGTGAATGTGATTTATGACCATTAATTGGAGGAGGGAATTGTGCTTTGATACTATGTGCTCAGGGGAGGGGAATCCAGTTTTTGGCTTCGACTGTGTTAGTGCTGATGCTGTGCTTCTCAAATAAAGATTCTTTAAGGTAAACAATGCCTCAAAGTTCTCTGAAGAGTTTCATCTATTGGAACCATGACACTTGCAGTGTCAATGGAGGATTGAAAACCTTTGTGCTACACAAAGCTGTGCAGTATAGGGGTTAAGATGTTATAAGACCTTGGGAGCTCCTTGGATGATTTGGGGTCAGCCATTTTCTCTCAACCCAACTTATTTCAGAGTTGGTGTTGGGAAAAATGTCAGAATGGAGTGCTGTGGACAAAAATGAATGAATGAATGTACCATTTATGGTTTTACAGAGCTAGCTTTTACTAAATCATGCTAATTAAGGTTCCTCTAGTTCAGTATTTTCTTATTTTTCTCTTTTTTAGATTTATGAACTGTAGAAAAATGGTTCCATTCTTAATGTCTCCACTAGCTTTTAGCCTATCTTCTGTTACTGGTTTTATGTCATTGCCATTCCCTCTTTCTAACAGTTTTATTTATTTTCTTTATCAGTGGCATGGATGTTCACTTATATTTGGAGTTGTGGACCACTTGAAACAGCATTTGTTAAATGACCACACAAATCCGAATTTTCAAACTCTGAAATGTCGCTGGAAAAATTGTGATGCCTTCTTCACCTCCAGGAAAAGCTCCAAACAGGTATGTAGCAAAGAAATTGGATAAAAGGTGAAAGATGAAGTAATTATTTGGAGTGTAGTTCTTGTAGCTTGGGAAGAGAGTGATCTACAAAAACTTTAATATGTGGTTTTGGGGGTTTTTTTGAGAAAAAAAAGGTGCACAATTAACTGGCAGTCCTGTTGCCGCTGTGTTATAAGGAAACACAGAAGAGAGGAGAGGAAAATCTATTCCTGATGTAGTGTCAGAAATGTCTGGTGCCCTTGTTACTCTGCTGTTGGTTCTTCGATAGTGGTAACTGGAAAAGAGACCAATTTAAGGGTCTTGATCTACAATTCTCCTATTCTCCGCAGACAACAGAAGTACTAAAAAATGTGCTAGCTGTTGACATATTTATATTCCCTTTAGATTCCCCCTCTTTCCCCACTTGTTCTGTTCTTTCTTTGTGAGCTCAGCAGCATTCTTTCTGTCATCAATTATTCTTCTCAGGCCTTCATTGGATTGCCTTATAAGATATTTTTCTATCACAGTGTTTCTCAACCTTGACAATTTTAAGACATGTGGACTTCAACTCCAGAATTCCACAGCCAGCATTGCTGGCTGTGGAATTCTGGGAGTTGAAGTCCACATGCCTTAAAATTGTCAAGGTTGAGAAACACTGTTCTATCATATATGTTACTTACACATTGGTCATGCACATACATTACTGCAGTAAACAGTTCATTAAACAACTAGTGAACATATCATAGAATATTTCACAAAGACCAATCAAATAAAAGCTAAAACTGCTCAGTGAAAGCACGGGGATGCTTTTAACTTGCTGGTCAGAACTTAAAGATGTAAGAAATTTAATGAGAAAATTTCAACTTTTGACTAGTGTTGTCCCAAATCTTGGATGTACACTGGCTTGGTCATTGATGTGTTTAATTTTTTTATAGGTCGTTGGAGTGTAAAAATCTGAGCTGATTGAAACCAACCCTCTTTTGTTTCTGCTTCTAGGATGCAGTGGGACACATCGAGAAGCATGCAGAGGATGATAGCAAGATCGACTCGTGACATTTTTCAGCCTCCCATATTGGGAAGTATTTTTTTATACACAAGAAATTTTACATGCCTTGTCCACCTCATTCTTTTCTTTTTCCTCCGGTTCATCCTTGGAGCGCAAAAAGAACACAAGCCTTTTTCTGTTTTGTCTACAGAGACAGGATCTATTCACAGCTCTGCAGAGAAAGGAATGACAGAGTCATGCCAAAAAGCTGTTTATACCATTCACTTGTTAGGAAAAAAAATCTACTCTTCCTCTTACTTGCACTGTGCAAATAAGTGCATTGTGCTTATCTCTTACTAGGTATTCAGAGTAAAGTTGAATAAACTTGGGGCCCTACCTATATATGTTTTAACCATCAGTTTTCATGTTATATGTAGGATCCCCTGTTAATATGTGTTTCTGGCTTTGGAGTATTTTAATTACTGAACACAGGCTAGAAATACCACCTGATTGTTGACTTCCTTATTTTTTTTCTTACTGAAGTCTTTGAGATACTTTGCTGTGGGAGTAAACAGTTGGCTCATTGTTTGAGTTACTTTATATTGTGGCTTCAGTTTGAAATGTGAAATCTACACAATTAATCACAATTGTACTTGATTTGGGGGGCGGGGAATGCTTTGGCTCCAAAGGCTCTTAGGGTGGCACAGAACATACTGTTAAGACAGCAGAATACCTGTTTTCTAATACTGTAATTTCCCAGTTATTTTAAGAGTACTAGGCACCATAATACAATCACCAGTGAATATAACTTATATTAGACATTTTTGGTTAGATTTATACCCAGTGCTCTCTTGCCACAATATTGAAACTGTTTTTTTTTTGGTTCTGAGAATTTCAAGTTATGACCATTCTGGCATTTGAAGTAAGTGAAGTTTTACTACATTTTTACTTGCTTCAGCCAGCTAAGCCCATGAGAATCCTGTTCTTTGCAGTCAGCTTTTTGATAAGCATCTTGTCTCACAGCAACTGACTAAATAACTTCAGTTCCTATAATTGCAAGTTATTCAGCTGTTGGGTGCAAACTGGGAAGATTTAAAACCCAAGTAGAAGCTGAGAATTTTGCAAGTATTTTGTGCTGTCATTTAAAGGAACAAAACCAAGCAGCGTGACAAATGCAAGGATTTTTTTTTAAAATGGCATATGTGTTTGTGAAGGAAATGTGTATATGGTCAGTGCTGTCTGGGAAAGTTGGTGCTGCAATTTGCGGTTTTCAGAAAGTGGTTCCCTATTTAGATTTCATCTACTGCTTGTGGCATCAGTTCTGGTTTTTCCTCCACAGAAAAGCTAAAAACCTCATTATTAGTCTAGCACAGTGGTTCTCAACCTTTCTAATGCCGCGACCCCATAATACAGTTCCCCATGTTGTGGTGACCCCCAACCACTTATACATCACCGGGTGCCAGGGGTGTGACCAAAGAAAAGGGGAAAAAAATGGTGGACAGCCTTGTTTGGCGACCCCCGTGAAATGGTCGTTCGACCCCAAATGGGGTCCCGACCCACAGGTTGAGAACCACTGGTCTAGCAGTATCTGACTGTGAGCTTAACTACACCAGACAATGTATACATATCAGAAGAATAAATGATATTGTAATTAACCTTTAAACATAAAGCTAATTCATGTCTAACTTAGTGACTTGAACAGCTGGAAGAACAAACCAGTTGGAAGTTGCTGTACATGATTTGTTGACAACTCAGATAACCTTAAAGCAGTTTTGATTCTGGTCCTTTCTTTTGACCTTTTGCCATGTTCAAAAATAATGAACAATTCACTGGTTCTCTTCTATTGTTAGGACATCTTGTTCTGTAGCTTGTGTGTGATTTCTGGCCAATAGTGCCTCCTCTTTTCATGACATTGTTGGCAGCTGAAATCAAACAGGCTGAAGGAAACCCTTAAATGCTTACTTGAAAGGCTGCAAAAACTTTCATTTTGTAGATAGCCAAATATCAAATGACATTTTAAAATATAGCTCATTCTTATTTGAATGTGTTTGAAGTTAAATTACAGAAGTAGGAAGTATTTTTGCGAGGAAAAATATATGGAGTGTGTTATTAGTTATGTGAATGAGTGAATCTTAATTTTGCATCCTCTTCAAGTTCCTTTTTCAGTATTTTAACTGGAAGAGGATGGTGACTTGATACGCAATAATTTAAATGTTCTTTTGGCATCAGTAGTTGCAAGTGATTGATAACTTGGACTACTTTGTGTTTTTTACTGTTTAATACTATATGTATATTTAGGTGTGTATGTGCGTGCACACATTTAAAATGAGTGCATTTTGGGATGCTTTCATAATTTGTAGTAAAACTTGTTCAGCAATAAAAGTGTGGCCAGGTTTTATTAGTTGGTTCTATGATATATGTTTTTCTTAATGAGAAGAATTGTTGCAAATGAGGTCATGTCGACATAATTCTTAGAAAGTTAAACTCCTCCTCCTTTCAGTGTGTTACACTGAAGCTCCACCATTTTTTCACATGGAATGTAAAATGTTCTCTTGCAATTCAGGTTATTTGTTTGATTTGAGGTTGTTTTCTGTACTTATACCTCTTTAGTTGGAAATATAAGCATGCTCCTTTAGGTTGCTCTAGAAATCTGGATGCAAAGAGAGCAAAATGGAATTTGCTGATTATTGATAGAATGGTAAGGTAGATGCATCAAGATTATGTACTTCGAAGAATGTCCCATTCTGGAAGGTTTTTCTCTTATTTCCTCAAATATATTAACTTTATCTTTAGAAGATATTTATTTTGAAAGGAAGGAGATAGAAATGAAGTGCCCAGAGTGAATTGCAGAGTGCATTATTAAAATGTGTGGGAAGTGTTTGGTTTTGTGTGCTGGCTGATGTCTGAGCAAGTTGTTGTAGGTTGTATATGCAATGTATTTGGATTGCATGCTAACATATTTCTTCAGTACAAGAGGTGTGTGTTTTTAAAATACCGTTAAGTTTTTGTGTTTGTGTGGTGAATGTGTTTCTTTACATTAATGGTTCTGCTGTGGAGGACTGTTGTGTGTATCAGCTGCTGTAGAATTCAGGTATTTGGCTGGTTGCATTTTTGTCCCACTAAATAGCAGAAAACCTGCAAGTATTCCAGCTTCTGTTTGCTCTTTGAGACACTACTGGGCTACGTGGACTGAAACATAAAAGCTACAACATCTTAATAAAGTGGCAAAGCACCCATCTTAAAAAGTCTGGACTGCATCCTAAATATCTAATGACGTTTTATCTTCTTTCTAAATGCAAGTTGGGGGTATATGTTTCATAGTGCACATGTTCAAAGACAGATACATTAAAAATTAGTATTCAGGCAGCCAGCAGCTAACTTGCTCTAAACACTTGAGTTTCCTAGATAATCTATAGTTGTGAGGAATGGTTTGCACAGAACATATAAGCAGGTACTCCATATAGTACTGTGCATTAATGCAGCTAGAAGGTCTCAAACAACACAACATTTAAGGCAAGAACAGATTCCTGTAATAGCAGAAATATCAGCTGGGAAAATAGCATATTAACTCTGTTGTAACTGTTTAATTAGCATCTTTTCTCAGTTTGTTTCAGTGAAGGGTTTAGTCTTTCCTTTTTGCTACAAAGCTGTGAATTAGATAAGATAAACAGCAAAAAGAAATAAAATAAATTTACTTTATCCCAAGAGAGTTGTGGTGTAGTCTATTTTTTTTTTCAGATTTCACTTAATCATTTAAATATGTCATTTACTTTTGAGGAAAAAAATGGGAAAATGATTGTTCAGCATCAAATTCAGTGCTTCTCAGCCTTGGCAACTTTAAAAAGGTTCCCCAATCAGCCAGGAGGAATTCTGGGAGTTGAACTCGACATGTCTTAAAATTGCTGAGGGTCAGGTTCTGTACAGTCTCTGAAGAATAGCAAAAAGGCCTTTTGAAAGAATATTTCTTTAGTATGGAGCCTGTTTCACTATTTTTTACCTAGCTATGTCACATACCTCAAAGGTCAGCTTCCCAAAACCACAGTTCCAAACATAAGCAAAAATATTGGATAGCAATCCTCCTTCATACAATTCATACAAGCATCTGTTAAAAAAAAAACTGGACCCCTACAAGTAGCATTTTTTTCCTAGGGTTTTTTTAAAATCACATTTCATAATGTTAACACAGCAGAACCAGTGAAAGAGTTCTCATTTATTATGCAACTTTTGCCATATTATCCAAAACAATGGAACCATTGTTTGCATAGTATTTGCTAAAATGGGATGGGGGAGTACAGTTTCCAAACAAATGTAGTCATAGCACTAGGTCACAGTTAATCCTGTGTGCAAAATGTCTTATAAAAGAAGTCTTGTTTATATGTCAATACAGACTTCTATAAAAGTTCTACTGTAAGAAAACCCAGACTTGCTGAATCTGTCCGTCTGTCAAAGTTGCCAGAATAAACTTATAATTTAGCTAAAATATTTTTCCTGCAGCTTAGGAACCAAATTAATTGCCAGAAGTCCTTGACTTGCGACCATAATTGGGACTAGAATATCTATTGTTAAGTGAGATGGTGTAAAGTGACTCACACCTGATTATATGACCTTTGTGCAACAGTGGTTGAGCTAATCCAGACATGTCAAACCTGCGACGTCATGTGACGTCGTGCGACATATCGGGACTGTTTTGCCATTGCCGGCAATGGGGTGGACGTGGCTTCTGCGTGATGCATCCGGCCTGCGAGCCGGCAGTTTGACACTCCTGAGCTAGTCACTGTAGCTAAGTGAATCACACTGTCGTTAAGCAAACCCAGCTCCCCTATTGACTTAGCTTCTTACAAGCTGGCTGGGAAGGCCGCAAACAGCTATCACATGACTTCAGGACACTGCAACCATTGTAAATACATGCCAATTGCCAAGCACCCAAATTGTGAAAACATGACTTTGGGGATGGTGCACCAGGCTTAAGTGGTTGAGAGTCACTTTTTTCCCCAGTGCCATTGTAACTTCAAATGGCCGCTAAATGAATGGTCAAGGACCACCTATAGTTCACCACAATATTTAGCCATCTGTCTAGTCATTTGACAAATCCTGTTTTAATATTTAATCTGTGTATATTGATATATTCTGTTGCTGGACATACCGTAATTGTAGGAAGCTTTGGCTACAGGAATAATAACTGATGTAACGTATAAGAAAATCAGATGAACATAATTTAGATAGTTAAATGTTTGAGTCAAGTTATTTTCAAATAAGTTGAATTACTTAAATCAGATGAACTGCATTTTGGCAAGTTGTAGTGTTTAATAATGATAAATTGCTCTGCTGTCCCCTAAATATCTCAGGTGATAAGAGGTGCTATTTCAACATAAGAACAATAATTTTGATTTGCCACGAAGCTCATGCATCTAGAATTGATTCCATCAGGAGAGCAGATACCACTTCTTGTGCACCAGATGCTTCACTGCTTTTGTTACTTCTCCATAAGCAGTTTCCTTGGACATAAATCTGCTGGTTTATACTTTCTTTCCATGTAATTTTGAAGAGGGAGATGTGCTAGACATCAGTATCTTGTAACTGAATGTTGGCTGATTAAGTCAATAATCGAAGAGAAGGTGAAATAAGTGGTAATCAGGCGTACATGGTGAGCTGTAGCCACTGGAAGTAGAAAACAAGTATTTTAAGATAATAGGCATTTCTTCAATATGCAGAACAAAACTACAGTATGTGGATCTGTGCAAATCCCCTTAACCCAGTAAAGAAATTGACTTAAAATACAAAATGAGTATTTTCAACATCAGACTATGAATTTGTTTGTTGACTCCCATTCCCATACTCATAGATACTTGCATCCAAATAAGGATTTCCAGTGTATTAAACCTTGCAATGACACTGCATTTGCAAGGCCTTATTTCGTTTCTAACTTCTAGCTCAGTTAGAAATGAACTCATTCTTTAAGCTTGTACTCTCTATCACAAAGTTGGATTAGAAATCTTATAAACATTGAAAGCAAAATATATTTTTTACTATCTTAAAAATAAATTATAATACAATACACACTATTAAAGCTAAATTAAGTTGCCACTATCAGCAGAAAAATCTTTGAAATTATTTCAGACACGTATATAACCTAATGCTAAATATGCTAAATAAGTGTCGCTAAGTTCAGGAGAATTTCCTCAAAGACTAGCCTACAGGTAAATGTGGATAGTTCTGGAATATTTAAACTTCTATATTGAGCCCTGTTTTATCTACCAGGTTTCCATTTATCTCTCTAATTCATCTAAAGCATTTGAGTTAGTAATAGATAATGGACCTTCACTATAGAATAAACCTAATACCGAAGTCCCCAATCTTTTGAGCACCAGGGACTGGTTCCATGGAGAGGTTTTTCTGCAGACCGGAGAGTGCATGGTTTTGTGTGCTGTCTGCATCCCACAGATGGGGCTTGCTTGTTTGTGTGGACCGGTTGCTGGTATGCCGTGGCCTGGTACCGTCCACAGACTGGGGGTTGAGGACCCCTGACCTAATACATCTGCTTTTTAAAACAGATATTCTTGAACTTGCACTCAAATCTGCATGAGTACCCTACGTAAACTATTTTGCCTTTCATGCAGTCTACAACAGCAATGTAAAACTAAACAACTTTTATAATCGGTTCCTTTATTAAGAAACAATGACCCTACAATTTCAATAAGGGCTTTTGAATCCTACCTACAATAGTAATTCATATTCTCATTCCCACCCATTTGGACTACTGCTCTACATAAGACTGTTTTCAAAGGCACCTCAGAACCTGCAATGAATAAGAATACAGTGACTTGTTTGCTATCACTACATACCATGAATGTTTTTCATCTGTTTTGTGATCCCTGCATTTTTGAGTGCAATTTAAGTGCTAATTTTGATTTGTAAAGTCTTATGTGGCTTGTCACCCATGAACCAGCAAACCTAGCTCCTTCAATCATTGACCCATTAAATGTGAATAACTTGAGAAAAACTGTTCCTCACCTCTCGGGGTTGAGAAAGACTAAGAGAAGGGGGAGAAAATGCTTCTCTGATAACCGTCTTTTTTATTATAGAATAGTTTACCAGTAGATATTAGACTTGACCTAATTGTGTTGGCCTTTGGGAAAAAAGTTAAGATGGAACCCTTTCAGAGATTTAGTTTTGTTTTCCTAAGACAGGGCTGTAAATTGTTTTCTAGTATTAAGAAAAATTAGATATTATGAATTTTTAATTAATGTACTATGGACATTCTTTTTTGTAAACTGCTCAAAGAGGCATGATTATCAGAGTTTCAGCAAATACATCAATAGTTACCTCTAAGACGTTCAGTTTAATAATGCCATCTCCATCTTTATCAAAGGCTTGGAATGCACCTAAAATGAGACAAACATAAGGAAGATCACTCTATAGAAGTCAAGAAATTAGAACAATAAATACAATACTTTAGAACTATTTGTTCCCAATATTTTTAACTTTATCATTCAAATATTAATAGGAAATCCTAGCTACTGTGTACCATTCAGTCAGATAGTTTAACTTATGTGACAGAATTACATAACTATCAATCATCAGCTGTAATTATTTGTATTAGTCACTTTGGAGACCTTGTGATTTGAGAGAGAAATCAGTTGAGACAAGTAAATTCCTCCTGTGGATAACAGTTTAAATGAGGCCATGCGGGGCTCGAATGTTTCAGTTTGACCAAAGAATCAGCCTTTCCATGAAACAGGCAATACCAGTTTGGTTGCATGCCACTCAGTCACTTGCTTGTGAGATGGGTGCCTATCTAAATAATATAAACAAACAGTGTAATGAAATGCTATTTGTTTCTGCAAATACTGTCGGGTAATATTCATGTAGCAAGAGCCAAGGTAGCTAAAGAGACTAGCATTTTTTTGCTTTGGGACACTCCTGCCAAACTAGATGCATTGCTGACTCCTAGGCACCTTTTCCTACACAATGTATAAGAGGAAGCACTATCTGCAAGGCTTAATGTACAAGCAAAGAAAGGTTTAAAAAGAAAAGTGGCTGAAGCCCAGTTACAAGACTCTTATGTCCCGGTGCCAAATGCTATTCATGAAACAGCTTCCCTGGGATTTTGCTAGCTGCTAGTCAGCTAGTGCAAAGTTAGTTTGCCCCCTGTGATGTACCTTGGATAGTGTGCATGCATGAACAAAATGAACTAGCAGTCTTAGGTTGCCAGAACTATTTTGTGGTAAAAAGCATTGTAGACTTCCCTGGTTATGTAGCCCATATGCTAAAAAACCCCCAAAACCCTGGATCTTGGAATGGAATTGGGAGATAGAGACATTTTAAAGAAATATACTCACGGAACATTCCTTCCAGTCGCACAAAGCAACAGATAAAACTGTCAAATTCAATATTCATATTCCTGTCAGCATAGCGCATTGTAATGATATCATACAATTGGTTATTCAGTTGAAACCCTGAGGAGAGAAAGAGATGAGAAGGTCCCGGTGGAGAGAAGTGACTTCTTTTCTTCTCGATCACTTTTCTGTGAAAAGCTACATGTTACTGATGCAAAGACCCAGATAGATAAAATAAGAGAAGACTCCACCCCAAATTCTGCCCAAGAACCCAGCCAGACTATACTGGGAGTTCCCAACCTGGGGGTGTGAGATGATATTTCAGGGGGTGCGAAAACTTGGGTTTTCAAAATTATAGTGTATATGCATAATTCGTTGCCGTTATTTCGAACTTTTGTAAGGGGTGCGAGAATATATCAGAAGCGTTCTAGGGGTATACAAAAGGTTGGGAACCACTGCCCTGTACAAACCTGCATCTTTAACTGCATTACGCATCTCATAGCTGTTAATGATTCCTGAATGATCGGTGTCATAACGCTTGAAAATTTTCTGGAAAAGCAAAAAGTGAAATAATCCTCAAGAATTTGATGCATACAAACTATTTTCCAGCATAAAAAAATGCACACCTCCAGAAATGCTGCTAAACTAAATCAGTCTATTCCAGAGTTGGCCTTGAAATGATGAAGCAAAAATTATGAAGAGAGGCTGAATAACACATGTGGGCTAAATTATTTCCCAGATCCCTCCCCCACTCAATACCCTTTCCTGTACTTAGTTGTATATTTACAATATTTATAGCCCTCTCTAATCATTCCAACTATCAGAGCTGGATAACAAAGTTGCAATACATAATAGATTTATCTTAGTGCTTGTAAGGGAAGCACCATATAATTTCTTTCACATTCTTTAAAATAATACGTGAACAGAGTGTTAACAATGGTAATCTGCAGCTGTTCCGTTTTGTATCCTTATTATGTTGTCATGTTATGTCTAGACCACAATTAATTCACAAGACAAGACTACCTGCCAGCTTTTAATTTTAGTCCAAAGGTGGCGAAATTCATCAAGATTTATTTTCCCAGAACCATCTGTCTGTGATAGCAGTTCAGTTCAAATTTCTCAAAGATTTTGAAATGAGATTTTTTTTTAATTTCCAGAAACCTGAACACCTTAGATAAAACTTCTTAATTACTTAGATAGTGAGCTATTAGAGAAAAAACTCTTTAGATGAAGAATACATCAGATCTGGGGGGGCTGAGAGCCACAATGAAATAGCATGCAAGAACCCATGCTGTGACAACTGGAAAAGGCTAGATCAAAGCAATTAAAATCTATATTAAATAAAAATCAAATTAAATGATTCACAGTATTATTAGTTCTCATATATTTCATGATCCCACCCTTCCACTGCATTAGCATTTAACTATTTATTAACAATTTCATAGAGTCATTCAGGGTTTTGTGCAGCCAAATTCAACCAAGGACTTCTGGTTGTAGATCAGTGGTTCTCAACCTTTCTAATGCCGCGACCCCATAATACAGTTCCCCATGTTGTGGTGACCCCCAGCCACTTATACATAACCAGGTGCCAGGGGTGTGGCCAAAGAAAAGGGGGAAAAATGGCGGACAGCCTTGTTGGGCGAGCCCCGTGAAATGGTCATTTGACCCCAAATGGGGTCCCGACCCACAGGTTGAGAACCACTGTTGTAGATGATCCTTTACCATGAAATAGAAGTTATGCTCCATCTTACAGAGTGTTTCTGTAAGAATGAAAAAATTAAGTGCTCTAAAACAATTATGAAGTGATTTTAAAAAAATAATTATAAATAAAACTCATTGCACTACTTGGCACTATAATAAGCTGACATTTATTTTATGCTGTGTATCCCATCCTGCTAAATCATGTTTTCTCACATTGCACAATGATATGACTATAATCTGGATCAACTGTTGTGATTTTGCTAAAACAAACAAACAAAAAGCTAAACTTTATAATAGCAAACCAATCTTAAGAAGAGTGGAATAACAGCTTCTTAGAGCAAGGAATTATTATTCTGTCTTCTAATTTTATATTAATTAAAAAGGATACATCCATTAAGGCAATCATGCTGCGGCAGGATTCCAGGGCAAAACCTTCTGTTTTCAAGTCTTTATCTAAAATGCAATGAAATACTCTATTACGATATAACATTAAAGCTAATTATTGTATTGGTATTAGCCATTTAAAATGTAAATCAGTTATTAAATTCTGAGCATTAAGAGACTTTATTAGTGTTGTAATATATGCACATTCCTAGGGCCACCCAACACTGCTTATGCTGTTGTATTCTGCACCAACTGCAGCTTCCAGATGCTTTTCAAGGGTAGCTCCCTGTAGACCACATTGTAGTAATCCATAGGGAGATGGACCAGGGCATGAATAACAGATAATTTAGGAAAATTGTAGCCTTTCTAGCCACAACTGCCGCCTGCTTCTTTAGAGTCAACCCGGAGGTTATGCCCTGGATTTGTCTGGGGCAGTGCAATCCCATTCAAGACCAGAGATGATGTACCTGATGCAGCAATACAATGGATTTGCAGATGGCTTCATAATGAACGTGGCTACTTTTGTGCCTCATACTCTTGAGTTATTCTTTGGTACCATAATGTGAAAAGTTCAGATCTAGCCTTTTGGATTTCATCACCTAATAACCCCAACGAATCACATTATAAAATGAGACTTGCACAAAAATCCAGTTTCTGCATCTTTATATTCTCAGAGGTTAACTTAAGAAAAGAGAAGCAGCACTTACGTTTTTTCAGAACATTGTTGAGGACGTTCCTTAGTTCATCAGCACTGATCTCCATGTCCTGTAAGTGATTAAAACAGGAGTGACGCTAATAGCCATGGAAATGAGACAGTGCAAGAATGAGCACATTATGCTGAGATGGGTCAAACTGTTGGGGTAATCCACATCATTTCTTTTCCATATCATTCAGTTTATCCAAGCATTTCCTTGACTTATTTTCTGCTTTGAACATTGTAAAGTATTATTTGTTGCAGACTTTAAGGTTGTTAGCAATATGCTCTTCAACTTCTTGAATGGAATGTTGGAAAGAAATGATGTAAAGCAGTGGTTCTCAACCTATGGGTCGGGACCCCATTTGGGGTCGAACGACCATTTCACGGGGATCGCCAAACAACGCAGTCCACCATTTTTTCCCCTTTTCCTTAGCTGTGCTACTCCCTTTTATTCTATTGGCTTTTGAAAGCCAATAGAATAGACTCTCTTGAATAGAGTCTAATTCTATTGGCTTTCAAAAGCCAATAGGAATTGTCCAGGCTGTCTCTGCACTGCTGAGCCCACCAAAAGTCCCATTCTGCAAATGGTGCTGCACCAGTTGAGTAGTCCTCGACTTACGACCGGTTGAGTAGTCCTTGACTTATGACAGGTTGGGGGTCGCGGCATTAAAAAGGTTGAGAACCACTGATTTAAAGGGATTCTGGACTCTGTTGCTGCTCTTATCAGCAGGATAATTCTCTAAAACCAGAAATGAATTAGAGAGAAGCCAACAATAGAAAAATGGAATTTGGAAATGGGCCGAATGAGCAAAAGTTCTTGGCTTCTTCCATCCCCAGCTGAATAATGAAGCCATCTTCATCCTCATCCTTGGGTAGAATTATTTCTGAACTGGATATTCATAAACATCTGACAGATTTCTCCAAGAATTATGCTCAAAAACTCCTCTGCCATCTTTTTTTTTTAAAAAAGAAAAGCTGATCAGCAATTGCAAGACAACACAAGGTCTCTGGTGGCAACGAGAGCAAATCAGATTAAGAGCTTGATTTTGATCATCAACAGCTCAATGCTCAATCTCTAATCTTGTCTCACTTGCAGGAATCTGACATCTTTTACTACAACGGCCTAGAAATATATTTTCCTTCAGCCCTGCAAGATAAATTTATCTCAGAATCTTATTTGGTTTTTCCAATTTTGCCCATCCCTCTCATCTAACGACTTGTCTTGTTCAACTTGCAGGTAGAACATCTGGGGAGGGCCCTTTTACCTCGGCCTATTTTTACTTATAGATTACAGAAATCTATAAGTGCTTTGCTTTGCTACAAGCATTGCATAAGGTATTTATTTGGATGCTACAATGCTGGTCTGCTTTAAGAAACAGCTATATACTTACGTCCCCAGCAATTTGTCGGAAAATATTTTGGAACTGTTTATCTTCTTCATTCTCTGTATCCCTTTCTGCAGGCTATAAAGACATGGAATGAAAAAAAGGCAGTGAACGGAAAGCTTTTGGAAAGTAGAAATGCTGTTTGATCCTTATAGGATGTTGCAATTCATTGTTGAAATTATTTCTTCTTTCTGGGTTGCTTCTTCCTGAGCTAAATTATTCATTAATTATTAATTTTAAATTATTTACAATTCTTCTTTTTCTGCACAACACTACAGGAACAATACAGCTAGTCCTTCTTTAGTGACTGTAAATGGGACTGGCATCTGGTTTGTTAAGGGTGGAAGTGATAACTAAGTGAAAAATTATAAGACAACGACTGTGGTTAGATTTTATTTCAGCTTTCCTTTGCTTTACAGCAGCGGTTCTCAACCTATGGGTCGCGACCCCATTTGGGGTCGATCGACCATTTTTCGGGGGTCGCCAAAGGCGATCCGTCATTTTCTCCCCTCGGGGGCGGCGCCGCGCATGCGCGCTGCGCATGGGGGCCGGCGCAGCGCATGCACGCCGCACATGGGGGCCGCGCAGCGCATGCGCAGAACGTTTGTGTGACGGGGTCGCCGTCACACAAACGTTGAGAACCGCTGCTTTACAGCATCATAAGGAAGAGACCTCAAACAGACAGGTGAGGCCAACAGTGGGGAAGGTTTCTGGAACTCGCCTTCAGTGTGCCAGAGATGGATTTCCAGGGAAAAAATGGCAAGTTGAAAAGACAGCAGGCAAAAAAGCTAATACAATTCTTGGTTGTATAAACAGAAGCATGGAATCAAAATCACGTGAAGCATTAGTACCACTTTATAAATGTTTAATAAGACCACACCTGGAATAATGCATCCAGTTTTAGTCACCACATTATAAAAAAGATGTGGAGACTTTGGAAAAAGTGCAAAGAAGAACAACTAAGAAGATTAAGGGCCTGGAGACAAAAAAATTAAAAACGGTTGCAGGAATTGGGTATGGCCAGTCTAGAGAAAGGAAGGACCAGGGGGAACATGATAGCAGTATTCCAGTATTTGAGGGGCTGCCACAAAGAAGAGGGATCAACTTATTTTCCAAAGCACCAGAAGGCAAGTCAAGAAACAATGGATGGAAATTAATCAAAGACAGAAGCAACTTGGAATTAAGGAGAAACAGAGAACAGTGAGGACAAGTAACCAGTGGAACTGCTTGCCTTCAGAAGTTGTGGGTGTTTCACCACTGGAGGTTTTTAAGAAAAGACTGGACAACCATCTATCTGAAATGGTATAGGGTCTCCTACTTGAACAGGGGGTTGGACTACAAGACCTCCAAGGTCCGTTTCAGCTCTATTCTGATTTATTCCGTCTGGACAAGAGAGGCCTTGAGATTGCCTACAAGCACTCCACAAGTGCTGTGACAGTTGAAGTCCACAAATCATAAAAGGCCAAGTTTGAAGACCTCTGCTTTAAGGCCTATTGGCCATTGTAAAATGTCACAGCACTCCATATTTCAACTGCTTGGCAAATGGCTCGCATTTATGACTGATTCCAGGTCATTATGCAATCTGATAATTTCTAAAAAGAAATTATTGAGCTTGATTGACTTGAAACTAGATGGGCATTGGTTATCAACCCTTCTGCAAATATCTTCAAAAGAACTAGGTTTTCCATCCCTCCTCAAATACAGATTCTATAAATATTTCTTCCCGTTCTTTGTACTGACACATTTATCCCCATGACTCTCATTGATACTGTAGTACTGTAGTTGTAACCTATGGGGGAGAGGATTAAGGAGCTTCTTCTCATGGCAACGGTAGGTCTACCACAGCAGTGCAGCCAGTTCATGAGAAGACAAGTTTATTGGATAAGAATGGAAGATATTCCAGTTAATAAAGGGAAAGACAGTCATGAGGTGGAATGACCTAACACTATGCAATGAACTAAAAGAATTTTTACATTTTCTCTCCCTCCCTGCCTCTCTCCCTTCCTTTCCCCCACCCCCCTCCTTACAGCTAGTGCGGTGGTGGCGAACCTATGGCACGCGTGCCAGAGGTGGCACTCAGAGCCCTCTCTGTTGGCATGCATGCCACTGCCACCAGCAGCAGGTCCATCAGGCCGCCACCGCTGCCCGGAGCAGGACTCCCGCCCAGCCCAAAGGAGGTGAAGCGGCTGACTAGCAAGCTCAAGTAGAGATGGTAAAGCAGAGGTCACCAACCATTGTCGATTGGTGGATTCAAAAAAAGGGAGGGGGAAGCACTGCAAATAGGGCGGGCCTAGTGCCTGCGTGATACTCACTAGCCCTGCCCCGTTCTTGCGTGGTGCAGCACCTTGTATCTGCACCCCGTGGCATGGCAGCAGCCGTTTTTGCGTCTTGCAGCATGTTGGTCCATTTTTGTGCCCCTGGTTTTGCACTCAGAGGTGCCTCCCTGCCCCCCCCAAGGACACCACAATGCTGATGCGGCCCTGGCACTTTGTGATAAATAAGTGGGTTTTGGGTTGCAGTTTGGGCACTCGGTCTCTGAAAGGTTCGCCATCACTGAGCTAGTGAATTACTACGCAGGTAGGATGATCCTACTCAAGTGGTGCACAATGATATCAAAACGTTTTTGCACCAACTCTGAACAGTAACTCTGATAGAGTTTTTGGACATGTCTTACTCATTCAGTACGGAGAGCAAATATTTAATATTATATAATGATATAAATATTAAAGAATAAAAAGGTAAAGGTTTCCTTTGTTCAGTCAACTTTGACTCTAGAGAGTGGTGCTCATCTCCATTTCTTAGCTGAGGGAGCCAGACTTTTCTGTGGTCATGTAGCCAGCATGACTATATGAGGTGAATGGAATGCTGTTACTGAAGTTGTATATATTTATCTACTCTCATCTTCATGCTTCCAAACTGCTTAGGTGGGCAAGTGCTGGAGCAAGTACTGGAAGCTCACTCCATTGCACAGCACTCAAGTCTCAAACCTGGGCTGTCAGCTTTCCAGGTGACAAGCACAGCAACTTCAACCCTCAGCCATTGCACCCCCAATAAAGAATAAACATTCTCTAATTCGCTAAGGAAGGTAAATATTATATCCACAAAGACTTGCTTGCCATGTTGATTTAGCCATTTTGAATGATATGTGGGAATGTTCTTGGGAGACAGTGGGAAGACCTACAGCCAGGGGAGCAGTCAGATAAAAGGCAGCTTAATTCACAGAAGGAATGTGGGCATGCCAGCATCCCAGAGGCGACCCTTCCTGGTTCCCTGGGCTGTGAAAGGGACAAGGGAGAAATGCACTTTAAAATTTGTAAGATTCTGTTAATGTAACCTTACAATAAAATATAGTTAGTTCATCTAGGCATGCTTCCTATCTGGACTATCTCACAGGGCTGACACCAACATGCTGATTGGTTAGAGTGCATGCAAGTTCCTCATGCTGATAAATATAAAACCTCCGTGTTCTTCTTTTGCTTATCTGGACTTGTTTTTCCCTTGTCCTTTCTTGGCCCTTCACCACCTTTCAGATCTTTGATCTTGTTTGCTCTATCTGAGACAAAGATGATTGGCTACCGGAAAGAAGAAAAGCAGGAACTAATCAATTTGTGACAGATTAGAGCAGTGGTTCTCAACCTGTGGGTCGGGACCCCATTTGGGGTCGAACGACCATTTCATGGGGGTCGCCAAACAACGCAGTCCGCCATTTTTTTTCCCTTTTCCTTAGCTGTGCTACTCCCTTTTCTTCTATTGGCTTTTGAAAGCCAATAGAATAGACTCTCTTGAATAGAGTCTAATTCTATTGGCTTTCAAAAGCCAATAGGAATTGTCCAGGCTGTCTCTGCCCTGCTGAGCCCGCCAAAAGTCCCATTCTGCAAACGGTGCTGCACCAGTTGAGTAGTCCTCGGCTTACGACCGGTTGAGTAGTCCTTGACTTACGACCAGTTGGGGGTCGCGGCATTAAAATGGTTGAGAACCACTGGATTAGAGGATAGCATTTTCACAAAGGAGATTCCTCCCTCTCTCTTTCTCTCTCTCTCTCTCTCTCTCCCTCTCCCTCTCATACACACACACACACACACACACACACACACACACACACACACATTAATACACTGTCATGTATTCAACCAGTAAACAAACAGTGTCATGTGCAGAGTGCAGAAAGATCAAGAATCATGTTTTCCTCATTCTAAATTCTATCCAGTGGTGCTCAACCTTTTCTTCACCACAGACCCCTTTTAAATACCTTTTGTGGCCATGGACCAAGGCCACAGCCCCTCCCCCCAAGACTTAATTCAAGATTTAAATCATAACATTTCTTCAAGTCTTCATGGATCCCTGTGACGACATTGCGGCCCCCATAGGTCAGTGGACCACAGATTGAGAACCATTGCTTTGTGCCATACACAGGGGTGTTGGGGGGGGGATAAAAAAAAGTCAAGATGGTGGTCGGGATCACACAATTGAAGACTTGTTTATTTGCATCCCAGCTGCCATATTGATTTTTAAAAAATCCTTTTCATGAACATCACTGGCTATGCATTTAGTTAATGTTTGATGAAGTATAAATGCTGCAGTATCAGTTTTAAAATACCCAGACAGTCTATATGATTCTTTATTTCAATTATTCCTAAGCACAAATACCAGCAGTATATAAGTGAACCAAATACAAAAATAAATAATATTCCAAATAGTAGCAGTGAGGATGATTCTACTCAAGTGGTGCAAAGGGATATCAAAAAGTTCCTGCACCAGCTATAAATATGTAATGAAGCCTGAGAGAATAACAAACATACCACTTTTCTGGAGCTTCATATTGAAAAGAAACAATTCTAATATAAGACTCCATATAGAATGTACTCACAGAGATATTTCCTGCTTCAATCTTGCTTTCAACTTCCCTATAAGAAAATTGAAGAAATGGACAAAAGAAGTAAATGTTGAAGTTTCCTGTTCTCTACTTTGATTTGGAAAAAATGAAATTAAGTGGCTTCTACTCATATCTTTAGAGATTATCACCTCAACACTGATGTGTATGATAAACAGGAGGGCTGAGAACATTAAACCCTGAGGGACCCACAAATTAGGGGTTTTTTGCTCAGCTTCTCCTCACCTGGCAACACTGTCTACAACTGGCCACAAAGAAAGGAGAATAAGCATCACAACACTGCACCTCCCACTTTCAAGTCCTGTAGCCAGTGCAAAGGTGCTGAAGGCAATTAAAAATTCAAGAACAAGGATGGCTGCCCCACCACATCCTGACTCCACGTAAAATTAAATCTCATATGATAAGGCAATTCTTGCAAGATTTTTCCACCCCATGAGATTCTGAAGATTTTAAGATTTTGCAATGTTTGAAAATTTATTTTTATTTTGAAGGTTCATGATCAACATCTAGTGATGTCATGGAAGTAAGTGGGCCCAAGGATGCTGTCTTGCTGACTCCTACATTCTCACTTATATTGAACAGGTTTGGCATAAAAGATGCTGGAAGAAACATAAAGCAATATTATGGGTGGATGTCTGTGGATGTGAGTATGTTGAAATCCAGAATGGGGATCTTTTACTCACTCTGAAAGACTTCTTTTTTCTGAGAAAACTCTCAGGATAAATTCTCCTTCTTGGTGGGGTTCGTAGGTGGATGGGATGATGACGTACTCATTCGGTGGTAGCCGGAAACGTTCTGCGATTTCTCGCATGTTTATGTAAGATTTGCACTTTACTTTGGAGGCATTGTAAAGGAAAAAATCCTTCTGTAAGTGTTTCTTGTCACCCTGCATCTGTAAACATGAACCGAGTGAAATATACATATGGCCTGCACATACAAGATAGAGGACATCCTCATATTGGTATAGAATAGAATAGAGCTGGAAAGGATCTTGGAGGTCTTCTAGTCCTGCTCAAGCAGGAGAACCTATACCATCTCAGACAAGTGACCGTCCAGTCTCTTAAAAACCTCCAGTGATGGAGCACCCATGATTTCTGAAGGCAAGTTGTTCCACTGGTTAATTGTCCTCACTATTAGTAACTTTTAGATACTTTAGCTACTTTTTTAAGTAACTTTTAGGTACTTTAAAATAAGCTGAAACTAAAACTGTGGATCACAGGAAAGCCACAATTTACAGGTAGTCCTCGACTTATAACTTACAACCATTCGTTCAGCAACTGTTCAAAGTTACAACACTGAAGAATGTGGCTTAGGACCGGTCCTTACACTTTACAACCCCATGGTCTTATGATCTAAATTCAGGCACTTGGAAATTATTTATGGTGGTTACAGCATCCCAAGGAGTCCAATTGGCATTTTTGACCTTCCCAGCTGGTTTCTGACAAGCAAAATCAGTGGAGCAAGCTGGATTTGCTTAACAACCATGTGATTTTCTTAAGAACCCTGCCAGATAAGGTCATAAAATCAGGTGCCACTCACTTAACATTTCCCTTTGTTTAGCAACAGAAATTCTGGTCCAAATTGTAGTCATAAGTCAAGGACTAGCTGTACCTTCTCCCTAGATCTTTGTTGCTTTTCTTGAAATGAGCTTGTGAATCTGGTTTTAGGAGAGTAATACTGTAGCTGAAATACCCAATGTATGGGATCTTTTGGAAAAAATATTTGAGATCTCCTACTACATGTCTAGCATCATGTCCAGTTACGCCAAACTTTTTTGATTTGTTAATTATAGTAGGGGCATTGTGAATAAAACTTTTGACCAGAATATGAACATTTAGATAATTTCCCATAGGCTTGTGCTAAGGAAAGACTCATTTGGGTGAAGTTCAATGTCTGTTGAACTCATAAAAATTTATTGTCAACAGAATATGTTCTCTATGACCTTTTTTTTAGAGTCCTTGGAGTCTTGGGAGTCCCTCATATCTGCCAGTCAAGAACTAACTGAACCTGATGTGACTTAGGGCTTTCTGTTGGGTAGGAAAATTACCCTAAGATACCATATTTGATTTGCCGTCACTTAACAATAGTGATATTACCAGTTGTTGGATAAATTATGTAAAATAATGCCATAAATTATAAGGATGTTCTGTGGTAGGTTGTGTAGGCTTGTGGCACTTTAACAGATGTAAAAAAGTCATACATTAAGATGATCAACATTATTGTATTTTCTATATATAGTGAGCCATGTGTAAAGTGCTATTTCTATTAATACACTTTTCAAATGCCCTGTGGGATGTGAATTATTTGAGTATATTCCTGAATGCATAATTTGGGATACTGATGCACGCTTTTAAGACAGAGTGGATTTTCACCTAAGGGTCACTAAGAAATCTAACCTGGAAATTTCTGAAGAGTGAAGTAGAAAAGGAGTTGTAATCAAGATGTTACTCAAGCAATTAACAGGTCTTTCACAGTCTGCTCTTACCTCTTTCGGCACCTGTAAAGCAAGCAAGGTAAAAATACCATTAGGAAAAGGAGGGAAGATGTCTTATAATTAAAAATTTATGTTTACAGTTTTGGCAAATGTACGTTCAGCTTAGGATCTTTCCAACACTTATTGAATATGTAGTTACACACAGTAATGGTGTAAGCCAGGTTATATACAGGTAGTCCTCGACTATAACAGTTTGTTTAGTGACCGTTTAAAGTTACAGCAGTACTGAAGTGACTTATGACCATTTTTCACACTTACGACCGTTGCAGCATCCCCATGATAACGAGATCAAAATTCAGATGCTTGGCAACTGACTCATATTTATGACGGTTGCAGGATCCCAGGGTCGTGTGACTACCTTCTGTGACCTTCTGACAAGCAAAATGGATAGGGAAGCTAGATTTCCTGAAATAACCGTGTTACTAATTTAATAATTGCAGTGACTCACTAATAACTGTGGCAAGGAAAGTGGCAAAATGGGGCAAAACTCACTTAACAAATACCTTGCTTAGTAACAGAAATGTTGGGCCTAATTGTGGTGATAAGTCGAGGACTACCTGTATAAATATAGCTACATAGTTGAAAGCTGCATTTCCCCCCCCCCATTATTATTTTTTGAGTGAGAATCACAGAAGGCATAATGCTGAACATCATTAGAGATGCTGGTGCTGGAATCCTGGGCTATTTTTTTTTTTTTAACTTGGGGTGATTAGGAATTTGTTTTGTCTTTAGCCAGTATATTGAAGGCATAGATTAAAACTGGGGTATCAAAATGGGTAATCCATGAAAACACTTTCATTTATGGTTTAATGTGTTAAGGGAGCAAAGGCTGAAGGACTTTTTGTGGTTATTGAGACGGTTTTATGGTTCTAGTGCGCAAATCCAAACAAGTTTTAAAATAGCAGATCATTGTTAAAAAGCCATAAATTAAAAAATAGAAATGTCAAACTACAGTATATATTCTCTGTCAGTTAATTATCAATAGTCCACATTTTCTTTATTCCTCAATAATACCTTCATCTGTACTCGTTGAGTAAGGATAATTGCTACTGGATTTGACTGAAATTAGAGTCAGCAAATTAGTTTACTGACTCAGCCAGCAAGCAAACAAATGGGAAACATTTTATTGCTACCATTGTACCCTCTTGCATTCATATTTTGATTCAACCATGAAACAAGGGCAGAGTTTGATTTCTTTTAAATTCCAAACAGGACATTTCTAATTTAAATAGAGCAGAGTAACAGTAATACTTAATTTATGGCATCTAGTATTTAAAAAGAAATCTAACACTTGTGTTTTATACTTTTGTCCAAGTAGAGGTAGAATTTGACTTAAAACCTTACATTTAGCAACTGTTCAAAGATAGATGTCACTGCGAAAAGTGTCTTATGATTGATCCTCACGCTTATGACTCTTGCAGTGGTCACATAATCACAATTTGGGCGCTTGACAACTGGCATGTATTCACAATCATTGCAGTGCCACAGGATCATATTGTCTCCATTTGAGACCTTCTCAACTGACTTCTGAGAAGCAAAGTTAATGGGAAAAGCCAGATTTGCTAAACAACCATGTGTTTTGCTTAAGACCACAGCAGAAAAGATTGTCAAACTGGGTAAAGTCATAGGTTGGCTCATTTAATGACTGAATTGTCTAGTGACAGTGGTTCTGGTCCCAATTGTGGTTGTAAGTCAAGGACTTACCTGTACAATTAGCTGGCCTATTGTATATATAACTGGGCTGTAATCTAACCAGCTCAATTGTGAAGTAGTAGGATATGATTAATCAGTAGCCTGGTGATTAACATACCTCGTAGATGGCAAAACCAATTGTGAGGAGATTGGCTCCTAGTCTGCGCTCTTTTCTCCTGTTTTTCTGCATCAGTGCCACCAAGAAACTGCATATCACCTCTGTATCTTCTGGATCATCATCTTCTTCCAGGAGTCTCAAACGATATTGGGGATTGGTCCAAAAAGTGTCTACAAATGGTTCCCCCCCAATTTAAATTACATTTTAGTTTCCTACACAATGTTTTGACAGTTCAATTCTCAGTTCAATTCAAGCAATTAAATTAACCAAAGTATTCCTAACACTTGATTTACCTGGATAGTTACGGCAGCCACCTGCAGTGCTGCCTCGTACCCATTGTCCTTCCGTGACGGAAACTGTCCATGTATGAAGCTTATCAGCCTCAAGTGTATCAGGCGTGAGATTACAAATCTCCAACTTTGTGAAATATCTCAGAAAATCTTTGAATGATATCCTAAGAGTGGACAACAAGGATACAAATGTCACAAAGATGCAATCAGCACAGTGCATTTCATGTGATTGCTGCTATATATTATAGTCAAGTTAGAAAGGGGCATGATGGTTCAGTGGTTGAAGATACAGAACTTGTCAGCTGGACAAGTGACAGCCTGGGTTCAAGACCCCCCCACCACACAATGGGGTGAACTCTCATTACTTGCCCAACTCCTGCCCACCTAACAATTTGAAAGCATGCAAATGTGAGTAGATAAATAGGTACTACTTAGGTGGTGCCTTGGTGTATAGTCAAACTGGCCACATGACCAAAGAAATATCTTTGGACAATGCTGGCTCCTTTGGCTAAAAAAATGGAGATGAGCATGGCCCCTTAGAGTTGGACACAACTGGACAAGGGAAACCTTTACCTTTAATCAAGTTAGGATGTTAAAAGCAAAGATAAAAGGATTCCTCAGAAAGAAATGCATCCTTTTTTAAAACACAAAGGAATTTGAATGTTTACCAAAACTCGCCATCCTCTGCAATTTTATGTTGCAATCGGACCTTCTCAGCATTGTCAATATCATTCCATTCATCTGAGCTGCAAAAAAAAAGAGAAAACCTTTATTAGCTCATGAAAATGGGATTACTTCTTCAATCATAAAGTTTTCGATTCATAATCTATTAACAAAGTTTATCATGTATTCATTTAGTAAATACCAAATTTAGTTAAACTGCTTCTTTTTACTTCATCAACTGAAAACTCAAATTGTTGTTCCTTCCCTACATATGTACCACTGAGTATAATATTACAAAGGATCATGCTCTTAAATATAATAAAGAGTAGTCTCAATTCTTTCAACTTCTCTAGGATTCTTCCGTGAAAAAAACCAAACCCATAGTTTCCATGTTTGTCTTCAGGACACTTGTGATTTTTTTTCTGTGTGTCTGTGGGTGCATGTGTGTATGTTTTAAAGTTTTAAGCTGCTCAGAATTGCTGGGAGTCAGGTTGACTATAAACTGTATCTCTCTATGTATATGTAAATAAACAAACACTTGAACTATGCAAACTTGTTTCAGCTTTAATTCTTAGATTTACATGAATCCAGTTTTCAATCCATATACGCAGGGGTTCCCTTCATGAAGTTTACTTACATACAGTAAGTCTCAGTTGATTACTCAAAAAATTATGCTTCCCATGGAATCTGTGGTCTCTCACATAAGAAAAAACTGAAAAGGTATATGTGTGTATACACACGAACACATGACATACAATTCTGCTTTATTTTTAAAAAATGTTATTAAATCACTGAATGAAGAATATGCAATATGCATATGCTTGATTTTGCCCTCCTTATCATATTTAAAATAATTGATCTTTATATTTCAAATAGTTGTCAAATTTTGTTAAAGAACAGCCTTAAAAAATAAGATGGACAAAGAAAAAAGATTTAATTTCTGACCTTCACATCAGACCAGGAGCAAGATGCTAATGTTTCTGAGCAAACTAAAGAATACAAGTTTTTAAAGTGAAATTAAGTTTTCTTATTCAGTGTACATCACTGGCTTCCAAGAAGATCAGTTTTTGCTTACTTGTCACTCCAAGCTCCATTCCATTCTACTTGTCCCCAGGGATTTCTGAGCCGCACCAGTTTTATCTTCTCCCCTTTAAGTGTTGTCTTGGTCATAAGAAGGGGAAGAAACACATAATTAGCGATGCCCTGAAATTACACAGCATATAACTCCTTACAGATTCTGGCCTGTTAAATCAGCCAGTTCAACATGGGAATCAGTGAGGTACTAGATATCATAGCCCAACCAAATGTGGATATTAATGAAATTTCCTTACTATTTCCAAGGTTATTTATGTTTCACTAATAGTTTAAAACAATTATTTCTTTTTTCAATAATGAAGTTGCTTGACACAAATCTTGTACAGAAAGGCAAGAATTTGTTAATGAATGTCAGGCTTGTTGATTAACAGACTTCCATACTTACATCTTCTACTCCTGTAACTGAATATGCATGACCTGTGACCAGTCCATTAGTCATGCGCCTTTCATACAACAATGGAATGATGGTCTGTTAAAAGCAGAGAAAACTTTTTGGAATCATTACAGAACTTAGAAAAGTTTACTTCTTGGTCAGATGGGCTCATAACATCTAACTCTAGGTCAAGTGCAAGGTGCTAATTATCACCTACAAAACTATATATTTTAGAATCAAGAACTGCAGAAGTGGAAGGACAAGCAGCCTTCCACTTCTGGTTGGACTAGAAGACCTCCAAGATATTCTATTCTATTCTATTCTATTCTATTCTATTCTATTCTATTCTATTCTATTCTATTCTATTCTGTTCTGTTCTGTTCTGTTCTGTTCTGTTCCAATTCTATTCTCCTTATGTTCAATGCTTTGCTCTTGTTGGAGACCAAGCATCACAGTTGGGAGGAGGGGTTAAATGGGGAATTAGTCTGGAGTCATTATGTAACGGCAAGAGGTCAAGGTCTGAACACCTCCCCCTCTTAAATGCCATTAGACTTTAGTATTTAATAATATCTGTACACTCTAGTTTCATTGGAAAAAAAGGGAAAAATGCCTCAAGAGATTATAATTTAAAAGCAAATGCTTGCCTGCTAATTATTATTGGGTTGATAATTCCAACATCATTAATCATAATATTCTAAAATTCCAGTGCTACAAACTGAACACAATGAAAATCTTTCAGGAGATGCAGTTACGGAAGACATCATAAAAACCACATGGTTCTTACTGGCTACACATTTGAGTAATACAGACCCTGGTTGTTCGATCTTCTGTTTCTTCATTTGACTCGTTTAAAAATTCAGAATTCACCTTCTGCAACTTTTGGATAATGAATTCTTCAATATTAGTTGTTGGGGCACTTCCATAGATAAATCCTGAACTGTCCTAGGACAGAAAAATAGAAAGGAAAAGTAGGAAGATATTATGAAAAATGAGTCAGAGATGTAGCAAAATATTAATAATTGAATAATATTATAAATGGACAAAGATGCCTAACAACATAAAATCTGTTTAGAATTTAATTTTTATGTGTTGTGGTATCTTTAAGCAGAATATTCTGAAGCCAGTCCTTCCCGAAAGACTAGACATGAAACCAGCAGGATGACCTGGAATAGGTTCTTCCATTCAATTCAATCTGCATCATAGTGAAACCGTGCCCACCCCATTGCCGGCAATGGCAAAAAAGTCACAATATGTCATGACACATGTGACATTGCAAGTTTGACACCTATAGTATCTAGTTACCTTAGGCCAGCGGTTCTCAACCTATGGTTCGCGACCCCATTTGGGGTCGATCGACCATTTTACGGGGGTCGCGAAACAACGCAGTCTGCCATTTCCCCCCCCAGGGGGCGCCGCTGCGCATGCGTGCCGCGCATGGGGGCGCCGCCGCGCACGCGCGCCGTGCCACGCATGCGCGGTGCATCCGTGTGACGGGGGTCGCCGTCACACGAAGATTGAGAACCACTGCCTTAGGCCTTAGAAGCATAATTTCCTAGGTCCCTGAAGAAGCCCTGCTGAGTTAGGTACCACAACTGGAAGAGTCAGCCAGCATCACTTGATGTGCTGCATCCAGAGTCAGAAAACGGAGTGGTAGAGCAAAGCCCATTCTGAATCAAGGAATGTGCTGAGCTAGGCTGGCTAAAAAGCACTACTACCTATTTTTGCATACAGGTTGGATTTTCAGTTCCTCCTGTTTTTTTTCTCTTTCTCTTTCTCTGTTGTCCTTTCTTTCCCCACCTATTTATCAATTAGTTACTCTACTAACAGTAATTCTACTCCTTTCTTTATGCAAAATATTCTCTTTCCAAGGCAAATAAAAAAAACTGCACAGAAGATACACTGGATTGGTCCTCTTCCCTAGAAACTGAACTGTATCCATTGTTTCATTACTATCCTTCAAGGATTTGTTTGAATGCTGTTTTATCACTGAATGCTAGTTCCACATCAATTACACATTTCCTTTTTATGTCTGTTTCTCAATGTCATGCTTTCATTGTGTTATCTCCCTCGACACCCGAAGTGGTAAAAGAGGAAGTAAAGAAGAAGATTCTTCATTATACTCCAACCTATTTCTCTGAGGCATGTGAGGACATCATTTTTGAGATCCAGATTTGCTATGGGATCCGTAGCTTTTAAGTATTCTTCGGTGCAAAGATTTTATTTTCATACTGATCCCTTGCTGTGATACAGTCTCAAGACTCATTCAGTGTCAAATTATCACCTTGATCTTTTCCAGAATTTGCACACAAGATGCGCCAAGACCTATTACAAATACATTACTCAAAATATACCTCAATGGAGCAAGCCATAAGTGACCCTCTCTCAATGGCATGCTTCATGATTTTGTATGTATCTTTAGGAGCATCCTTTATTTCATAAAATTCTGTTACTCCTCCTGTGAAATCTTCCATGGCCTCTGTGGTGTTGCCTCCTTTTAATGCTTCATAGGACCCATGAAGCCTGAAAAGGATCACATAAAAAGTTAAATGACTCTCATTGTTAGTCTCCATCCATTTCTACGTAGATCAGCTTTCTCTCCAAATGGCAAAAGCTTACGCTACAAGAAGAACTAGCTTTCTTCATAGTTGTCTTCACTTATTAATTTTCTTCACTTATTAGTTGTCTTCATAATTAGGTTTATTTGGATTTTACAAATGTGACTAATTTGACTAATGTGACTAAGTCAGTCATTGCAGATTATAAACCATAGTTTATTACTTATTGTCAGACACCTTATGCAAAGACATAGTTCTCTGGGAAAGGTGCAAGGAAAGGAGACGATGACCAGCAGCATGGTGGATGAACTTAGTTAAAGTAGCAATGAGTACATCATTAGAAGGACCAGGTGAGGAACAGATCATCCAGGAGAAAATCTGTCTATGTGGTCACTAGGAATCAACTTGATGATAATGATGATTATGTGTCATTCACTTGATGGCACATAATCATCATTATCAATATCTGACTCCAACCATTGTGCAGAAACCATGACTCAAACTACTTAATATGATGGAAGCAGTATGTGTTTTGGCCAAGAAGTAGAGCTCCCATTTTATGTAAAGCTATAGAGTGTAAGAAAATGCAGCATTTGCACAAACAATGGAACTGATGAATTATCTTTATTGCCATCATTAGGTGACCATGTTATTTGTGAAAACTGCTACTGTTTTATATCTACATGTTTCAATCTCAACATGAACAATAAACAATAGGTCGTAGAAAAGGACGGAATGGACAAAACCTCTTTACTTTGCATAAGCTTTTTCCAGTAATGCACTCCAGAATTCATTCTGCTGGGAGGATTTAGTGAAGACCAGACGTTTTCCATATGTTGGTAAACGATCATCGATGATAACTTCCACCCAACTTCCATAACGCCAGAACTAGAAGATTTGAAGAAAACAAATTAGAATTCACCAAGGTATACAGTACAAGAAATAGGTGTCACTTATGATCAAAAGCTGATTTATACACTATAAAAGGGATTAGATTATATTGTTTCACGATTAAATCCTAATAGGAAAATACACTTGCCACCAGAAGGCGCTGCATGACTGGTTTTGTCTTATTTGGAACTCATCAGACATACATTACATTGTATGATTCAAACTCTCTATCAGAAATTGAACTCTTGGACCTTTGCACTTTAGATCAGAGGTCCCCAACCTTTTGGGCACCAGGGACTGGTTCCGTGGAGAGAGGTTTTTCCACAGACCGAAGGGTACGTGGTTTTATGTGCTGCCTGTGGATGGGGCTTTGCTTGTTTGTACGGACCAGTTGCTGGCATGCCACGGACCAGTACTGATCCATGGACCAGGGATTGGGGATCCTTGCTTTAGATGACAATTTACATTTTTTTTGACTTTAGCAGCTATCCAGGTCTGGGTGCTTAGTGGTTGCGGGGAGGGATCTACCCTATACAATCTATTGGAATGGTATATGCAATCCATTTTCCTTTAAGGAAACAATCCATTTTCCTTTAAAGTACCCAGAAGTCCATATGGGGAACAGCGAGAACTTACATATACTGCATTATTCTGACATTAGCAAAATGGTGATTAATATAGGCTTTTTATTTCTGGGTGTATTCTGAGTTACTGTCTAATAATTAGTAGATCATAGGGGAAATGCAGAAAGGAACGTCCACTTGGGTCTATTTTACAATGTATACCTGGAAGTGAAAAATCCCAGCATAATCTTTTGTGAAGGTCTGACCTTCTGGAATGACCCGGAACAATAGTTTTTCATTCAGGGTCAGACAAGCAATGGCAGCCAGAAACCAACAGTCCCCTGAAACAAAACAAACAGAGTTGGGTACATTCAATGTCAGAATGAAAAAAAAATGCATGCAACTGAATAATTAGTAATGGTATTTTTGTTCTTCAGAAAAATGTTTTACTCCATACATTAAT
The DNA here is from genome assembly GCF_016545835.1 of Crotalus tigris. Lineage (NCBI taxonomy): Eukaryota > Metazoa > Chordata > Lepidosauria > Squamata > Viperidae > Crotalus > Crotalus tigris. The sequence continues at coordinate 665,384 of NW_024096464.1, read as the reverse complement.
TAGAAAGTGGTAAATTAATTTGATAAATAAAATATTTTAAACCCCCAAAAACTGCGAAGAAAGGATTTCATACCTAGTTCCCCTTGACAAATGTCAGACCTATTAGCTCCACCAAGGATAAAGCGTGGATTCTCGCAGATTTCCTAGATAAAGAAATACACTATTGAGAAACACACAGACACACACTTCGATAATTAAAGATTGCAAATAAAATTGTCTGCCACTGGTGTGAACGTTTTGATGCTTTGCGATCAAAATAGTGCATCTTCAATTCATATATCTTGAGAGGGTTAGATAAGCAATAACCCTGAAGTTATCTAAGTGATAACTCCAAAATGTAGCATTGAGTTGTATAATCAATTCACAACAGGACTGAAAAATTTTCTTGATCAGATGCTTCAGTTTCTGTATAACAGGGGTCTTCAAACTTGGCCCTTTTATGACTTGTGGACTTCAACTCCCAGAATTCCTCAGCCAGGCACACTGGCTGAGGAGTTCTGGGAGTTGAAGTCCATAAGTCATAAAAGGGCCAAGTTTGAAGACCCCTGCTGTATAAGAACATCAGACTTTTTTTTATTTTATTATAGAGCAGTATTTCTCAACCTTAGTTGAGACATATGTCAAGACATGTGGATTTCAGAATTTCCCAGCCAGTACAGCCCAGCCAGCATAACAATGCATCTTAAAGTTGCTAAGGTTGGGACACACTGCTATATAGAACACTCTTGTTACTGTAAATGTGTCCATGCATCACATTACTGGAATAAATCTTCTGGGTAGATATGTCCCCATAACTATGCCAATGTTTCTATGCCAATGTTTCTCAACCTTGACAAGTTTAAGATGTGTGGACTTTAACTCCCAGTATTCCACAGCAAGCATGGCTGGCTATGGAATTCTGGGCGTTGAAGTCCACACATCTTAAAGTTGTCAAGGTTGAGAAACACTGGCCTATACCATGGATATCTACTGGATTTTGCTTCACCCTGCCACCACATTACCAGCTCCACTATTTTCTTGCATCTGGATGATGACACAAGACATGTACAAAAGGAGTGGACCTTGCTGCACAACAACATAGTGCTAAATTTGAGGGAACAAGCAAATGCACTACCTCAAATTCTTGCTTTCCAGATATTCCTTTAAAATTATACATGCTTTCTCACAGTGTCATACTCTACAGGGCTGCTTATGGTCCACCAAAACTTTGTATGCCACAAAAATAGTGGCTACTAAAAGGTAATTTTTTAAATTGGAAGTGAGAATTATGAAACATGTGTTAAGTAATCGTATTTGTGATATTCAGCTGTTAATTCTTTTTTTTTTCTGACCCCGTCTTCTTGACCATGCCTAGGTTATTGACTGTAACATCCCACATCACACAATTCCAAGATTTCTCAAAGATTTCATTCGGAGATATTGTGCATTCTGCTTTTCCATTTGAAATAATATTACATAGATGACTTGCAAATATTAAGCATATGCTAATTTTTAGATTAGACAAGAGGCCTACTCACTGAGGGTCTTTTCCACTCAAATTTGACTGGGAGCCTTTGACTGAAGAAAAGGGAGCTGTCATTAGCTGGAAAATCTGGATCCTCATAAAGGGTCTTCTTCTGAAGGCACTTCTTATGAAGCTCCTGAAAGGTTTTCTCCTTGACTTCAGTGATGGGCTGGTTGCGGCTGAGGATGGCAGAATAGATCCCTCCCGTTCCAGCACCTGTTTCTGTAGTTGTGGTAACATGCTGACAGGGAATTGGTTCAGACCCAGTCTTTTGAACAACAGTGCTACTGACAGAGGATAGCATCTAGATGAAATTGAAGCAAAACTATCAATTAAATTATAACAATTGAAAAATAGACTAGGACCTGGAAGGAAGTGGAAAAAAAGAAGAAACGACGTTGCACAATCTCTTCTGCAGACTGAGTTTTTTCTCTTCCCTTTTTTTTTTTTGTGCAAAACTTCAAACAATTTTAGGAAGATCCACTGAGTTGCATAGATATCATCTTGAGGTTCTTACAGTAATTACTCTGTCCTTTCATGTCCAAATCCTCATTTTAGCAGGAAGCAAATTTGTAGAGTAACTTCCATCTACGGATTCATATGTGTGAGGTGGGCTGTGGCGTGCTTTGTAAAGGTTGCAGTTCTGACAACTAAAAATAAACTCTTAGGAAGCATTTGGGCATGGAGGAGGGGATGAGGAAAGTTCCCTTCTCAGGGTTGGTTCTTTTAGTAAGACTGAGAGTGCAAATGAAAGTGCAAGTGAAAGTGCAAATGCAAGGGAACTTTACACAACTTTTTAACCAGCATTTAGAAATAAGTAACTCCACATACAAAAATTAGGGGTGATGATACAATTCATTTTACAATGATGCATCCAACATAGAGATGTGCTAAAGCAAAACCAACTTTTCCAAAGAAGGAATATTCCTTCCTGATAATTTTTCATAATGAAATGATTACCAGAATAAAAACTATACAAATTTTGAAAGAAAAAAGTAAGGAAGGAAAAGAAAAGTAATAAAGTGCAAAGTGCAAAATGCAATGAAAGAAATATGGAGAGGAGAGGAAGGGAGAGGAGGGGAAGGGAGAGGAGAAGAGAGGAGGGGAGGGGAGAGGAGAAGAGAAGAGAGGAGAGGAGGAGAGTGGAGAGGAGAGGAGAGGAGGGGAGGGAAGGGGAGGGGAGGGGAGGGGAGAGAGGAGGAGAGGGGAGGGGAGGGGAAGGGAGAGACAAGGCAGTTACAAGTACATTTATATTTTACCCTCTATATATACTCTCTCTATATAACATAATTTTCTTTTTTCCATAATGTACTGTGTCTAAACATCGAACCCATAAATTCATTTTTTCCAGCAAAGAGTCCATAAGGGCTATGAACATAATCTGCTCCCACTTTATCTAGAACTTTATGTTCAGACTATTATAAAGCATTTTTGGTTCAGAGAATTAATTTCCCCAAAACTATGGGACTCTGCAGAACAACTGAGTGGGGTCTGGAAGAAAAATGAGACATTCTGGGGAACATATGTAACAAAAGCAGTCCTAGGAAAGAGAGAAGGCAGGACATCAATTTGCAAGGATTTGTTTATTCTTATGGGAATTTGGAGGAGATTATGTTATAGAAGGTTTGTGAAGAGGTGCGTTTTGCTTGGAGATTTCTGGGAGAAGGAATTTTCCTGTCTGGGAAGTGTTCAGCCTCTGAATCTGGGTTGGTATGATCAGTTTGTGCATGCAGTTTGTAATTTGGGGAAAAGAAAGAGATGTGTGAACAGTGTGTGTTATGCTGATAATGTGTACCTGCCTGATCTTTTTATTTTGATTCTTTGGATGCTGCTGCTCTGCTATAAGTTTTGGGTTTTAGGGGGAAAGATGAGCGTGGGTGTGTGTCTCGATTTTTTGTGTCTCCAAGTTTTCAAAGATACAAATGTTATAACTTTATAGGGTGAGGTTTTGCTGCAACCACTAATCAAATGGTTAATTGTTTCATTCTTTTCATTACAAAGGTGACATTTGCTGTTGTTTGGTACTTGTTTATTTCACTTTCATGAAATTAGTTGGCAAAGCTTGTTCTTGATCCTCTTAATGAATTCTATATTAGTTTTTTTATTGGCTTTCCCCTCTCTATATAGATTATGCATGAGGATATGGGATGTTCTGGGATTCCCATTTTTCTAAGCACATTCCACAACTGGACATGGTAGACACAACTGAAGGCTTTTCTATAACCAACGAAGTACATAAATGACTTCTCTGTAGTTTTCCCAATTATCCAATGTGCATCAGCAATAATACCTCTTATTCCTCAGCCTTTTCTAAAGCCAGGTTGAACCATCTTCATGTAGCGCTGTAAAGTGCTCTGAATGATGCTAAACATTATTTTAAAATTAAGAATACTATAGAACGGTTTGCATACACTGTCAATTTTCCTTTCTTTTTTACTGATATGTAGAGTGACCTCTTCAATCGGTTGTTCGCTTTTTCTGGGCAGCTGTGATGACTTCGCATCTTGGATAACTCTGCTGGGAGTATATTCTCTTGATGTACCCTCCCAGCATTCTCATCTCATTCCTCTTGATAATATTTTTAATTGTAAACTGCCCAGAATTGCTTTGCAGCCTGGGATGGGTGCAGGAATTTGAGGGTGGAGGCTGCTGTATTCAGTGTCCGTAATATCACTATTTGATTAGAAATGCTTTCCCAACCAATGTTTTACATCCACATTCTACTTTCCTGTTGGTATCTACTAATTTAGTTATTACAAGACCCACATATGTTACATTTGGCTCTCTTGTAGCAGGAAATAGTAGAAGCAATTTAAGCTCATTGGTATGGGAGGACACAAGTGATTCAGATTACTGCGCAGTTAGAACAGCACTACTGGTATATTTCTGCAACTTGTGGAAGACTTTGGATACTTTCCTTCCCTGATTTATTCTAGTAAAAATTTAAATCATTTTGGCAATGGCACAAATGAATGGCTAGCAGTCATTCTGCATTCTCACCTCCCTCACATTATTTGAACACTTTATGGCAGAGTAGCAGCTATTTTTAAATATGGTAAATACTGTGAAAACCCTGTCAGCATTTTTATTTTTTGGTTAAAAACGCTGTCATGCCCTTATGAACCTGATATGATACCAATTGGATCAAACTGAATTTTAGATCATAACTAAATCCATACTCACATCTATTTGTACGTATATCTTACTGGAATTATGAATAAGGTCTTAAATTCTAAAATTTATAATATCCTTCCTTCCCCTTACTCTTTAATAGGAATCTACAAAGAATTTTTTTAAATTTAAAATTCAGTTTTATTGGCTACAGCTTTGTTCAAATTTGTCCAAAACGTACCTTGAAACAATATTTACCTCAAGATTTTAGTTATACAAATGCTGTTTAGATCTATATCATTTGACAGAGCAATGCGTATACATATCCAGGCTTCCATCCAGCTTTGATGAGATGGAAGGCTATATATATATATTATTAATAAATATAAATAAAAATGAAAATAAAAACTTATCTCTTAGGTTTTGAAAAGAAAATGCTCAACCATTAGGGTACCTTTTCAAAACAACAAAGAAAGGCAGGAAAAGGAACTTTACAATGAGTTAAATGTAGAAAGGACAGGATTTACTTAAGAGAGAGAGGGAGAGAGAGAGAGAGAGAGGGAGGGAGGGAGAAAGAGAGAGAGAGAGAGGGAGGGAGGGAGGGAGAGAGAGAGAGAGGGAGGGAGGGAGAAAGAGAGAGAGAGAGAGGGAGGGAGGGAGGGAGGGAGGGAGAGAGAGAGAGAGAGAGAGAGAGAGAGCGAGAGAGAGAGAGAGAGAGAGAGAGAGAGCTACACTATATATTACAGGCTATATAGAGCAGTACAGATATTTGTCTGAAATGGTATAATTTGTCTGAAATGGTATAGGGTTTCTTGCCTGAGCAGGGGGACTAAATAACCTCTAAGGTCCCTTCCAACTTTATTATTATTATTATCATTATTATTATCATTATTATTAGTAGTAGTATTCTAATTTAATAAATGTTGCTAAGTCACATGTCACTAAGTGAGCCATGGGACTGAGAAAGAGAGAGGGATGCTGGGAAGATTGTTGATTGTTGCCTCATTAGATAAAGTTCTCTGGTATAGTGTCCTCTGTCTCACCTATTCCTTCCCCCTCCCCCTGGCTTTTGCTCCCTTTCAGGGTGCAGAGATTGCTTAAACAAGCTATCTATTCCTGAGTTGCTTCCCCCCCCCAAAAGGGTTAATGGCAAGTTAACAATACACTGTGACCTTAATTACTTGATTTGAACTCTCCCCCCCCAACTTCCAGAAGTTGCCTGAAACTGACCAGATCTTAATCAGTTTCGCACTAAAGGCTGTGCATTAAATGCACTAATTGGTCTGAAAATGAATTAGTTACAGGTAGTTCTCAACTTATGATCGCAATTGGGACCAGAACCTTTTGTCCTTAAGTGATGCAGTTGTTAAATGAATCATCACAGTCATGTGATTACAATATTTTTTTTGCTGTACCTGTTAAGCAAATCTGGCTTCTCCCACTGACTTTGCCAGCTGGGAATGTTGTAAATGGTGATTGGGTTTCCCTTCATAACTACATGCCAGTTGCCAAGCTCCCAAATTGGGATCACACAACTATGAGGATATTGCAACAGTTGTAACTGCAAGGACTGGCTGTAGGTCATTCTTTTCAGCGCCTTTGCCATTTTTAATGGTCACTAAATGAAAAGTCATAAGCCAAGGACTACCTGAATCACCTTTATTATTATTACCATTGTATTTGTGAATGGTTGCTATCTAAGGCTCTTGCTTAGAATTTTCTGTATTTAATTAATCAATCTAATTTAGTGACTAAATTAGTGGACCAGCAAAGCGTTGTGGACACAGTATACTTAATATGCCACAGTATACCACAAGGATTCGTCTTAGGCTGAGTACTCTTTAATATCTTCATTAATGACTTAAATGAGGGAATTGAAGGGGAACTCATCAAATTTGCAGATGACACTAAACTGGCAGGAATAGCCAACACCCCAGAAGACAAGCTCAGGATCCACTCGATGGCTCTGATGGGGGTGGCTTCTGCTGCTGCTCCAACCGATCAACCATGCAGGGAAGCAGGAGGGGCAGCTGGTGCGCAAGATTCGCTGCCTTGTTGGGCTGCTAGCGAGCAGCCGAGGCGGCTCCAGACCCCCGGCTGCCCCTCTACCTCCTATTGCTTCCCTGCATGGTTGACCGGTTGGAGCAGCAGTAGAAGCCACCCCCATCAGAGCCATTGAGTGGATGGGCTGGGCTCCCTTACGGCCATCCCGGGGGCCGTCTCCGCCTGCACTGATGGGGCTCCTGTTGTAGGTATTTCTTCTGGAAATTTCAATAAATTAGTTCTGAGACCGTGTGAAGATTTTCAATCCAACTTGTTCTTCAGTCCAGCAACTTCTCTGTTTTCTCCCATTCTGCTTTAGTTCTAAAAAAAATAATACAAATTTTCCTTCCTGGGCAAGGGCTTCCTTCTGGCTGTCCCGGGGCCATCTCTGCTCGCGCTAATGGGGCTCCATGGCCAGTTCACCATTATGCAGGACAGCCAGCATGTTGTGGCTGCTGAAGACACCGTCGGCCCCCATGCGCTCGCTGGCCTCTATGTGTGGGGGCCGATAGCTACAGGCAGTAGATCCGGAAGTGAAGCTGTGCTGCCCATCTTAGCACTGGTTGGAGTGGTGGCGGCAGGGGAATGCGGGATCTGGCATGTGTCCACCCTTTGCTGCTGCTGCCCCACATCATCCCGCGTGCGCCTCCGGGACATGTGTGTAGGACGATGTGGGGTGACAGCGGGGAGGGGTGGCGTGCGCCACAACTCACCTTCCCCCACCACTGCCTCCACCAGCGCAAGTATGGACAGCACAGCTTCACTTTCAGATCTGCTGCTGGCCGGGCTTGGCAATGCAGGGATCACCACTGCTGCCTCCTGCTTCCCTGTGTGGTTGGCTAGTGAAGACGCTCGGAGCAGCAGGAGGAGCAGCTGTTGCTGCCCCCATCAGAGCCACTGAATAGACAGGGCCCGCACCAGGTGAGGACTCCTTTCCGGCTGTCCCGGGGCCATCTCTGCCCATGCCGATGGGGCTGCCATGATGCAGGACAGCCAGCAGGCTGTGGCTGCTGACAGACACCTTCGGCCCCCATGCGCTCGCTGGCCTCTGTGTGTGGGGGCTGATGGTGTCAGGCAGCAGCTGCTCTGGCCCCTGTCTCGCCTTTCCTTGCCCCGTGGCAATTGGCACACCTGCCCTGCCCTGCCTCACCTTGCCTCACCTTGCAGGATGAGCCTCCGGCCCACTGCCCCACCCCCAGAGACCCCCTGTATCTTCCCCAACTCTGCCCGGTCCCCACAGGTGTTCCTCCACACAAGCATCTTCGAGGTGGCTACACCCACCGTGGCCACGCCCACTCAGCACCAGGCGATAAATAAATAGGTTTTGGGTTGCAGTTTGGGCACTCAGTCTCTAGATGGTAAGTTCTTCAGCCCAATGCTTGCTGGACTTTGAAAAAAAAAAGTAGCAGCTCCATAGATGTGTGTCAAAAATGGCATACAGCACAACGAAGCAATTTCATCCAACCACTCTGTTCACAGACTTGATTTATAATAGCAGAGAAGGTAACTACCACTGAACTCAATAAAGATGCACTGTTAGCATTAGTTTTCAGCAGACATCATTAAACATATACTTGGAACCGCAAATATTTTAAAAGCGAAACAGATGCCAGATCATATGCAGATCTGAATGCTATATGACATGTCCACAAAAATGCAAACAACATTTTTACATCTTGCCTATTCTTCACCCTGGATTATAAATACATGAGGCTCCTATGCAACCTCCCATCCAAAACTGAAAGGGGTGGCACCAGCTGCTCTCAAACCAGTTCCCAAAATAGTTCAATGGAATGAAGTGGGAGAGTTCTTTAAGATTCTGTGTAAAGCAGCCTAGCAAAGATCAATTTATATTTAGCAGCTTAAAGTGCAGTACTAGCCATTTCTTTGGACAAGCCGGGTTGTCAGATGTACCCTCTATAGAAGAACAGGCCTCATCTGCTGATGGACTTCAATTCTATGAAAGCATAGAGGTTGCGCATATTTTTGCATGTGGAAGAAGCTAGTTATTTCCTCTCTATACAGTACTTGGGATTTGGTTGCTGTGAATGGAATCTAGAAGCTGCGTTTCTAGGCAGAAACTCCTTGTCCTAGGAAGATCCACATACTTACTAAGTCATATTAAGCTTTAAATAAAGGTGAATGTGGAAGAGTGAACTTACCATGTGGAGTAAGCAAGGCATTTTTATCCTTCTTGGGATCCAGAGTTTTGGTGCTTCCTGAGAAGGAGGGTTCAAACAGCTCCACCCTTTCCTTAATTGGAGACTTTTGTTATATTAAAAAAAGAACTGAAAGCAAGCATGTGTGTGTGACACTATTGCAGTATTGGGTTTTTACCCCCAGATACAGATTTTTCAATCCCGTTTGGGTTTTAGGTTTTTTATTTTAAAATTTAATGAAATCTACATTTTTCTATATGTAATATAGTATCTATATTGGCACCGATTAACACTGCTGCAGACTGCAAACAAATTCAGTATGTGCATGATACACATAACAGTACTAAATTTGTTTTGCTGTCCACAGAGTGCCAAATTTTAGTTGCAAGGTCAGTATTACAATAGTGGCCACCTTATTGGCTAAGAGCAGCATTTCTGCAGCTGACCCATCTTCCTTCTCCTCAGTGTCACTCGCACTTGACTCTTCCACTGTTTGTCACCTGATTGACTGGCAGATGCACCTTCTTTCCTCTAAAACTAGTGACATCAACATGCAGCCCAGGCAGTTCTCTTGAGATTTATTTTTGAGATTTTTTTTTATATTTTAATAAATAACTCAAGATGGTAAACACATCTAATACAGGTAGTCCTCGGCTTATGATCACAGTTGAGCCCCAAATTTCTATTGTTAAGTGAGACATTGAGTTTTGCCCCATTTTACGACCTTACTTGCCACAGTTAAGTGAATCACTGCGGTTGTTAAGTTAGTAACATGGTTGTTAAGTGAACCAGTCTTCCCCACTGAGTTTGCTTATCAGAAGGTCACAAAAGGTGATCCCATGACTTTGGGACTCAGCAATGGTTATAAGTATGGGTCAGTTGCCAAGCATCTGAATTTTGGTCACATGATCATGGGGATGCTGCAAAGGCCGTAAGTGTGAACAACGGTCATGTCACTTTTTTCAGTGCCGTTGTAACTTTGAACGATCACGAAATGAATTGTTGAGTGTCAAGGACTACCTGTACTCTTTTCTCTCCTATTTTCCCTGTAACAATAATCCAGTGAGGTGAGCTGGGCTGAGAGTGTGTGAGACTGGCTCAAAGTCACCCAGCTGGCTTTCTTACCTAACTTGAGACTAGAACTCACAGTCTCCCGGGTTTCTAGTTGCTGCAGAGTCCGAGGGGGATGGTTCGGCTAGAAGACCCTGCCCCTTCCCATCCCCCATTCTTCGCTCAATCCACTGAAGACGAGTGTGCCTACTCGCTCCATTCACCAGCTGGGAAGGCAGATCTGTGATGGCAACAGGGTAACCCTCAGCTTTACAAATAGTCCTTAACTTATGATCGGTTGCTTAACAATCATTTGAAGTTATGACAGACTCGAAAAAAAAAAGTTATTTGGGACCCATAATCATAATGGTGGTAGGTCAGTCATAATAAAGTTATGACTGACATACCCCCCCCCATGGTCACAAGAGCACATTTCAGGTACTTGAAAACTGGCTTTCATTAATGAACAGTTCCTGAGTTATTTTTGATCTCGTGTTTCGTCATGAGATTGCATTTCGTGACTTCTTTTGCTGTTTTGGATAAGCCGGGTTCAGAGTTACTACCATATGATTCACATAGTGCCTCACTTAACATCCACTGTAAAAACAATCGTAAAATCAAGGCTGGCCACGTGGTGATTCAACTTACAACTGCAAAAATTTGCAACCAACATTCCAAGCCCAGTTGTGGTTGTAAGTTAAGGTCTATCTGTAGATTGTCTTTGATTGCAATGTATGTGCTTGCATGCTTTCAAGTTCCAATTTAGTAATATATACATATATAGTAATACAGCCCCTAACAATGATGATTGAAGTGAACAGTTGCTGAAGGAAAATAAAAAATAAAAACATGACATGTGCCATTATTTAAAAATGAATGGCTGCAGGAACCTGAATTTAAAGGTTGGCTAGAAAAAAAAAAGGCAATGCTAATGAAAAGAACAGCTTCTGCATGTGTTGTAAAATTTCACTTAAGAAGGCAAAAAAGTCAATGTTGTTAACTCACAGAAGTACTGAAAAAAATTAAGAAAAGTTTTGAAGCTGCAAATTCTGTAGGATCTTCCACATCTTTCTTAATGAGGAAGACAACTTCAGAAAGTGAAACAGTTGCTGAAGTTGCCAATTATTTTTCAGAACATCGCGTGAGTTGCACAAGTGAATCATCTTCTTCAAGTGGCACTCCCAGATATTGCCAAAACTTAAATATGGAAAGATCAAAGCTTTTACATACCACACAGCTTGGCATCAGGTGTGTCAAGTTAACTAGGAAGACAGCAGAGACCTGGGAAAAGAGATTTTAACACAAAGGGACGTACCTTAGCAGCAGAAGAAAACAGTCAATTCTTGGAGCTGTATGACCACTGGGAGGCAGGACTGAAAAATGGGGTGGGGGGGTGGGAAGGAAAAGAGCCTGATCCCAAGTCAAGCAAGTCTGCAAACCATGGCCATTGCAGGCAGCAGCCCAGGCACAGACCTCTACAAACCTGTTCCAGGAAGCTCAATTGTGGTTGTACATTGGTGGGGCTTGGAGTGGGGGAGGGAAGGAAGGAGGAAGGAAGGAAGGAAGGAAGGAAGGAAGGAAGGAAGGAAGGAAGGAAGGAAGGAAGAAAAAGTCCATTCACAAATCTATAAAGGAGTGAAAAAATAGGATTTCTTGTTCAAATGGACTGAGATTGGCTACAAGAGCTGTAGAACCTGAGGAACAAGGAAGATTTAGGAAACTAAGACTTAAGAAATAGTTAAGATTAAAAAAACCCACAAGATTCTACACAAAGGTATAAAAACATATAAGTAGAACAGAGAGATAGAAATTTAAGAAATATTGGTAAACTTATAGTAATAGGAAAATAATAGAGTAAGATAGGAATCTAATTTTGTGCAATAAAAGTTTTGTGTGGAGAAAAACAAATGCAGTCTTCATATCTGTGTTCGCTGCCATATTAAGAAAAACCCTAACAATGAACAAATGAAGAAGCAGTTAGCCTTTATTCCTATTTCTCAAAATAAAATCATACAAAAAACAATGCTTCAACCTATATATACTTTATGATACAGAATATATTTAGCAAAAAATGTTACACTACTTTTACATGATTCTAATAACTATATCTTTGCTATGTGGGACAAAACACAAAACACAATGGAAGAAAATATACATTTTTTAAGGAGTGAGGAGACATGTATATCTTTTCTTTATAATGAGAGTGCTGATTCTATGTCCTGAGACTCTTTCCTTAGGCATGTTCTGCAACAATAAGCAGGTATGATCTGAAAGAAGAGGCATTTGTTATGAAAACTTGAGATTCTGAATGTTCTGGCACTTCTAAAATATGGCCTTTTTAATACTGAAATGGCAATTAGGCTTCTGTGCTCTACAAACAGAAAAAGTTACTTTTGGTAAATTATTTCCATAGGAAATATTAATTGCTCAGCAAAATAAAGTCTGAATTGGTTTCCCTTCTGTGACACTGTTTTACCATTCCCTTACAGTTTATCATATCATTGTTTTCTTTTTGTATATAATGGGAGGATGATTCTCACAATTTTTATGGGGATTCATCTGAAGTGCACCAGCTAAAAGAAAGCTAAAGTTCATTAATTCAAGATGTCTTTATCCCATATAAAAATGCATTTATGTTTTGTGAAGCAGAATCTCTCTATGGCTGATGTATACCTATTATAACTATTCTCATTTGCATGTCTTCTTTCTAAGAACTTCTTGGAAGAATTAATGTGTGTCAAATTGCTAAATAGAATCCACCCAAAAACGGAACAGTGCACTAATTAAAAAGTAGCCAGATAGTTTACTTCAAAGGTGTTATAAAAGCAAGAGAACTATTGCATAGATATAACAAAAAAAAATTAATACGGAACTGCAAAATCTGGAAGAAGATCAATTATCCCCAGGAACAGTTTTTGCAAATAATATCAGAAAGTTTTCATCCATGAAAAACATTTTGAATATGAATCAATTAAATTATACAAACAGTACTTGGTGTGTCACATTTGAGGTTCTGTCTATTTTAAAAGCAATCAATTTTAAAAAAGCATGCTAATTGTTCAAAGTATTATTTTTCAGTTTTTCATCTTCATCTCTGAAGCTGTGCTTTCATTTGATACGAAGTTCCCAGTTATTGCCAATGTTTAAGGAAAGTTTTTGAAGGGTCAGCACAGAATTTCTGGTATCATAGGTGAAAGCCACTGTCTTGTCTTCTTTTCCATCTGAATTGCAATTAAAGAAATACACATAAACATTTATTTAAAGTAAGCCATGTAGATTAATGTTGTTGTATATCTGCTCAAAACAAAGTCCTAATCAAGTCTTCTGTTCTGAAGCAAACGCTTCCAGAGTGAGCACTTGTTAGGACTATCTTCTGTTCTCCACTTTAGGAGAATGTTCTTGTAGGCTTTTGAGATATGTTGGTGAGATATGAGCAAGTTCAGGACTTATTAATATCCAAGCCCCCCATCCAACCTGCTCTGCAAAGCAACTCAAATGTTCACTTCTAATGAATGAAGAAAAGTGGTTGAACTGCTCCAACAGCAAAAGTTGTAGCACAAGCAGTAGTGGCACTTCTTGTTATATTAATATGCCATCGCTGCTATATGAACTGCATTTGTTCCAGTTGATTTCTGGAAGCATTTCAAAGTGTTGGTCATTACCTATCAATTAAATGTTGTCATCTTGTCTTTAGGAAACAGTCTTGTTGAATGGAACTTATTAAAGAAAAAATTTGTTATAGAAAAGCAAATGTACATTATTCTGTGTAGAAGTTCCATTTAATTCAGGGATTGTCATCTAGTGACACCCAGGAAGTAGTTGCCCTTTGGAATATCAAACCACACAAGATTTAGTTGTCCTCAACTCTGCTCACCTTTAGAAAGCCTTGAAGGACTAGCTTCAGTGAGCCCATAATGTTGATGAATTGTGTCTTTGGCAGCCACTTTGTATTTTAGGTGGGGGTGAAATTTATATTTGTATTGTTTCTGTATTTTTTTTTTTAAAATTGTCAGCCACTCAGAGTCATATTTAAGAGAAGGGTGGGCATATAAAACAATTAAAATTAATAGATACAGTTTCTTCCAAGGAGAGAAATGCAATGCTTCAAATGCCCTGGAGAGTCTAGTGTGGAAGCAAAGAAATCAATAAGCTGGAAACTAGACTATTTCTGTCTCTTACCAAACATAGTTGCTGTCACAACAGAGGGCTCCTTTTTTATTCCCAAAATCAATATCTGTTGAACTATACATTTTGTCTGGAATAGTCCTTCTTCATCAGCACATCTGAGAAAACAAAAATGGTGTTTTAATTATTAAAATGCCTGCTTGTTCTGGCAATCAACCAAAGCTCCAGAGGGTAGGACAAGAAACGATGGTTGGAAACTGGTCAAAGAGAGAAGCAACCTGGAAATAAGGAGAAACTTCCTGACAGTGGGGACAATTAACCAATGGAACAGCTTGGCTCCAGAAATTGTAGGCGTTCCATCACTGGAGATTTTCAAAAAGAAACCAGACAGTCACTTGTCTGAGATGGTATAGGTTCTTCTGCTTGAGCAGGGGGCTGGACTAGAAGACCTCCAAGGTCCCTTACAGCTCTATTCTATCCTATATTCTATAGGGAATACAGTACCTTCTCTTCTAAAGATTGGCAAGAAAAAATTAAGAACGTTTGTTAGCTTATCAAATTTTTTTAGACATGGTGTTGAAGATGCTGCTTTGGGGTGCCCACAGAGAATCTCCAACATGGTGCATAAACTCATATTTTATATTCTTGGGAGGGAGAAGGAACAGATACAAGTATCTCCCTGAAAGAGAGCCTGGCTGGAGGACAAGATGAAGGAGGTCTTTCTGTTCTTCTACAGGCTGGATTCATACACCATAGTCAGAATGGTTTGTGTGATTTGCAGTGAGTGTGATGTGTATACCAGCCAATTACAGGTAGTCTTCAACTGACAACAGTTCATTTAATGACCAAAGTTACAACAGCACTGAAAAAAGTGACTTCTGTTTTTCACACTTACCACCATTGCAGCATCCCCATCGTCACATGATCAAATTTCAGATGCTCGGCAATGGACTCATATTTATGACGGTTGCAGTATCCTGGGATCATGTGATCACATTTTGCAACCTTCTGACAGGCACGGTCAATTTGGAAGCCAGATTCACTAAACAATTGTGTTACTAACTTAACAACTGCAATGATTCACTTAATAACTATGGCAAGAAAAGTTGTAAAATGGGGCAAAAGTCACTTAACAAATATCTCATTTAGTAACAAAGATTTTGGACTAAATTGTGATTGTAAGTCAAGGTCTACTTGTATGACATAGAAACCAATTATAGTAAAACAAATCATGATTCAAAATAGTGAAAGAGGTAAACCTAACCATACAGGGCATTGTTTGAGACTAAATTAGTTTTCCCCAGTCAGTCAGAAAGCAACTTGTCTGAAATGGTATAGGTTCTCCTGCTCGAGCAGGGGGCTGGACTAGAAGACCTCCAACGTCCCTTCCAGCTCTATTGTATTCTAAAGTTGTGTTTACTTTTTTCCTTGCTGCTGAGAAAGAGACAAAATGTTAGAGTGGTCTTGTAAAAAGAAGGTTTCTTTAGGCACTCTGTCTCTGCTTCCATTTTAATTCCATTCTCTCCTGGTTCCATAGAGGATAGAGGAATTTCCCCAGCTCCAGCTGTGGTGACACCAAACCTGACCAGCCCACAATGGTTGAATTTTGAAGCTTTGTTTTTATGAAATGGAAAAAAAATATGATATGGTAGCACCTCATCCCCCTTTGTGACAGCAAGAAGGGCTTTGACAATAATCATTCCTACTGAATGGCCTAGTCCAGGGGTAGGCAACCTTGGCTCTTTTATGACTCGTGGAATTTAACTGCCAGAATTCCTGAGACAGCTCAAGATAAATGACTGACTTTGTCACATATATCATGTGAACAGAAGTGAAACTCATGTTTATGATTCAAAGTTTCACTGAGTTTTAAAAAGTACCAATTGGTTCCAAACAAATATATACATTTAGTTACCTGCTCAGATTATAGCTGAACAAAGTCATTGGCACACATTTTTTGGGACAAGAAACTGAAAGTTGCAGTTTGTTGATCTTTATAAGTTGAAGTGTGAAACTGATGAGCAATGCAGACGTAAAAGCCTATGATAATCAATACTTTCTGATTCTTCATTCCATATTTAGGGTATATTTTACCTGGAGGAGAGGACATTCTCATGGAAGCTGAACTTTCTGAGCAGGAACTGTTTCTCATGGAGATAATGAAATGAGTGGCCATCATCCAGGTATAGTTTACCTGTTGCACATCCCTATACATCAGGCAAAAGACAGAATTATTTTATAATCAAATTCACTATCATTTGGATGTTTGCCCACCTGCAAATCTGGGTAAGACATGCAAGCAAACAAGCAAACTCATTTACAGACACAGATAGACATTTTATTGGGAACTTGCTTTGCTTTACTTTCCTATAGTGTTTGATGGAAAGCAAGTAATTGCTAATTAGAGAAATGAAAACCAAAATCATATTGGCATTAAAATGGAGAAAGAGAAATCAGTGAAAATGAAAAATGATATTATTCATTTTAAGTAACTTTATATACACTTAAAATTAGCTATAAATAAATAGTGTGTACAAAAATAGATTTAGAGGACCTTATAATCTAGTGCAGCATACAGTTCATATGGAACATCTACCATCCATTCTGTGGATTTTCCTACAGAAATCTTCAAAGGTATAATAGTCCCACCACGTTGAAATACAGGAATCTGCAAAAAGAAAATAAGTAGTGACTGGATTCGCACATTGCACTAAGATAATGTTTTTTTTTAACCATAGCTTATTAAATTAACCATAATTAGATGTGTTCTCACAAGACTCTAAGCCATAAATCAAATCACAATGTTTCAGTTCATAAAACGTACAAAGCCAAAGCAATTCAAACTATGGCTTAAAATATTGTAAGTACAATAAAATACTTTTGGACAAAAGAAAGAGACAATGAAATACTTTTTTGTAGCTAGCTCCTGCTTAGCATATACTATTTGATTCAGAACATCAAGCCCTATTTTTCTTAGGTACTTAATCAGGGCTAACAATACATTTGTATTAGCAAGAGCAAATGGGTTCATATAACATCAAACTGGTAGAAATAATATCTAGTGGGAGCCCAACTAATTCTATCAAATTTCATATATTCCAGAAAAGTCTGTGTTTATTTTATATTATTTATCACTATATTCAATTCAATGTTAACATAATTAAAGTGATTTTGAAAAATTAATTTTTGAAGAAAATATTATGCATTTGGTGAATAAACTATATTTCCACTGTGTAATTTGAAACATTAACAGTGTCAATATTTTTAGTGCTTGAAAGACAACACAATCTTAATTCTGTATTTTGCTTCCACTGCATGTCCTTTCTATTTGTGGAACACAAAATCCTGTATATTGTACACACACTGTATTATTAAGAAATAAGGTATTATTAGGAGATAACAGTTTTGGTGATTATAAATTTTAGATTTAAATCCTTACAAATTCTACATTTAAATCAACAGAGTTCACTAAGCTAGAACTATCCCATTCTCATAACAGAACTCCAGTTTTACTTAAATTAAAATGAAGATAAAGCTTTTTAAAAAATGTTAAAAGAAACACATACGTTGTTCAGTGTTACTGGGATCTTCAAGATGCCATGACCTTCAACATGTCTAAATTTTCGGAAGTCATACCAAATCTGCCAAATAATAAAAAGGAAAAACAAATGAATAGGAATTAGATTTTAGATATAGAAATCCCACATGAACCCTAACAGAAAATCAAATCAATAAATAATTTATAAATCCCAACCAACACAGTAATAGCAAACAACACACAAAATAGCAATAATTTGAGAGCAGTAAGTGTTCATTAAGACAACTATAATCAAGCCACCATTTTACATTTTTCTCAAAAACTAATACACATTTATTCAACTCAAAACTCTCACTCAACAATTTAACCAATTGGACAGAAACAGGAATCCAGAAAGCAAAAATGCTACTTTCCCCAACCCTTCCCTGAAGTAGCAGCAGATTATCTTAGTTTAGAGTTGGCTAGTAGGGTAAGAGGACTCTCTAGAAAAAGATTTACTTTTTGAAGAGCAAGAGAAAATTCATACTGTCTTATGAAAAACCTCGTTCCTTTTTGTTAGGGAAATGAGGCTCTAGTTTTATTGGCAAAGTATGATAAAAGCAGTTTTCAAATTAGTATATTTTCCATCCATTTCAAATAGAGGAGGAAAACATATTATTGCTGCTGTCTGGTTGAGCTCCTAGAGATTTTGGAAGTTGAAATCCAGCAATGTCTGGAGTGCAAAAAATTGCCTATCCTGAAAAGTAACCATGAAAAAAAATCTGAACTTTTCTGTTGCTGTCTCTTTTAATAGGTGAGAGCTATTTCCTGGAATGAGCAGGTTCAAGCTCTAAATAGCTTTAAAGAATCAAAGCCTTATCTTAAATTGGGCATTTGTCAAAAGCATTTCCAATTCAATACTGATGGTGGGTAGAAGGCATTATAATGATTGCTATCGTTAATACCTTATTCAAGTATCAAGTAAAGCATTGCCTGAGGAATCACAATTCTGTATCTAGATCTCCGAGAATATTCTAGAAAAAATATGGTTCCATAAATAATTCAGTTAATATGTTATCTAGAAATTTATTTATCAAATTCATACACTGCCCATCCCACTATCTATTGGTCAGTTTACAGATGAGAAATGTATAAAAATAATTAATAAGACAGAATTAAAAACAGAGTTAACAACAAAGTTAAAAAAGGCAGAGGGAGTGCCCTCAAGCCACCAACCATCCCAGGATTGGATATCATTCTTGGATCTCCAGGTTAGTTGGCAAAGAGATCTTAAGGCTATTCCAGAAGGCCAAAAGAATGGAAGCCCACTTCACCTCTGGGGACAAGATGTTCCATAGGGTGGGAGCAATTACTAATATATTCATTAGTACCTGGACCAAACTTGGTTAACTAGGCATTTCTGTAAAGAAAATTAAATTAGCAGTGTGCAAATAGCACCCTGCACTCTTATTTTAGTAATCTCATGCAAAGATTTGTGTATGTATGTATGTATGTATGCATGTATGTATGTTTTAATTAGTATCAGTATATGTGTATATGTAAAGTGTATGTCAGCATGTGATGTGTGTGTGTGTGTGTGTGTTTGTATATGTGTGTGTTTGTGGGGAGGGAAATTCATTTAATTTCTCTTACCTCTTGTGCGCCTGGCAGAAAGACACTGATTGTACTGATTTTTGGAGCAGTGACTGGATGCACCAACAAAGCACTTCCTAAATTAAAAACATAAAAATGCATTGTTTCATTTTTCTTCTCCTATAATTAGCAGAATTTTAAATAATTGTTTGTAAGTATGATCTATACCCCCCCTAGGAAGATTTTTATGCTCAGGTCTGTATCCATCATTGAACGTCTTGTGCTCCTTAATTAACCCTGCTACCCAAGGAGACTGATTGTAATTACCACAGGAAAAAAACAACAACCTGACATCTATAATATACAATACAAATGTGCTGAAGTAGCAATACTTCAGCCAACTCAGAGGAGCCTCAATCAATACAATGATATTCATCTCTACCAATTCTTATGGAATTGACTATACAAATTGGAATAACGAACAAATTAGAAAAAAATAGATGGGGTACATAATGCTGTAACTTCAGAATAAATAGTAGATATTATGGATAATTTAAATTTACCAAGCATGTACTCATCTTCAATGCCAAAAGTTTCTAATTCCTTTGGAAATTCCACCCAGAGAGGCCTATAAAAAACAAAGGCATTTCACTATTCATACAAATGCTAAGAAGCATAATTTTCTCTCCTATACTGCATCTATTTATAGTTTCTTAAGTTCATGCTTTGGATGTGGGCATTAAAGTTGCTATTTTAACTATTTAAAATATCTTGGGGTGTGTGTGTGTGTGTAATCACTGCTATACCATGTGAGCTTTATGATTATAATTACAAAATTATAATACAAAAGTGCTACAAAAAGAAACTTATTAAAAGCCTCAGAAAGAATTGTAAATGGTAGCTTATTAACTGAAATATTTAAACAAATCAGATTTAGCTGATTTGGTTCTATCCTCTCCCCTGACTGGCTCAACCAATTTTTTAGAATTTGGTCCCTGGTATGCCAATCAAAGACCAAGGAAAGCCAACAATCCCCACAAAGCTAATTTATAATAGTCCCAAAAGCACTAATGGAAAGTTGGTTTAAAAATCTTTTGCTACTATTTTCTATAACAAAATTCTGGAAAGCTGTATATAGAGAGAGTAAGGAAGATGATCTTGATGGATATATTCAAACTCTGTTGCCAAAGCAACAAGGGATAAAACATTAAGTCCAGAACATCCAGAACACACTCAAAAGCAACTCAGATACCTTCCTAACTATAAGTCAGAAGAAGTAGTACAACACAATCAGACTTGCAAGATTGATATCAACCCTACTAAATAGACCAGACCAAGAAATCACCATCACAGATAAGCACTAAAACTACCTTTATTGAGATTATCTATAATAAGATCTTGAAAGTCTGATTGGGAATTATATTTCATACCTCATTTAATTCTAGAGAATGCAAAGAGTTTCAAGGTAGTCCTTCCATTGGCCTGTTTTTTTTACCAGCTCATGATACACAGATGGTGTCCTAAGAGATCACAGCTAAAGTAGTGAACTAGTATCTGTGCTAGGCCTGCATTTCAATACATATTTCATTAACATTTCTATGTGGTGTCTAACCATACATTCTATATTTGTTACAAATAGTTTAGCATAAAGCAGAAATCGAACCTTTTCAATGACCAGCTTACCTCATAACTGGTTCAGCCATGCTGTGTGCCTGATAGAACAGCGTATAAAGGTAAGGAAGCAGGGAATAGCGTTCCTTAATAGCTTCCCTGATGATCTTTGTGTTCTTCTCCCCAAATAGCCAGGGTTCACGACGCTTGGTGTCCCTACTGGCATGGCCTCTGAAGAAAGGCTGCAAAGCCCCAGCCTGATACCATCGAACCAGTAGTTCTGGTTCTGGATTTCCAATAAATCCACCGACATCCGCTGGACATCAAAAAAATATTGTTTGCCAGAAATTGGTGAGAAATTCAAACTCCTTGGATTGTCCACCTTTATTAATAAAGGTTAAAGACCAAGACCAGCAGACTAAGACCAAGCAGACTAATTTTCAGAAAAACAATTTAGAGAAATTTTGATTCAGCCTCTAATAAATGCAAAAAAGGCCGGGATACACTTTTTCAGAGCTGCTGGTACTCGGCGTGAATAAAATTCAGGTAAATGAGTAGTCTGATTTGTTGTAACATGGTTCTTAGGCTCCTAATGAATGGATCCCTTCTTAAGAATAGTTTACAGCTCATGATATGAATAGCTTCCCTATAAAAGCCCACTTGATACTGAGCCGAGGTGGCGCAGCAGTTAGAGTGCAGTACTGCAGGCCTTTAGCTGACTGTGTTCAGCAGGTCAGCGGTTCAAACCTCACCGGCTCAAGGTTGACTCAGCCTTCCATCCTTCCAAGGTAGGTAAAATGAGGACCCAGATTGTTGGGGGCAATGTAAATATATATATACATTGCTTACTGGTGTATACCGCTTAGAGAGTGCTTGCACTTAAAACGGTATATAAGTCTCATAAATAAATAAATAAATAAATGTTGTAATCCTTTCTTACCTAAGCATTGCAGCAGGTTAAATATAATTTTGCATTATTAAAGTGAATTATTCTTGATTGTGCTCCGCATGGATAAATGTTTTAATTAAAAACAAACAACTTTTGAAGTGTTTGAGTCTGTTTAAGACTTCAGAAGCTTCTCTTACTATTTTTTATTTTGTCTTAATGGAACATAATATACTTTCTGCAAGAGGAAAGGAAGCCCAGTTAAATGGAAATGAGAAAGAAATATATCTATATCTTACCTCCACAGAAAGAAATTCCCGCAATGCTGATTGTCAGCAACATTGGAATGGAGATTTTCAAGTAACTCCAATCTGCTGTGTTATCTCCAGTCCACACTGCACCTGAAGATGCCATAGCAAAATCTTAACCCTGTCTGTATTTAGCTATAAGGCCAATTAAATTGAATATATCGTACTTTGTTGTTGTTGTTAATTGCGAAGTCGCATCCGACCCATCGCGACCCCATGGACAACACTCCTCCAGGTCCTCCTGTCCTCCACCATCTTCTGGAGTCCATTTAAATTCACACCTACTGCTTCAGTGACTCCATCCAGCCATCTCATTCTCTGTCATCCCCTTCTTCTATTGCCCTCAATCTTTCCCAGCATTAGGCTCTTCTCCAGTGAATCCTTCCTTCTCATTAGGTGGCCAAAGTACTTGAGTTTCAATTTCAGGATCTGGCCTTCTAAAGAGCAGTCGGGGTTGATCTCTTCTAGGACTGACCGGTTTGAACGCCTTGCAGTCCAAGGGACTCGCAGGAGTCTTCTCCAGCACCATAGTTCAAAGGCCTCAATTCTTTTGCGCTCAGCCTTTCTTATGGTCCAACTTTCACAGCCATACATTGCAACTGGGAAAACCATGGCCTGGACTATACGCACTTTTGTTGGCAGGGTGATGTCTCTGCTTTTTAGTATGCTGTCTAGATTTGCCATAGCTTTCCTCCCCAGGAGCAAGCGTCTTTTAATTTCTTGGCTGCAGTCCCCATCTGAGGTGATCTTTGAGCCCAGAAAAATAAAATCTGTCACTACCTCCATTTCTTCCCCATCTATTTGCCAGGAATTGAGAGGGCCGGATGCCATGATTTTGGTTTTCTTAATGTTGAGTTTCAAGCCATATTTTACGTCACTACAAATATGTTGCTGGCCTTACAAAGTTAATGACTCACTGGAAATTGTGTATTGCCAGGAAAATTGTAGTACTGCCATGAATGAACACAATTGCAAAAGCCTAAGTTATTTACAATACTGCTTCTGATTTAAGAAGAGCTGTATTCCACAGACCTTTATGGTTTGATTTTTAACACATATTCCATGTAATGTGCTATGAATTCACATATGTCTGTAACTATATTTTGGAATATAATTAAGCAGAGGCATCTTTGTGTGCCTAATGACAAAAGCAGTGCTGTGCCAATATGACACAAATTCCACCTCCTTTGTGTGACACAGCACAAATAAGATTAAATAATGGAACTTGCACTTCATAAGGTCCTGTAGATGCCTCTATAACTAAGTAATTTTCACTGTCTTAAAAACCTGGTCATCCTAAAAGTTTGGAATTTACTGCCCATTGGTTTTTTTTTTATAATTTTCATTATTTACTTCTTTATTTAATTCATGTATTTATTCAATTTATATATGCCCATTCTCACCTAGAGATGACTCTAGGCTGCTTATAATAATTAAGGTCCAGAATAGATAATATTTTATTTAAAAAATCATTTGCCATGTAAAAAGAGGCTAAAGCACAACAGCAAAGCTTTTGTTGTACTGTTCATATGTCAACATGTCAGGTGCTTTGCTTATCTTCACATTTCAAATTCAACATCTTACAAATGTCTCACATAGCATGACTGTCATGACTGGGGGAATAGAGAGCATGATTTATTTATCATTGCATTTTATTAAAAAAGGTGATTTTATAAAATGAAGATTACCAATATCCTTCAGAAATAAGCGAACAGAATGGTATGGATCTCGTTTGGACTCTAATTATCAAGCCAGCAGCTGAAATAAATCCATATTTCAGTTTAACAGCCTAAATTGTTCTAAATCTGATTAACTATAGTTCCTTGGAGATCATTCTGATTTAATTATGTATTACAGTAGAATTAAAGGGAATATGTGCACAATTAAACACATATGCTTGAGTCTCTTTTACTTTCAAGCACACAATTGTTCAAACCATTGAGTAACCTAGAAATGGTTAATTCTCAAAGCTCAGGCTGACTATATCCTTTAAGCAAGCTGTATCTGGTTCCCCGTAGGCTTTCCAAATTAAAACTGTGCTAAATCCTATCACCTATATTTCTGAGATTCTTTTATTCACAAATAATAAGTTTTTTTTCTATCTCTGCCTCAGGAAGTTGAAAAAAAATTGAAAAGTTTACTGAGCAGAAAAGTAGAATTTATTTCAGTTTTTTTCTTTAAAGAAGTCCAGCAGGATGGAGATCCTCATATTTTTATGTTTTCTTTCAAATCATCTGATCATCTGACACATTGGCAAATAACCAACCATGGTTTAAGAACCACTGGGTTAATGGTTGTATGGGAATCTGAATGACAGTGAGCACTGGCAAAGCATGCCTTTGTTTTTTGTGCAACTGGCTTTTAAAAGAGCAATACTAGATAAAAATCAGTCTTTCTCGACACTTACCATACTTCTGCGATCCAGCAAAGAAAGAGCGGGTAAGAACAAAGGGTCTTTCCAGCCCTCCACTTCGTTTCACCAGCCCTTCTGCAGTTGCCATTTGCTGAAAAAGTTATTATTACTACTATTATTGTTATCGTACTGTTATTATATTAGATATCCCATCTTTATTTTGAACAACCCAGGGTGGTTTATTTTCCTCACAACTGTCCCAAAGATGCTTTCTCAAATGGCAATTGGAGTTTCTTTGTTTATCCTTGAAATCCTTCTCATTTCTCATCCAAGGAGCTTCTTCAATTCAGAACTGAAGAAGTTTCTTGGGTGAGAAGCAAAATATCTCCAAGTAAAAACAAAGAAAGTACAGTTGCTTTTTGAAAAAAACACCTTTGGGACAACCATGACATAGATAACTAAGCATCTCCATAGACATTTTCCTCACAACTGTGAGGTGGATTGAGCTGGGGGAGGGTAACTGGCCCAAAGTCTCCTAGCTGGTTTTCAAACTCATACATAAGGGGGACTAGAACTCATGATATCCTGTTTCTTATCCGCTACTTTAATCATTATGCATCAAAGGAACGGTAAGCAAAACATTTTTAGCAAATGTAGCAATGGGATTGGTATTATACAGAAGTGAGGGCCAGGAATGATACATCTTAGGAACAAAAGTGATACATCTTAGGAACAAAAAGAAAGGAATGAATGATATTGTAAACAACAACAACAACAACAACAACAATAATGTTGGAAGGGACCTTGGAAGTCATCTAGTCCAACTCCCTGCTCAGGCAGGTAACCCTATACCATTTCAGACAAATGGCTGTCCAGTCTCTTCTTAAAAACTTCCAGTGTTGGAGCATTCACAGCTTCTGGAGGCAGGTTGTTCCACTGATTATTTGTTCTAACTGCCAGGAAATTTCTCCTTAGTTCTAGGTTGCTTCTCTCTTTGGTTAATTTCCATCTGTTGCTTCTTGTCTTGCCTTCAGGTGCTTTGGAGAATAGCTTGACTCCCTCTTCTTTGTGGCAACCCCTGAGATATTGGAACACTGTTATCATGTCACCCCTCATCCTTCTCTTCATTAAACTAGACATACCCAATTCCAGCAACCGTTCCTTATGTGTTTTAGCCTCCAGTCCCCTAATCATCCTTGTTGCTCTTCTCTGTACCCTTTCTAGAGTAATGTACTTTATTTGTAATGTTTTGGAACAAAAGATGATATTGGACAATATACTTTACTAAAGTTTTTTTTAAGTAACATTAACAGCTACAAAGATTTTAAAATAATGTATTATTGTACAAAGATTTTAAAACAAACTATTATCATGATTATAATGGCACTGCTTTTTTATTAATAAATTTATAAACCACTTTGATTAAGACAAGTACAGACAAAATGCAAGAACAGCAACCACAGGTAATGCAATAATAAGAACTACCAGTGTTCTAATTGTTAATTCAGCTGTAATTGTCCTACCTGGTAGAAGCCATAGAGATTATGAACATCTCGATGTTCCCATTTGCCATAATGAATGGCATCTTTTGATATGCTTTGTTCTATTCCTCTGAAGACTGAAGGCTCATTCATATCATTCCAGATAAAAACAATTTCAGAAGAACCCTGTAGGCCAACATTTAAGTTTCTTTAATGTATTAGTTAAGTACAAGAACTGTATCTAGGTACTTATACTAATTTATTTTGTTCACACTACTTTGAAAGGTGTATTTTTTCCTTTTTCCTTGGCCTCCTGGCCTGAGATTCAACTGAGCAGAGAATGAGCGTCAGATATGAAGGTTTTCTTCCTGGGGGTTATTCAGAATGGGGCTATCTCACATGCCTTCTCAATTCAAACAGATGGTAAACCGAATAAAGTATTTAAGATGGTACATTCCTCTTATTTCCAGCATTATCTGTAATGCAATTTGCATGAGCTAAAAGGTCTCTACGCAGAGATGACTATGCAGTAGATGTCCTGCTTTAGTCTCTCATTTTATCCTCTGGATGGATTTTATTTATAATTACCAAAGTTATTTAGATTTTGTCTTTTTCCACATTTCCAAAATTAAGCACCCAAGGTTGTATAGAAATCACATTAATAGACAGTAATATTCTATGGATCCTGACCATATCATTACAGAACACAAACCTTGTATGTTTTGAAGTCAAACTGATCTGCGTACCATTGTCGGACTTCAGGATTGGTAAAATCCAGGTATGATGAGAGACCTGCAGACGTTAGGATTGTATTATGTTTGCAGGAAGAAAAAACAAAACTGGCTTTTTCTTTGTGTCATATCCCATTACAATAATATAAAATATTAATGTTCAAGCCAATGTACTGATACATGAGACAGACAGCTATTATTGTCATTTCTGGTACTGGCAAATGTTAAGATACGAATAAGAAGAGAAGCAGAAATAGAGAGAAACCTGTCAATTGTGAAGATAAGGAATTTATCAATTTATTTCAAATAGGTCAATTACAATTAACGAGAAAATCCACTTTGATCTACCTCCTATGTGCTTCTTCAAAGTTATTTATAAAACAAAGAGAGTTTATTACCTGGCCAGCAGATGCCCTCAAAATCTTCACCAGTACGATTTTTTACAAATAATCCTTTCGCTTTTGCTTGTGAGTATATAGTATAAAGAGGATCAATCTTAATATGAGGGTCCACAATGACAACCAGCTGCCAACATGAGAGATAACAACATAGCCTTATTGTTGACTGAACAGTATGTTGCGGGAATGTTTAGATTAGCCCAGGGGTAGGCAACCCAAAACACTCAAAGAGCCACTTGGACCGGTTTCCCACCAAAAACAAAACACTGGGAGCCGCAAAACCCTTTTAATATCTAAAATGAAGATAACACTGCATATATCCTTTTTTACCTTTATTATAGGTGTGTGTGTGTGTGTGTGTGTGTGTGTGTGTGTATACACATATACACATTAAAAATAAAAATTAAAATATGACTCTTGGGAATATCCATAGTATTAAAACAATGATCACCAAGAGAATGCTTTAAGAGAATAAAATTACATACACACAGAGGTAAAAAAAAGGATATATGCAGTGTTATCTTCATTTTAGATGTCAAAAGGGTCTCTCTCTCTCTGTCTCTCTCCCTCCCTCCCTCTCTATTTGCCCTTGGTCTGCCACTCCTCTTCCCCCACTCTCTCTCTCTCTCCCTCCCTCCCTCTCTCTCTCTCTCTTTCTCTCTCCCTCTTTCTCCCCCCCTATCTGCTGCTCACCTGGCAAGCTTCAAGCTGTTGTCCAGCAACCTCAGGGGTAAGCAACCTCGTCTCTTTTATGACTCATGGACTTCAACTCCCAGAATTCCTGAGTCAGCCTAGCTGGGCTAGCTAGCTCTCTCCTGCCCTTCCTGCTTCCTGCAGAGACGCAGCAAAGGGAGGAGCTCCACCCAGTAAGCTTTTCAGCTCCTCAGAGAACACTGTGAGTGCACTCTCTTTTACACACACACACACACACACACACACACAACCACAAACACACACACAGAGAGAGAGAGAGAGAGAGAGAGAGAGAGAGAGAGAGAGAGAGAGAGAGAGAGAGAGAGAGAGAGAAGTGCAATTGCCTCTCTCTGTCTCTCTCTGCAAAGGCAGAGGAGGCTGGGAGCCACAGGGGAAGGCTCAAAGAGCCACATGCGGCTCCGGAGCTGCAGGTTGCCGACCTGTGGATTAGCCTTCCATAAGCTGATATTCTCTTCTAGATGCTTTGGATTCGCAATTGCCAGAATTCCCAATTAAAGCAAATTAAAGCAGATGGAAAAACATATGCAAGAAGCCAAAAATCTTCCCAAATTAGCTGGGGAAAAACAGAGAATGCTTTAAACTATTAAAGGGAATTTGCTAGCCTGATTGTTTTCTTCCATAGATGTATTTCTTTCCAAACAACAACATTTGTTTTAAAATTTTCAAGGAAATGGATGTTCTCAGTAGGCACCGATGAAAGCCGCATAGCTACACCACTTTCCCTCTGTGTTTCATGCATTACGTACCTTGCGTTTTTTCTTCATAAGTATCTGCTTCTGCATCCTCTCAGGATTGGGAAATCTCTTCCTGTCCCAAGTGAAGTACCGCTTGCCATCAGTATGCTCAATGTCTAGCCATATGACATCATAGGGAATGTCAAAGGTATCAAAACCTGCATCCACCTTTTGTACATCTTCTTCATCTTCATAATTCCAGCGGCACTGATGGTATCCAAGAGAGAAGAGGGGAGGCAAAGCCTGAGTGCCTATGAGGAAAAGGAAGGGAAAAAATTGTGCTGCCATTCAAAATATAACTAAGAACATATTAAATGATAAATATTTCATTTTTATTCTTCCACTTAGTATAAACAATCAGCACAGTTGGTAGATTAATTACTGGAAGGCTACAAGGGAGGGACTAAAAGAAATTTCTTCATAAGCCAATACCTGTTAGCTGTCCATATTGCTTAAAAATATCAAAGGGGCTGGGTCCCTTTAGGATGAACATGTCAATGATTCCGCTTTCTGACATCCAGCGCACATCAGTTTGAGGCACTACTCTCTGTTTGGACACGTCTGGAGTTTGAGAAGGTAAAACCTTTAAAACAAACATATACAAATACTTAGAAATAGTGTTAAATGTAATTTATAAAAAATAATAGCGGTAGGTTAAAAAAAAATCTAAAAAAAAGTTTTCCAGCATTAGTGATAACTTTCAGTGACCAAGATGGCTAGAGGTGTTGTCCAACTCAACATGAGGTTTTCAGGTTGGTGGAAAATACCTTTATAATCTTATGAATTCTTATACAATGCATATATAGTTCCATGCAGAACACATTCCATCTCACCTTCATTGAAGCTTTTGTAGAAATCTCCACCAATGTTTCTGAGGAATTTAGCCAAAAGACTCCAACTGTCTGATCAAGCTTATGTGCTAGAAGTAAGGGCACTGAACCGTAAATGCCCATTTTGCTATGGATGGCATATCCGAAGACATCCAGATTATAAAGCCGGTAGACATCATCATCACTGGAACACAAAGACAAATGAATTACTTGTAGAGAAATTATTTTATGTCATCCAGTGTGAGAACAGGACATTGTAGTGCAGCAACTGCCTTGTGGTACTATGGAATAAGTTGTCCACAGTAATAGTTTATACCAGTTTTCTTTATCCTGATGTGATCCAGTTTTGTTGCAGTTCAATTACCATAATGATTAATGCATAATGTGACAGCCAGTTTGCTGAGTAAGATGATCATCTATCCATTTACTCAACCCTTTGGATTTATATATCTCTGTTGAAGCAACTGTGCTGGCTTTCAGTATTCATCTATTGAGACCATTTTATGCAACATACCTATATTTCCTCCTCCTTCTCCTTGCTTGCTCACAGCATATCACCTGATTGTGAAGCTACTTGCAGCAGTGGGTACTCTTGTCCTTTGGAGCAACTCATTCAGCTAATCATGGCTGTGTAGCTCATATTGGCTTCTCCACTTCACTTGGAGCTTTCATGATCTTGGTGGAGGGGTTTTGCAATCCTCGATGTCACTGCCATGTACAGATTGTTCATGACTCACTCTAATTACCAAAGGCATCTGTGAAAACTAGCATCTAGTAGTGCAATCAAAAGGACCCTCCCTTAAGATCGTGAATGAATCTGAAAGGATGACCTTTTTTTATCACCAGCGGAGTGAGATTTTCCAAAAAAGAACAATACCGCTTGCTGTGAGAAAGCCACCTGATGCCTTGTGTGGGTGTGATCTTTTGCAGTAGAAATGATGAACAATACTGATACACTGTGCAGACAACCCTAACAATAAATGTATTTTTATTTTTTTGTTAATTATAGCCCACCTGTCATTTTAAGCATGCTTAAAATATAAAAAAATCCCTACATTTAATGTGTATAATGAAATCTGTTCTTTATTTTTCAACTGCAGATAAGCAAATCTGTGGATAATGACAGTTTTTTCAGTGCCCTTGTAACTTTGAAAGGTCACCAAATGAATAGTTTAGTCAAGGACTACCTGCATACATTTTGCTGAGCACTGACTCCTGCAGTGAATGTAAAGGGAAGGGCAGAACAGACTGAGTATGTCCTCAATTCTGTTTTTCTTGCAAGGGGTATTTGAAAGAAAATATTTATCTAGAATGTAACTCATGGGAAAACATTGTAACGGCAAAGAAAGCAAAGATCACCTTCAGTAACTGACTACTCTGAGGTTTTGTGTTGAAGAAAACAGAAGTGAGCAAGAAGCAGGAAAAACAGAAGCTATGGGCATGGGGATCCTGGGTGATTAGGCTGAGTCTAAACAGCTTCAGTAAATAAGGAAGGCGCTTAAAACCCAGAGAAGCGGGAGCTGATTGGAAACATTCATTTATTTTTAGGTTTGAATTCCACCCTTTCATAAGAAGCTCAAGATTGTATATACAGCACTCCCTTCTCCTCTTTTGCCATCTCCCCCAAACAACAAACTTAAGAGAGAGAGAGAGCAGATGACCTCCAAAGTCACAGATAAGGAGAATACGTCTTGGTCTTTCCTGTCCTAATCCAACACCTTCACCATTGCTCCATACTGGCTTTCAGGAAAAGATCAATTGAAGGGATTAACAACGCTGTCCAGGGAAGCTGTGTGATATTCTAGATGTTAGGAGAGAGGCTGCTGAGCTACTTCCTCCTGATAGTGAATGTGGAACACAATGTTGTGTTCCATTTCATGTTATACTATTAATTTGGCATAGTTATGATAGTTACTAGCCAAAAGTCCCCAGATCTTGGACCAAAAGTCCTGAGCTACAATGACATTCAGAACATTTCACTATCTTTTGATGCTTATTTCATTACCTGGTATTTTTCAAGAGGAGGGTTTCTGCATGCTGAGGTATTCCATAGAGATGTTCAAATCCATGCAAAGAAACATCTAAACCTACACTACTAGGACCTGTATTAAGACAGAGTAGCACTGTTAGGTAGCAAAAACACAGGGCAGCATGAAAGAGTAACCCATTCAATACTAACCTCCACTGAGGCTCCTTGTGACTTTCTATAATATAGAGAAAAATTGTGTCAATGTCTCATTGTGAGGACCCAGAACGAGGACTAAGGAAGAAACCCATTTTAAGGATTCAAGCAACCTAGTCCAAATCTACAAAGACAGATTGTGCAGCCCCAGCCAAACATTAAATATAAACCATCTAAACTGCAGTATAAACAGGCAATAGAACTATTACAATAATTGACTTCCGGTTTTGCACCCATAGCACATGGCCACATGAGAGTGGACCTCTGCTCCCCATGGTTAGTTTCATCCTGCCGGCGGGACCCTAGATGGGTCCGAAGTTACCCTGAAGAGGTGACCACGAAGGAGGGGTGCCCTGTTGATCACGAAGCGATAGCAATCGCTTCATTTGATCTGGGGGAAGCCCTCCGAACCTGACAGGAGAAAGGCTAGTATGAGATCAGCGTCTAGCCCAAGCTACTTGTAGCCGAAGTCCCAGAGCATGAACTTGAACATCGGTGAACAGTGTGCTTGGAACTGGTGAGAGTACTGATCTTTTTTCTTCTATCTACTAACTGAATCCTTGAAATGATCCCCAAAGCAAGAAAACCTCCAGAAGTGAAGGGAGGGGACTATATCCCCATTCCCTGACAGACAGAAGCGGCGAATTAATATTAAAGGAGGAAAGAGATATATTAAATTTGATTTAAAATACTACAGTCTGGACAAATCTAGGAACTAAAAAATTGTCAAGATTATACCTTAAAGAATTTCTGATGGAATTATAAAAATATATAACAAAAATAACTTTTTGATTGAAAAAAAAACTGAAAAAAGAAATAACTGCTGACATCTAGTGGAGAATCAGAGAATAGAACACTCACAATAAGGACTCAGAAATTGGCAGAATGCCTAGAAACAAAGAAAAAGCTGTTCCTTTGAATTGCAAATAACCTTGAAGACAGCTGGGAACAAAGGAAGAGCCAGCTATAAGATTAAAAAATGTCTGAAAGAAAAACAACACCTGGACTGTTGCTTAAATATAAGAACTGTTTATGGAAAAGAAAAACCTTGGCTTTTTGGCTAATCTTTTAGAGGAGAATCTATAGGAAGGATTTAAAGTGGCTTAACACACTGAAGTGTAATTTTGACTGACTGATAAATTGACTTTTGAATTAAAATATTGATGAAAGATTATTGGAAGGGGGGGAGACATCATAGATATCACATACGTATCAAAAAATGACAGGACACCACATTCAATATTTTTTCCTGAAGGACTTAGCTTGAAAAAATCAAGGGCCTCCAGAAGCAATACTTCAAGGCAAGATAAATATTTTCCAGGAGGAAATATATGTAATGTTAGGACAAATACAAATGACAATAGACTGAAATCACGAGGAAATTTGAAACAACTTTGATGATTTATATAAGCATATTTCTAATCTAAATCTACAATTAAAAAATACCCAGGAAATAACAACAAATGAACAAATAAATCAGACAGCAGACTACAAATTAGAACAGTATGATCAAATTGATGAAATAACAAAGGAAAAGAATTACAATTTGACACAAACAGGAAAAAACTACAAGGTTCTGATACAACAAGAAAATTGGAATGCACTATAGAATTATCAGGAGAACCATCTAAGTTTGGGAGACAGAAAATATTCATCTTACTTATTTCATCTTTTGCATTCCCAACAACATTTATAAAAATACAGGAACTGCCGGGTAAGTGGATTACATCAACTTGGAAAATTACTTGGCAAAAGAAGATTAGAGACAGATAGAAGAGATTTGACTCGGCCTACCAGATGGATTATTACGTGAATAAACATTTGTTTGAATATGGCTCAAAGAATAGAGAATTTTGCACACAAAGTGGCCTTATAACAAGAAGGATAAGAGATTTAAGTAATATAGTATGTTCTATAATATATGAAATGTTAAAATACCAGGTTGAAGTAACTTTTATTAATATAAGTGAAATATAAACTGATTAAAAAGGATGTTACATCTAGATACTATAAGATAGATAACAAGTATAATATTTTTATAGTGCATGATATAAAATATTGGGATGATGTACCTAAATGGAAAATTTTGGACAGTTATATGACTAATATGAAGAAATTGTGACTGATAAGAATTGGATTGAATATAAGGGAATTTAACATAAACAAAAATTATAAAAATAGGATGCGTGCTGAGCTAATGAGATAATGGTTATGAGATTAATATAAGCTGAAAAAATATTATATATAAAGATTATTATTATTTGTATAAATATAAAAATGCCTATATCTAATCATTTATATATTAAAAATATTAAGAATTATATTGTGGCTAAGATTGAAGAAGAAGAATACATATGGGAGAAGGGAAGATCAAGATCATTAATTAATATATTTATTATGGAATTATCAAATTTAATCATTACTGATTGTTAATTACTATTGTCATTTTTTCCCCTGTTAAAATATAAACCAAGACAACATGCTGTACACCAAGCACTGGAGATTGTTATAATTAAAAACCAATAAAATATTTATTAAAAAAAAAAGAACTGTTGCAATAACTGATTCCTATGAGTGAGCCAAGCCATGTGCATCTGGGAAAAAGCCCACCAAGAACAGCATTACTGGTGTGAATATGTGTTTGTGCATGTGTGTGTGTGCATGTGAGTATGAAGAAATGGCTGTACCATCTGGTGTGGGGATTTGCTAGTTTTGGAGCCTGAAAAATGACTGTACTGTCAATGAGATGGATTACACTCTCCTGTGAGTTAAGTTTCTTTATGTTTCATAATTTGTTTTTGCTTTAATAGTCATTTGCTATGGTTTTGGCTATTTCTGTATTGATTTTTTTTTGCTTTTAACTCTGGAAATTACCCAGAATTATGTACACTGTATGATATGTGTAGCTATATAATTGAGCAAATAAATAAATAAAGTTTAAGAGAAAAAAGCCCACAAAGCAATTAAATATACATTACTATAATTGAGAGAAAGGACATTTTCAATTATTAGATAATAACTAAACATTGGCAACATGGTATGCTATCCTCAATATGCCAAGTTAACAAGCAATGATTCCCAATATTTTTATAATCAATTTTACAAAAATGGAAATGACCCAAACTTGTGAGAGAGCCAAACCTTGCATAATATCCAAGTTTTCACATAAAAATTGATGAGATTTCAATCAAATTGATTAAATTCAGAGCTGAAAAAGAACACTGGTCTCTGAGCCACCTACCATTAGCTTTGATGTCTAAAAAGTTGCCATTTTTTTCTTCCCAGAGACCTAAATCTTCTTCAGTTTCCTTAGATAAAAGGAAAAGAGATGTACATCTATCATGGACTAGCCAACAAAACTTAGCATTTTCTAACAACACAATCGGTTTCCAATCTAGCTCAGAATTACAACTAGCAATATTCTACAATGAAATTACTGTACAATTCAGACATGCCCTAGTTAATAATTGTCAGTAACTGGCTTATTTCTGTTGTACCCAATGGTGCACTGATCCCTTCCAGATTCATAACATTATTGTTTAAAGCATTTTTACAATCAAAACTTATTATTTCTACCACAGGACTGTTTTGTCCCTTGGACAAACTGACCAGACAAAAATCCATACATCTACAGTAGATTAAATTTACCTTAAGAGAGTCTGCCAATCCACTTTTCTTTTCTTGTGAAGTAGATTTCCTTTAAAAATCAAATGTATTCAGTGTATAATTACAAGCAGATACTCACAAAATAATTTATTTTAGAATAAGAATGTTAATTATCTCAACCTACAATAACTGATCTGTATTTAGAGATCAGCAGATAACGATATTGCTTTCTGTATGTTTAATGATATATTTCTGTCTTTTTTCTGTTTGTTTCTTTTCCTTTTTTATTTTTCTCCTTTCCCCCTTTTGTATATCAAAGCAATATCATACCTGCTTTGAGGTGGTGACTGTAGGTGTTCCAAATACAACAGGCCATTGGAATTCATGCTCAGTAAAATTTCATCCTTAGAAATAAGCTGTATTTGAAAAGGTTTTGCCATTATATGAATCTGTTGGTCTTGCTCAGCACCTACCAGCACAAGTTTGTCTGCATCTTTCTCTGATATCTTCAGCCTTGGAAATGGAAAAAGACAGGCATAGAGAAAATCTTTGATAACATTTTTTGTCCAAATTACAAATAATAGCAAATCTGAAAACTGATCACTTCCACTAGTGTCAGTCAGTTATACATATCAAACTGATCCTTTTTGTTAACATACATTTCTGCAACAAATTTCTGTATCTTTGGATATATGTTCCAGATATTTTTGCCATTTTTTTAAAAAAAGAGGAAAAAAGCATATTGCAGCTGGGAAATTGCTAAAAATAAGTGATCAATTTTAGCAAAAGAAACATTAAGCATGGAGTGTACACAGAAAATTATGACAGAAAAACTGCTCATGAACTGTTTATCAGCTGAATGGGAAGACTGACCAAGATTATTCAGCATGGCCAGGGTTAAATGCTGTGTTTAATAACTGAGGAGTTTCCTATATGGTTAATAATGTGAATATTTTCAGTTAGTTTTCTAGCTGCTCCTCTTTTTCTTTCTGTATTTTTTTCTTTATATGTTAAAGCAAATAAAAATTAAAAAAGGTTATAGTTCAAGGAAAGGACAAAAGTTCCTCACTACTAGTGGATGAGAACATTTTTGCAATATTCCTTAAAATGATAACATGTAATCAAATAATACATTTTATAAATAAATAATCAAATAAAGTATGCCAGATTCTGCTTGGCTGTGAGTCCTTCCAATATCCTTCAGATATCCTGAACTATAGCACCCATTATGTAAAGTATAAGGTTTTGTACTTATATTAAGTATTAAGTATAAAACTATTAAAGTATAAAGTAAATTAAGTTTTTGCTTAATTTTATTTATTATATTAAATTAATCAACAGAAGACAAAATAGATATATAACATAATTCATACTGCTATGTTATCTGAAAATTAATAACCTTGCTAATGTTTAAAAAGAAAAGGAAAAAGAAAAGAGAAAAACAATATATATTGTAAATAGAATTGCAAAATTAAGTTGCTTTGCTCCCCCTTTTCTAAAAAATAAAAATAATTCAGATGTTTACTAACAATATTTACTTTATATCTCACCTCTACAAAAAAGGTATCAATTTCTCCTTTCACTAATTCACTATCAGCTTCATGCCTGAAACATTCACAATTTTGATTTTTTGAAAGACTCAGATAATAGGATTACACTCAAAAAGAATGTATCTTATATATAGTGTCTGACGCAAAGTTTTGTTAACAGCTACATTTATTTCAGCCCCAAATGTAGCAATAGAAAAGTTAATATTCTAACTCCAGAGCAAGATAACTATAACTAATCTTTATTATACATTCTCTGAGATGTCCAAATATCTACAAAATAATTTTTATTAATCTCATTTTAAGATCAGAGAAGCTAATTTCATTTTATTTAAAGTAATTGAAATGACAGTGGGGCTAAATAGGAAAGAAAATACTAAAATGTTAATGTGAAAAGACTCTCAAAATAATACATGTGAAGAACACAGATGTATCCTATAAAAAGCCTAGCTATGTGTACTGTTCAATAATAAACAATATTTATTTGAATGATGAAGATCCAGTATGAGGTCCATATTCACTACTCCATATGTAATAAAATATCTGACACACTATTCCCAATGGTTTTTTTCTAAACTGGAGAGCTAAATCTCACTTAATGTAAATGCCCCAGTGGCAAAAAGAGGATTTGTTCCCAATCTATACCTGATCTAAGATATCACTTCCTATAACTTACCTCAAGCTAGCTGGTTCCTTTATGAGAACATCAGGGACTTCGTATCTTGGCTTGAGTGGATTTACCTCATTTATTTTAAGTCTGAAAATATTGCCCTCTATTTCATACATTTCTACTGAAAGAGTTACCTAGTAATTGAATAAACACAGGAAAACTATTAGAGAATAGTAATATGTTATACTAGACAAAACATCAATTTCTCACAAAATACCAATTTCTCTTCTTACTCTTTTACTATTTATTCAAAATAATAAAAAGACAGTTTCAACATACTGTAGCTTCTCCATGGAAAAGAGTCTTATTTTTGAGTGTTTGCTACCAAACAGATTAGAAACAAATCAGTAAAAATGAAATAGAGTAGCTAATGGCATTCTGAACTGCTTTCAGCAAGAAAGTTCCAACTGAAAACTTTACTTTTCTGACCATCTTAAATTGAATGGGAATAGCTATGTAATTTGTTATTCTAGGACTAAGTATTTAATATTATGATCCTCTACCTATTCAAACAGGAGCATGATCAACTATTTGAATGGATATATATGAAATTACATTATTTATTTATTTATTCATTCATTCATTCATTCAATTACTTTTTATGTCACCCATCTCCCTTATAAACTGTTTATGGGTAGCTTACAAGTTTTAAAATAAGTAGAAAAATAATTAAAATATTGAAACATTAAAACTACATGTTAAGATTTTAAAAACTGTACTAAAACCAGAACTAAGAGACAGACGGGACAGGGATGAAGTCATCTTACCCTGTCAGCTACCTCTACAAGTGCGCACCTCTCTAGCAAAGCCAAATTTTAATACCCTTCAGGAAGATCAAAAGGGTGGGAGCGGTTCTCACTTCTGGTGATAGAAGGATGGGGACACAGTGGAAAAGGCTCTTCTCTTTGATCCCGCCTGCTGCAATTCCTTAGCAGATGAGATCTGTGGCAGGCCTCTTCTGCTCGCATGAGTGGGGTGATCTAGTCCCATTGGGGAGAAGTGACTTCTCTTGAATATGTATATGTATATGTTACATACAGGGCTTTTTTTGTCATAGAATGCCCAGAACGGAATTCTGGCATCTTTTTTGGATGGAGGTGGGTTGTATAATGTGTGTGAGTTCCGGCTTTTTTTTTTTTTTTTTTACAAAAAAAGCATTGGTTATATATATTTGTACATATACTTATACATGAGTTATATAGCTGCTCTCCTCACATTTGTGACTCTAGTTTCCCATATTAACCCATGGTAATATTCTCTTTGAAATTAATCAGGACAAAGGACGATTTGCTAAAGGCACCACTCATGATTTTAGTAGACTTAAGAAACATCTCTTGAAATCCCTGACTGTTTCTAACTTCAGAGCTAAATACTAATCTGATTTGTATGCTTTGTTCAACCATACTGAACAAATTAATATTTGGGTTTCCTAACATAATCCATAAATTTTGACTTACAGACATAATATATATAGGTTTCCACAACTTTCTAAACCCATAAATAAATTGTTGTCTGGCTTAATACAAACATGGATCCAACCATAGTGTTTGGTTTAGGCATGATGCAAAATCATGAGTTTCAAAACTATGGTGAGCACATCAGCATAGACAGAGCCTTCTTTCACATGCTGGACTTCTTTCATGAAAGAAGGACCAGGTTAGGGCATGAAGGAAGGCCCTGGCTAGAATGCGAATGGAGGCCTTGGATGGGGAGCGCGAGGAATCCCATCTACGTTGGCGTGAAAGAAAGCAACATGAAAAAAGACCCTGATCAGTACAGCATTAGGATGCAATGAAGTGGGCAAGGTGTGGTGGCAGCTAGCTGTAGTAGGTAAATAGGTGGCCAAAAAGACATTTGTAATTGCAGGTGGGCTTCAGATGGATCTGAATTTTGAGGGCGCTGCAATGACTGGAACTTATGAAAACCAGCTCCTTTGTTAAACACCACTGTAACTTAGAAAGGTTGCTGAATGATTGGTCTTTAAATGAGGACTATCTGTATGTTTACCTAGCTTCATGGCAGAAACATTTGAAAGATTGAAAATAATGTAGTATAACATTAATTATGGAAGGAAAAGCTCTTGAAATATTACATAATACCACTGGATATTTACATAATGTAAAGTCCTATCTAACATCTATCAGATCAAAAGGGTAGATTGATTTTTATATGCAAACTGGGCATCCATGTTTTTGATCAGTTACACTGAGAGGTATTCCTACCTTGCTCTCTTCATTGAAAATTTGGAATTTGACATTGCCGTTGGATAGTTCCACAGTTTGCAGTAAGGCTTGGTATGGAGACTTCCCAGGACTTAAACATTTCTGACGCCTGATGTACACACAAAAAAACATAAAAAATTATTATTACATGTATTGTAGATGAGAATGTGATCATTTTTCAAGGAATTGACTAAATCTCATTGAGTAACAGGTCTAAATTACATAATTTCAAATCAATATTAACAAGAGACATGTTTTGTTATAATATTTTTATCTTATTTTCATTCATTGTTAGCCATCCAGAGTCATGTATTTGTGCAGGTGGCCATACAAATTGAATAAATAAATCTGGAATACGGGGTTGATTATTATTCTGATTATTTGACAAATGATAAAACAGCACTGGATGAAGTGCAGGAGAGGACAACTAAAATCTGATTACTGATTAATAGCCAAACTCTCTCCCTGGGAGAAACAGTTATGATATCTGGCACTTTTATTGGAAAGAAAGCAACTGAGGAACATACCTGAGGCTTTAAAGTGATTCATGGCATGGAGAAAGTGGATAGGAGAAGTATTTTGTCCTTTCTCAAAATGCTAGGAAGAGGAACCATCCAATGTAGATAATTGGAAGGAGATTTTAAAAAGGACAAAAGGAAGAATTTCTTTCCACAGCATGTAATTTATTTGTGGAATACAGGTATACTACTACCAGCCTTTGCAATGCCGGTTGCGAGAAAACAAAGATGGGAAGAGATATGTCTGTATCTCCTGCTTAGGAATATTCAAAAGGCAGCTGGTTGGCTACTGTGAGAAACAAACTACTGGAGTAATATCAACCCTACGAGGTAACCACTTCAGGAACTGGAGTCTACAGGAAAGCTAGAACTACACTGTGTTGAGGTAATATAATATTTTTCACATGCTCAGACTTTTCTGTTCACCAAAGTGTGAAGGTTGGAAGATTTTTTTCTTCTTCTTCCCCCCTTTTAATCTATATGTTTGAAAAATACTTTTATATTGTTATTTTATTTTCGTTTGAGAATTGCTGTATTGTGTATTTCACAGTTGTTTTGATTGTAACCTGTCTTGGGAGGCTTTGGCATTTGAGGAAATACATTTTCGTTTGAGAATTGCTGTATTGTGTATTTCACAGTTGTTTTGATTGTAACCTGTCTTGGGAGGCTTTGGCATTTGAGGAAATACATAAAGGGATTAAATACATTAATTAAACAAATTTAAAATTAGAGCTAGCATCCTGGCTGAAAAAAACTGTACCACTAATAAATGGCAACAAAAATTAAGGGTTTTTAGTTTTTTGTTTTTAATTTGTGTTGTAAACCATCCAGAATCACGCTGCTGAGATGGGCAGTGTAGAAATTTAATAACTAAATACATACATCTCTTTGATGCCATGTAGAGGTCATATAGATTTTTTGCAGCAGAGATCTAGGAGCTCTTAAAGTTCCTCTCAATGCAAATTTTGCCCTATAAGATATATTGCTGCAATCATTCTTCAGTGAAAGTTGTGCCATACCTTGTGTTTTATATGAACACAATATTTGCAGATAACAAAATATTCATAATCTTTACCTGTAAAAGGCAATTTGCTTGCATGTCTTAAAATGGTTTTTATCCACAGCCTCATCTTGAACGCTAAATATGAGAAAATATAATATTTTTAATATATATAGTGAAGAAAAAAATATTATTTTCTTATACCGGAACCAGCTTATTCTAATGCATATAATGGAAAGTTCTGAAATAGCTGCCTGGGTTAATTGCATACTGGTCACATTAAGCAGCTACACTAGAAATGGATTCTGCATTACACATAATATTTGCAAGAATGAATCACATTCATTTATCAATATTATTTCAAACAAGTGAAACCTTTATTGTCAATCGTCTGAGAAAATACAAGTCAATTAAATCAAAACATTCTTATGGTTTCCTTTTAAAATTTTCAAACTGATTGTCTTCTTTAAGCAGATATTGGTTACTTATTCCAATTCTTAAGTATACAAACCTGCAAAAGTCAGCTCAACCAGTAAAGTGAACACATGTCCAAGTCTGCTTTAATGCTCCTTATTAAATTAAGCAATGAACTAATCCATTTCATAATGTTTTTAATATCATTATTCTTTATTTTTATTTTATGCTGCCTGGGATGGATGGTAGTCATATAAATATGGTTGATACATCCATACATATATACATAAATAAACAAATAAATATTTTTACAATCAGGTCAAACAATATAAACAGCCAAACAAAAACACTAAAGGTAAAACTGTTGTAGGGCAGTAAAATGTATGCTTTCTCACTGCAAGAAACACTAATCCTACTATAATTAAATCAAGGGGTGCTGATTTGATTATACACACATAGAAAATATTCTGTCACTGTTAGAATTCAACAGAATTCAACAAGCCAAGCTTGATTGAAATAGAGAACTATGAATAAATAATTAACTTCAACATGTGATTGCATTAATCAAGTTTGCAACAAGGCTATCATATTGAAAAAAGGTAAAACAATAATTAGGTTTACATTCACTTTCTTAATTAAGCTTCCTGTCCAAGAATCATGTGTTTCTGGAACTCCTTCACTTTATACTTGGTAGAATAATTACACTATTTATTACATAGCATATTAATGTCAATGCTGTAATTTTATTATTTGCATTCCATCTATATTTTTATTCCCAGCTCCGTAGCTGTGTAATCTTAATTTCTGCATGAATTCAAACTAACATTTTAGAACTAAAAATTATTTGGATTCTTTTAGAATCATGCATTGTGCTTAAGTAAGATTTGCATATCAGTTATTGCAAAATCATATATATTTAATCTACCTGATTTCTTCACAGCTTGGTTCCATGATCGGGAGTGAGCTATTTTTGAACCATTCGTTAGGAAATGAAGAGGAAATTCTCTAGCCAATAAGTTTCCATTTTACATTATCTTGTTGCATGCTGGGAAATGGAGTTTTTATTTCTGATAGTCCTGCCCACTTGACCAATAAGGTGGAAGAGACGAGAGCATGCAAATGCTTTGCTGGTAATGTTTCTGTAGCCCGCAGCAAGCTGCATTCAGGATAGATTTAAAGAAGTATTACTTCCTCTTACTGTTTTCTTCTTAAATCAGTTTAGTAGTACAGGAATAAAGTAAGTTTTGCTTGTGGAGTTATGCCAATTCCTAGTTCCAAAAATATGAATAAAAGTTAATATCAATTTTAATTTGTTCAAAAATATTAAGATCTTTTAGTTTTTATTCATCACTTTTACATTTTTGTTTAATTATATTGTGGCTCTCCCTTCCCCTTCTGAAGTTTCCAAGTGATTTCTCTGTCCCTTTTGGCACTTTTAAGAGACCATTTGCTTTCAATATTTAAGAAAGGCTATTTCTGCTTAACTCATACTTTGCATCAGTTTTCACATAAAAAGAAACTATAGCCGAACATACAAAAAAAAAAAAAACCACTGCAAAAGACAAATTAGAAACAAAATTTAAAATAAGCAAGCAAATGGTAAGAGAACATCTGACCTTGACAAATATAAATCATTGGGGCCTGACAGATTACACCTCAGAGTTCTGAAGGAGCTGGCAGATGTTATCTCAGAACCATTGCACCACATCTTCCAAAAACCCTGGAGCACCGGGAAAGTACCTGAGGATTGGAAAGGGCTGATGTGGTTCCCATCTTCAAGAAAGGAAAAAAAAAAAAAAAAAAAAAAACAGACCCAGGAAACTACAGACCAATCAGTTTAACATCAATACCTGGGAAGATCCTAGAAAAGATTATCAAAAAAACAGATCTGCGAACAACTAGAAGCAAACAAAGGTATAACTAGTAGCCAGCATGGGTTTGTTAAAAATAGATCATGCCAAACCAATCTTATTTCATTCTTTAACAAAGTGACTAAACTAATAGACCAGTGAAAAACTGTGGACGTAGTATACTTAGATTTCAGTAAGGCATTTGATAAAGTAGACCACAACCTACTCCTTGGTAAGTTAGAAAAAGATGGAAAAGACAACATCACCACCAGATGGATCTGTAGCTGGCTGGCAAACCCTAACCCGCTTTATAAGACCCTAGTAAGACCACACCTGAAATACTGCAGCCAATTTTGGTCAACATACCACAAAAAAGATGTTGAGAGTTTGGAAAAAATTCAGAGAAGAGCAACTAAGATGATCAAAGGCCTGGAGACTAAAACATACGAAGAACGGCTGCACGACTTGGGTTTGGCTAGTCTAAAGAAAAGAAGAAATAAGGGAGACATGATAGCAATATTCTAGTATTTGAGGGGCTGCCACAAAGAAGAGGGGGTCACGTTATTCACCAAAGCACCAGAGGGCAGAAGAAACAATGGTTGGAAACTGACCAAAGAGAGAAGCAACCTGGAATTAAGGGGAAACTTCCTGACAGTGAGGACAATTAACTAGTGGAATAGCTTGCCCCTGGAAATTGTGGGCGCTCCATCACTGGAGATTTTTAGAAAGAGGCTAGACAGTCACTTGTCTGAGATGGTATAAGTTCTCCTCCTTGAGCAGGGGGTTGGACTGGAAGACCTCAAAGGTCCCTTCCAGCTTTATTCTATTCTAATTAGGAAATGTATATTCAAAATTTCTCTATAGAATTAGCGCAGAGTGGGTATTTTTTAAGAGCTGATAGAACAGCTATTTTGCACTGATCAAACCTGTGTTCTAGAATAGCCTATGGTAAATAAACTTCCTTCAGATCCTGCCTGATTTCTTGGTGACATCATGGATACATCCAAGTAGTTTTCCTAACACAATGCTTCAGTGGTTGATATCCTCTTCTTCCAGGATATTTTTCACATACTGTTCTAAATCATAGCTCTAATATTTTGTAGTGCTCTCTTTTCCAAATACTAACTGTTGAGTCCGTGGCGGGAAAACAGACACGAGAAGCAGCTGGAGTTCTCAGTTTCATTTATTCAGCGTTCAGCTTACAGGAAGATGGCTTCAGCCTCGCCCAAACGCCTCGCAGCCTCTTATATAGGC
Source organism: Crotalus tigris (assembly GCF_016545835.1). Taxonomy (NCBI): domain Eukaryota; kingdom Metazoa; phylum Chordata; class Lepidosauria; order Squamata; family Viperidae; genus Crotalus; species Crotalus tigris. Next base: position 620,973 of record NW_024096464.1, on the reverse strand, counting down.
AACTCCCGGGTAAAATGGGTTACTTTTCCCGCGCCAGCACCCGCGCATGCGCACGGCGCTGGCGACAGCCTGTCTGGTCCCGGGCAGCTTTGCACCTGCCCGGGACTGCCTGCAAACGCCCGAGCCGTTTGCAAGGCTCGGGACATAACACCCCTTTCCCCCGGGCTAAAACTACTACCAACATACAACATTTATTTTATACGACATTTTGCTCCCCAATGTTCCCATTGCTGGCTTTTGCTTTGCCAGCAATGTTATGTAGTCTTCTAGGTACTTGGGAGATTTCTTTGCTCTCTGTGACCTTCTTAGCTCTGGATTACTGGCATAATTCCCCTGACTGGAGGGAGGTGTGAGCCTGTTCTCTCTATTGTGCCCTGGTGTCTTCCAAGGACTGTGCCCCGATGCCTGGCCTGCTTGCTTGCCCACCGGGCTCGTCAGGCCAGGGCTTCTGTTACTTTGTGACCTGGTTGACCTACCTAGCTGTAGACCCTCAGGCCCCTTGAAGTGATAGCCGCTGCTGGGCGTCTCTGTAGAACCTCCTAGGTCAGTCCAAGACCTGTCAGGAGGCTGTCCATTCCCTGAACCCCATTCTGTGTTCGGGCTCGTGTGGGTTTCTGTACTTTCCCAAAACTCAGGTGTTCCCTGATTTGTGCTAGGGTTGTTGTAGTCGGGACTTGGTTCCTCGACTAGCTCTGTGTATGTTTGACCCCCTGTAGGATTTGGGGTAAGGTCAGGCCAACCTTGGGAATTGTGTGCCAGCTCTCTTGCGGGGAATGATTTGTTGGGATGCCCCCGGGTATCCTCCGTTGCTGGAGTGCTGTGTGATGTGTGTGGAAAGTGAGTATGCCCCCGGGGTGACTCCCTGGCTGGAGTAGGCGTGAGTGCCTGTTGTGTGGGTAAGCTCCATGACTTTCTTTTCGGAGCAATTGCAGAACCTTGGGACGAGCCGTTTGTGGCTCCCTCAGTGGAGATGGGCAGTAGCTCTTGCCCTTCCCTTTGCTCCAAAGGGTCCCCCTCCCCCCCTGGAAAAGACCCAGGAGTCTCAGCAGAAAAGTCTCGCCTAGAGCGAAGTTGGTCGATGTGCCGACGCAGGACACGACCGTTGTCCAGGGCAACCTCGTAGGAGAGAGGACCTGTGATCCTGGACACAGAAGCGGGGACCCATGTATGACCAGGCCCGTAATTGCGAGCCCAAACCGGGGCACCCACAAGTAGTTGTCTAGGTGCCCTAGGATGTGAGGTAGATGAAGGCAGTCTGTCCGGATGCAACCGGTCAAGTCTAGTAGTAAGTTGGCGCCCCCAACGAAGTTCAGCTGGACTTCTCCCTGTAGAAGTGGACGGTGTGGTGCGATAAGAAAGGAGAAAGTCAGCCAACCTGTGATGCCAGTCCCCGTAGGTGAGTCTCTTCAAGGCGTCCTTTGCGATGCGCACCATGCGTTCAGCCATACCGTTGGTGGACGGGTGAAAAGGTGCAGATGTGGCATGACGAATCAGGTTTGCCTGTAAGAAAGCTTGGAATTCGGAGGAGGTGAATTGAGGGCCGTTGTCGGACACAATGACATCTGGCAGCCCGTGTGCAGCAAAAATCCCCCTCAGTACCTGAATAGTCTTTGCAGTGGTGGTGGATGAGACAGGCACAACCTCAAGCCATTTTGAATGGCTGTCAACAAGGACCAAGAAGAACTGGCCCTGAAAGGGCCCAGCGTAGTCAATGTGCACCCTAGACCATGGGGACTGTGTTTCCTCCCATCTATGCACAGGAGCTTGGGGCATCTCTGGGCGAGATCGTTGGCACAGGTGGCATGCGTGTACCTTAGCCTCAATATCTTTATCTAAACCAGGCCACCACAAGTGGCTCGTGCAAGAGCCTTCATACGAACAATGCCAGGATGACCCTCGTGGAGGGATTCTAAGACCCTAGTCCTCATTGAGGTGGGAATGACAACTCTGTTTCCCCAAAGCAGACAACCCTGAGAAAGGGACAGTTCGTTCCTTTTGGACCAGAAACTCTGAAACTCAGGACTAGGGCAGTGCTCAGGCCACCCGGACAGGACCCAGGAGCGGACACGTGAAAGTGTGTGATCTGTACCTGTTTCAGCGGTAACATCCCTGGCACTAAGAGGGAGCTCGGGCAAGGCTTGGATTGATAGAATGTTGACAGCTGGCGCGGGGTCAGCTTCTACTACTGGCAGAGGCAATCTACTGAGGCCATCAGCATGGCCCATTTCTTTCCCAGGCTTGTGGAGTAATGAAAAATCATATGCAGACAAGAAAATAGACCACCTAAGCATTCTAGGGGAAATGATGTGGGGAGTCTGCTTACGTGTGGTAAACAGTCCCAGCAGAGGCTTATGGTCAGTGAAGACCGTGAAATGCCTGCCATATAGAAAATCGTGGAATTTTTTAATTCCAGCAACAACAGCCAGAGCCTCCCTGTCTATCTGAGCGTAGTTGCGCTCGGCAGAAGACAGTGTTCTGGAGTAGTATGCAATAGGAACCTGAGTTCCATCAGACCTGAGGTGACTCAGGACAGCTCCAACCCCGTAGGGGGACGCATCACAAGCGATGCACACAGGGAGAGACTCGTTGAAATGTGCAAGAACACTGTTAGAAGTGAGCAAGGCCTTGACTTCTTTAAAGCAAGCCTCATGCGCTTGTGACCACAGCCACACAGCCTGTTTGTCTAGTAGCCTGTGAAGAGGCTCAGCTACACTAGCTTTATGTGGAAGAAAAGAATTGTAGAAATTCAGGAGGCCTAGGAAGGCCTGAAGTTCGGCCTTAGACTTTGGCCTGGGTGCTTCTAAAATAGCAGTTAGTTTGGATTCAGCAGGATGAATCCCAGCAGCATCAATTTTGAATCCCAGAAATTCAGTAGAAGGCACCCCAATCTGGCATTTGTCTTTTCTGAGCTTGAGGCCTGATTTCCTGAATCTTAACAGGACAGCCCTAAGTCTTTCAGCTAGAATGTGTGTGGAGTCTCCTGCAATCAAGACATCGTCAAAGTAGGGGCAGACCCCTGGTATACCTCGTAGTGTGTTTTCCATTACGCTTTGGAAAATCCCAGGAGCGACATTTACTCCAAACTGTAGCCTTTTTACTTTAAAGGCTCCCCTGTGGGTCACAATGGTCTGAGCTATGGCAGCATCATCATCAACAGGCAGCTGTTGATATGCTTGAGCTAGGTCAAGCTTTGCAAAAACACGCCCCCCCTTGAGAGAGGCCAGGATGTGACTGACCACAGGAACAGGATAGGCATGTTGCTGCAATGCCTTATTGAGTGTGCATTTGTAATCAGCACAAATGCGAATGTCCCCATTTGCCTTTAGAGGCGTGACAATGGGGGTCTCCCACGGGCTGGAATCAACAGGTTCTAGGATTCCCTGTTGGATTAGTTTGTCTAGTTCAGTGTCAATCTTACTTTTTAAAGCAAAAGGGACCCTTCTTGCTTTAATCCTAATGGGAGTGACAGTGGGGTCTAGCTTTAAGGACACAGGTGGTCCTTTGAATGTGCCCAGCTGGGGGCTGAAAACATCTGCAAATTCTTTGCAGACTTCCTGTAGGTCGAGTGTTTGTAAGCTGTTGAGTCCTGTGACGTGTATCCCCAGGGCCTCAAACCAATCGAGTCCTATGAGACTCGTTCGTTCACCCCCTACTACTAATAAGTCTAGTGGACCTTCAAAACTCTTGTATTGCACGTTAAGGGTGGCCTCCCCCTTAACACACACTCTTGAGTTCTGAAAATCTGTTAATACAATATCAGAAGGCCTTAACTTGGCCTTAGACCCACTTCTGGAACAAATCTTCCTAAATGTATGCAATGAAATGATGGACAGGGCAGACCCTGTGTCTAGTTCCATAGATAATGGAACCCCTTGTAGCTTCACGTTGAGTGACAGCTTTTTCTTCATGGGCTTGTGTGTGCCTGTTCTACAGATGCTTCTTCGCGAAGCGCAAAAACCTACCCTATTCTGGCTGGGGAATCTGGTACCCTTCAGGCGTTCTTCTTGGGGTTGTGCCTTTCGTCGGCCCAGGCACACAGCTGCAATGTGCCCTTGTTTACCGCATGCCCGGCAGGTAGCGGAGCGGAACTTGCAGTCGGTTCTCCTGTGGCGACCTCCACAGCCGATGCACTTGAGCGGAGCCGAAGAGCTTCCCTTCTGGTTCTCTTCCTTCGCGGGGTGTAGACGGTCGACTTCCTCGTCCGGATCCTCCTCGGAGTTTCGTCGGACGTCTTCCTGGTGCACGGACGCACCCTCTGCACTGTTTCTGATCGGCCGCATGTTTTTGACGGCGCCGCCTGCTGCTTCTTCTGCGGTGACTTCCCTTAAGGCGTCTTGGAAGGATAATTCTTCCTTTGCGAAAAGTCTCTGTTGTAGCTCGCGATGCCTTAACCCGCACACGAATCGGTCCCTCAGTCGTTCCTCGAGGTCCTTGAACTCGCAGGGCTTGGCGGCCTTCCGTAACGCGGCGATGTATTCCTTGGCTGACTCACCGGACCGTTGATCCCTTTGTTCGAAGGTGTGGCGCCATGAGATAACGGACACCTTGGGGTGGAAGTGCTCCTTCAGCAGCTTCTTCAGGTCTGCATAGCTTACAGACTCTACTGGGACAGGTGCTGCAAGGTTTTCTGCGATTTCGAAGGCGTCTTGGCCGCAAACGCAAAGCAGGGTGGCCGCCTTCAAGCTATCTTCCCTCACTTGGTTTGCCTTGAAGTAGTTCTCCATTCTGGATACGTAGGACTCCCACCGCTCTGGATGTGAGACGTCGAATTCCGAAAGCCTTCCGATTTTCGCCATCTTCGGATCTTCAGGAGACGGGTCTATCAGCCAGCCTACCCCCGAATGCGCACCGGATTGGCGGGCAGCTGCCGAGTCGACGCCGTTCCTCTTTCGCCGCTCAGGACTCCTTGGGTAAGCTTACACTTCTTCCTTTCCAGGTAGTGCAAGGCATCCCACCTTCGTCGCCAGTGTTGAGTCCGTGGCGGGAAAACAGACACGAGAAGCAGCTGGAGTTCTCAGTTTCATTTATTCAGCGTTCAGCTTACAGGAAGATGGCTTCAGCCTCGCCCAAACGCCTCGCAGCCTCTTATATAGGCAACTCCCGGGTAAATGGGTTACTTTTCCCGCGCCAGCACCCGCGCATGCGCACGGCGCTGGCGACAGCCTGTCTGGTCCCGGGCAGCTTTGCACCTGCCCGGGACTGCCTGCAAACGCCCGAGCCGTTTGCAAGGCTCGGGACATAACACTAACCAGGTCCAATTCTGCCTAGCTTTTGGAAAACAAAAGCTGATTGCAAAAGGCCTCAGATTGGTTTTGTTCACAGTACAGGTGAATCTCATATGAAAAGAAAATATTTATAGGATCTGAATGTACTCTTAAATGATGTACAGGTAGTCCTCAACTTACAACAGTTTGTTTAGTGACTGTTCGAAGTTACAATGGCACTGAAAAAAGTGACTTTATGACTATTTTTCACACAACCATTGCAGCATCCCCACGGTCACGTGATCAAAATTCAGGTGCTTGGCAACTGGTTCATATTGATGTCCATTGCTGTGTCCCAAGGTCACGTGATCACTTTTTGCTACCTTCTGACAAGCAAAGTTTGAGGGGGGGGGAGCCAGATTCTCTTAACAACCGGGTTGCTAACTTATCAACTGCAGTGACTCGCTTAACAACCAAGGTCATAAAATGGGGCAAAACTCACTTAACAAACGTCTCCCTTAACAACAGAAATGTTGGGCTTCGTTGTGGTCGTAAATTCGAGGGCTACCTGTACTGAACAAAGATTCTGCCTGTTTATCAAACAGATAATAGAAAGGATGCGAAGTCAGTATTCCACTGCGAGCAAGCCTAATACGGAACAGAATACAGGAAATCCGCGCTCGCCCTCCTCACAACTGGTTCCTAACCCAATCGCACGGAGAGAACAAGCATCTCGCCCGCCACCGCCACTCTCGCGAAAGCCCCGCCGGCTTTGCGGAAGAGCCACGCTCCCCGCCCACCTCGCCTGGGCGCCAGAGCCAATCCGCCGGTGCCCCATCACCCGCCCTCGGTCCGGAGACTCGGCGGTGGAGCGGAAGAGGCGGCGAGCGCTCCGGAGCAGGTTCTTTCCTTGTTGATTTCGCTGAAAAGGGATGGCGGTGCCAGGCGCGTCGGGGAAGATGCTGCTGTTGCCGCCGCCGCGGGGCCGCCTTTCTGTAGGACTGACCCTGCTGCTCCTTCAGCTCCTCTTTGCGGAGCTGCCGAGCCCGGCTGGAGCCAGCCAGCTCTCCAAGTGGGAAGTGCCGCTGCCCGTGGTGAGCTCTCAGGGCAGCCCGCCACGCCACGCCGTCCTGTTGAGTGGGCAGGGCAAAGAGGAGGGAAGGTGGCCTGGATCTGAACGGGCTGGACGCCCCTGCCCAGGGCAGGGTTGCTGTGAAGGAGTGGGAGGGGGGTTGTCGATTGGAGGCTCCGCCACTTGGAGCGTTTCCATCTTCCCTATCTTCCTGGGAGGCTGCCTTCTGGGATGAGGCAGTTTGGGCAGCTTGTGCGGTTTGTTTTGGTGTCTGGTTTGGACAAGGTTTTGCCTCTGTTTTGCTTTTTAATAACTGACATGACTGGGAACAATCCATTTTTCAAACTCCTGCAATGTGTGTATTCAAAAAATAATCGGGAAGCAGGCCCTGAGCTTGCATACGTTATTTTTGTCTCAACACTGTTATATGCATGTGTGGAATAGGAGCTTTGGTTAAGGGTTGCCCATCTAATTAGAAGACTAGGCAGTGGCAACATTGTTCCAAAAATCTATTAATAAAGAGAGTGCTGAATATTTTATTGCCAAAAAGATTAATCTAGCAGCGATATGAGCTAATGCTGATGACATTTGCAGAAAGATTTTAGCACCCGCTTCTGTTTTATTAATGGGACCGCCTGCTATGACAATCTGGGAGCTTCCCCTATCTTAATTTCTTACACAAGAAATGGTATAAGAGTTGGATCTTGAAAGTAATTATTACTGGTATCCGATAACAAAATACTGGAACAAGTGCATTTCAGAACACAAGTATGGAGAAATAACATAAACCAAAAGGTTGTGACAGGCTGTCTGAGCCCTTATCTGTTTTGCATGTGTTTGTATCCTATCTTTCACAGACTTCAGACAGTATGTTTTCTTCTTCCTTGCTACAATCTTTGTGACATATTAGGCTCATTGTGAGCAATTGGCTCAACATAGCAGAGATAAGTGATCAGAGTGAGGATTTAAACTTGAATATCAGGATGTTTTCAAATAGACATTTGATGAAAGCAATATGCACCTTTTTCTCTTTAGTTGATGGTTGTTTGTGTGGGAAAAAAATCTATAGAAAATTTAGTATTTACTGACTTGACCTTCCAAATACTTTTGCAAATTAGGCAAGCAGTGCAGAAAAAATCATATTTAGGAGTATTCAAAATACCTATCACATCATGCACTTTTATATGTTTAGGTAAAGCAAATCTTCAGTTTTAATCAGGTGCCATTTTTAATACGTTGCACCTACAAAGATCTCTCCCCACTAAAAGATCAGATATACACTGCATTTTTCTCAGTTATCTTAATACAAAAAAAATCTTATTCAGAGTTTAACTGAATTATTCAGTGTATTTGGGGCTTGCTTCTAAGAAAGTATGAATAGAATTATAAATATGTGTAATAATGAGTATTATAAGAGAATTTCATGCACTTTATTTCAGTGATGCACTTATGGCATGGTTTCATATGAAAAAATCTTGTTTGTGAGTGATAGGTTTGTCTAAGCTACCCGTGCATTCTTAGTTGAGAGAAGATTTGAAACCAAATGTATGTTTAATTGAACTGTGCTCCCTTTTTCATTGAATATACCACCTTCCATATTTGAAGATATTTCATACAGGCATATTTCTTAGCTTTTGACTATAGCAACCATAATGTGCTTTGTTGCAAGTTTTAAATATGGCTCATCAAGCACTAAATAATCAGATGATATACATGAATGATTCTGTGTAGCCTTATACTCTGTTTCTTTCTTTACTAGCTTCTCATATGACCACCCATCTTACAGACAAGTGAATATAGGTGGTATACAGTAAAGCTTATATTGGCTTTACTGTATGCCACCCAGCCTGATGATGCAAGCAGGTCTTCAGGGATTTCTGGCAAGTTAAAAGGGATGAGGCTATCCTTGCTTCAAGGGGAAGAATGTTCCATAAAGAGGAGCCGCAGCAGAAAAGGCCCATCACCTAGGACAGGGCTTTTCAACCAGTGGTATGGGTACCACCTGTGGTACATTGGCACCTGGCAGGTGGTACGCGACCATTCTAGAAAAGTGGTAGCGGGGGGAGGGGAATGAGCTGAACCGGTGGCAGCACCGCACAAGCCTGAGCGAGAGATGGCTGGAGCTGCAAGGCTGTCAGGGCTCAGCAGAAGCGCCAGGATCAGTGCCGCTTTCCAGCTGATCGGCGCTTCTTCGGGAAGCAGGATCAGCGCCAGGCTCCAGCTGGAGTTCGGCACTGATCCTTGTGCTTCTGCTGAGCCGAGAAGAAGCACCAATCAGCTGGAATGTTGCAGCCTCTCCGGGGTCTTGTGATTTACATTCAGATGCTTGGCAACTGATTCATACTTATGACAGTCACAGTGTCCCAGGGTCATGTGAAGAGACAAAAACCTGCTGCAACCCCCCAGCAGACGGGGGGGGGGAATAAAAACCAAACACCCCACACCCCCGCTGCCAATCCTCAACAGAAATGCTCACAACAATGAAAACCTCAGACAGGAGGAAGAACGCAGCTAGGCGGGCAGGCAGGTGTCTTGCTCAGCTGTGGCTTGGGGGGGCACTTTTTTCAGTGCCATTGTAACTTCGAACAGTCACTAAGCGAACTGTTGTAAGTCGAGGATTATCTGTACTTTATCACTTTTTTCCTTTTTTTTGTCATCAAGTTTTTGACACCTTGCTAAGTGATTGGTGGTACTCGGATATTGCCATATCCTAAAAGTGGTGCAATGGGTGAAAAGGTTGAAAAGCCCTGACCTAGGACTCACCTAGTGAAGCTTAGCCAGTGGACCTGGTGCATGTTTTTTCTGCTGGATCTGATGGAAAAGGGAGATGTTATCTGGGAGAGGCGGTCTCTCATATAACCCAGTATCATGCTTTGCCTTTAAAAGTCAAAACCAGCATTGGACCCGGAAGCAAACTGGTCACCAATGCAACTCATGGCAAATATTATAACCCAGTATCATGCTTTGCCTTTAAAAGTCAAAACCAGCATTGGACCCGGAAGCAAACTGGTCACCAATGCAACTCATGGCAAATATTTATTTAGAAGTCCAACTAATAACAGGTTTATTTCCAGAAATTGTAGATAAGATAACATTAATATTTACCATTTATGTCAATGTAACAATAATGGAAGATGATTTATGAAGATATATTTTAGGCCAGGGAACTTGTGAGGAATAAACTATTCCCAACTTGTGAGAAATAAACTATTGATGGTTTGCAGAGGTACTGTCAGTGATCCCGGGTTGTTGTACAACTGTTCAGTCACTTCTGATTCTTTGTGATCTAATGAATGTTAGCAGGCTTGTCTATCAACAACTACTTTTTGAGTTCTTGTAGTTCATGTTTTTTTCTAACAATCATGTTTTCTGTTGACTTCCTTTCCAACTAGCTGGGCATTGGATTTTTTGGCTAATGACTGTTGCCTTCAAGATTAAGCATCTAAAATATTTAAGCTTTAGTTTAATTATTACTGCTTCCAGTGAGTAGCTTGACTTTACTTCATTTGTATTTTTCTTCTTGTGATCCAAAGTATTCTCAGCAATTCCAACCAACACAACAATTCTAAACCAGCACTTTTTTCCTTGTTCAGCCATTTTGATGGTCTAGCTTTCCTAGGCAGGTGTGTTACAACTGTAAAAACTACATTTTGTAATGTGTATATTTATTGTTAGCTATTTTCCTTTGCATTTAACATTTTGTCTGGAATCTTTCTCATAAGTAGACATCTATGGATATAATCACTATCCCTTTGGCTGTAGGAAGTTAAAGTCTGTTACTACTTCAGCCTCTTCCTATTTGCATTCAGTTGGCATTGCCTGTTGCCATAGCCTTTTAAAAAAAATAATAGTTTTTTTAATATCAACTATCAGGCTTTTACATATTTTTCTTTCACCTTCAAGAAGATATTCTTTAACTCTTTCGTGCTTGAACTCATCAAAGTGCTGTAGGTTTCCAGTTACTTATATTTCTTCCAGCAATTTTAACTCAAAATTCTGCTTCTTCTCATGATCAATAATGTTTTTCTCAATAATCAAAATCTCAAAAGATGCCCAAATGTTCTAAGATTTTGGCATTCATGCTTGAAATCTCAAGACATTTGGCATTCCTGCAGACTTTGGCCATTAAAAAGGGTGTTTATTTATTTTAGAGTTGTACAGATAAGAGCTGGAAAAGGTATGTATATAATGTCACTCACAAGTGCCAGATTGCTAATCTTTAGTTTATGTACTGGTTGGTTTTAAAAGCTGTGGATAATGCTAAAGTCTTCCATATAATAGAAAAGTCAGTGCTTCAAAAATTAAGTAGCTACTTGAATTCTTGGAGAAATACATATTTGTCTAGTAAATACTACTATACAAATATGTTTTCTCCAAGAATTTGGGGAAATACATACCGTATACAATTTTCCCCCAAATATTGATGAACTTTCATATCTAGATACTGATTCTCTTTGTTTCCTTTCTCTTATAGAAGACATATTTTCATTTTGGAAAAATTCTGTTTAGCAACACTACTATTTTCCTAAAGTGTAAGTACATTCATACTGCACCTTGAAGTGTAATATCCCATTCTTTTGTAATGACTACGTTAGAGATTATGTGTGATTTAGGATGACTTAACAACTTGGACCTATAAAATTGCAAAGCACATCTTTTTATAAATCTCTAACCATGATTGAGATTACAGTGTCAAAACAGTTTCACAAAGGAGTCATAATATAATGGTGGTGAGCTTCTGTATTTGGTACAGTATTCAAACATTTCACTAACAGCCATGGCTGGAATTTTCATAAGGTGAGAATGATCAGCTTTGTAATATATTTCTTTTTCCCTGTGAGCTTGTTTAAAAATGATAGTATAGTATGATGTGTAACTTTGTGAAAGTATACAAGTGATTTGTCATTAGCTGAGTGATATTATGTATGTTGGATCATATACTAGAGTTCTGTCCGATTGGATGGCAAAATTCCAAATGATCGCTAGACAACAATAGAGACACAGATCTTTGTTACTAAATAAAGCCTGTCTAACACTTATATGGAAGTAGGTTCCATCTATTCAATGGGACTTAGTTCTTAGTAGAACTATATAACGGGTATAGCTGGTTATAAAATAATGTGTCTGATCATCTTGAATGCAGAGGCTCACTAACACAGTGGAAAGGGACTAGAGTCACTAGACAATTAAACAGTATTACTGCGAAGTAATGATTTCTTTTCAAATAGTACCTTAGCACTAGAAATTACTGGAAATTACTTTTTGTTTTCTGGCCTTGCAATTCTGTTGACTAGCTTTATGCGGCTAGTTTTTAAAATTTAACTGAAATTAAAAAGTAGGCTACTTCCCAATCTAAACAATACTCTTACAGTTATAATTATTTGCTAGGCTGTATTATCTTATAAATCCTTTCCTCTGTAAAAAGGATTTAAAAAATCTTTTCTGTAAAAAATTGACAGGACTGCTTTTGTAGTTTCCCATTAAAATGTAATATTATAATAATATATATTGATAATAATGATAATAATAACCTTAGGCATTTTATTATTGATTGATTGGTATGAGATTCATGCAGTTGGTAACATGATACAGTCCATGAAATTTTCTGTCATGATAGAGGTGTGCAGTATTTGCATCTGACAGATACAGCAAGTTCATGCATGCTATATACAGGTAGTTCTCAACTTACAACAGTTCATTTAATGACTATTGAAAGTTACAACATCACTGAAAAAAGTTATGACCATTTTTCACACGAGTGTTGCAGCATCTCCATGATCATGTGATCAAAATTCAGCCAGTTGCCAACTGACTCACATTTATGATGGCTGCAGTATCCTGGAATCGTGATCACCTTCTGTAACCTTCTGACAAGCAAAATCAATGTGTAAACCAGATTCACTTAACAAACATGTAACTAACTTTTAACAATTGCTGAGATTCACTTAACAACTGTGCAAGAAAAGTTGTAAACTGGGGCAAAGCTCATTTAACAAATGTCTCAGTTACCAACATAAATTTTGGGCTTAATCGTGGTTGTAAGTTGAGGACTACCTGTACATGCTGTATACAAAGCACCTTTCCTGCTTTGCATCTGAATATTGCACATATCTAGCTGTAATAAATGCTTTAGTCTTTAAGGTGCCACAAAATTCACTGTTAGTTTGGTAATAGTATTTCCTCCATTTCTTACATATTTTTCTTATTTGTTTAGTTACTGGCAATGAAAGCGCCTGTGATCCTTCTCAAAGTTACATTATAAGGTGGTACTTAAGATACTCCTATTGCTACAATGAGGTCTTCAATTTTGGGGTAAGAAATTGGTATTAAAAAGTAATTTAGCCTTCTGCATTATGGTCCATGTCATACTACAGGAAAATGGTGCTGATCCTTTATGTAGAGTAAAGGGATTTCGTTATTTTTGTTTGCTTTTCTCCTCAACAACCATTTTGGCTAGCAGTTTTTAATCTATCATACATGAGCTGTATCAGAAAAGACTGCTCTGATACATTTGGAAAATGGTGATGTTTGATTTTGTCCATGGTTTACTATTATCTAAAATATAATTTAGCTCTTAGAATGACTATAGATATTGACATTTAAGAACATGGAATTTTTTTTTTTTTGCTTTCCAAAGTAGGTGTAAAAATCTTTACTCTTTTGCGTGTGTACATACCATGTTCTTTCACAGGGATATCAGCTTTTTGCATCCAAATCCCAAAAGAACGTCAGAATAGATATGGGAACTCATGCTACACTTGTCAGCACCTCTTCAGTTAAAATACACTGACTTAAGGAAGTCTTTCTTCCTTCACTCAAACGTATTTTCCTAGAATCGAGTAGCTACTGTAAGAACGGGCCAATATGTTTGATGTATGCACCCATGCCTGCTCTAAAGCATATTTTTGGTTTTAGATTTAACGTGTCTTTTCCTCAGCAATTTTAAGACAGGAGTATGGAAAATGGCCCCATACCATTAAATTACTTCTATGTTCTTTTCTAATATTGTCACCATTAACTGAGACTTTTTAAGGCTGTAAAGAGAAGTCTTGCATATAGTGTACTGTTTGTTCCCTTTAATTAGACTAGATATGCACTGAATAATTATTTTTAGTGAGAAATATTGTTATGTTTGTTTTCAGTTTTTTGTTTACCGACTTCTATTTCCCTTAATATATTAACTACTTCAAATCATGTCCTGTGTCTTGACAGGATGAACAGGCAAATATATATTTTCAGAGCATTTCGGAACAACATCCAAATTGGGCAGGATACTATGCTATGTCTGAACTCTCCTTCCCCAATTGTAGTGAGCTCTTCAAGCCACAGGTATGATATGGGGACAGTGCAGAGCCTATGGTGGGTTTATTGAGAAGTGCATTTGTTAGTTAAATCTCAATTCACATGAATTAAGGCTCCAGTACATATATTAGCTCTTCTGTTGGTAATTCTCTATTTGTCTGAAAATCCATGTCCTGCTTTTTTTTTTCAAGGACATATTTGAGAAACTGAAGCATAGGAGCTTTTCAGGAGGTGAAATAAAACATTTACATTTGTAGGGTTTGTTTAACTGATGTTTATGCTTGCAACATCATTTGGATCTGTTTGATTTGTATTTTAATACTTCTGAGCCCAAGAATTATTACTAAAACTACTATATGCATATCATTATAATGATATATTTATATAGTAAATATATCAAAGATGTTTCATTACGCATCAGCTAGCACTGATGATGTTACTGAGTTTAGGTAATGAAACATCTGCAAGAAAATAACCAAGCTCAGAGAGCACCAAGGACCTCTCATTTTTGACTCTGAGCTGCAAATGTTCTCCTCTGTCAAATATATCGTAAATTCTTTCTTGAACTGACCAAAGCTAATTTATGATCAACCCCTTTTAAAATCACTCCATCCTACATAAGGTGTTTAATATATTTAGGATCACATTGTTAGTAATCCAGAATTATGAAGCTCCATTGCATTTGCCAGCATTGTATTGTTTCAGAGTCAGCCTAATATATCAAACTTGCTTCTGTCACTTAGGCTATGGTTGTATTATTGTCCATTGATTGATTCATTAATTCATTATTGTGTTTGTTCTGGCTTATTACCTGTCATGTTTTTATAGCAGATTTTAAAATTGTGCAGTTGATCAAGTCAGTGTGGCCAACTTCTTATATCTATAAGGGTTTTAGAAGTCAGGAATCTAAAGGACCAGATTTCTTTTTTTTCTGATTATAAGATCTGCATTTTCCCATTCTCACTAGTTGTTCCTGATTGGAGAAATAGGTACTGTAGGTTTGTCCAGAGACTTGGTGGAAGCTTCTTTAATTAAGAAATTAGAAGAATGCCTGCCATATGTAAAAGTTGAAATTGGGAAGGATGTTCCTGGTCATCCTTGTTTTACAGTACATATTTGGCTGTATACACATGATATACTCTGTAGCAGGAAAAGATCAGGAGAAGTGGACAAAACATGACCTCAGCAACTGATCTATTCATGGATTCAGTCTGGGTTGGTCACCGGAACAAGATGGTTTAGTCTTCTGAGCTTCTGGACTTGTTCTGAAGCCCATCCTCAGGAACTTCTCTCTCACTGGAATATGACACACTTTCTGGTGAGAGAGAAGTTCCCTGAGAATGGGCTCCAGCACGAGTCCAAAAACTCGGAAGACTAAAACCTTTGGCCTGTGACTGATCCAGATTGGATTCTGCAGCATAATCCTGGGACACATATATTTGCCTTCATTCGTGATCTATTCATGGTTAAATTTCCAGAGACTTCAGTTGAAAAACCATAGCTTTTATAGAGTAAAAATCATTTTAAATATGAGGACATGCAGTAGAAGTATAAATGATTGATAGAGAGAATGACAGCTCTTATGTAGAGGTTCTTATTTATTAGCAATACATTCCCTGATTGATTGTGAGTGCATGCTAGGTGGTAGAATTGCTATCTCAGACCAGCATCTCATTTTGTATAATCAGATTTTAGAATATACATATGAACATAAATGCATTTTTTCCTGAATTTAATTCTTTGTAGTCCTTTATTGTTGTATTTTCATTAATATTATGTTCTACCTGTTTGCTATATGCTTGTATATATACAGTGTAACTAAAAACAATTGTTTATCTTTTATTAGAATTTCTACAGTGAATTTGTTCATCCAGTCCTCTTAAGCAGTAAAGAGGTATTTTGTAAAAAAATATTAATGCTTGCAAAATTTTGATTTACAAATATATCTTTGGGCTTTTTACCAAATCTACTTTTGCCTTAAATAGGATAGGAAAGAGAATGGAACAAACACTACTGTAGTAGAGAATTTTGTAAGTATGTGAAAAGTGATATATGTGGAATGTAGTGGGCATAGTTATATTGAGTAATTCTGCTATCTGCATGATTCATTGATTAACTAGGAGATGCATCCTGTAACTTCTGTACATCATGCTTCTCAAGTAAAATCAATAGTATGTAAATGTTTAATGTTGACAATAAAGCACACCCAATAGAATAACAAACAAACCTATATTGTTTTATGGTTCAGGTTACATCTGATTTCCTGAAATAATCTTGTTGACACAGGAGAAATATGTATTCTTTGAAATCTTGCATTGTGTAGTGACTTAAAGTTGTGTAATTTGTTTCAGGCAATGAATGCTGTAATGCAAACATGGCAAGATGGGCCATATATCTTTATTGTAAAGGCTGATACTTTACCTTCAAAGGATGGAGCAAACATTAAAGGAACACATGAAGAATTACCAAATGTTATGGCTCCTTCCGATCAACCCAAAGCACCAATTATCAGTGAGCCCTGTGTAGTTCATTTATTTTGGAATTTTGTTTAAATACTTAGACGTTACATGCTAATGTTTAAAAGTGTGTCTTGGAGTTACAGGGACACTTTTGCTTGGTTAGATATAGAAGCAGTGATGGGATTCAAATATGTGAACAACCAGTTCTTTGTGTGGATGCCACTTCCGGAAGTCCATTCTGGGCTTGGGCAACAAAAAATTAGCTACCGGTTCTGCCAAAGTGGTGCGAACCGGCTGAATCCCACCACTGTATAGAAGGGGGAAAAAGCAAGACCTTTTGTCTATTTCAAACCAGACTACAGGTATTTATATGTAGCAATATTTGCAAATTGCTTTTCCCTTGTTTTCGTGATGTGAGACTCCCTTTTATCTCTGAGTAAGAGAAAACATCCTAACTCAATAATGAGATAAAGAAGGCTCCCAGATTTTATTTTTTTTAAAATGTGATGTTTATAATGGAGTGTGTAGAAAAAACTCCTTACACTAATCTTGGCAGTCCATTGCACCATTTGAGTCTTAAGACTGGCAATAATAAGTAGAATTTTCACTACGCCTTCAGTGATTTTTAAAAGAAAATGCCATCACAAGTAAAAGGGCAGAAAAGGGAAATCAAAATTATTAAGTGCTTGGAGTAACTTTCCCATGACAAGCAAACTATTTGTGGGGCTTTTAGTTCAGCAAAAAAGATGAAGTGGTAAAATTTTATTCTATCAAGCGTAGTGAGAATAAAGGGAAGATGACAAATTCTTCTTAGCTGGTACTTCAGTATTGGAAAAAGTCATAGGGAGGTAACCTTAGCAGTCATTTGTACAAATATCCCCCCCTCCTCCTCCGCCCCCATCTTGGGAAGATTTAATTCAGCTGAATAGAGAGGAATTCCAAACCCCCAAAGCCATATATTTACTAATGAAAATACATTATTCAGCCTATGTGAACGTGGAATCACAATGCATGATGGTGATCCCATATTCAGATGGTTTTAAAATATTACCTGAGATAAGGCTCCTAGTGGATAGTGCACATAACAGTCATATAATGCCACCAGTGTCAGAGGTAGCATATGTTTGAAGTTGCTGACATTGGAAGGGTTCTGGTCCCTTGCATGTTTCTCACTGACATTTAAATATTTCCTGCTTTAAGAAACTGGATGCTGTATTTAAAAGGTGTTAGCACAAAAGGGCTACCATCAAGCAGAGCTATTGTTCTATAGTCCTAATTTCTTGTTCTTTTCCATGCTTGTTTTCTGACAGTGACTGTGGAAGTTATTGGACCATATGAATACCTTTCTCTAGCAGATTATCCTCTTATGATTGTAAGTTAATGCATGTTATGTGTCATTGGAGTCAAAGTATAAGTACATTTGAATATTAAGCTCACAGAGGGATAAATGACATTTTTACCAGATCTGGAAATAAGGTGTATATGTGTGTGTGCGCGCGTGTATGTGTGTGTGTGTGTGTAATTCTCCTGAATTTTGTGATCTATAAAACTTATAAATGAATTTTGCTGTTATTGAATGTAACAAATTTAAATAATAATTAATTTAAAAAAATTAAAAATATATTAGTATCAGAATTACTGAAATCTAGGAGGAATCTATCCATATAAATAAGCAGCTAGAAAAGAGCAGCTTTAAATTGCATCTCATTTTTTCTTTCTCTAATAGTTCTTCATGGTGATGTGTATTGTATATGTGTTGTTTGGCGTTCTGTGGTTTGCATGGTCAGCCTGCTACTGGCGGGATCTTCTAAGGATACAGTTTTGGATTGGTACAGTTATCTTACTTGGAATGTTGGAGAAAGCTGTATTCTATGCAGAATTCCAGAATATTCGCTATACAGGAAAATCCGGTATGTGTGAAGAACATATTTAAATATGTGCACAAGTGCAAGAATATGAATGATTCTTTGTGTGTACTAACTTTTTCTATCTAGTGATAGAAAATATTTCCCGTCATGCTTTCTAGGTCATATCTATCAAATGGAACATGTTTAATTGGTCAAAGTCTTTAGAGAAGGCATTAAAACAAAAACATTTCTGAAGTTAATTTTTCATCAGCTCAGTCTCAGTGCAAGAGATAATAATTGAGATAAATATTCTAAAAATTAATTCAAAATGAAAATCATTTAGTTCAGTTGAATGTTTCATTTTTAAAGAATTTAAATCATTGCACAAATATTGCATAGTTCTCATATTTATATTTATTTTTCTTTAATAGTCAGCCTTTCTTAAATTAATATTTGTTGTAGCACAGTGTAAGCTTTAAATGCTAAACAGTATGTTCAAGAAGTGTCCCTGTGTGTGTTTATTTGCAGTCCGAGAGGCACTAATCCTGGCTGAGCTACTTTCAGCATTGAAACGTTCCCTTGCTCGAATTCTTGTTATCATAGTGAGTCTGGGATATGGCATAGTAAAGTGAGTAATTCTTGTGCCCCAAATTCTTTAATTCCATCAAGGGCTTTTCCATATGCTTTATTTGCAATGATTAAACCACAAAATGTCTACCTTGCTAGCTTTTCAAGGGAATACATGCACACATGTATCACATCTTGCAAAGAGGGAGAGAATACCTGAAAGGGTGATCTAAGAGGATCAGTAGGCCTCTTCTCCAGTAGGAAATTATGTTTTTTTTTCCTGCTGGTTTTTTTTTTTTTTTGGTGGAGAAAATGCTTTTGGAGAGGGATATGCAAAATTTAGGATTTAGGATCAAAACACTTTAGAGAACTCTGAAATAATCTATTTCCCTCTGGACAATCTTGAATTTTCTTCTGGACCATGGTGACCTGAGGGCAAGTGTGCAAAGAAATTCAGACATTTCTAAAAACAACTAGAAGTAATTTACTTCTGGAAACTGCTAAACCATCACTGGATGGCAAAGTCTGGGTGGAGGTTCAGCATGGTCCAAAAAGTAATGGAATGTTGATAGATTTTGCACTTCCCACACTTTAACATTATCACTGGGCCCATAGATATATAATGTAGTAATTAGCAGGTTGAGTGTGGTTGACATAAGTTGGCCATATTTGTTGAATTTGAGATGTCTCATTAAATATCAGCAAAGTTAGAAAAATAACATAGATTTACAAATAATATTATAACAGGCTCACATTTCCTTGGTGGGGAAATGATAGATAATTAAATGAAATGTCATTTGACAAAGCCAGTCTGTGCTTTCACTTTCTTTTAAATTTCTTTTATTCCCAATTGCAGACCTCGTCTGGGAGTTACTCTTCATAAAGTAATTGCAGCTGGAGTCCTTTATTTATTATTTTCTGGTGTGGAAGGTGTCCTCAGAGTCACTGGGGTTAGTAATCACTTATTACAGAGTTTTGTATCTCTCATGTGCATGAAGCTGGTGGGCTTCACTTGCTGCAAACAAGTTTTGTATAGCATAAAATAACTGATTTGTTGAATATTTATGGTTGACATTCTTGACGGTGGCACCTTTTCTTGTGGTGCAGCAATACGTTTTTGTTGACTCTCAGAAATAGAATTTTTTTGATTGGCTTTTCTCAAGCACTGGTTCTTTTTTAATGGAATGTTTTTAATCATTTTAACTTTATCTGTAATCCTTTCTATCTTGTATTTATTAAAGAACATGTTTGTGCACTTTATAAGTTCCTTTTAAATTTTCATTAATGAAGTGGATTATACTTCCTACTAATAGGAGTTTAAAAAGAGTATTCCTTTTTGTAATTTTGTAAACTATCAAATGTTGGACAGGTTAATCTTGATTACTATATTGTTAGTTTGTATAGTTAAACTCTGCTTCTTGGATCTGTTAACATTCCCAACTCAGGATATCTAGGATATGAAATTTCCTAGGCCACATGGCAATTCCTGATCTGCTTGTTATTTCTCCATGTTTTCAGTGTAAACTATATTGTCCCATTTGAGTTTTATTTTGTATCTGGTAGGACTATTATTCCTATGCTGATCCATGTTTAAAAATCCTTTTTATTGTATTTGTAATATCAAACCAATTCTCTTTCTAATACCTTTTCAGTCTTTCCATGGTATTACAGCTGCTGTAGCTAACTTCGGACTGTCTATCATTGACTCCTGTATTATTTATTGGATATCCTTTCAAAAATTGCATCTTATATTTCTAATTTATATCATTGCAATATGTATCCTGGATTTTTAATGGACCAGAGAAAACTCTACTGTAGATATATTTGAAAAAATAGTGAACAAATAGTTAAATTATCTAAAGATCATCTCTCCTTCTTTTAGGATTCAGCTTTAGAAAAACCACCTTATAAAAACTGCCTTTTTACAACCCCGTAACCCCTTAATTCAGGGTATGACTTGCTAATACTGTGAACAATAAAAAGAGGAGCCATCTCACAAATCTGAATATCACCACAGTATCCCAAGGTGCTTTTTGTTTTTGCTTGAAGGCTTTTCACCTCTCATCCAAGAAGCTTCTTCAGTTCTGACTGATTGGTGGAGAATGGAAGGATTTATATTCCTTGCAGTCATCTGGTTGTTAGCCTCTTTTTGAGAGTCATTG
Organism: Crotalus tigris; assembly: GCF_016545835.1. Taxonomy (NCBI): domain Eukaryota; kingdom Metazoa; phylum Chordata; class Lepidosauria; order Squamata; family Viperidae; genus Crotalus; species Crotalus tigris. The sequence goes on along the minus strand of NW_024096464.1, from coordinate 600,360 downwards.
AGGGCACTTGCACTATTCAGATGACCCAGAGGGTACAGATAAACCTCTAAGTAGCATCAATGACTCTCAAAAAAAGTGCTAACGACTAGATGACCGCAAGGAATATAGATCCTTCCATTCTCCCCCATTCAGTCAAAAATGAAGAAGCTTCTTGGATGAGAAGTAAAAAACCTTCAAGCAAAAACAAAGTCCAATTGCCTTTTGAAAAAGCACCTTTGGGACAACCATGACCTGGATGACTGAGAATCTCCATAGATATCACCAGAATATAAGTCCCATTCTCAACTATATACTGCAATTCAATTGATTTGAATACAATTTTGCTTTCCTCCAACCATGCCTGCTCTAACTGCTTAGTTTATAGTGGGCTGTATGCTCTATATAATTGATGTTGCCCCTGTAAAACAACTCAGTTTTATGCTTCTCTTCAGTAATATGTCCAAATAAGTTATTCATCCATCTATATTATATTATTATTATTCATATATTATTATTATTATATTATCCACCCATCTATAGCATTAAGTTATTATTCACATGTCTGTGGTATTAAAGCTGTTGTTTGCTTCCTTGCAGTGTTGGTAGGTTAGTAGGTTGGTAGAAGAAATTTGATAGTAGATTAATGGAAAGTGCAAATTGTGTATATAATGCTATTGTTTTAAAACACAAATCAGAGTGTTGGATTTGTGTTTTAAATGTGGATGATTTTATACAATGTATTTTTGACAGTTCCAATATTTAACTTCCAATACCTTGATAGTTTAGAACAAGATGCAATACAACTGATATTAGCAGTTTAATTTAATATTGGAAGCAACACATTTATGATGCTTCAGTAAAAATAAAACAAACCTAACACATCTAAAGCAAAACATCCATATAGTTTTAGTTACAATGAAATCATCCATAAATAATTCTATTCAGTGTTGAATAATTATTGCAATTTTCTGTTAGTAAATTTAGGTAGAAGTATCTTAAGCATAATAATATGGTTTACACTAGCCCCAAATGAAAATCCAGCAATATTTTGGCAGATTATTAGGACCAAGCTGGATTTGACAGTAAATGAACTGTGTTGCAATAATTTGCAAAGAGGATAGTTGCTGTAGAGTTTGATTTTTACTACCAACAACAAAATTTGGATAGGAAGTCTCTATGCTCTACTTGTATTTTTCTTCTTGACTGCTAAATCTGGAAGTGAGAATGGCTTGGAGGGAATACTTTGTGGAGTAGGACTCTACGAAAGTGTAGCCGACATGCAAAAACGTGCTTCAAAAATGTTAGTTTTGCCTAAAATGTAATCTGTTTAATCTTTTGAAGCACACATAAGGGTGACAAATCACAATACAATTGGAAATGAGGGATATTTTAATAACAAGATCATGTTGCCCTGGCAATAAACTGTCGGGGGCAGTTGTTATTGGCAGGAGAACCAAAACAGACAAGGCCACTCCACTCTCCTACTCTTTACTACTTCTTGGTGTCACCTTCTCTCTCTTCCCTCCCCTCCCTCCCATCTCTTTCTAGGAGCTGTCACTTGCAGAGTTTTATTATTAGGCTTTTAACTAGGCAGGCCTTCCAAAACATTGGTAACTGAGAGCATCTTTTGAGCAAAACAGTGAAATCCATTGTGTGGAAGAGACTGGAGATCTGAGAACTCCTTTACCAGATGCCCTCAGGGTCCTCACATTCTGGACCTACGTCCTGTTGCCATAATCTGTATTCCAAGGTCCTCATACCTGGCATCCTTTCCTTAGCTCTGGCAAGTGACATCAACAAAAAAGTAGGTTCTTTGTTGGTGTAGGAAGATGGGTGTATGTCTTAACACACTGGATTTCCCCTTTTTGTCCAAGGTTAATTCAACCTTTTGTAGATCACAGGAAATATTCTGTCCTGTTTCATCTCAGGCAAGGTGTACATTTGTCCTCTATGGTTTATGAAGCTTATAAAATAGATATATTTGGGTTTTTTTACAGGTGGCCCTTAGGCACAGTTTAATAGAAAGTTCTGTAATGTGCTTCTGGTCACTTTGTAGAGATACTGGTCTAGGACATTCTTTCCTATCCACTTTCCTTCATTGATAGAGAATGAAAGTTGTGCTTACTGAGAAGTGTAATTCCAGTTTGTGGAAAATGGGGCTAGCAATGTTGCCTTCTGGTTACAGCAGTGATGTTTTGGGGTTCTTAGCATTCTTGTTCATTCAGTAATAATTATTGCAGTTCCTTTTAGTTATGGGTCTTATGTACAGGTAGTCCTAGACTTATGACCACAATTGAACTCAACATTTATGTTGCTATGTGAGACAGTTGTTAAGTGAGCTTTGCCTCATTTTACGACCTTTCTTGCCATAGTTGTTAAGTGAATCACTGCAGCTGTTAAGTTAGTAACACAGCTGTTAAGTGAATCTGGCTTCCCCATTGACTGTTGCTTGTCAGAAAGCTGCAAAAGCTGTTCACATGACTTCAGGACACTGCAACCCTTATTAAAAAAAACCAGTTACCTAGCATCCAAATTTTGATCATGTGACCATGGAGATGCTGCAATGGTCGTAAGCGTAATAACTGGTCATGTGACTTTTTTCAGTGATGTTGTAACTTTGAACGGTCATTAAATGAACCATTGTAAGTTGAGGTCTACCTGTAGTTGAACTGAAATCCTAGAATTGACAAGTACCCTTCAGAGGAAAAAATAAAATCCAGTAAAATAAAAACATGTGAAAAATATGTTTATGAGTGCTCTATATATGTACATACACATTCACACACACATATACATATACATACATACATACATACATACATACATACATACATATATGTAGGTCTTTGATTATTCGGGTTTTCTCCCGCGTAAAATTGGAAGTGTCTTGGTGACGTTTCGACGAAGTCCCATTCATCATCTTCAGGCTCCTCGAAGCACGAAGTTGAAAGCACCAGCCTGAAGATGACGAATGGGACTTCGTCGAAACGTCGCCAAGACACTTCCAATTTTACGCGGGAGAAAACCCGAATAATCAAAGACCTACATACAAATACCCGCGAAAATCTCAGAAAACATACACACACACACACAAACACACACACGCACACACATTTATATACATACTGTACATACAGGGCTTTCATATTCATATAATAGAAACAAAATAGTCCGAGCACCAGGATAATATTAAAAGAAAAACTGTGTAGCTTTTGTATTAAACAGTTTTTGTTTTAATATTATCCTGGTGCTCGGACTATTTTATTTCTAATATATATATATATATATAGGATGCAATCTTTTCTCAAATCTTAATCTTTGTAGGCATGTTTCCTGATCCTTGATCTCAATGCCTTTTTCTCTTTGTCTCTTTAGGCACAGAATGATCTTGCCTCCTTGGCTTTTATTCCACTGGCTTTCCTAGATACTGCTCTCTGTTGGTGGATATCCTTCTTCATTGGTTTATTTGGTGGATTGCTAATTTATTTGGAGCTGGGTTTTCATGGTGGGTGGCATTCTCCTTTAGATATTCTGACTGATCTTTTTATTATTTGATTTATTCCCCAGATATAATACCCCCAAGATTTTGCTCCTACCTACCTTTACTAGTGCATTTCAATTAGTGAATTTGAAAGTGCATTCTGAATGTGTTTGATTTCAGCATTTTTATCCTTCATCAGCATGATAAGCATTGAATCTCAGTACATCTGGAAGGCAGAAGGTTGGGGAAACTTATAGTACGGAACAAGCCTCATTGAGCTTAATGGACTTTTGGGGTCAAAATGGACAACATTTGACTGCAAATCTGGTGACCAAAGAGGCTAGTGAAAACTAAATCTTTTGCAGAATGATTTACATAATTCCATGGGGTCAACGATACAGGTAGTCCTCGACTTATGACCATAATTGAGCCCAAAATTTATGTTGCTAAGAGAAATTTATTAAGCGAGCTTTGCCCCATTTTATGACTTTTCTTGCCACAGTTGTTAAGTGAATCTGGCTTTCCCATTGACTTTGCTTGCCAGAAGGTCACAAAAGGTGATCATATGACCCCGGGACACTGGTACTGTCATAAAGTTGAACTAGTTGTCAAGCATCCAAACATAAATCATGTGATCATGGGAATGCTGCAATGGTCATAAGTACGAAAAATGGTCATCAGTCACTTTTTTCAGTGCTGTTGTAACTTTGACTAGTCACTGAATAAACTGTTGTAAGTCGAGGACTACCTGTAGTTACCATTTTTGGAAGTGCTCTTGTTGCAGTAGAAGGGTATATAACTGTAATCTGAATTTCTACAGAGTGTATTCAAGCCTAATTTAGGTATCCACCAGAAGTGCGGATTTCAGTAGTAGTTGTAGTTGGGAATTCTGAAATCTGAAGTTGTACATCACTCAGTGGGAAAGACAACCTGAGGATTTTCAACTTGGATTGGAAAATCTCCTATCTAAAATACTGGAGAGCTGCTGTTATTCAACCCAAACAGTATTAGGTTAGATGGGACATGGTCTGATTCAATAATTTGATTCAACATTGCACTAATACAACTTATTTGATTTTGGGGCTTTGTATGTTATGCAAACCCATCTAATTCTACTGATTATATTTAAGCAAACCTTGGTTTAGAATGAAATATGAACCCATTCACTGTGAGGCAACTTACATTGTAGTGACAAAAAGGTTGCTATGCTCATTTTAGTAATCCTCCTCAGAGTTTGCATGTACTTGTCATTTATGCCAGAGATGGAACTCATCTTAGCATACTTTCTGTAAAATTGCTGAAAACTATGTTCATAAGGACAATACTTATGTACAGGCACTATGAAGTTTGGAGATAGGATGCCACATGACTAATCTCAGTACTATTAGTTCATATTTCATGCAGGCAGGATTATTCATTATTTGTAACAGCCTTTGGAGCAATACCAGATCTAAATATATTTAATAACATCTATGTCAGGGATTCAAGGTGGCAACTAAAAAGTGAGGCAGTCTGTAAAATAGGTAGAATATCATTCGGATTTCTGTGAGTTGTTTATTATATATACGTTATTTCCCCAGGATTAATGGGTAATAATATATCTGGTGATATCAAATAAGATCTGAAAAGAAACTAGAGTATGATTATGTCATAAATGTATATATACTGAATCTTCCCTTGACTTTCTATACATATTTATCAGTTTAACTCAAACGATGAAATTGCTGAAGCTTAGGAGGAATGTTGTGAAGCTATCTCTTTACCGGCACTTTACCAATACACTCATCTTGGCAATAGCAGGTAAATTGTAGAAATTATTCCTAATTTTAAAATAAACATTGTTCAACCAGATATCATAGGGTACTTAGCATTTGGTGCTCAAGGTCAAGAAACATGTCCACATTTATTTCATAAATAAATAATAATGGTACATAAATGAAGGAGATAAAAGGAAATAAAAATTTTGCCAGGAAGGAGATTAAATATTGTGTTCTTATGACTTACTGAAATTTGCCAATCTATTTCAGACAAAAATTTCTTATTTCTTATTATAATTCTAAGATGCAGAAGTAAATATTTATGTTATCTTTGTTATCTCCTTAGGTTTATTGAACTGAATTAGGAAGTTTAGGGTAAATATTTTTTTTTGTAAAACTGTTCATTCATCATGATTTTTATTTTCAGTGAATAAAGAGCAAGTTTCAAAGAAATCAGGCAGATGACCACAAGTATAATAGTATGAATTGGTTATAGACAATAATAATAATTACATAAAAAAATCACTGAGTTCTGCAGTTTAATCTGATTTGCTAATATTTTGCCATATGTGTATGTTCTTATTTTTTTAAAAAAACTTTTAGCATCTATTGTTTTTATCATCTGGACAACTTTGAAATTCAGACTGATGGATTGTAAGTCGGTGAGTCTGTCTCTTTTTTATCATTTTTGCTAGTTAAGTAGATAGCTAGGAATTTGATAACCTTGTCTTAACTTGGAAGCTAAGCTGGCTCAGACCTGGGTGGATGCGATAGAGCACGAGTGTCAAACTTGATCACGTCACGTGACGTATCGTGATGCATCACGATGTTTTTTGCCTTTATGGAACTGGAGTGGGTGTGACCTATGTGTGATGTATCTGGCTTTCGGGCTGCCAGTTTGATACCCCTGCGATAGAGAATATCAAGAATATAGTAGGCTGATCTGGGAAGGTAAGAATATATCATGAGAGAAGTCAATGGCAAACGAAAACACTTCTTTATTATTGCTAGGGAAACAACATGAGCATGAGCCTAAAATCATTATGTGCCAAACTTAACTTTAATTTTGCATTGCTGAAAATGTTGGGATTTCTTTTCAAAAATGGAACTTTTTATCATTTAATATCTTACGTCTATTAACAGGACTGGCAAGAGCTGTGGGTTGATGATGCCATCTGGCGGCTGTTGTTCTCAATGATTCTTTTTGTCATCATGATTCTTTGGAGGCCATCTGCAAATAACCAGCGGTACTATACTTTATACTATACTTTATAGTATACTTTACTTTATAGTATATATACTTTATACTATAAATATAGGTAGATACAGTCTAAGGCAGGTGTAGGCAACCTTGGCTCTTTTATGACTCGTGGACTTCAACTCCCAGAATTCCTGAGCCAGCCATGCTGAGGGGAAAGGGAGAGGTTTCTAAGCTGAGCCATGCTGGCTCAGGAATTCTGGGAGTTGAAGTCCACGAGTCATAAAAGAGCCAAGGTTGCCTACACCTGGTCTAAGGCATCTGTTTATTGTAGCTGTCCAGTACTTTCTCTTTCAGCTTTAGATACTACAAACAATCTTAAATATCACAAGTTTAAAGAAACGGTAAAAATATTTTACATTAATCTGATGAAGCCATTATTTGTTACTTTGCTTCCTAAAAGGTTTGCTTTTTCACCATTGTCTGAAGAAGATGAGGACGATGAACAGAAAGAGCCAATGTTGAAAGAGAGTTTTGGTAAGAAAAGCATATCTCTATTTTATGAATACAACTTTTATTCTGAAAGGGCATATCTGTAGCTTTATGTATTATCACTAACATCCCTTTGCCCCAATTTAAGTTTTAATTACATATCATTGTTGCAGCCTTTTGTGAAACAAGGCTATTACAAGCAATTGTTTTGCATTTTTGTCCCTAAAAGACATATTTTTTTTCCATGGGATGGTCTCTTTGCATTGGCACCGGAATTCAAGCAGCAGCTGAAAACATAGTTACATTTGAATCAGACATTTATGAAATAAACAAGGTGGACTTGATTCATACATTATAATGAATTATGGTTTAATGACTGTATAATACACCATTGGGTATTATATTAAGATCAAACTATCACATATATTACGTTAAGATCAAACTATCACATTATGATGTACCATGTCATATGAACCAGGGAACAATAAACTTCTAAAGTTGATCATACTGTTCAGTGTGCCAGAAATATATCCTTATATCTTCATGTGAGCATTTGGAATGTAACTAGAATACTGTAGATTAAAACAGATCTCTACTTTTTCTCACATCTCCACACAGACCTGTTTGCTCTGTGTTTGGCAGACATAGATACTGAACCTCTGTTCCTAAAGTAGCTCCAGTGGGCTATTCCAGTTTTGCGCAGTTTAGGCATGCTTTTGTCTTTTTGAAGATATCTCTCATATTGATTTATCATGGCATCAGAAATAATCAGAATTGGAAACCAAGCCTATAGGACCAAATAATTTTGCCTATATTATCTTTCCCAGGAGTTGCCTCCACAGAAGTCCATTCCACTTTTCCATAAAACAGTAGAGTTTTTAAGCCTGTTCTGAGTGGGGGAAATACTGTAGATTAAACACTGATAAATATGTACTATATATTATATTTTACATACTCAACTAAGTGTTGCACTCTTGAATAAGATTCCTCCCCTAATATTTTATGCAGAAGGCATGAAAATGAGAACTTCAAAACAAGAATCAAATGGAAATCCTAAAACCAACAAAGCAGTAAGTTCTTAGCTAGTATTTTTTTAGCTAATGCTGGGAAAATGGAAGATATAAGAATAATGTGCTAAGATGTTGATTAGTGAAATATTACTTCCAATAAACGGCAGCAATTATGAGTGATGTCAGTTGTTGGGATTAAACTAAAATAAGCTAAAAAAGGGAGATGCAATAGCAAAGACACACTGTTAATTTGCACCTAAACTTATGCATTTTATAAATGCATATTTTAGGTCTCTTATGGCAAAACTATGTTCTAACTGTTACAAAATATCTTTCTCCCACAGTGTGTGTGATGAAAAAATTACCATTATGTGAATAAACTGTAATTTCCAAATTATTAATTATTTTAGCATTAAATATATTATTTAATGGAATTTGTCCAATGAATAATAATAAATTAAAGCACTTTGGATACTACACGGATAGTCCTCACTTAACAATTGTACTTTTTACCAGCAATTCTGTTATTAAGTAATGCAGTCCTAAAGCACATCATGTGACCAAGTTAACTTAATAGCAGTTGTAGCAGTGTTAGGCGAATCCCATGTGATTGCAGTATCCTGCGGTTATGTAATGGCCATTTGCAACCTCTTGCAGACTTCTCTATTGACTTTGCTTGTTGGAAGCTGACAGTGAACATTGCAAATGATGATCAAGTGATCATCATTTGCAGTAATTTCAAGCTGGTTGCCAACTCCCCAGATCCCGATCACATGACTGCGGAGGTAGCTGCAACAGCGGCAACTATGAGGACCTTTTGAAAGTCCCTCTTGTTCAGTGCTGTTATAACTTTGAATGGTCATTGAATGAATGGGCGTTAAGCAAGGATTACATGTATATGAATAACCTGTAATTGAAATTTTTTAATGAATAATGGTAAGTTAAAGTACTTTGAATGCCATACATTCTTTAGCATGCTTTAAAATAAAACTGGTAATTCAATTAAGTGTATCTTTTTAAAATGATGGCCTATGTTATATATAAAGTAATGTAATAAAATGTTTATGGGCCGCTCTGAAATAGAAAGAGGTGAAAAAAATGACATAATAGTTAATGAGATATTCTATTGGAAAAATATGGGGAAGATACTTTTTACTTTATATTTTAGATTGAATGTAATCATCACAAAAATGTACTATAATTTTAAGCGCACAATAATCCATTAAACATCTTTTTAAAAACTATAGCAAGAAGATGATTTGAAATGGGTAGAAGAGAATGTTCCTTCTTCTGTGACTGATGCGTAAGTAACTATAGTAAGAGTTATACATAAAAATATATTTAAAAGCACTAAAATAGTTATTGTCATGGTTCTGAAAGATGAAACTCTTCAAAAGAACTTTGAGGCATTATTTACCTTAAAAAATCTTTTATTCGAGAAACAGTATCGGCACTACATAGTTAAAGCCAAAAACTGAATTCCCCTCCCCTGGGCACAAAGTAACAAAGCACAATTCCCTCCTCCAATTAACGCTCAATAACCTTGGATTCCCACAGCTGAGTTATTATTGTTATGACTAACTGGACTCTCATCCATATTCCCCCTCCCAGCATCAATTAACTCTAAAAGCAAAAGAGTAAAATGGCTGCATTTCCATCTGTTGTCAAAGCAAGAACATCCGATGTTAGCAGTGTTGACAGTTATTTTGAAAATAAAGGGGGTGTTGTCACTTGCAATATCCAGAATGGATTCTGCCTTTTATGCTGCCAGTTATCAGTTTTTAATATACATTATAAATGCATCCTTGTTCTTGTTCAAACTTGCTTTTACTTGATGAAACAATCTTTGGGAAGCTTTTTAGAATCAACGTTCTTTGTTAGATTAGACAATATCCACTGAATTGGTTGCGTAATAGCAATAGCACTTAAGACTTATCTACTGCTTCATAGTGCTTTACAGCCCCCTCTAAGCAGCATATTGCCTCCAGCAATCTGGGTCTTCATTTTACTGACCTTGGAAGAGGGAAGGATGAATCAACTTTGAGCCAGTCAGGATTGAACTCCTGACTATATGCAGAGTTAGCCTGCAATACTGCATTCTAACTATTGCACCACCAGGCTCTTCTGCCCAACTGTCAGACTGGCCCCAACTTGCTACATAGGTATTAGACAAAAGGTACTTTAACTAGAGATGTTGAGTGCAGCGTGAGCGAGGCAAGCGCTGAAGAAAAACCGCATAGAAATCATATATTGAAAGCAATTCCCAGTATCTAACACCCCCCACCCCCGGGAGAGCAGTCCAATCAGATCTTGTTCCGATGTTTGGGAACATGGTGCCTCCAGAGCCACAGCAAATTCCTTTCTGAGGGCTGGTGTCCTTGAAGGCAGAAGATGATTCGGTTTAGCACCTCTGGTTCCTGTCAGTGTCCATACTCCCCAATTTCCCACAAGATTCTTTCACACCTCCAGCACTCTTCCCCTCCCAAGTGGCCCCTCCCCCGATTATGGCAGTTACTAACACGCTTCAAAGAAAATGAAAATAGGCAGCTGACACACACATTTTATAGTGTTATAATGATGTCACCAAAAGAGATGGGTTGAAATGGGGCAGTCCTTTTTAATATTGTGAAGATTTGAGATAGGTTAAAGATGGAAGTGGGAATAGAAAGCTTATCATTTCTATTACTAAACTCCTGAACCTTAGGAGTGGGGAAGTAGGGTGGGAATGGAAGCATTTTTATTTCCCAGAATCCTCCTGCTTCCATCCAAACTTTTTTTTTTTTTGAAAAAAAAAATAGGCCACTTTGCAGCCTATTTTTGTAATGTTACTTCAGGGTATTCAGTGACCAGGAGGTGACAGGTACTTAGTCTGAGGTCTAAAGGCCCCATGTGTCTCCCCAACGTTTTGGGTGCAGTCCCAAGAGTTACCTACAAAATTGGTGAAGGAAGAGAAAGTGAATAAATACATGAAGTACCATCATATTTATTACAATTTAATTAATTTCATTTTAAATCATATTAAATACAATTATCTTTTTGGGCTTACCTATTTTTTGTTCCATCCATGTGTTATCAAGTAGTCAAATGTAGCCCTAGGCCTGAAAAAATATATATCCTTGCCTTACATGGCTGATGTAGACAAATGCTAATTTTGTTTAATGTTCAATGAAAGAAAAATGCAAGGTTTTGTCTATTTATGTGATTTTTCTTTTCCTGCACTCTGAATCACCAGCATATTTTGGTGAATATGCATACTTCATGCTAGCATGACAGCAATTATGAATTTATCTTTGTTTTACTATGTTTTTCTTTCCCTCACAATTGCAGGGCTTTGCCAGCATTACTGGATTCAGACGAGGTCAGTAACTAACCCTTAAGCAATAATTCAGGTCCTATGATATGACAAAAGAGTCATGAGCTAAGAATTAAAGAAATTATTTCAGCAATTAAAAACTGAATGCTTTAATTGTTTCTGTTAGTGTATTAGGGAACTACAAATGTCAAAAGGAAATTTTGTTTAATACTTTAGTCAAAGATTTCATAAGAGATATCTGATTTTTTTTAAACAATCTGCATTGAGATACTTATGCAGAAAGCCTGGTGAATGGCATCCTTTAATCCTTCCCTGCAATTATCCTTTTATTCCCTCCCACTAGCTATTTTCTATAACAAATTTTTCTGTGTATGTGGGAAGGGAGAGAATTAAATCTAAACTGGAATAAGTCTAAAATATCTTAAGACTTCATGTCAGTATTTGGTGAAAAATATCAATAGATGAGAACGATATTTCACTCAAAATACTTAATACCAGCTTTTAGAATGGTAAATATGAATTGTCCAATCTGGGATTTCTGGCAGGGAAGCCTTGCTTGCATTGTTAGCTCTCTAAATAAACCTAACATTTTATGGAGAGGATGCAGAATACAACATAGTATTGAGACTAATTTTAATGTGAATTTGATGTGAGAATTTTTTGAATGCTGTTTGGAAAACATGCTGAGGCTACCATACAGGAAATAAGCATTCTGAATGATAATCATATTACCCATGATCTTAAAATGTAGAGTTGTTGCTATTGGCTTTTTATTAGACAGTGCCGTCAGTGTCCCTGAAGCTTTAAAGGATCACAGTCCCTTCCAAGAGAAATCTAGATTTCCCATTTCTCTGCTTGTTAGGATAAATGGAAATACTTGGGAGCAAGAGCACATAGCAAAAAGGAAAGAAAGGCAAGGATAACAAGTTGCAGTGATGCTGAGGCAGGAATAATATATAAAGTGAATAACTGCAATTTAAATATACAAAATATCAGTTTTACCTGGAGAATAAGGAATAAGAAACAGTTAAGCTAAGTGACTTGTGGACTTTTTTTTGAGAAGGGATTTGAAAAGAATTAGGAGAGCTCTAGTTACCGTACAATTTTTCTTAGGATGTCCATTACATGTGTACTAAAGTAAAATTCCCATAATTCCCAGTCAGGATATATTTATCAAAATACTAACTGGGGACCATTGAGGGGTAAATTGAGAAAGGTTGGTACACTGAATGGATAAGGAAAATGTATTGAATGTTTTAGGAAGGATATGATGGTGGACGGTCATGGACAGGAATATTCTAACAATATTTGCCTAATTATAGTGGGGCAGTACTGTGGACATATTTCAGGATAATGATTAGGAAATTATGAGGGCTGGAAAATGGAAATACACTGCAGGAATTGAAGAATGCACATCAAACAATGAAATATAAATTATTTGTGGTTCACACATTTTCCATTAGACTAACACTAAGGGTAACATAAAAAAAACCCCATGCATTGTGCATTCTTACAAAGCAATTTTTTAATCTCATTCTCTGTTTCTGATATGAGGCAAATAGCAATAGAGTTGGTATTGGTATTATATGCTACAATCTTTAATATTATCTCACATTACAATGTGACTTTTACCTGTTTCATGTGATATTTCTTTTGAACAAGCTATTGGGTTTAGATCAACAGCTTTCTAGGCCTAAAAAGCTTTAATGCTTTTAACATGCTAACCTTAACTTGCACCTAGAAGAGCACACTCAAACAAAATGTATATTTTGAGTATGATAAAAGTTGCATTGTACTCACTTTATTATGCTAAAATTGAATTCATGCTATTTGACAACCTTGCCATAGAAGCAACAACAATCAGCTTAATAATGCCTTTTTCATGCTTCAATTTACAATAATGTAATTTTTTTCAGGAAAGTAAATTGTTATATTTATTAGATTCCATTTATTAATCTTGCAGGAAAGAATGATCACACACTTTGAAAGATCCAAAATGGAATGAAAGATAATACGACTTGCAGAAGCAGCTGTCTTACTGCTGTTTGAGAAAGGAAGACACCTTGTCTCTCTTGCAATGTTCCAGTTCTGCTTTCTCTGATATGTTCCATGAACTTTGGAACTACTGATTGGTATCAGAGGGATTTTTTTTTTGTGAGGTCAGCATGGAGGGAATTTCAGTCATGAAAAGATTTGCATTTGCACTGTTTGCTGCCAGTGTCCTATTTAAACTATGGAAATGTCTTTTATTGCAGCAAATTCTTGTAAAGTATTTAAGTTAAAACACTTAACAATTGGCAGAGCAACTTTTAATTCAACACTAGATCTAAATCCCATGATTTAACTATAAGGGGTGAGAGAAAACAAGAAGTTTCTTGTAAGGATGAATCATGTGCAGAAGTTTCTTCAAACAAGCCAAAAGTGACCTCTGCTTGTAGATAATTTCCAGCATGGTGTATTCAGTAAGATGCTGCACTTAATTCCAGTATCCTCTACTTGAGACTGTAAATGGGGGTTTGATTCCTATCTCTATCCACTTTTCTTGGAGGACTTATATTGTCAGAGCTGACAGAATCATCATGTCATCTGTAAAAATACTTTGCATACAAAAAACATGTATGCAACACCCTGTTGTGTGTGAGAAATCTTGAATCAGGATCAGTGCCTTTTCTCTTAGAAACAATAGCTATTGTCTGAAGATTCTGCTGTCTGGCTAGGAAAATAAGAGAGTTTTTGAAGGAAGACTTTGCTTATGGAAAACTCCAAAAGAAATATTTGGAAGAAATTATGATGCTTAATATTTTTAGCAAAATTAAGTGCACTTTTTTCATTCCATAACATAAAAAATACTTTCAATTTAATGTACTTAAAAGCAATTATTACTTAATCCCAAATTTGTTGCTATGAGGTCTGAACAAGAGCAGTTAATCATTTGAATTGGAACAGTAATTGAATGAAAACGCCATTGAACATCATAGTACGTACCAACTATCCCTATTTCCATGTTAAAATTATTTATGCTAGGTTTATTGAGCCCAAAAAGATTTGAGCCACTGATTCATAAGGTCAAACAGAACCTATCAGCTGTGAATTGTGATACTGTAATTTGTCAAAACTGAAACATTTTTGATTTGAAATTACTTATAAGTGGCAAGCTCCAGTTGGGCTATGTTTGACTTTAAATTGTTACTTTCAGTTGATTAACCTGTGCTAAATTTGCTTGGGTGAGATCTTTGTAAAAAGTAGTAGTCATAAATGGGAAGTATTCTGTTTTGCAGTCTTAAGTGGCATTCCTGATTGTTCCCAGTGGCCCTGGTGTAGTGGGGCTGATATTCCACCCCAATATATCAGCTTTTTAACACTCTTGAAGTACCAGTTTTCTGAGGCCAATGAGATATTTAAAATAGCTACTTATAGCCACCTGTCCACTGCTTCTAGGTAAAACCATAGCCAAGGCTTACAGAAGAAGAGATCTTTCTGAGCTGTTTCTTCAGATCTGGAGCTGGCTGTGATGCACAATAAAACTGCAGACTATGATGTGGCAGCTCAGTCTTCAAGTCATTTTAGCCCAGTGGTTCTCAACCTTTTTAATGCCGCGACCCCCAACTGGTCGTAAGTCAAGGACTAATCAACCGATTGTAAGTCGAGGACTACTTAACTGGTGCAGCACCGTTTGCAGACTGGGACTTTGGGCGGGCTCAGCAGGGCAGAGACAGCCTGGAGAATTTCTATTGGCTTTTGAAAGCCAATAGAATTAGACTCTATTCAAGAGAGTCTATTCTATTGGCTTTCAAAAGCCAATAGAATAAAAGGGAGTAGCAGAGTTAAGGAAAAGGGGGAAAAATGGCGGACTGCATTGTTTGGCGACCCCCGTGAAATGGTCATTCGACCCCAAATGGGGTCCCGACCCACAGGTTGAGAACCACTGTTTTAACCAAAGGCCAAAAGGATTTTGTTACAGTACAGTATCAGTAGCTTCATTACCTTCCACAGTTCTTCTACATCCTACCTCCCAACTATCATCTACATCAAGAGACATTTTTAACTACACACTTGTATAATTATATTTAGATACTGAATATTTGAGGTTTTTTTTTAAGAGGCTATCAAGAAACCTGACCCTTTTACTAGGTGGATAAATAGGTCTTGCAACAGAGCAGACTCAGGTTAACCTAATGACAAATACTCTTCTGGAATAATTTATGCAAGTATGTATGCCGGACCTTTCTTTTCAGTTGTCTAGAGAAGTGCAAAAGGTCTTTTTTTTAACCTTTAAATTGTGTTTTTCTAAGTTTAGTGCCAAAACACAAGTCCTACAGATATTTGATATAGTAATTTTTTTCTGGAATAACTGGAATTGGGTTTTCACATGGAATTTACTACTGGCTTAATCCTTCTTCCCAGATGTGTTTTGGTTGCACTTAAAATGTATAAGCGGTTTGGTAAATAGGGTGTCCTCTGTCTTACAGGAACTTTTTCATTTGATTCAGTCTGAATTAGCAGATTTATGTTCTGTATAATAAAATTATTTTTTTTCCTTTAAAGACTTAAATGAGCTAAGTATCTTTCTGATATATATTATTTGAAATGTCTTATTTTTGATGGCAAAATATCAGGAACAGACCATGGGTTCAGATACAGTGGCAGCTTCTGCATTTTAATATATCTGTCTTTGGATGAGTCAAAAGACTGAGGGCAAAAGAGCTTACACATTGCTCATCCTTAATAATTTTAGCTTTCTGTTATTCCTGAATGCTGCCACTAAACCTTAGAGTTTGAAATATACACTAAAACAAAGCCAAAGAAACATTGTTGTCTTAGGACTATGTTATAGTGCTAGGTAGTGCTTTTTTTGTTAAAAAAAAAAAAAAAAGGTGTCGGAACTCATGCACAGCTCTGGCTCCAGTTGAAAGCCTTTTACAGAGCCAGGGGGAGGGAGAAAAAACCGCTTTAGGGAGCTACTGAGACACAGATCACTCACCTAGAAAACGTCTGTCTCCTCTCTGCCGCTACTACTACTGCTCTGATCTGAGGCTAGGGGATGCGTCCACAGCTCCCTGCGGCCCAATCCAGGCTCCGAAGGCCTGGAAAAGACTTCTGCTGCCCGGATCTATGGCCGCTGAGTGATTTTGTGGCCTCCCCCATGGCCCGATCTGGATTCCGGTGGCCTTTTCTAAGCCTCTGGAGCCCAGATTCATGGCCGCAGAGTGATCAGGCCACGCGGGGCCCGCAAAATCACTCCACGGCCATAGATCTAGGCTCTGGAGGTTTGGAAAAGGTCTCTGGAGCCCAGATCGGGCCACCGGGGGGGGGGCACAAAATCGGTCCGCGGCCATAATTCTGGGCTCCAGTGGTCTTTTCCAGACCTCCAGAACATGGATCCATGGCTGCACAGTGGGCTGTGTGGGGCTTGCAAAATCGCTCCGCAGCCATGGATCCAGGCTCTGGAGGCTTGGAAAAGGCCTCTGGAGCCCGGATCGAGCCATGGGGGGGGGCACAAAATCACTCCATGGCCATAGTTCTGGGCTCCAGTGGTCTTTTCCAGGCCTCTGGAGCCCGGACCAGGCTGCAGGGGGACGCAAAATTGCTCTGCAGCCATGGATCTGGGCTCTGCAAGCTTGGAAAAGGCCTTTGGAGCCTGGATCAGGATGCAGGGGGGCTACAAAATCACTCCGCGGCCATAGATCCGGGCTCTGGAGGTCTTTTCCAGGCCTCTGGAACCTGGATCGGGCTGCAAAATCGCTCTGCAGCCATAGATCTGGGCTCTGGAGATTTTTTCTATGCTTCCAGAGCCCAGATTGGGCCATGCAGGGGGCGCAAAATTGCTCCGCAGTCATGGATCCAGGATCCAGGGACTTGAAAAAGGCCTCCGGGGCCCGGATTGGCTGTGGGGGGGCATGAAATTGCTCTTCAGCCACACCTGTACTTGCACTGGCAGCTTAAAAGGAACCCGTTCTTATGTTCAAAAAATGTATGTTCTATGAGAAAAAAAAACCCCTGGTGCTAGGCTACTTCAGACTTGATCTGCATTAGGAAAGTGTATCTGAATATGAGAGCCTTTAGTTCATTAGGAATTTAAATTATTATATTTAACAAAGTGTGAGAGATGTAAAGTTAAAAGAAGTTAACTAGCTAGACTGATAACTTTCAATTGTAATTACATAAATTTAATGACAAAATCCAAACACTGTTTTTTTAAGAGATCGGTCTATTAAAATTTTTACTTTTTCTTTTTAAACTCAGAACAAAAAGACCAGCAATCTAGGTGTATTAGGCAAGATGGGTGGCATATAAGTCCAATAAACAAGACTTTTAAAATATTCCATACCTGCAGCATGCACCTCCGACCCTGAGGGTAGTAAATTGATGCTAAACAAAATGCACTATTCCAGGTGAATTTAGCTAGAAAAGGTGAATACTGTATTTAGAAACTGCATATACCTAGAAGGAAAAAAGGCAGAGACTCTGGAGACAAGCCATTACAGCGTGAAGAAATAATTTCTTTTATGATCCACCCACATTCGCGGATGAGTTACAATGGATTCCTTGTAATACAGTCGCAGGAATGAATTGTAGGACACGACGCTACATCGTTAATAAACGCACAAACGATAATAATACAGCTTAACTGTTTAAAAGACTTATTGGTAGAAACCCATTTAGACCACGCAGGACTACTCGCTGTCCTACGGCATGCGCTTTTGCGCTTTGCAGTTGCCAAGTCGCTTTTTGCTGCAGATTCCTTCAGTCCCTTGACCTGCTCCCATTCTACTCTATGCCTGCTTTGTCCCCAAGATGAGCTCCACCAAAAAAAGATACTCAAAGGTAGGTGCTTAACGTAATCTCTGCGGCTGGAATTGGAGCGGCACACTTTGGTCCGCCAACGGGACGACTGCCACGACCGTCATTCGCCCGGGCAGCCGGGGTGAAAAAGGGCCCGTGCGGCCCGCTCAGAGGCGGAGCCTGGCTTACGGAAGTGAAGAGCAACCCGGAAACGTTGCCGCGGCCCAGGCTCAGTTGTTGTGGTTGGGGTTGTTCGCACCGTCGTCGCTCGGGCCCTCGGGCAAGTGCCCGTCGTTTCTGAGGAGAAGCTGCCGAGGCCAGGCTGTCGCCATCATGCACGACGCCTTCGAGCCGGTGCTGATCTTGGAAAAACTGCCGCTGCAGATCGACTGCTTGGCGGCTTGGGGTGAGTGCAGGGCGCCACTCCGGATTCGCCCCCCACTCCGCCCTTGTCTCCTCTCATATTTCAGTGACATTGGGGTCGGGTCACAACCACAAGCTCTTATAATACCGGGGTTCGTTTTCTACTGCCTCCCCCCCTTCCCTCCTACCGCCACGTTGAACGAAATAATTAAACATATGTCCCAGTAAGTGCTAAATCTTGTCAGTTTCCTCGCTCGTTGATAGATGGTGCTGGGAAAACTTGAGCGCTTTGCCTTTTGTGAATTTTTTTAAACGTGACTCTCACGTGAGTCATGAGAAGTTAAAACTGCGTGTCTGTCCCAGCCAGGCTAGGCCGATGTTGGTCTAGAAAGAAAGAAGTAAGCTCAAATGCAAACATCCCAGGGGCTGGGATGATTTTCGGTTTCTGTTTCGCAGGGTTGCTGTTATGGGGGTTCAATAGAGAAGTGTCCATGTTATCTCATTGGGGAGAAAAGCGGCATTCACATTTAATAAATCAATATGAATGCTGGAATGCTTGTGTGTTTTATGGTTTTTCTACACTTATTTTAATAAAGTGTAATGGGGTATGCAACTTGTAGTTTGTATTTTCTTCCTCTCTGGGAATAGTGAAATTCCCAGAAATTACACATTTCAAATATTGTACTGTATAACATTCTCAAATGCTTTCCAATACTCAAAAAAACCCTATAATGTTTGATTATAAAAAACCCACATTAAAGTTCATTTATAGAGCCATGAAGAGGTTTGTCATATTTAGTTCTAGAATAAGGTTCTGCACAGGCTTTCCTGGGAATAAAGGCAATTTGACTTGGTAATATGGGTAGGATTGCCTTGTAAATTTGGCTTTAGAAAATATATGTTTACTTGAAAATTATTTTTATTGAAATATTTGTAAAACTGAATTTCTTAGGAAAAAATAGAATATTACTGGTGCAAACTAAATGTTTTCTCATTTGTAGAAGAATGGCTCCTAGTTGGGACTAAACAAGGACATCTTCTACTTTACAGAATTCGAAAAGAAACTGGTAAGTTTGTAATGATTTACTATACTTTCGCATATTAACCAAATAATAACAGCTAAGGATAGTTGAGAGCCATCTGTTACTTCATTGTTTTTTAGGGCAGATTCATACAAGATAGGCCCTGTACGTAGCTAGACAGAATATATGCCAACAACCAGAAACTTGTTTTAGCATTACGCTGGCTGGTTTATGTATAGTGCTAATTTATGTTTTTTTGTTTAGATTTAGTGTGTTACATGAACTCCACCATTTTGCTTTGCAAGTTGTGTGAATCCTTCCAGTTAAAGCTTATTTGAGAAATAAATTTAATATTATTTATAATCCAATCGCTGTGGATAAAACTTAATAAAGAATTTGACTTGACTTGAAATATCCTATGGTAGAGGACAGGAAGACCTGGAAGAATGTTGTCCATGGGGTCGCGATGGGTCGGACACGACTTCGCAATTAACAACAACAACAACAAATGTTCCTTGTAGCATGTTTAATTCCATGCAAAATTTCATTATATTTTAGAATTAGGTGAAACATATTTTAAATAGCCAATCAGATTCATACTTGATTCCTTTGCCTTGAAACTAGTTTGTAAAATATGAAATTAGAATAGAAATATGTATGAGTTACAGTTGTTAAAAAATTCTCTCCCTTAAATCAACATTCGAACTAGTTGAAATCAACTCATTCGAACTAGTTGAATTAGATCTTCATTATATGATCATGGCTGATTTGGGTCATTATATGATCATGGCTGATTTGGGTCAGCCCTGTCCCATATAAATCTCACAAACGTGGGAATCCCCTCATCACAGTAACATTCTTATCACATAGACTATAAATGTTATCTTGTAAAAAGTAACTTTTAACGTCTGTCCATTAGTCTGAAAAGATTGCAGAATTATGTCTCAATTTCTGGGACTCCCTGAATTCACAGAAAAAAAGGTTGTCTTGAAATGAAAATTAATAGTGGAATCTTCCTAAAATTGGATAGTCAGTAGTGATTTTTTGATAACTGGATATGCTGTAATGTGCAGAACAATTTTTTTTTGCAATCTTCAAATGAAGTTGTGAGACTTGCACCTCCTCTAATCTCAGTTCAAAAGTTTATATGACATTATTCCTTAACTGATAAATGCAGATTGATTATTTAGTTATAATATATCTTATCTAAATCCATATATTGTTTGATAGGTTGCAATAGGTTTGAAGTCATATTAGAAAAATCAAACAAGAACTTCTCCAAGAAAATACAGCAGGTAGGTGTGGCAAATTCAGATTCAACTAAAATTGTTAATTTCTGTGAAACCTCGGCTTCATTTTAATAGGTTGGTGGGATTGGAAATGGGTGGACAATTGATTCTGGCTTCTAGAATATTTTAATTATTTTCATATTTGATTTACATTATTGTTATGGGTGATAAATGTGTTCATGATTGCTGTCCCATAATAAGAAATATGTTTATTCTCCATCCACATTGATAAATATTTTGGAAGATAAGATTAAGCTCTCATTTATTTGAGTTATTAAGTAAAAAGGAAAATGGTAAGTATTCATTTTGGAAGAAAAGGGAGTTAGCATTTCTTTATTTTTAAAATGTGTGGTGACTTGTCAAAACATGCCTGTCGTATCACTTTAAATTTCATTGGAATATACTATATTCAAGTTGCAACAAAACAGTAGAAATAAAAAAATGGCAAAAATGTCCAAAATGAGAACAGAATATCATCTTAAACACTTTGGAAAAAAGCACCAGCTCTTTATTTTGGAATATGACTTTTAAAAAAATTAAAAATAGTGCTATTAAAATGGAATGGAAGAAACTCATGTTATCTTTGTACCATGTGTAATTCAGGAAGTTAATGTATTACCTTTATTACCATTATTAGTTTTCATTAACCAACTGCGATTGGGACCAGCAATTCAATTCCTAAGTGATGTGGTTATAATACTGTTCCCAACTTATAATATCAGTTCATTCAGACATTTATAAATTGTATATGGTATGTATTATTATGGAATTTAAATATTTTTCTAGTTAGTGTAATTGTTAAATCATACAATTATGTTTGTTATGGGGCATAAAAAACCCTGTTAATAGAGGGTTACAAATTAGTTTATTTCATCAGATATTCTATAATTTTCACTGAAGCGTTACCTTACTGGAGATGAGGATCTGCTTATAAATCAATTGCATTTTATAGTCCTTTGGGGCAAATTAACTTTGAACAAACTTAAAGTTTATTTACAAGATTTTTATTTTTAACAGATCTATGTTGTTTCCCAGTTCAAAATTTTGGTCAGCCTATTAGGTAAGTGAAATAATTGTTCAGATTAAATTTTGTTTTGAAACAAGGCATGGCAGCCATTACAAGACTACGGGACTTCTTTGCTAAATCTTGAATTTATTTCTGAGTTGGCAATGCGTGAATTTGTTCTGTTAACCTGAATTTCAGTGTTTTGCTTTACTTCTGATCTTAATTCTTATTTTAATTTTTTTAAGGCCACATTAATTTTTAAAAAACACTTTATGTTTTGTTATCTTCTTTAACCATTATTTAAGTTTACAAATTTTACATTGTCTATTACTCTTACTATGGAGATTCTTTGAGACTCAGAATCATTGCAGAATCAACAAACTGGAGATATTTGTAAATTTCCCATTTTATTTGAAAATAAAATAATGCTTGCGGCATTATTCATTATGAGAAAGTTGTAGAGATTTCAGTAGCAGCATGTGTATAGCTTAATTTAAGCAGTAATTTATGTTTTTTGTCCCAAACAGAAAACAACATT
Source organism: Crotalus tigris (assembly GCF_016545835.1). Classification (NCBI taxonomy): domain Eukaryota; kingdom Metazoa; phylum Chordata; class Lepidosauria; order Squamata; family Viperidae; genus Crotalus; species Crotalus tigris. The sequence continues at coordinate 578,129 of NW_024096464.1, read as the reverse complement.
TATGTTCACGATCTGTTGACTTTTCAACAGATTACAACAGTTTCTAAGGCAAAAGGTGCCACTCTCTTTACTTGTGATCTGAAGGTACGTAATGAAAAGAGGATCCAGGCTTGCGTTCTTTTTTTTAATACTTTATTAATTTTTAACAATTACAATCTTTAGTGCTTAGTAAACAACGTGTTGTCTAGGTTCACATATTTAACATTAACTACTTCAGTATCAATTAGTTCAATACTGCACAATCCAGTGTTTTTTCCTCCTTTTTTCCCGGTTTTCATTTTTCCAACACTATGCAAATATATTTCTTGTTACTATTAATACATACAAAATTGAATATAAACATCCTCATCATATTTTCTAGTATTATACAGATAACAATAATATCAGTTTATAACCTTTTTTCTAACCAATTTATATTTAAAATGTATTTGCAATTAAAATCTCTTTATTAAATTAATATCCTGTTTTTCATGTTCTTATTTAAGTTTAATTTTCCATCAGTATTTGGAGTATCTTTGTCAGTTATAGTTTTCTCAAGATTAGTTACAGTTATATAGCTAAGAGTTTCATTTATAGAAGCCATCTTCGTATTTTCATATTTCCCATATCAAAAAAGAGGTGCTATTTTAGTTATAAATCATATCTTATTATAAAAATCTAATTATATCTAAGGGTTATCCATTTTTAAAATCATATTCAAACAAATATTTAAACATATAATGTTCCCTCTGGTAAGACAAAGCTTCTGTTTTTTAAGTCTAATTCTAGCTTTCTTCCTTTGCCAAATAGCTTTCCAGGCCACGGCAATTAAATCGCCAAAGACTTTTTCTCTATTTTTGTGAAAGTTGCTTGGAATGAGAAAGGCAATTTATGTAAGGTATTTTTGAGGGGGAATTCCGCCCATTGCTTGCCTTGAACATTTGGTGTGTTAGATTAATGTTCATTATTACCTGATGAATATTCAGGGTGGGTGGGGGAGATGCGATCATTCACTACTTCTGAAAATCACATTTTAAAGATCGTACTTAAAATACAGTCACTTACTGACTGCAATTGGAACCAGCAGTTCTGTTGGGTCTACTGAGAAATGGGTTTTATTACAGCCTGTTTTTAGGGAGGGAAAAAGCCAATCAAGGAAAGAATGACAATAAGGCCTGCTCAGGTCCATTAGAAACAAGTCAAAAACATGAGATTGCATAGACAGTGGAGTTACATAATACACTAATGAGGCTTGTTTATTTGTAGCACAAATTGAGGGAATGCAACCATAGTAATTTGCAAACCACAGTTTACTGCTTAGCATACTGCAGGACAGCTATTATGGTTTACTCAATAAGCCATATTTAAGAAAACAATGGTGTAACATTGTGTGTGAGCAGAGTTTAATATTGTGTTTTCCAGCTTTGATACTTAAAGAGAAATTTCTTTTTACAGCACTCTGATACTGGAGAAGAGGTCCTAAGAATGTGTGTGGCAGTGAGAAAGAAGTTACAACTGTTTTATTGGAAGGACCGAAAATTCCATGAGCTGCAGGTCCAGTATTATTTATTATTTCTATTTATCAAATTTAGGTACTGTTCATCACACTCTCATTAGCATTCTGTCATTCATGTTAAAGTATAGGTTTTGGTTCAAAAGTGTCATTGATTTGAAAGTGTCATTGATTTTCTATTCAAAAAACATTTTCAAAAATAATTTGAGTGATTTAGTTCTTAAACCCAATTTAACAGTTACTTAGCTTCTCTTTCAGAGTTTATTTGGTGAAGTATAACATTGATTAAGAAAGAACTAAAAACAAAGATAGAATTCTACAAAACTCAGGGAGATGATGATAATAATAGTTGGAAGGGACCTTGGAGGTCATCTAGTCTAACCTCCTGCTCAAGCAGGAAACCCTATACCATTTCAGACAAATGGCTGTCCAGTCTCTTCTTAAAAACTTCCAGTGTTGGAGCATTCACATATATATTGATGATGTCAGGTTTTTTTAATAAAAGAAATAGCAGTGCTTAAAATAGCTTTTTAAAAAATTAAGATCTTATGATCTGTCTTTAATTTTAAACTATAGAATATAATGGAGCAAAAATTAATTTTAAAGGTACGTTGCTGGTGGTTGTCATCATAGTTTCTATGAATCATGGGCTATGGCCATGTTAAACATATACTTCTCAAGATATTTAAAAACACTGGATTTTCAGCAGAAGGAAACAGTTTTACAGAGAAATAGGATTTGGGTTTCAAGGACTTGGGAAATGTCCATTTATCTCTCCTTACTAACATTCCCCAAATTTAGGAAACTTTTTTTTTCTGGGCCAAGGCACAATGTTTAATATCTGGGCAATACTATTGAGAAGATATTTTAAAATCCCATTTGAGAAATGTATTTGCTTGGTTGGAACTGGAGATGTTGAAAAACCCCCAACTGTATTATTTTACCAACTGTAGGAAGGTTCATAACATCTATAATATGCCTCTTTTACATTGGTCCTTCGGTATCCTGACCATACTTATATATCCATCCTTGTTTGTAAATAATTTGTATTTCAGACCATAGCAAAATACTGCTCAGCAGCCATGAAAATCAAGCATCAATTACTGACAGTTCTAACATGCTTTTTATATCAATATGTCAATTGCCTGTATTACTTCGCTTTTTCTTGTTTTTAATTGTTTTCAAAGGTACCATTTATCCCTGATCTTTAGAGTAGTAAAGATTCATTCAGATGTCTTTAATTTTTTAATTTTTTCCTATGTTTTTTATTTTCTGGGAGTTCTTTTTCCTAGAATTAATTATGGAGATTGTGCTTAGGAACATCCTTTATATATATAGAGAGAAAATATCCAGCTTCCTTAATTGTACCTAATTAGATATTTTTTCTTCTTGATCTCCAGGGAGATTTCAGTGTGCCAGATGTACCTAAGTCGATGGCATGGTGCAAAGATTCAATCTGTGTTGGTTTCAAAAGGGATTATTATCTAATAAAGGTAAAAAGAAATAATTTAGACTAAGATGGAAAATACTGATTTTTCTGGATACTGTATGCAGGAGAAATGAATGATTGGAGCATGAATTATGAATTCACAGTTCCTGTACTAAATGTGACTACATAGAGTGAGCTTTCTTAGAAAATAGGCACTTTATTATGCTATACATTTACTATGACATCAGTGGTAGAAGTTGACTGTTGTTTGGGAAATCTTTAAACAATTTGGCTGTGCTTTGATGAAATAAGCTTTGATGAATACCAGACAGTGGAACAGCTCTTTAATAATAATGAGGAGTAATTTGGTAATGTCTTTTTTAATGATATGACCAGTTTTTTTTTATTAATTCACAGGTAGATGGGAAGGGATCAATTAAGGAACTATTCCCTACAGGAAAGCAGCTTGAGCCATTAGTAGTCCCATTAGCAGATGGAAAAGTTGTTGTAGGCCAAGATGATCTAACTGTTGTGTTGAATGAAGAAGGAGTCTGTACACAGAAATGTGCCTTCAACTGGACAGATATCCCAATAGCCATGGGTAAGAATAAGTAAAATTAAAAATTCTTAGCTCTAAAGAGAAAATGTGTTACACACAGAAAATATAATACACCTTGATTTTTAAATGAATAATGACATTTGACTACATGAGATGATAGTTATCTTTCTGTTGTATTGATAAAATGCCAGTTTATAGATAGATAGTGTTTATCTGTAATCCAGGTTTGTGAGTCCAGAGCAGCTTTGTTTTCCCTACTGTTTGAATAATAATTTTCTTTGCTCAAATTTTAATTTATTACTATATAAAAACCAACAATTTGTAGATAGTAATAAATTTTGGCATGTATTCTCATTCTTTAAACAACAGTCATCATATTACAATTTTGTGAATATCTACCCAAAGTGAAATATTAAAGGAACCCATGGATAAGGGATCCATCAGCATTGATATCAGCTTTTTTTTTTTGTATATTTGAGGAATCTGGTAAATATAGAAAATAAACACTTGTTGAATTATTTTTTTCTTAAATTCATAGAAATTATATTTAATATTTTAAATATACTTTATAATTCTACTAACTAAAATGCATTCTGGTAATGGTAATTCAGGAGGTTTATTTGAAGCCAATGCATCCAGGCCAAACAAGTATAGGAGATGTTTAATTGAGTATACTGTCATCCCATATTTTACACATCTTAAATGCATCCTGTAATAAATCAGTTGGCTTTGTGATAAGCCGATTTGACGTATTAATGACATTAATGATTCATGCCTTTCAAGAAAAAGAAAGGTTTACCAGCTCTTTTAAAATCTGTATTTTCCCAGAGTAAATGTTAGTTTTGTGAATAATAAAGGTGGAATTTTATCAACATCTTCTAAAGTTTCCTTGTGGACTTTAATGCTGCATAGAATTGTGTTTAAAAGTAGAGCCAAGCTACTTCAGCAAGGTTGCATAATACATTTTTAGTTAGGATCATAATGGACTGTTGAGTATGAATTCTGTGGAACTACTTAATGGTTGATAAATGACATTCCACTTACAATAGCCCTTATGTAAAGAATGCTAAATCAGTACCACATATTAATCCAATTGAGAAAAAATTGAGAAAAGTCCATGCTTTGGCAAAATTTTCTTTCAAGAATTTCTAATGTAACATGTCCAAAGGTTTCTCTATATCAGGGGTCTTCAAAATTGGCCTTTTAATGACTTGTGGACGTCAACTCCCAGAATTCCTCAGCTAGGCACGCTGGCTGAGGAATTCTGGGAGTTGAAATCCATAAGTCATAAAAGGGCCAAGTTTGAAGACGCCTGCTCTATATCCTATTAATCTGCTGATTACAGGATTTCTGAATGTATAGCCAAAGATAACCAGTTAGTAAGCTAACAATATCAGGTATTTAACAACCTATAATAAATCAGACTGTGCAGCCTGAATAATTAAATAATTTTTCATTTGTTGTGTGGTTTGATGGTTAATAAATTAGGTGAGAATTGGAGACTCAGATTTTAGTTTAGCCTCGGCCATGGATATTCATGGGGTGACTATGGACCTGTCACTCCTTTTGTCCCATTCTATTCCACAGAGTTGTTGTGGGGAAAAAGAGGAGGAATGAGGGGAATGGCTAATCCCTTAAGTTCTAGGAGGAAAGACAACGTATAATTCTATTAAATAAATATTGTAATTGGTATACCAGAAACCCAGTGACATTAGCAGTCTCTTTTGAATCCAAGAACTACAATGGTTTGAGTTGAGGTTATGTTGTTTTCATAAAGAACAATAGTGTTAGAAAGAGAAATGATTACAAAGCCAAGGGGCATAAAGGAAGGAATAAAACATTTGCTACTCTTGCATAGAAAGTTGTTTAGGTCTGTAGGCTGTTGCCGACTATTTCGTTTCCATAATAGAACATCAGACTCCATACGTGATTGCAGTATTGCCAAGATATGTAGAGATTCGTACATTTGAGCCCCGTCTCCTGGTTCAGAGTATTGAACTGCAGCGGCCACGCTTCATTACTTCTGGAGGGTAGGAAAGTTTTAATTAATCCACTTCGTTCCTGTTTGCATATAAAATATTGTTGAACTATTTTAGAGTTGTTGAGCAAAGGGGTGAGCCCTTTAGTTTTATTAAGGTACATTGCTAACTGTATCTTTTTCCTTATTTTAGTCCTAATATTGTATATGTGGCCAGCAATCATTTTGTTTGGCGCCTCATTCCAGTTTCCATTGCAACCCAGATCCAGCAACTCCTCCAAGATAAACAGTTTGAATTGGCTTTGCAATTGGCGGTAAGTGAAAGGTTAAATATATTTTCAGCCTATAGTTGGGGTCCTGTGTCATACTAAACCATAGTGAGGTATCAGTTATATTTGGTTTAGTATGATGTGTGAACCTAGCTAACTGTGTTTTAAATAACTAACTGGGACCCACAAAGCCATAAATTAGTATGTTGACAGAAGTTGAGTGACTCTGTGACAAATAATTACATTTATAAGCTGCTATCTAGTAAAAGTGGTTTTTCAAGACTAAATTATTTGATAATTAGGCATATGATGAGTAAATGCAGACTATAATGCTTATCCTCTAAACCTGTAAAATTGGTTTAATTTTTATGAAGATGTTGTTCTTTAAAGTCATTGTGTCAACAGGTTGATTATAACAAGCTTTGGTTGTAACATACTGGAGATGAACAAATCAGGGATTACTTCATTAAATAAGAAAGTGTTACATTTTGGGAACAAATCACAATATGAAGCTTGCTTTGAAGTCTATAACCATAGTCTTTAAATTTGGAACAAAATTAAAATAAAATAATTTGGTGGAAGATTTAATTAGTTTGTCTTCTTATGCAAAGTAAGCAACTCGTGTGGGATAAAAAATGTTTATTAATCTGATTGTTCTTACCTATGAAGAGGGCTACAAAAACACTTAAATGATAGTTAATACCGGTATCTCTTGTTTGCGAGAATCAATCATGAGCTCTTCTTTATGCCAAAAGTACATAACTTTTTGGAAATAACAGTATCACTTGCCTTACATTGATTTAAATCATGTTAATATTATTGCTCCTCATGTATTTCATATTTTTTCTCCTGTCACATTAGTTTATAGCTTAGCAGTAATGTTGGGAAGGGTTTGGAGAGCTGTCTTCAAGGCTTTGGAATGTAGTTATATGCAATTCGGGGACTGGAGATTGCATACTAAGAACAGTAACTAAGTTATGTCACTGTTTCATCCATTTGCTGCAGTTTTATTTTTGAATGCACTGGTTTTCTGTACTTCTTATTTAAGTCTTCTATATATTACTCAGATATTTATTATGGTCTCTGTTCATGGACTACAAATGTGACAATGAAGTTAAAATACTCAAGAAATGTACTTGTGTTCTTGTTCTTGAATAGCATAACTGAGATAGAAATATATTTCCTGGCTTGCATGAACAATTTTTCCCACAAGTATATTCAATTATATTTTTTCATTATCAAGGATCAATTTCCTTAAGAGCCAGTATGCTATTTCTAAAGGTTTGCCTTTTTAATTCTTTATTCATTGTTTTTCTTTTTACTTCAGAGTTTATGGTGAATAAAGTATTTTTTTTTTTGCTTTTATTTAAACTTGTTAGGATATGAAAGATGATTCTGACAATGAAAAACAACAACAGATTCATCATATTAAGAATCTTTATGCCTTCAACCTGTTCTGCCAAAAGCGCTTTGATGAATCAATGCAAGTCTTTGCTAAACTTGGGACAGGTAGATTTTCATGTTTTAACTACTATGTTTATATTGCCTACAATTTTGATATGCATTCTCTCAACCCCCTCACTCAAGTTATTAATTAAAATGTTGAAGAACACAAAACTCATGATTAAACTTATTGAAATTCACTTGATATTTCTTTCCAGTTTAATGGACACTATGATTTTCAAGCCAGCTATGTATCTATTCATGTCGTTGAATCCATAATATTTTACTACTGATACATATCTTAGTCAATTTAGTTTCTTTATGGTAAAAGAAAGTTAAAGAGATAAGTACTGTGAATTTAAATTTAAATTTGTTACATTTTGCATTTATGTTGAAAATATTTTGACCTACCACACATGTGGTTTTTTTCCCCCAGATCCTACTCATGTGATAGGTCTCTACCCTGAACTGTTGCCCAGTGATTACAAAAAACAGCTCCAGTATCCAAATGCAGTGCCAAGTCTCTCTGCAGCAGAGCTGGAGAAAGCACACCTAGCACTTATAGACTACCTAACTCACGTAAGCATTTAACTTTTTATTGTGCTTTCCAAATGGCTCCTTATGTTGGAGACCACTTCTGGATTTGTTTAACAAGTATAGAATGTCATGTTCTTGTTTTAGTTAGTGGATTTAAGGGAGGGCAAGTTAATGATCTGCTGGTTAAGTTAGAGCTTTGATATGAGATGTCATCGTGTTAAGAAAATGAAATTGCAGCTTCTCTGAATGAGGAACTTTCACTGTCTTGTTCTATATCAGACATGTCAAACTCGCAACATCACGTGACATCGCACAACGTATTGGCACTGTTTTGCCATTGCCGGCAGTGGGGTGGGTGCGGCTTCCACGTGATGCGTCCAGCTTGCAGGCCAGCAGTTTGACACCCCTGCTCTATATAGTGCAGAAGTGAGTCCCTGTCTCGAGAAGCTTGCAGACAAGATTTTGGCCATATGTAGAGAGAAGAGAGTCAAGTGTAACAAAACAATGGAAAAAGAAGACAGAGAGATCTGAGTAATAAGAATTAAAGAGTACAGAAAAACTAGAAGAATGAGGCTTCATTGGTTTTTATCTGCAGTAATGTGGGCAGGGTGAAGCCTTACTTTATTTCCTCTTTACAGAAAAGAAGTCAATTAGTGAAGAAGTTGTATGATTCTGACCATCAGTCCACTACATCTCCCCTCATGGAGGGAACCCCTACCATAAAATCCAAAAAGAAATTGATACAGATAATTGACACTACCCTGTTGAAATGTTTCCTCCATGTGAGTACTCTTCATCTTTTGAACTGGAAATTCAGAGCAGAAGTGAAGTGTAAATTTATAGTGAAATACCAATTGGGTTTTAGAAAGATCTTACATACAGGCAAATATGGAGGAAGGAGACTGCTTTAGAAATGTCTTTCTTTTTTAGTTAATTCCAAACAAATATTTTGTCTTTAGGGGAAATTCTAAAACAAAACATGGTCAAATATTGTTTGCATTAAAGTGCTGATGGGGTTCCAGGTCTAATATTGAACTAAAAAAATCTTCTTCTTCTCCCTGATGGAATTGATACTAAAAATCATTTTAAAGTACAATCTGGAGGAGAGTGAAGAGTCTCATGAAATCTAATGGACAGTTCCCTTAAAATAATTAAAATCAGAAAATACATTTAATTGTGCTAAAACATTGTTCAGATCATTAATACATATATCTAGCTTTGCTTTTTAAATTAGTAATTTTATTAAAAATTAAAATGACAATGATAAAATTAATACAAACTAAAAACAAAAATAAAGAGATGCAAATAAAAACTATAGAAAAAAATATAAAAAGAAAGGAAAAAATAAGAATACAGTAAAGAAAAAGAAAAATATATAAAGAAATGACTTCCTCTTCATCACAATTATAACCCATTTTACTAATTTATCACTGTCTCTTAAAATACAAAGAATCTTTTTTCTCATATTCCATCTCTTATTTATAAACAACTTCTTAATAATCTTGTCATGTTACACCTGATCACAAAAGTCCATTGAGGGTTACCAGAGTTAACAACATAAATACTTTAACCTTGATCAAATAAACCAACTTCATATCACTCCTTTGTAGTTTTAATAGTTTTGATATTTAGTTTCTTCAAATTATGCCCTAAAAATTTCTTTTCATTTTTTTCTTTGTCCATTTTCATAAAATTCTTCAAAGCATAAACAAGCTTCTTGTAAATCTAATATAGAAAGACTATCCATGCTTGTCTCTTGATTTGTTATTTGTATATCATTTTAATTATTAAGAAATCAGCCAGGTTCTTTTGTATGTGCAATATAGCATCTTTTCCATAACAGTTTTGTAGCTTGTCATTTTAAAATTCATTTTCACATCAGTCTTGACCTTGTCTGGTAAAACTTGTTCCTCTTCCATAACGTCTTTTAAACACAGTCTGTCTATAGAGGCAGACACTCTTTAAAATTAAATTCTGAGTCTGTTATTCAAAAATATCATTCAATATGTCAAATATTGTACTATTTTGTATATTTGTATTCTGTATAGTAAGTCAAATTTAGGTGTTCTCCACCTTTAAATATAATCTTTATTTCCTTTAGTTCGCTCTAGTTTTCAACCTTTAAAGTCCCATCTTAACAATTTTTAAAATAATTCAAAACAAAAGTATTTTCCCACAGGAAAGTTTCTTATAATATTGCAGTCTCTTCAAAGGGAACACCTGTACGGAGCACTTGTGGATGATCTCATGTCTTATCGGGAGAGTAATTACAAAGAGCCAATCTATTTCTTTTAACAGAGGAGTCTTCAGTTTGACCCTTTTTCCCTGGAAGTCCTCATTAGCTTTAGTTGTGAAGTCAAGAGGATTTGCTACCTTCATTCCTAGTGAAAATAACTATTATATGCCTTGCAACTTTTAAGTTGCATAAGTTAATAGGCAAGAGGACATTGTAGGTTTGTGATAGTACCTTAATGTTATTGAAACTGCATATAGTAGAATTTTTAGAAGGGAGAAGGGTAAATTGCCATTCAATTTCTATTAATAGGCTAATCTCATTAATTGCAAAATAGTTTCATTATCTCATTTCCTTGATTCACATTTCATTTTGATTATGCGTATTTGTTTCTGATTCCGTTAAATTGCTTCTTATTACAGACAAATGTAGCCTTAGTGGCACCATTATTGAGACTGGAGAATAATCATTGCCATATTGAGGAAAGTGAGCACGTGCTCAAGAAAGCTCACAAATACAGTGAATTAATCATACTATATGAAAAGAAAGGTCTCCATGAAAAGGGTAAGTACTGAGAGAGGGAAGAAGGGGTTTCCATGTCACTTTAAGCTATTCATTTTTGGTAGTATAATGTACGATGGGCAATTTTTTCAAATGAGGGAGCTAGCAAGTGAGATCAGTATTTTTTGATGGGAAAGGGCTGTAGAGATTGCAGTGTGATATTCATGCTGGGCTACATAGTTTATAGTACAGCATTCTTAGATTTATCACCAGAGTGAAAATGACATCTGGCATGCATATTTATGTTCAGATGTTGTAAATGGCCCTCAAAGCAGCCATGTTGAACCTTGAAAAGGATTCCACACTATAATGCTTTGAACAGCAAGTTTGGAAGGATACGTCACAGAATAGTCCTCCAAGTAGTTTTGCACAATCCTACTGTTTAACTTTAAAGATAATGAAATAGAGTTCTGTTTTGCCGAAGCCTTGCAGGTGCTAGTGGATCAGTCCAAGAAAGCTAATTCTCCTTTGAAGGGCCATGAAAGAACTGTTCAGTATTTACAACATTTAGGTGAGTAAAGTCAATTTAATTTCTTTGTAGTTGGTGTTGTGGTATATTGTATTATATATCCAGAAAGATGGTTAATAGTTATCATAAAAACAAACAAAAATGTAAGGATTAGATTTATTCCCATCATAACAATGTTTACATTTACTTTCTAAAATAAGAAATTAGATTGAGAAGTTAATGTTTACATGAACATGAGTTTCAGTGTGGAAAAAAGCAAAATTTACAAGCAAAGGTACAAATACAGATTAGGTGAGATCTGGCATAAAAACAGTAACTGTGAGAGGGACCTTGGAGTCCTAGTGGACGATCACTTAACCATGAGCCAGCAATGTGCAGCAGCAGCCAAAAAAGCTAATACAATCCTGGGTTGTATAAACAGAGGCATTGAATCAAGATCACGCGAGGTATTAGTACCGCTTTATAAAACCCTAGTAAGACCACACCTGGAATACTGCAGCCAATTTTGGTGACCATATCACAAAAAAGATGTTGAGAGTTTGGAAAAAATCCAGAGAAGAGCAATTGAGATGATTAAAGGCCTGGAAACTAAAACATATGAACGGCTGCAGGACTTGGGTTTGGTTAGTCTAAAGAAAAGAAATAGGGGAGGCATGATAGCAGTATTTCAGTACTTGAGGGGCTGCCACAAAGGAGTCACGTTATTCACCAAAGCATCAGAGGGCAGGACGAGAAACAATGGTTGGAAACTGAACAAAGAGAGAAGCAACCTAGAATTAAGGAGAAACTTCCTGATGGTGAGGACAATTAATCAGTGGAACAGTTTGCCTTCAGAAATCATGGGTGCTCCATATAAATCGTGGGTGGCTATATAAAGCAATTAAAATAAATAGATCCAGTTTCTTCCAAAGAGAGAAATGCAGTGCTTCAAATGCCCTGGAGAGTCTAGTGTGGAAGCAAAGAAATCAATAAGCTGGAAACTGGACTATTTCTGTCTCTTACCAAACATAGTTGCTGTCACAACAGAGGGCTCCTTTTTAATTCCCAAAATCAGTATCTGTTGAACTATACATTTTGTCTGGAACAGCCCTTCTTCACCAGCACATCTGAGAAAACAAAGATGGTGTTTTAATTATTAAAATGCCTGCTTGTTCTGGCAGTCAACCAAAGCTCCAGAGGGTAGGACAAGAAACAATGGTTGGAAACTGGTCAAAGAGAGAAGCAACCTGGAAATAAGGAGAAACTTCCTGGCAGTGGGAACAGCTTGCCCCCAGAAATCATAGGCGTTCCACCACTGGAGATTTTCAAGAAGAAGCCAGACAGTCACTTGTCTGAGATGGTATAGGTTCTTCTGCTTGAGCGGGGGGCTGGACTAGAAGACCTCCAATGTCCCTTCCAGCTCTATTCTATTCAAAGAATAGCATTTCCCCCCCTCAAAAATGTAAGTGAACTTTTTCCTAAAAAATGTCCACCCAGCTCCAACGACCAACCATCAAACTCAGAGAGCTCCAAGGATGCCACAAAAGTATGTTTGGCAGGAGTTTTTATAGCATCTCCAGAAATGGTGGTGATAATCATGGTATGTGTAGCAGTAAGAAAGCTGTGACCTAAAAATCAGGAGTGGAGGGGAGAATATAAAACTCCCTTGGATCTGGCAGAGTTTGTATGCTCTGGGTCCTTTCAGTTAAGCAACGCCATCTTTCCAGGCCCTAGAAACGCACCTTCTCTGTCATGCAAATATACTGCCAAAAAAAGGCCTTGAGCTTCAAAGAGACCCTGCTTTGATGAACTTGCTAATATAGGAGGGCTGGATAGTTCCTTTCTCAATTCTGAAGATTCCATACTCTAACAGCTAAATTTTGATGCTAAAGTTAATGAAAGAAAGTATCTGTGAATCTTGCTTTCTTGATCGTCCTCTGCAGTTAAGAAGCTTGCTGGTGTGTGTATATGTTCCCCCCCCTCTTTAAAAAAAGATGCGTTAAAAAAGTGTGTCTAGTCACTTGCACCATATTCTATCATTGTGATATCTTTGTAGTTATTTAATTTGACTTCTTTGTTTTGTACTGTAGGAACAGAGAACTTGAATTTAATATTTTCCTATTCGGTTTGGGTACTTAGGGATTTCCCAGAAGATGGATTAAAAGTAAGTATACTTGGATACGTTTAAAAACAGAGAGGAGAAAGGGCTCTCTTCACTGACCATTGTGATAGTAAAGCAAATAGTCTTAGGCAGGTTGCAGCCAGTTTGACTAATATTCCTAAAGCTATTAAATAGGTTAAGGATTACTTGTAATTATTATGACTATATACTCCACATGGGGATTACTATGAATAACAATTTATCCTTGAAGATAAATTATAAATGATATTGTAAACTGTCTAATAAGAATGAAACATCTGTTCAGTAGGCGGTACAATTTCAACTCTGTAGCATCTAATTGTCTGAGCTCATTCAGAATATTTGCAGAATTAATCTCAGGTTTTAACAGAATGACTTACTTTTCTATATATACTAAATTTGGATTACATTATTGACAATAAAAAGAAACTAAAGAACTATATAAAAAGTCTCAAGACTTTTTCAAGTAGAAAGGTCACTTGTAATTTGGGGACAAGATGGATTTTGTTTAAAACAAATGCTTTGTGTTCCAATATGCTAATTTCCCATTCTTTTATATTAAAATTATTTATTAAAGCAATTTTGATAGAGATTTTAACAGAGCTAAAAATGTGATGGTGGATATACTGTTACCTCCAGGCTCTATATTAAGGCCCTAAGATTATAAATAATAGTCAACTCCATAATAGCAAATCAGGTTTTAATAAGAAACACAAAGCAAATGATGGATTGATTGGAAAAATATTGATTAGTCTTTGTGAGGGTTAAAGAAAACTTAATTGTATATATTTGATCAGAGGGTATTGTATATTTCTTTTATTTGTTACTACTTCTGGTTCTAGAAGCTCAAGGTGGCTTAAATAACATTCCCTCCTTCCTGTTTTTGCCTAGCTTAACAGTCCCGTGGGGCAGGTTGAGTTGAAAGATAGTGACTGCCCCAGAGTCACCCAGTGAACTTTCAGGGTTAGGGTAAGCTAACGTAGCATCCCAAGTCTTATCCCAGTATGGTAGCTCTTATAATGGTCTTATTATTTGAACTTTAATAAAATCAGAATAAGTATGCAAATATCAGCTTTGGCAATTCAACCATTTGTTTGGCAGATATTTACAGAAGATCTTCCTGAGGTAGAATCCCTCCCGCGAAAAAGGATTCTGAACTTCTTATTAGAGAATTTTAAAAACCTCGCTATTCCTTACTTGGTAAGAACTAAAGTAATAATCTACTTTTTAAAATCTCATACTTTATTTCTCATACTATCTAAATTATTTACAAAAGAAGTAATTTTAGTCATCTTTTTTAAATTGAAAAATAGTTTGTAATAGTTAATTAAGGAAATATATAGTCATTTTGAATTCTGATAATTAAATTTTGAAATATTACAAAATTCTAGAGATACATAGCATTTATTTATTTTATTTATTTATGAGACTTATATACCGCTTTAAGTGCAAGCACTCTCTAAGCGGGGTACACCAGTAAGCAATGTATTATATATATTTACATTGCCCCCAACAATCTGGGTCCTCATTTTACCTACCCCGGAAGGATGGAAGGCTGAGTCAACCTTGAAGCATTAACTTTTATATTTGGGATATGTACATATATTTCCAGGAGCATGTAATTGATATCTGGACAGAGTCTGGTGCAGAGTTTCACAATTGTCTGATTCAGCTCTACTGTGAGAAAGTCCAAGCCCTAATGAAGGAATATCTCACTTCTTTCCCTCCAGGTATTTTCACCCATTATTTATATTATTATGCATATCCAGAAGCAAGAGTAGAGTTGCAGGGATTGTTGCAGAGGGGAGCCCCAAGAATTATTCTGCAGTTTACGGGAAGCATTGTTTGGGTTGCTCACTTAAATAAGAGAACATTTTTGGGAGATCTACAGAAACATTAACTTTATATTGATCATTTTCAGTCAAGGAAGAAAAATGTTTATGTGCCTTTTAGTAGAATATTACAGAGAGCCAAACATAAAGAACAACAGTAAGACATCATTCTTTTCTGATAGATGAAACACCAGTGCCAGCTGGAGAGGAAGATGGGGAGCTTGGAGAGTATCGGAAAAAACTTCTTTGCTTTCTCGAGAGTTCCAGTTATTACAATGCTGAGCAACTCATCAGTGACTTCCCCTTTGATGGTAAGTAGTAATCGCCATGCTGTGCAACATTTACAGTATTTCAGGGAATTTTTTTTAGTGTTTAACTAAGAGAATTCCCATGTATGTCTTTATCAGCCTGTTATTTAAGAGCTGTTCTATAAAAAACCGTAGGCTTTGGTCTGCATTGACAACAGAAAAGTCCCTGCAATCTTTGATTAAAAACCATATATGAAAAATGGCTCTATGGGGGATCACATTGGTGTGCAATAGAATAAACCAATGAATTTGTGTGTTGGAAATACATAGAATTGTCTGTCTGTCTAGCTAGCTAGCTAGCTATCATTTATATTATATTTTTTAATCCATGTTAGCCATGTTAGTTAGATTTGTCAGGTGGGCAACACTTGACAAAATTGATTTCAGGCACTAAAATAATGTAACTAGACATGTCTGTAAAATAATACTTTTCTGATCTATGATTGTAATAAAATATTTTGATTTAGTCAGTAGTCACTCCTGAACTTATATAAGCCTAGAAAAAGACAGGGTGGTTTTTAAAGATTTGAAGAGTGGTGTTTTGCAGAGCACCTCTTGAATGATTTGCACAGTCCCATAATTTAAACGGCAATGCATATTTAATTCCAACCACACCCACTGGTTCTTTCCTTCTTTCTTCTTTACCACTATACATATTCTTATAGACTGCTTTATAAATTTTATTGCCACTGAGTGCTACTTTTCTCCTCCTGCCCTTAGGTCTCCTAGAAGAACGCGCACTGCTCTTGGGACGGATGGGAAATCACGAGCAAGCTCTATTTATATATGTTCACATCCTGAAGGACACCAAGATAGCTGAAACGTACAAGCGCACTTTGTAATCTTTGAAACCGATAACCATCAACCTCTTGGCAATTATTATTAGTCCATCTTATTTTCAACTACATAGCCTCTCCACTTTATTGTTGATGCAAAACTAAATTTAAAGTTTATGTAACCACAACATATAATAATAGTTTCAGTGTCACTGTAATGAACAAGAATGTTTTGGTAATTTGGCAGTTTACTCCAACATAGTCTAGATCAGGGCGTTTCAACCTTTTCACCGATTGTACCACTTTTAGGATATGGCAGTATTTGAGTACCACCAGTCACCTAGCAAGGTGTCAAAAACTCGATGACCAAAAAAAAAAGAGGAAAAAAGTGATAAAGTACAGGTAGTCCTCGACTTACAACAGTTTGCTTAGTGACTTTTGAAGTTAAACGGCACTGAAAAAAGTGACTTATGACCATTTTTCACACTTATGACCATTGCAGCATCCCCAGGGTCACGTGATTTACATTTGGATGCTTGGCAACGGATTCATATTTACGATGCTCATAGTGTCCCAGGGTTATGTGATCCCCTTTAGCTCTCCTTGGCCAGGTTGCTCATGGTGGGGGCAGGAGGGCAAAGTGTGGGCCAGAGGGAGGCCCACTCCCTCTCCACAAGAGGAGACACGGCTTTGTAACCAAGGCATCCTCAATGATAGGATGGGAGGCCACCAGAATAGGCCAGGAGGAGGGGGCAAGGGGATGGCGAAAGGGCAGAAGGGCTGCTGTTGGCCAAGTGCTAAGGGAGAACTTTCCTCAGACTCTCCTTCCCTCTCATTCCAATTTCCTTCCTTCCTTCCTTCCTTCCTTCCTTCCTTCCTTCCTTCCTTCCTTCCTTCCTTCCTTCCTTCCTTCCTTCCTTCCTTCCTCCCTCCCTCCCTCCCTCCCTCCCTCCCTCCCTCCCTCCCTCCCTTTCTCATTCCCATCTTCCTTCTCTTTTCCCTCTCTGCTTCTCTCACAAAAAGCCTCTTCTCTCTTTCTCATGCACATTGTTGTTGTTGTTAATTGCGAAGTCGTGTCCGACCCGTCGCGACCCCATGGACAATCTCATGCACATATATCTCTCCAAATCCTTCCCTTTCTCATGCACACAAACCTCCCCAAAATCCTTTCCTCTCTTTCTCACTGCTTCTCTGACAAAAGCCCTTTCTCTTCTGACTCTTTCTCCGGAGTCTTTTTTTCTCTCCTCCCTCCCCTGCCAAAATTGCCTCCTTTTATATCTTTTCCTGTCTCTGGCCCCTCCTCCTTTTCTCTTCCTGGTGAGCCAGAAGTGCGGATCTTGGGGGCCTTTGTCTCGCCCCAGCAGCCTTGCAGCTCCTGAGGACTCTGTCACGGCAAGTCCTGCGCTGCGCCGCTTTGGCGCTTTGGCTCGTTCCCTGCCCCACTAGACTTGGCTAGGCGGGGCAGTGTTGTGTACCACCTGCCAGGTGCCAATGAACCACCGGTTGAAAAGCCCTGGTCTAGAAAGATTACAATTTGCATACAGTTTCAAAGAAGTGTAGCCAACTTCTGTGGTTTTGCTATCAATTTTTGTTGACACAAATTTGAAAGGGATTCCATGCAAGAAAGAATTATAGATAGATTCAAGTTAAAGTCTGAAATCATTGTTCAAGATTTCTGAAGACTTTAAAGAGAGTCAGTTGTGAGGCATGTCCACAACCTTTAAGAGATTTTGAACTTGTTTCTTTTGAAATCATGTTGGAACTTATAAGTCTTTGGTAAAATACATTCAGCAGAACTTACCAAATTTCTAATTTTATAAAATTAAATATTCTCCAATAACTTTTGTTTCTTCCAGAATAATCAGACATGTCCAGTGTTTTTGCCAAATGAGAAATCTGTTTGAATATCTTTAGCATTTGCTATCAACTGATTTATTAAAATTCAAAATATATAGTTCATAATATGCTGGGCTTCTATTCAGGTTTTGCACTGACTTTCTTGTTGATGTTGTTTTCAGTTATTGTCACAAACACTATGACCGAAACAAGGATGGCAGTACAGATGTGAGTAACTTGTTTTTCAACATTTTAAAGTTAATGCCCTGTGTTTAGCAAACACACTCTGACATTTACTACATAATTAGATGCAGATAATAGAAATGTTCTATTAAAAATAATAAATAGCCAGTGTGGGAATGGGGAGGAAGTAAGATCAGTACAAAATGAGAATGAATCTTTAAACCATTGTCCTTCCTACAGTACTAATTATAATAGCGCTAACTACTTTCCCACTTGTTATTGGGGAAGGAAGTAAAGTATTTGATCTATTGACATGTGATTTTGTTGGAATAAATTTGCAGATTGAGACTGAACTCACATTTGAAAGGCCATTATGCAACAATTAGGTAAAAGTAGTGAAATAGTGGAATGCTTAATTTAATTTGGCAAATCAGAGAATATAATTTTTCATTGGATTAAAAAGTTGCTCAAATGCTATAAAGAACAAAATAATGGATTGTTATTATTTGGTTAGCTGCTTTTTTATATTGGTATTTAAGGTCAAATCTAGAAGCCAGTGTAGTTTATAAGATCAATGTTACATATCCCAGGCTATCTCTGTAAGTTCCTAGCAACTATGTTCTGCATTAACATTCTTCATAAACAGTTCCATGTAGAATGTTAGGCCATAGTTATTTTCCTCCTCAGTTCTGTTTTGGCAGAACTATCTCAGTCTACTGAATGAAACCACTGGTTTCACACACTTTAAGCTAGGAGTGCTTATGGCTATATGGAACCAATTAGCATCCATTTTACAGCCGACAGAGTGGTAGCTGAAATTGTCAAACTTTTTTTTCATTCTGGCAGTTTGGGACAGATATATTTCTTTTCAGTGTTCATATACCAGCAGCTCATGAGGATGGTTTATCTTGTGTTACCTAAAATCATATTTTCACCCTATACTCTAGCTCCAGTTTTTATGCAAATGTATAGAATTACAGCTAGAATAGGTTTCCCTCTGTTGGAGAAAAACATACAGCAAGTTGTTTTGGAGGTTTTTTAAAAAAACAACAACAACACAGTGGTTTGTTCTGTGTGAAACAGGTATACTTGTCTCTGCTCCGAATGTATCTTTCACCACCGAGCGTTCATTGCTTGGGACCAATCAAGATGGAACTCTTAGAGCCCCAAGCCAATCTTCAAGCTGCATTGCAGGTTTTGGAACTTCATCACAGCAAATTGGACACTACTAAAGTAAGGTTTTCTTAACTGCTTTTTTAGATGGAAAGCATTTAAATTGTAGTGCTGCATAAAAAGAACGCTGTTCTAGTTGAAATGCTTACTCTCCATCTACAAGCACTCTCAAAGAGTGAAGGAGATTATGAAACATTCATTCTATTATCTCCAATCTATGGACATATGTAAGTTGAGACTGGAGATTTGTCCTATATTCATGAGCCTGCTTAGTATTAGTGTAAAATAAAATGGCAAGTATATAGTTTAAAAATTGGAACCATATTTTATTTGTTTGTTTGCAGAGTCTTTAGTGCGCTCCGAGCTTGGTTGTTTGCTTGCAGATGTTTCATTACTCAACTAAATAACATAATCAATGTGATGATGTTGTTACCTAGTTATATATTCTTTTATTTATATGCATATTTCTATCTTATCTTTGATTCTGGAAGAACTTCAACTGATGTGATTTCTTCTTCCATTATCTTTTTATTGTATTTCTAGGCAATAAATCTCCTTCCGGCCAATACTCAAATTAGTGAGATCCGAATATTCTTGGAAAAAGTCCTTGAAGAAAATGCCCAAAAGAAACGATTCAATCAGATACTTAAAAAGCTTCTCCACGCTGAATTCCTGCGAGTATGTGTCAGATTTTTTAAATTGATAACTTCTTGTTTCAGAGATCCCATATTCCCATACTAGTTAAAGGACCATATCTGTTTCTTTTTTTCTCAAATACTTTTGAAGGAATTATTCTTTTCTAAAATTATTCTTATTTTGCCAAAGGTGCAGGAAGAACGGATTTTACATCAGCAGGTGAAATGCATAATCACAGAAGAAAAAGTTTGTGGTGTGTGTAAAAAGAAGATTGGAAATAGGTGTGTGAAATTACTATTAAGAATTTAGAAGAAATTGGTTTCCTTATATGTAGTTTCATAACTGATCTTGTAAAATGTTAGTCTTTCTCACTTGGACGCGATATAGGATATACAGTAAGCCTTTTAAATTTAGTCACATATGAAAAATGTCATTTAAGAGAATGACTTAATAGCCTTAGATTTTATATCCTCTTTAAATGATGTTGATCCTTTAATGTTGAAATATATTTTATTTAAATAATTCTTTTCAAGATCTTATGGTTGCAAATCTCTATTTCTTATTTTATATCAGGAACATGCTTCCAATATGTTCAGATTTACAACCAAGTCATAAACAGGTGCTTATTCCAAGAAGTTTTTTGTAGATTACGCTATTAAAATGTTGTTGTATGAATCAGTTCCTTAATAAGCAGTACAGCTAGATTACATTCTCTGTTTATTCCCACATCCTGTTCTCATGTTCTATGGTAAAAGCTAAAGGCTCCTTCAGATCAATCTCATCTTCTGGTAACTTCTGGACATGTTCAGATAGAAATTTTGAGGCAACACTACAGAGCTGGTTTGCTGTTGGTTTCTGGGATGTTTTTTCAACTGGTGGTCTTCCCTCAAAATATTAACAAAGCACAACTTCGATTGGTTTTGGAGACCAGGCAGATCAGTCACATGCTACAATCTGTTTAGGCCATTATTATATAACTTAACATTTTTACTTTCAAAAAGGGTGCTAGTTTCACCACCATATTCTTTATTATTGGGCCGTTTATACATGGTAGGGTTTGCCTTCCTTCTGTGCCTTATAGACTGCAATTTTCATCTTGTGTTCAGTTTTTTTAAATCTGATTGTCCAGTTAGAAATCACTCTTATATCTTTCCATATTACCTTGTAGAGAGTCCTTCACAACTTTATAGCTTCTCACTTTGTGCATAATTTTATGAAATTGGCTATATTTGTCTGGGATACAAACTTTCTTCCAAATAGCTTTATAATGAAAAAGTAAAGCTGTTATTTGCAACAAAAGAAGGAAAGCACTATTGTACATAGTGCTTTTCATAAACACAAAGGGACAAACAAAGACACTGGAGTAAGGCATTTAAAATTTCAACAAAAGAGATATTATTGCAGATATACCCTTTGAAAAAAATTGATTTATGTAAGAAGTATCCATCATACATATGTAAAAATACAAGTCAAATTAGTGCTGTTTTATAAGGAGCATCAGAAATAATTAGCATAAAATATTGTATTTAAACTGATACACTGTTTTCTTTTCTGCTTATAGTGCCTTTGCCCGGTTCCCAAATGCAGTTGTTGTGCATTATTTCTGCTCCAAAGATGTTGGCTCAATGGATACCTGAAAGCATTGCCACGCATTACATGAACTCAGTGGTTATGATGGTCATATGGAAAGAGAAAGAACGTTTGATAAACAGTTTGATTTCTCTAAAGAATTTTCAGAGGCATGTTGCTTGCAAACAGCTTGAGCCCTCCATTGCTTTACTGGATGATTTCTAATTTGCCCAGTGTGGACTGAACAACAACAACAACAAAAAAAACCAGGTTTAAACTATAGTTAGATACACTTAGCGGCAGATTAACCTCATAGTTCTTCAGCTTGAGGAAGAATGCAAACTAAAAATTTAATGGGTTGCTGTTACCCTCCAGATTTATTGGAATTCCTATTCAAGGAAAAGTAATGCTGAACATTAATGATAGGAGCAAATAGCTCCTCATTCAAATCCAAGATGAGAAAAAATCTTATAATTTATCAGTGTTGTATTAAAATCTACTTTCATCAGCCATGTGGAGGCAGGTACTACCAAAAAGGCTGTACTTAGATTTTCTTTCCTTCTAATATTGGAAATAAGTAGGTACTGATAAGCAAATTTTGTATCTGAAGAGATGATCAGCAGTAATAGTTCCAAAGGAACTAATCTCATACAATATGATCAGAATTGGTATTTTTTAGTTTAGTTTTTTGAAAATACAAATGAGCTTACTATTTGCACTGTGTTTTGTCACTGACCTTATGAGCATAATGAAAATGGCAACAGTTTTTGAAGGAAAACTAGCACTTGCACTTTTACAGAAAAGAGAAAATAAGTGATCTTTTGAGATTTTAAAGAGGGCATGTTTTCATATTTCTGGAACATCTGATCTCTGTTTAAAAACAACATTGTACTGAAATGTTTAAGCCTTTTGTGCACTTCCCCCTTCAGGTAGAGCAGATGCTTATTTAATGTCAGTATTTTGAGTTTTTTATACTTGTTCGGATTGGTGCTCTTTAGTTCAGGGGTTCTCAATCTTGGCAACTTTAAGACTTGTGGACTTCAACTCCCAGAATTCCTCAGCCAACAAAGCTGGCTGAGGAATTCTGGGAGTTGAAGTCCACAAGTCTTAAAGTTGCCAAGGTTGAGAACCTCTGCTTTAGTTGCTTGATGTACGTAAATCACTTTTTGTGTTGGAAGAAACTGCTTACTGTTAACATACTGGAATTTAAATCTTTGTTGTGAAGGGGATAAGGATGTGAGTATTCACATAAAAATAAACCCAGAAGCATTAGTTCATTAGCTAAATGAGAAATTACTTCAACTTAGTTTGGTGTTGTTATTTTACTTTATTGTATTTTGTAAATTTGACAATGCAATTGAGGCATATGATCTATTTACTGATCTGGCCTAAAATGTAAAGATGGCCCAAAAAAGGGTGGTTAAGATTTTCTTTTTATAATGTTTGTTATGCTTGTAGTGCTTGTTATGGTTAGAAATGAATGAGGATAAATTTAGTACATAATACACTGCAAAAACAGCTTGGTGTTTTGTAATATTTATTTTCCTGATAACCTTTATTATATTTCCAATGGAGTTTATTCCAGAGAGCATATCTCTTTCTGATTATGTGCAGTTAATTGCATATTGCTGCTGGTTTTATGATTCATTCCTTTGTAAATTTAAGTACCATTTTCAACTGGTGTGTGTATGGAACAAAGTAATTCTCTTCTTCACATGGAAGAAATACAGTGCTATTGGATTTTGCACATTTATTCTCCAAAATCTTTATAAAGTAGGGCAGATAACTCTTTTTGGAGATTAAATGAAATATAACAGACAAAGGACAATTATTGCAAAACAAATTATGAGTCTTGCTGACCATTCTGACACACTTTAAATTGTGTTTGCTGCCAAGAAAATAGTGAGCCACTGTGGCTTCTGGTAAGTATTTTGCTTTTCCTTCACATCAAAGTTTTTATGTGCCTTGGTTCAGATTCCTGTATCTTTTGGAGGAGATGTTGCTTGTGTTTTTATTGCCTGCCGGTAACCTTGTATAAGAATATGGGACTCACCCATTGTACAGTGGGCTTCTTTAAAGCAATAAAGTATAACATTTTGAGGAATTGGCACTGCAATCTGTTTTTCCCTGAATTTCCTTTTTGAAATCAGTGGTGTGTATAAGTACTGTCCAAGAGTTTAGTGTGAAATAAATATCGTACTGACAATGAAATTCTAAAAGGAGTCATCAGATCAGGACTACATCCCCTCCTAGTGGCTTCGTTCATTCAAACAACTTGGTTGTCAAGTAAATGGTTGCTAACTGAATGTGTGATTGTGTGTGTGTGTGTGTGTGTGTGTGAGAGAGAGAGAGAGAGAGAGAGAGAGAGAGAGAAACACTGTGAACATCATTGTGCTTTATTCTGTTAAAGTTCTCCTATATGCTGCCCTATTCCTGACATGTTTCTCTCATTCTCTTTTTTTGCCCTTTTGCAAGGCAGAGAGATTAGTTAAACAAACTGTCTCTTCCTGAGCTGCTTTTCTTTAAGTGCAGCACTTAGCTAAAAAGTGCTTTCTGCAAGTTAACAAGCTCAGCTCTGCTTCCTTAATTAGTTATTAGAACCCTGAAATTTACGGGCCTGGCTGTAACTAGTTTCACATTGAAGGTTTTTATTGTCAGGCACATGAAATTTGATCCAATGCATTGTTTGGAAAACTTTTGTTATTGACATATTTGCAAATGATTGATCACCAAGGTACTGTAATTGCTAAATGAGAATCTTTGTCACAGTTTTTCAAATCTTAAATTGCTTTATGGGTTTATGAAGTTCAGTTTAAGTTTATTTGCCTTCATTTATGAAGTTCAGTTTAACTTGTAGATAAAGTTTTGTTCAAGCTGATCTCAACTCCTGATAGTGTCATTGAAATGTCTGGCCTTTTTTTTTTTTTTCTCTGCAGGAATACAGAAGTGGTTTGCCGCTGTCCTTTTGGGATAGTTTTCTCCTTCTCAGTCTAATTTATAGCCCTATAGCCTATAGCAAACTGAATATTGCTATACAGATAGGCATAAATAAAAGCTCTCCTTTCCAATCATTAACTAGACTCGATTCTGAACCCAGATAAGGATAGCTACAGTATTTCGTTTGTATCATCTTTACAGCATGGTTTTATTATCTTTTTAAAAAGATGTTGATCTTTGAAAATAAATCCTTAAAGAAACATTCCCTTTACATTTTTAAACTAGTTTTATCATAACATAAAAGAGAAGGAGAAAATAACATTCTAGGCAGCCTATTGATCTAGTGGATCTGGTAATTCAGGGGGAAATGAGCTGAGTTCTTCAGGCAAAATACTGTGATTTCATGTTCAGAGCATTTGATGTGCATAAATATAGTAAATCATTTCTCCCTGTACTATATATAATATTAAAAATATTAAAAAAATGAAGATCAGGCTCTGTTTTTAGAGACTGAGCATATGTTGAAAGTAAAATCAGTGAGCCATTGTGAGACTGCCAGGAAATACAAATCGGATCCTGCCTATTCTTACCTTGAAGTGAGCAAATGGGAGCTTTTCTTCACTTGAAAAGTGAGATCTCATTTTATTAATTACTTCGGTTCAGAATCACTTTATTTTCTTTCAGAGTTTTTTTTCCTCCTTTGGAATATGAGAAGCAACTCCGTTTCTACTTACAAATATATATATATATATATATATATATATATATATATATATATATATATATATATATATATATATGTAGGTCTATGGTTGTTCGGGTTTTCTCCCGCGTAAAATTGGAAGTGTCTTGGCGACGTTTCGACGAAGTCCCATTCGTCATCTTCAGGCTGGTGTTACAGCTTCTTGCTTTGAGCAGCAATGTGTGGTCTTAGCTCAAAGCAAGAAGCTGTAAACACCAGCCTGAAGATGACGAATGTGACTTCGTCGAAACGTCGCCATGACACTTCCAATTTTACGCGGGAGAAAACCCGAACAACCAAAGACCTACATACAAATACCCGCGAAAACCTCAGAAAACACACACACACACACACACACACACACATATATATATTTGGACAATATATATATATATATATATATATATATATATATATATATATATATATATATATTTAAAAAACAGCTGATTTAAGTTTCTCAGTCACTTCCCTAAGCTTAGGATATGCTGACAAAGAGAGGTAGAAGTAGTCTTCAAGTAATGTATGGCTCATTTAGTGACCATTTAAAGTTATGACTGCATTGAAATAGATGAGTTAAGATGAGTCCTCTCAATGGGAATGCATGTGGGCAAAGGGTTTAAAATTGACATTAAATTTTAACTTAATTTTTTTTATAAAATGATGTACCGTTGGTATTTAACACCTGATAACTTTTCAGAGAGGTATAATGTATGCTGGAAATGTAAAAGGGCCATTCTACCATTTTTGGTGGACTTGTGTTAAAGCAAAGATATACTGGGGTGAGATTCATATTTTAATACAGAAGATTCTTAAAATGAATATACAAATAAAACCAGAGACTTTTCTTCTAGGCTTAATGGACAAAGAACTTGAAAAAAATGGAACCTTGTTTTGTTATACATGTGGATAGCACTAATAACGCTTTATGTTTAAAAATGGAAAGATACATTAATTTCTACAGTGGAAGAGTGGTTGGAAAAACTGATGGAACTAGTAAAGATGATCAAATTAATATTTTTAATAAAAGAAAAGAATAAATCTAATTTTGTTTCTATTTGGAAACCACTTCTAAATTTTGTGCTTGAGATAGAAAAAAATGAAACTTCGACTTTGGGATTTACATATTAGACAAGATATTTTGTTATAGAAATGGTTAATAGATACTGAATATGCAAAGTAAAAAGTTGAAGCCACAATGTTATTATGACCATAATAACATTGTAGTTACTGCTTCCCTCCGCCCTCATTTTACATTTCTCTTTCCCCTTTTCTCTCCCATTTTTTCGCTATTTTCATTTTCATTTGTATTTTATACTGGGATACAGTTAATAAAATATTTTTTAAAAAGACCGGTCCTCCCACTTATCACAGCATCCCTGCAGCCACGTGATCAAAATTTAAATCAATTCTTGATGTACGTCAGTATCCAAAATAGACACAATGTAATTGTTATGTGACCTTAACGTCTGTTAGTGGTTTAGCTGTTCCAGTTTTTTCTGTCTAGTTGAGAAATAGATGCTTAGAAAGTAGTGCAATAAATAGCAGAACAAACAATTTCTTTGCAATTAATGCTCTTGCTGAAATTATCTCACAGTTAAGACTAACTACTGAGTGGCTATATTTATACCAAAATAACAGTAACTTCAGAAGCTATAGACACCAGTGAAGAGTATCAAAACATTTTTTTTTTATTTCCTTGGTATGCTTTTAAATGACTTTTTTTCTCCCAATCTAACAGCTAATTGAAAACTGAAGTATGCTGTGCATTACATAGTAAATGTATTTTTGTGGTTTACAAAAACAATATTAATATGTTCACATTACATACTTTTAGATTAATACATCATGCTGAGCCATGGGTTTTTTTGTGTTTAGTTTTGATTATCTTGTGTGAACTCAGCCATTGTGGTTTAAATAAAGCTTTATAATTTACTGAATTATGGTAACCCAGCCAATTGTATTTTGTTCAATAACCTAATTAGCAAATTATGATTTAATATAGTATGGGAACCCAGGCACTATTGACTTATCTGATCTCTAAAATTAATTGTACCTATTATTTAAATATACATGTGAAATATAGAGTTCTACAAATATCTAGTCAGTTATAAGCAACATTTCATTATTTAAATGTAATTTAAATAATGAGGTAATGATTGCTTCAGTCAAATGTTAATTTTAAGCATAACAGAAGTAGGCCAATATAAGTGAACTTGTATAAATTCTTCAATGTAGTTGTTAAACTTTTCTTCTTCAGAATGTATTGACTAACTTGGAGGGTCCATCTTGTAATGCATTTGTTGTAACTTCATAGTTTTATCTAATGTTTAGCAATGCCATCCTGAAGTTATCCAATGATGTCATTGTTTCCTATAAGGTGGGGATTCATCATATTGCACTGACATGGTGCAAGAATTAATACGTACTTTTGTTCCTTTGTCACATGGGAAATTCTTGAGTGAGGTAACAGTATTGCCTTTTGAATTACTTTGTATCTGCATTACTTTGCATAGATTTTAGTTCTGAAATTATATGATGGTTGCAATGGGGCAAATATTTTTATGGATAAGGGACATAGTAATGTTCTTACTTGATTTAATGAGGAGGCAAAGTGTGAAAGTCAGGATTCAAAACAAATACATAGAACAGTTTGATAAGGAAAATAGAGAATGGCTTCTGTACAAAAACAAAGTCAGCTTTGTTTATCGGCTTCCCCATTGCATTTGTAAGGAAAAGATACACTTTTCATATTATTGTAATAGTGTAAAAATGAAATTGGATATACTTAAAAAATTAAAGTAACTTTTTGTAGTCTCTAGATGTTTACATAAAATCATTTTTATGTAAGCAGCAATTATTGCTGTTATTTAAAAAAATACAATTTGCTCCCCACCCTTGTTCTGGAACCAAGCCACCCAGAGTCACTTTGGGTGGTAAGATGGGCAGCATATAAATGAAATAAATAAATAAATAAGTTAAACCCTGATTAATCTTATTTCTGATGTTTGGATTTTGTTGACTAAATCACTAACATTTTATTTTGCACATTACGTATATTATGTTTTGTGTTGCTTTTGCTAGTTTAAAGTTTGTTTAACTACAGGTTTTTAAAATGTTTTGTAAACTACTCTGAAGAAAAAAACATAAGTAAAATAATATTTTTGAAGCAACAAAAATGAAGATAAAAAATGTTCCAGATCCAGAATAAAAACGCACTAAATATGTATAATTTATTAGAACGTTCTGGTTTTTTTTTCCTGTTTGATGATCATAAATCAGTGAAAACTTCTGGAGAAAATCTTCTCTAATTAGGTTTTGTTTGTTTTTTAATGGAAAAAGTATTTTATCTGATATTCAGAACATTTAAGGCTGTGAAGGCTTACATTGGCATTTGCAACTTAGTTTGCATGTTTATAAGATCACTGTTACATATTCCAAGCTATCCATGAAATCATAAACACTTCATAAGCAGTTCTGTTAGCATGATGATCATTTTTCTCAATTCCAAGTTGGCATGATTCCTTTATCTCATTTTATTGCATAAAACAATTAGGTTCTTGTATTTTAACCTAGTGACACCATTGGGTCACTTGTCTTTGATAATGGAAGATAGCAAATTTGATTTTAGAATAAAGAATAACATGACCCATTTCCAGAGAGCTTTGTTGAGACCTAGCACATAGATGATAACATTGTTTCTACTTAAGATAAAAATAAAAATTGAACTCTGATGTAAAGTACCTTAGAGAGCGTATTGAAATAGGCATGGGTGATTTA
Source organism: Crotalus tigris (assembly GCF_016545835.1). Lineage (NCBI taxonomy): Eukaryota > Metazoa > Chordata > Lepidosauria > Squamata > Viperidae > Crotalus > Crotalus tigris. Next base: position 549,268 of record NW_024096464.1, on the reverse strand, counting down.
CCAGGTTTAAGTGGCTGACGAAAGCTCTCTTAAACATTATTGTGCCAAATCACTTGTTGCCACAACCATGAGCTGAGAACCTTTCTTAACCTCAGCAACTTTTAAGAAGACGTGTGGATTTCAACTCTCAAGTTTTCCCCAGTCAGCCATGCTCTAGATATGTTCCTTTAGGAGGAATGCAATGACTTCAGAATAGGTTGAACTCCATTCCGGAGGTCCATTTACAGCACCTCCGTTTTTCTGGATTCAGCTGGCTCACCTTCATACAGCTCATTACTGAGTTGAAACACCAGCAGAAGGAATCGTCTTCTTCCAAGTTCTGTGGCTAGGAATAGTATATATGTGAGATAGGTGACCTGAATCCCTTGGTGTTTGAATTGTATCCAGTTATGAAATCAGGGAACTTCCCAAAAAATTGATTGCCAGTATCACTGAAGAAAGCACATTAAAAAAGTGCAGCAATAGAAAAATAGCTTTGAAAATGACTGACTCATGGTGTATAATATCCAGTTTCACCAGAATAATGTGAAACTGTATGCCCTTTTAAGGTTCACTGAAAAATCAGAGCAGTGAGTTCACTAAAGAGGTTATTACCAATCCCATCCCTTTAATGAATGGCTGACTGAATCCAATCGCTTTGGGTTTTAAACAGGAACCTGGGTTGGTCAGGATTCAGCCTGCTCATAGGACAGAAACAAATTGGTATGTAGCTGTGGAAAACCTCTGTTGGGGCCTAGATTGGGAAACTATGCCCCTCCTGGTCCTATTATACTATTTAATAGCTTTTGATACCATCAATCATGGTATCCTTTTGGACCGATTACAAGAGTTGAGAGTTTCAGCAGTAGTTCTTGCAGTAGCTCTATTTTTATCTGCATGGGATTCTAGCTGATACGGGGAAAGAGTGATTGAGTCCGTGATTGCTACACTGGAATAATTTAGAGCTTAAATATTTCCTTGTATTTAATATCTTTTTGAAAGCACTATGAAAGGTCTTATGTTGGCTTGGGGTGAGATAACATCAGTGTCTGATGATATTCAATTACACATCATCCCATGCTGGGCTGAAGATTCTTTGGGGACTGAACTGATAAGAGATTGGTTAGCAAGAAACAAACTCATCTGAAGTCTAAGCAAGATGGCTCATCCATAAATATTTTTGCACTCCAGAAATATCAGATCTGGTTTTTATTTAAGAAAAGGTCACACTCCCCCAGAAACAGCAGGTTTGTGTCACTATTTATTTCAGTTCTCAAATCCTTGCTACCGAATCTTCAAGTTTCAAAATTTGATAATAACAAATTGGATTATTAAAAACACAATAAAACGTATGTAATAAAAATCACACAACACAGTACCCACAAGAACAACCAATAATATAATAGCCAATGTTCCTTAAATAAGGTCTAAGTTAAGGTGGCCAATAAACACCTCCTTAAAGGAAACTAGTCCTTAAAAACCTCATTTTAGGTTTTAAGGACTAAGTTTTTAAGGACTAAGTGATCACAGAGAGGGATCAGTTTAATTTTTAGAAGGAAGTGAGTTTATAATATAAACACCATGACTGAGAAGCACCAGCCATCCCAATTGTCAGCCATTCCTCCCTTCAAAAAAGTGGGATACTATGAGCTGTTTTTCTTCGGAGAACTTTCTTGGATCAGATAAATCCCGTTGTTATAACCTGGACTTTACGAATAAAAATTATTTTGATTGCTTTTTGGAAACTTTAGTAAAAGCTAATGCAGGTCCTGCAATACAGGACCCATACAATATTATCATAAAGATTAGTATCAAATCAACAAGCAATTGCTATATTTTGAACCATTCCCAGATTCTGAGAGGTCTTTATCACATGATGATAAGATTATTAGTCACTACAGATAAATAACTTGGAGATTTTTTTGGACTCACTCCTGCTTGAATAGCAGATAGAAGCTGTGTTCAAGGGTACTTTGTCCAACTATGGCTGTAAGCAGGGCTTTTTTTTGTCATAGAATGCCCAGAACGGGGTTCCGGCACCTTTTTTAGATGGAACCTTGTAGGGTAGGCAAGGCGGGTTGTATGATGTGTGTGAGTTCCGGCATCCTTTTTTTTTTTAAACAATAAAAGCACTGACTGTAAGTAAATCAGGAAGGATCAGTGATGGCAGTTCATGCCTTGATCACCAAGATTGGGCTACTGCAACACGCTTTATAACGTGGTTGCCTTTAAGATGACTTGAATGTATCAACTGGTACAGAATTCATTAACCAGACCTCAAATCAGATTTCCAGGGGGCTACCAAGCCTAATTTAAAGGGCTACTTATCCCTTGTAACAGCCCATAGAATGTAGTGCCCAATATATCAAGGGCTGCCTCAAATTCCATTTTGTGAAAGGTAAAAGAATTTGGGCCAGAAGGCAGGTCTTCTCTAAGGTGGATCATTCTCAGATACACTTATCCAATTCAGTTCTGGTCTTCTGGAAGGCCCTGAAAACCATCCCAACAATGAATAATAACCAACCTTTTAATTACATTAATTCTATTTAGTTGTGTTTGTTTTAAATGAGGGTGTGAGAATGACGATTAATGCTGCGATTTATTGGTGGTGCATCGTACAACGTTCCATTCAGAATCTGTTGATCCAGGAAGTATGGAAAAATAAATAAATAAAGGCATTCTTATTTGTGTATGGGCATTCGTGCGTGTGCCTACCATAACATCGCGCAAACGCTGCAACGCTCCTGTCATCTTGAATTATTATCTCACGGCGCTCACGAACCCAAACTTCCGGGGAGGTGGCTGTTCTTCAGGAAAGGTGAAACACCGCCGCAACTAACTAAAGTTGCCCAAACTCTGGAAGAACAGGCTTTACCGAGAGGGAAAAAAGTGAAAGGGGCTTCCCGCCGCGCTCCTTTCTCCGTCTCTCCGCGCGCTTCCCCGCCGAAGTCGAGCGCACCAGCCCGAGCGGACCCGCACTTGCTCTGCTCGAAACCACGCTCCCCCTCCCTCCTGTCCGCGCCTGGAGTCCGGCCGCCAAGTGGAGCGAGTTAATCGCAGCTCCCGAAGACGGAGGCGACCCAAATCTCGTCATGTTCCGCCAAATGCTGTCGGGCCGGCTGCCGCCCCGAATGTTGCCCCTCGTGGCCGCAGCCCTCCTCGAAGGGAAGGAAAGGAAAGAAACTGGCTTCTATCACTGGCGGGTAATGTGGGCTGTGATGTGACGGGCAGCTTTTCCCAAGCAGAAGTCCGCACGGGCGTAAGAAGTTGGCGGCCCGTCAATCTTCTTCCTTGGTTCCCCCCCCCCTCACCGAAAGCCTTCATTTTTTTTTTTAATCGAAGGAAGCGCATAAAACTGAGGTAGACTGAGGGAAAGGCAATCAGCCTTTAGGTTTAGGTGCAAGCAAAGGTTTATGATGATGATGATGATGATGATGATGATGATGATGATGATGATGATGATGATGATGATGATGATCATTGCACAGTCAGCCAGATGTTCAGACTGGATTTGGCATTTTGTCTACCTATCGAGTCCTTACCCAGGACCTGGGATAGGCAGATGTGGATGTTTGATGGTATTACAGATATCGTCGCAGGATGGAAGCAGTTCCTAGTAAGGCCGCCTTTTGCAATTGACTAATAGCGAATTTGTCAATGCCAATGGTGTTCAAGTGGTGCTCCAGTTGTTTTGGGATTGCACCCAAGGAGCCTATGACTATTGGTACTACCCTTGCTTGCTTTTGCCACAGTCTTTCTATTTCTATTTGTAGGTCTTTGTATTTTGTTATCTTCTTTCTCTTCTATTCTGCTATCTCCAGGCACTGCCACGTCCACTATTCAGACTTTTTTGTCTTTCTTATCAACAATTGTTAAGTCTGGGGTGTTATGTTGCAGGTGCTTGTCTGTTTGAATTCTGAAGTCCCAGAGCAGTTTAATTTTATCATTTTCTATGACTTTCTCTATTTTATGATCCCACCAGTTTTTGCTTACAGGCAAATGATATTTTTTGCAGATCTTCCAATTTATTATTATTATTATTATTATTATTATTATTATTATTATTATTATTATTATCATTCATCGCACAGTCAGCCAGATGTTCAGCCTGGATTTGGCATTTTGTCTACCTATCGAGTCCTTACCCAGGACCTGGGATAGGCAGATGTGGATGTTTGATGGTATTACAGGTATCGTCGCAGGATGGAAGCAGTTCCTAATAAGGCCGCCTTTTGCAATTGACTAATAGCGAATTTGTCAATGCCAATGGTGTTCAAGTGGTGCTCCAGTTGTTTTGGGATTGCACCCAAGGAGCCTATGACTATTGGTACTACCCTTGCTTGCTTTTGCCACAGTCTTTCTATTTCTATTTGTAGGTCTTTGTATTTTGTTATCTTCTCCAGTTCTTTCTCTTCTATTCTGCTATCTCCAGGCACTGCCACGTCCACTATCCAGACTTTTTTGTCTTTCTTATCGACAATTGTTAAGTCTGGGGTGTTATGTTGCAGGTGCTTGTCTGTTTGAATTCTGAAGTCCCAGAGCAGTTTAATTTTATCATTTTCTATGACTTTCTCTATTTTATGATCCCACCAGTTTTTGCTTACAGGCAAATGATATTTTTTGCAGATCTTCCAATGCACCATTGTTGCTACTTTGTCATGCCGCTGCTTGTAATCAGTCTGTGCAATCTTCTTGCAACAGCTTACCAAGTGGTCCACTGTTTCTTCAGTACTATTATTATTATTATAAATAATAATATGGGAGAATGGATTATAATACAGTCGGCTTCAAACTCACCTTTATCTTAGCTGAGCTTTGAGCCTTGAAGAAATTGGGCTAATCCTACTCCCCATTTTAGGTGAGCGACTCTTCACCCCAAAGAGATTAGCTGCTTCTTTACTTGATCAGGTTTTGTTTGCTGTTAAAGATCACATCTTTAGAAGCAAACATTCTAAAGGTGTAACCTTTTACATCTAAAGATTGCATCTTTAGAATTTAGAAATACTTTGAAGAATTACATCTGATACATGTTGCATGATGACTGCTGTTGAAGTCAACGTGTCCAAACCTGGCTTGGTGTCTTCCTACAGCACCACTTGTTCATATTTATAACCGGTGTACTGTGAATACTTCATTATGTATCCAGCACAGGTTTTTTTTAGATAAATTGGGTAGCTTCATAATCCTTCATAATTCATAATGGTCAGTACAAATTTCTTTTTTTTATGCTGACTTCAATGAAAGCTACTACTAATCAATAGTTTTTAAGGCAGATTCCATCATAAATTGCTGCTGGCCTGCCAGTTTGGCCAGGGTCATCACTATTCTTCTCAGTGGATGGGCTGACACCAAAAGGGGGCCCTGGTGTATTTGGTATTCCCAGTAAAAGGAATGAAATTGAGACATCAAATTGGGGTAAGGAGGCTTACCTTTTTTCAGATCCTGCCCAGGATCATAAAAACTTTACAAAAACAATAGGAAGATTTCCATCTATCGTATCTGGTAAAATGGTTGACTAACCATAACTTTCATTATAAATGGCAAAGTGTTCCTTAGCTTGAGATTGACTTTCAACGAATGGAAGTATCCTTGAAGTTTTCTTAACAGCAATATAGGACTAGTTTGCCACTGACTTTTTCAATGTTCCTGTCTAGTTTCAAATTCTCCCATCCTGATATCAACGTGGTCCAACTATTCTTATCTTTATGGGGGTGGAGGGGAATTACTTAAATCTGGCAAGATATCGTTACCTGCTGCAGCAAATTCTTGAGAGAAGTAAAACAGTTGGGAAAATATAAATAGAATTAGCGACAGGAAAGTAAATGTTTGTGACTATTATATACCATATAGATTTCCTTGCCTGGGAATTTAAATAACTGGATTTTGGAAACCTTTGAAGGATATGTACACACTTGATCTATTTCTGCTCGGCATGAGTTTAAACTTCTGAGGGTATTAGGTAAAAATAGCAAGGGGTTGATATTGCCTGTACAGCCATGTGTGTTATTTTCTACGGAGAGGTCATTAAGATAATTAAGGTCACCAGATATAGCAGCCCTTGCATGTTAATATTTGGATGAATTATTTTTGCAGCGTGAAAAGCACCCTTATTACAATCTCACTGTAAAAGTCCTGAGAGCCAGGAACATTAAAGGAACAGATTTATGTAAGTATCTGGAGATGTTTGGTTTCTCATTTGGATGCACCTTTATAATACATGTAGTAGAAAACCAACTGATTGGTGATGAACAGTTCCTTAAACCAGTAGTCCTAGTCATAACTAATAGTAAAGGGTAAGTATTTTCCTTGGATTTCACAGCTGTTGTGTGACCTCAGGAAAAGGCAAAGCTTTTTTTAAGAAGGATTAAGAGATGTTCCATGTTTGCCCTGTGTGTGTGTGTGTGTGTGTGTGTGTGTGTGTGTGTGTGTGTTTGAATCAGTTTTTAAATTCCTGCTAATTGTCTGCAAAAGTGACTGGCCCAAATTCACCCAGCTGGCTTTGTGGCTAAGGCAGGATTAGAACTCACAGTCTCCCAGTTTCCTTAACCACTACAACCAAACTGGCTCTCTGCTTGTTTGTTTGATAGTCTATATTTGCTCTGGAAGCTTTCTTTTGGCATATGATCTGAAGTATAGTATAGGAATAGGAAAGCATTTGTAGTCTGAGAATTGGTTGAACATAAAGGACCTAGGATACCTTGTACTGGATTAAGCATGGTTATTCTCCCCTAAATTTAGTCTGGAACTTGAATATGGTGTAATCACCAAGAGTCAGCCTGGCTCAAAGCTATCTTTATCATTACCTTTCAGAAAGAAGTGGAAGTCCTGTCCCTTATACAGAGAATTCTTTTTCCTAATAACAATGAGGGGGCTGGCTATGGTGTTTCTCTTCTTTTAAGATGTTCACACATTGTATACTTTTTTTTAAAACATTTTTTTAAACTATGCCCTTTCCTGTAATAATCTGACATTTAAATATTCCAAACATGTATCTAATCAGAGGTAGGCAATCTTGGCTCTTTTATGGCTCGTGGACTTCAGCTCCCAGAATTCCTGAGCCACTATGCTGGCTTAGGAATTCTGGGAGTTGAAGTCCACGAGTCATAAAAGAGCCAAGGTTGCCTACCCCTGACCTAAATCTAGAATAAAGTGAATAGGTAAAAAAAACAGAAAAAAATGTAAATGTGCTTTATGTAAGTTTGATTACTTAAATATGCCTTTTTCTGATGCTCAGTATGTCATGGTGAATAAATGATAATTAGAAGTATTTTTTCTGTAACAGTAGAATCGCAGTATCAGAAGATATTTGTATTTGATTACTAACAATGAGAATTTCAAAGAATATATTTTAAATCTTTAAGAAAATACTTCATCTCACTGTGGCCTAGAATATACAGAAAGCATAAAAACAAGTTTAATACTAATGAAAAGCAGTAGCAAAAGCGGGGAACTAAAATTATGAGTGAGTAAAAAAAATTAATATAATTAATATAATCAATTTAAGGAGAATTATTTTCAAATGTCAGAATACAGCTGAAGAGGAAAATAAGATGCATTTAAAACTTTTGAAAGGTCCACTAGAAGCAGCAGATAAGTAGACTTCTCTCCTTTTCTAGCTCCAGAAAAACATAATCTTACTTGATTTGAAAACTAAACTTTCATCTAAATTGAACAAAATTCAGAAAGTGTGATATAGAAATTAATGAGAATTGAATCACCATCTACTTAAGCATCATTCACAAATAGAATGTGGCTGCAAGTTATTTAAAATGGGATTTGAAAAATTATCCATTTTCAACTATACTTTAGACTGTAGAAGTTAGGAAGGACCAAATGTAAAAGTGGATGACTTTCCTAATTTAACAATCCTGTCCATATCTGTTCTTTCCATTTAGTGTCCAAAGCTGATTGTTACGTGGAATTGCGTCTGCCAACTGCATCACCTGTTGTTTATCAAACTCGAGTTATTGACAACTCCAGCAATCCGGAATGGAATGAAACTTTTCAGTACAGGATACACGATGCAATCAAAGTAAAGGATTCCACTCTTGAAATGGAACAATAAGTAGAAGGAAAAAACTTATATTTTTGGAAACCCCAAAAGTCCTAATAGCAAATCATATGTCAGTAACCTCCAATACGCTCCTCTGATTATGGTCTCTTATGACTGTTTCTCACATTCATTTTCTTGCTACAAAGTTACTCTTGGTGCCTGTCATGAATTATTATAACTAAGTCAAACAGTCTTAACAGGTCAGAGCTGTTCTTAAAATCAGATGAAAGAGAATCAGAATCAGAATTTTGCCTGCTTATTCTGGCAAAATTAATCCTGTGTTATACACACTATTTTGCATTTTGCACTTCTCATCAGCCTCAATTCCCAAATTGGACTACGACTAAGCAAAACAAAGGGTAGAGGACATCAAGAGGCAAGCGGACTTAGGTATAGCTCCGCTACTTCTGGCTCCAGACTCTATTAGATATGTGGTTACACCTGCCAGATATCTTAGTCAGTTGGAGTCAGTAAACCACCGCAAAGCATTCTCGCTTGCGTTTCCATTGGCCGTCCTGTACGGCAAGTATAAAAAGACACCATTGGCTGAAAGAATCTGCTCCTGTGGCTCAGGTGGAGACCATTGGACACATACTCCTTCAATGTTCCTTCTATAGTGCTATTCAGAAAAAACATATCCTCCCCAAATTGATAGGTATCCTGGTCATTTGGAAAGTATTTATCTCCAGTGGCTGCTTAAGGATGAGCAGGCAGTGATCATGGCACAGGTGGCTAGATTCTGTGCAGCAGCATTGGGGATTCGCCAGAAACATAAATAAACATTTTAGATCTTTTTAATAATCTTTTATAATTAATTTTATTACATGTTTTTATCCGGCATTAGACTATACTCAATGTATTTTTATTGTTGGGTCAGTATGATTCAGTTTTTCTCAAGCTAGCTAGTTTTTATTATACTGTCTGTAAAACTAGGCAGACCTTGGTCACCCACTGATTAATCATTAATTGTAATATATTGCTGTGTCTTCTATTTGCCTAATGATTTCTTCTTTCATCTAAGTCCAAGTACAAAACCACCTTACATAAGTGCAAAGCCACTTTACATAAGTGCCAAACTACCTAGAATTAAACAAAGGAGAAGAATTGTGTGTCTTTTAGAAAAAAAAATTAACAGAAAAGTTATTTAACACACATTTAAGTTCACATTCTGATAGCATCATAGTCTATCATGATAAAATAAGCTAACAAAAACACTTCAATTTTTGCTACAAACAAGAAAAAACAAAAAGTTTTCCAAAGAATGACTTGCCTACTTCATCTCTTTAAACATATCTTACTGCAGATAATCAGCTTGCCATACAGTTAATATAGGAATGCTTGCCTACTTTTAGGTATGACCTGCAGTGCAGAAGTGCAACAATTATGATTTAATTATTTTCTTATTTTTATCCACTCCTACTTATCAAATTCTGTGTCTGAGGAGTGGAATGGCAGATTGAAATCTGTTCTATTAAAAAGCCCAAAGCTATAATGGAGTAAGTAAAACTGGCAGTTCGTATATTTTAAAAACAAAACATTTTACTTTTGTTTCCTGGAGCATCATACTATACTTAATTCTTTCTCTACTTGTTAGCTTTTGTCTTTTTCCTGTTTTTTTTTTTTAGAACACGCTTGAACTGACTCTGTTTGATGAAGATGTTCTTATAAGTGATGAGCTTACTTCTGTCGTGTTTGATGTTACAGGGATTCAGGCCGGCCATTCATTGAAAAACACTTTCAAGCTAAAAGAAGTTAGTTTTTTTCCTGTTGCTCCATGCATTAAGAAGTCAGGTTTAAACTTGATTTTGCTTCTGAATACTTACATTAGCCATAAATAAAGAATATTTTAACCATTACATTAACTGTCTTCCTCCTGCTGCAGGGAGCAATCTATAGCTGAATAATGTAATTTTTGATGAGTTTTGATGGTTGAAGAACCAAATGGGATCCCTCAATTTGGATGTTCATTTGCATTATTTGGAAATTATGCAGCCCTACAGATTTTTTTCTAATCTCTCTGTTGTTGGTAGCTCTTGGGTTGACTTAATTTTCAAGGAATATAAAACTGGAAACAACATCTTCTTTATTATGTCAAGTTTATTTGCACTTTTTTATTAACTTTGCAATTGATGATATGCAATATATTTGGCAGACAAATGAAACTTCTGCTGGAATGTTTTTTTACTGAAATCTTATTTTGTCAAATTTATTGTAATGTTTGGATCAGAGCAGCCTGTGAAAATTATACAAATGTGTTCTGAATTATGTCTAGTCTTTAATTTTAATGTAATAATAATAGTAATGCTCACAGATAATATATTAATTTAATACCTATTTATCTCCAGGATAAGGAAGAATTGGATGTAGAATTTTTTATTGAGAAAAGGTAAGGACTGTTGTATTTTCCAGTCACATAATCTAGAGTTCTAGATTGGGAAGTCCTCTAATAAATTCATTTAAGACTTGCATTTAAAAGATTAATAGGACTAATATATTTTGAGGTTTTTCAAGTCTCCCATGGTTTCCCTTCATCCCCAAAAGGTGTTTAAGCACACAACCTTTATAAAACAAAATTGTGAAGTGATGCCACACTTGTAAACAGAAAGACAGATGTGTTACTTTATTGGATAGGAATAATTTCTGTGCAGAAGAAGCTCCTGTTATCAAACTAAAGAGCCTTGTTGAAACAAATTGTGTTTGTTTTGATCTTTGCCAAAAAAAGATTGCTGAAGCAAATCCTGCCTGATCTATGCAGGCATAGTTAAAAATCAGTGTTTGCCAAAGTAAAATAATAGGACACAAATGCTTGTGAACAATACCTTGATGTTGCCTGTTCAGATAAAACTTTGTCTGTGGAAAGAATGGAAAAAAATAATATTACAGTTCCTTCCTCTTTGGAGGCAAAAATAAATATCTTAATTGCTTGCAAATGGCATATGATTGCTATTGAGACTTGTGGGTCTCCCCCCACCCCATGTTATTTTTTCTGGAGGAGAAGTAAATAGATGATTGGTCCATTCATTGAAAACAATCTTAAGGTTTCATTTGTGCTGGTCCTCAATATGCAGGATCTGTAATTTTTTTAAAAACTGTTAATGGCAAAACAACTGTAGGAAATGAATTTTGGACTACAATGTATCATGTATGCTGGCTGGGACTTAATGGAGTTATCATTCATGGGAAACAAGTATCGCAATCTTGAGATATAAATTAAAGAGCTCAAAAAGAAAGAGAATAATTAATGTAAAATATTTTGTTGCTGTTCATGGTAATACTTTTGTATTCATAGTTCTGATCCTCCCGGTGAAATTATCACAAATGGAATCCTGGTGGTGAGTATTTAATACATTGGAGTAATGCCTACTTTATAATTATCATTTATTGTGGCATTGTAAAGTTAGAGCTTGTAGTCTTGACAGTAGAATATTTCTCAAATTCAAAGCATTTTTCATCTGCTACTGCTATTAAAATCTGAAATGTATAAAATTCATAGTAAGAATATTTATTGTCATCAACAAAGCAAAACTTGTAATTTTAATAAAGCATCACAGAATATTAAATTGATCACAAAAATCTTCTCCAATTATTTTATATCTTCATATAACCTCTTCTAGATTGACTTGTCTGTTCTAGAAAACTTCTGTACTAATAAAAAACTCTGGGACACGATTTATTTGAATAGTCAGTTCACTTAGAATGGCAACCTGATTAAACTTCTCAACAAACTCAGTTGCCACAAGGTGAAAACTCTGTAAATGAGTTTTCCAGCAAATAGACTTATACTTCATACAGATACAGAGGTAAATATCCCTTTCTCTGAGGTGAATGTTATTTTAGTAGGCTTTTTCCAAATGCAAGGCATTGCATTGTGTTACCTATGCCTGATAGCTATATTTTTTTTTGGAGTGCAAAACACATGAGAACAGTATACACCATTTTAAATGATCTTTAAATATAATTAATTAGCTAGTCAGTGGAAAAACCACACATACCATACTTTACATTCCCAAGCATGACAATTCAAACAATTTTTTTTCTGCATTAACTATTCTAGAACTTAATCAAATGGAGATCCAATTTCCAAAACCAATATTTATTTCTGATTATTTCTCTCCATATAGGCTTATCCTTGCCTTTACTTGCAAGGGACAATTAACAATGATCAAAATACAAAGATGAGAGAACAAGGTAGGTCTATTTTGTTATGTTTTCTCTTTCCTTATCATTTTATGATGGATAATTCATTACTCCGCTTGTATCTAGGAACTCAGTGAATTAATAGAGATGCAGCACTTTAAATGGAGTGAAATTCAAGTGAGGTGATTCTAAAAAAGAACAGTGGAATCAGACCAAATGAAGGATAATTTTATTGGTTACATAGTTTTCGCAGACTAAAAGAAGGCAGGGGTGTGAATGAATGAAAATTAGAAGTATGTGTAAGAAAGAAAAAACAACTTGTGCTCAGTTAGTTTTGTGGACATGTGAAATTTTCTTTTGAATCAAAGTTATGTTTGTTTTGGTGGGCTTCTTCTCTTTATATGTATGATGTAACTGGGTGAGTCTGCATGAATTTTTTCTCTAAAATTTGCATCATGTCACTCTTTCTCCAATCTATAAGACAGAGATAATCTTATTTTGCTATTTTATTTTGCACGGGTGTGTGATCTTCTTCAGGAATTTTCTTCCCTTTCTGGTGATGTATTCCCCCTCCTCCACCATTTAGGAATTAATGAAATGCTATATAAACATGGAATAAAGATGATAATCTATTTATTTTAGAGAAAATCTCAAAATTTATGTGTGATGCTATTTTTTCTTGATTATAATACTCTTAGAAAGAAAAGTTAGTTAACAGAATTACCTTCCACATTTAATTAAATTTAAATGTTGTTTCTTTAATTCAAATACAATGAATATTTCAATTTAATAAATTGTCAGTTATATATTATATGAATTAATGTTCTGCATAATGTAACATGGTGCCTCAGGAAGCCTTTCTCAAACTTTTTACCCTGCAGGTACACTTGGAATAATATTCAGGTCACAGCAAAAATTACATAAAAATTGCCAAAAATATGAATACTTCGCAATACAATTCTTACCTACTGTAGAATGTAAAAAAAAAAAAAATTACAGTTACAAGAACTGCAAAGTGGCAGGCCAGCAGCTGAGTTGTGGCATGTAAAAATTCCCAGCATTTGAGTGCTAGCATTGTACATTGTGTGAAGTTCAAAATTTTTTCCCCCCAATTACAATCTCATAGATCTCCTAATCACCTCTTGTTGAATCCCAGTTGACAATGCTGCCTCAGGTGATCGCACTTTCAGTGGAAATGTTTAAACAGAGGCTGAATGATGTGTCAGGGATGTGTATTAATTAGTGTAGACATTGGACAGAATGTTAGACTAGGTGATCTCCAAGGTCTCTTTCCACTCATACATCTATGATTCTATGGTCAATTAAGCAGAGGTTAAAATCAGCTATACAATATACAGTAAAACTGTGCCATTTTTCTCTTCCTTCTTTGGATTCCCTCCTGTTTATAGTCTATCTTTGTGGTGGAATGTAGTCTGGATTCCCAGGAGAGAGGGACTGCATTCCAGAGGACCAATAGATGCAAAGTTGAGATAGTTTGGTTGATAGAAAGAAAGTCAAGATAGATCCTCCTTAGAAGTTCTTAGAATATATCTTTTAATAATGCAAGTAGTTGCCTTAGTTTGGCAAGATTTCTGTCTATAGGTGAGGGACAATAAAGAAAACTAATCAGAAGAAACTTTGCATGTCTTTCTTGGTTTTGGAGTCTGACAATCCTGTTTTTTCCCTCAATCATATATATATATATTCTAAATTCTTACTGTCCTTTTAGAAAGCAGTCAGTTCAGGCTTTCACTTCCTGGATCTTATGAGAAACAGTTAAGTGAGCCATGCAAGTCAAACCCCGATCAGGCCCGTGGGACCCCATTTGTCTTTCACATAGGCAAACAGATGTGCCCAGAAATGAGTGTGGAGCTGGAAAGAACTATTACAGTCTTTCAGGTGAGAAATGGATTGCACATTCAGCTTTTACAATGCTTACAAATATGCTGTCCATATGAAATATGCTGTGTCTGTTTTCAGGACGGAGTGAGTCCTGAATTGGAAGAACACAGTACTGTTCTTGGATCAGGGACTATTCCTTTGAATTTACTACCTCTGGGAAAGGAAGTTGATATAACTGTGCCACTTGGAAAGGTAACATTTTTTTTTCTACTATAATATATTTCATAGATTGCATCACCTAGTCAGCAATTCATTTATTTATTCATTTATCAAATTTATGTAACTTTCCCCCTTAACCAATGTATTCTGGATGGTGAACAGGAACAGGAAAAAAGATATAGTGAACAGTCAAAAATCAATAAAAAGGTTATTTTTTTTAAAAAAAATATCCAACAGCATAAAGCATACGCAAGCTGCGGTTTGTTGGCATTTTGGCCCAGCCTCTGGGGGAAAGCCAGGTCAACAAGATCTTTTGTAAAATTAATTACTGAATCAGTGGTTTTTTTTTTTTTTTCTTGTAACCTCTTTCAGAATATTTTGTTTTTCCTTTTAGGGACTAAGTGTGGATATAAAGGTGAAAGCTGAAGAAATGTGAGTGAATCCTTCTTTGCAGATGGGGACTGGCTTGAGCTTACAAACTTTCCTTGGACATTGCTCTGGGGCTTCATTTTCATTTTTTTCTATTTATAGCTGTAAATCAAAGAAAAGTCACTAGGAGTCAAGTGACATTCAAATACTACTACTACTACTACTACTACTACTACTACTACTACTACTTGCATTTGTGTTGAAACTGAACATTAAAGATTTTGCAACAAAATCTCCCAATGTCACTTCTTTGCTTGTCAGATAAATATATTTTCCTTAAGATCGATAAATAGTTCAATAGACAAATGGATATCCTTTCCCTCTTCCGTCTTTTTTCTCTCTCTCAGTCTAATGTCCTGTCTATGTGCTTTTCACTTTGTTCCCCCCCCCACTTTTTGAACATGGCCATGATTAATTTTAGGATTTTTAAACTAGGCCTTTGGGTTTTTGTCTTCTACTAATTAACAACAAAATTTATTTCCCTTTTATTACTTACACCTGCTGATTAAGAATCTTATCCAATATTGAGCAGTTGAAAGT
This sequence comes from Crotalus tigris, assembly GCF_016545835.1. Taxonomy (NCBI): domain Eukaryota; kingdom Metazoa; phylum Chordata; class Lepidosauria; order Squamata; family Viperidae; genus Crotalus; species Crotalus tigris. The sequence goes on along the minus strand of NW_024096464.1, from coordinate 534,069 downwards.
TTTTATTGATTAAGGAAATTTATATTTAGATATATTAATGAATGAATTTATTTGAATTTAATTGATTATAATTTCTACATAGAGAGGGAAGTTTTAAGAAATATTGTGTGAATTGTATATATATAATGTTAAGCTTCTGTTGGTGTAAAATAGAAAAATAATCCAAAACTATCCAAAATTGAATCTTATTTCTTATAATTTTGTCCATGATTCAGTCTCAAATTTTTAAAGTTAGAATGATATATTGCAATATATTGGAAATATATTTGTGTTGCTGTTACTTGGAATATTTGTTACTGGTGTTCTTTTATTAGTAAACTAAAAATTTTCATATGACTTCATCTGATCTGGATTGGAGTGTATAAAAGCAGACTATTGCTTGATTCAGTTCACTATTGTATATCAGCTGGATTTAGGAACAGGAATCTTTATTTATAACTTTCCCATTTTCTGAATTGAGAAATAATTGACAGATTTTTCTCCAGTGGTACTGCATGGAATATGAAACTTTTCAAATATACATTCTCATTTCCTTGCCTCTTTTCAACACTATTCTCTAAACCAGCACACAAGATCTTGATGTACGTCTTGGTTTTGATCTCTGTAAAGAAGAGCGAGAATTTTTGGAAAAAAGAAAGAAAATTGTATCTAAGGCACTAAAGAGCATACTCAAATTGAGAGAGGACCTCAGTAATAATGAGGTATGTCACTTAATCAGAATTAGTGAAGTATGTATACTCATTTATAATTAGACATAGTTTAAGTGAGACATTGACTCTCAAAAATACTATGTTTTATAAAAGTTCTTCAAATATACTATCACATTATATTAATAAGGAGTGTCCTCATTGACTTTTTTTCATAACAATTTAAGCTTTCTCCCCTCTTGTTTTTATTTAAGGTGCCTGTTGTAGCAGTCCTAGGATCTGGGGGAGGGATAAGAGCACTGTCATCATTTTATGGAAGTTTGCTTGGTCTTCAGCAGCTAAATCTTCTGGATTCTATTACATATCTTTCTGGAATTTCTGGTTCTACATGGTATGTATCTATGGTAGGTATTTCTTATATTGAAACTATAGTAACAAGATATTGTTTTGATCTTTGGAGCATTTGCTAAAATCATGTTTCATTCTATTGCTTCAACAAGTACATAATTAGCCAAAAACATAGATTCTTACAATAATAATGTTCCTTTTCTTGTCTAACTATTGTTTGGATATGCTCTTTTGGATTGCACAGTTCTGGGCCTTTATATGCACTGTCTACCTCTCCTTGGGTCTAGAAAGGTTATTAATTTCTTTGTTTTTATGCCTTACCTATTTACAACTCTATGAGATCTTTTGAAAAAAACAGATTTTTCAAAATTTGGTTATTCTCCAATGATTCTGCTATTTTTATTTTCTCATTTTGGAGGCCAATGGTATGACAGATAATATGGTGCCCATACATATGCTGGATTGCATGACTGGAACAGCCCATAAATGGCCTCAATCAGGGATGGGCAATTAATTTTCCCAAAGGGCTACATGAGAATCTGTGGCTGATTTGGAGGGCTGCTACTGCTACTCTGCCCCCACTGTTGCCACTTCTGCCAAATCGCCCCCACCACCCCTATGCCCCACTGCCTCTGCTGACATATCCCGCCTCCTCTGCTGTCCTACCCCTGTCACTACTACCATTGCTCTCTCAGCGATCCATGGGCCAGACTGGGATTGCCTGCAAGCTGTAAAATGCCCAGGTCTGTCATTAATATATAATGCGGTCAACCTCATTTTAGCCTTTCCTAGCCTATTTTCTTCTTAATACAACTGTAGAATATGATTGTTTAGCATTTAATTAGAGGTTGATGAAAAGACCCATGAAATTGTTTAACTATCACCTTGCCTTGAAATGGTGCATTCCATGCACTGGTCTAAAACAAGGCTCATCTGTTGATCTTTGGTCTTGTAGCTCTATCAGTTTACCACTGAACAGGTAAACATGATTGTTGTCTATTATTCAGAAAACAGAAAACAAGAAAACTGCTTCTTGTATAAACAACTCAAATAAAACAAAAAATGTATAACCTTTGGATTAATACTCACCCCTCTAAAGAGTTTCATTGCTACAATAAGACATGGGGATTTTTCCCCTCTCTTATGAGAAGTTTTGGACTTGGGAAACAGGTTTTCAGCTATATTTAAATCATTTCCTGCAGTGTTTCAGAGTGTACCCATCTAATGCTAAAGATCTGAATCAAAATAAAAAAATCCCTTAACATCAAACGTACACAAGACCTGGCAAGGACATTGTTTTAAAGTATAGTAAAAAGTGAGGCTGAGATGTCACAGTTTTTCAGAAGCTCAATAGTAAACAAAGCAAGTATAGGTATACCAACAAAAAGTTAAAATAGTTGTCTGGGATTAATTTTATTTCCTCTTAAGAATCTTAGAGTAGTTTTTCAGCTTGGATGTTATTCTTCATGAGTTTTTTTTTTAAAGAAGACATTTGTATCTCTCCAGGATTTCTATTTTTATCTATTAAATAGTTAAGCTCAATGCTGTTGTATTGAATTAGTCATCAACATTTTTGTAGGTGTTTATCAGTATTGTATCAAGACCATGAATGGTCACAGAAGGACCTGAAGGATCCAATCAGCAATGCGCAGGATAAAATATCCAGCAGTAAAGTAGCAGCTTTCTCCTCAGAACATATGAAGTACTATTTCCAGGAACTGAATGCTATGGAAAATGCTGGGCGGAAAGTATCTTTCACCGATCTGTGGGGCCTTATTGTTGAGTACTTCCTGCAACAGAAGGTGAGATTTATAAATTTGGAATCTTTATTATTTACCTTCTTCGAGAACTTAGTGTTGTAAATTCCTTCATATTTGTTGCTGCTTGAACCATACTAATACTCTTTTCTGTTTGAAATTCTAAAACAAACAGAAATTCTAGTAACTGCTTATTTTAAAAGTACTAATCTCAAATATCAGTCCAATTCTGAATTGAATATTTAAATGATTGAAGGCAGGATATAGACCATGAATATGGGAAAAAAAAAAACAGCTTTTGCCTTGGAGAGTGTTTTTTCTTTTGAGGCAAGACATTGTCACTACATGCCCAAAGAGGATAAAACAAGACAGGTGGAACAAGCTTTCTTGTTGAGAACTGCCTGTTGAAAAAGTGCAGATTTTCATTAGACACATTTTGCTGCTTTACATATAAAAGCAGAAAATATTGCAAAGCCTAAATCTCCAGATATTTTTTTTCCATCTAAAGGAATATTCATAGAGAACTGTGGTTTTCTATCTAAATCCAAACAAGTGTTGATCATTAGTTGAAAAGAGTCCTGTTCATAGGCATGATTAGCAATAAATCACTTTAATTGGACCTTCATGTGTGGACCTGATCTTTTATGCTTGACATCTAATCAGGAGGAACATATTGGGTGTGTCTTGTTCTCTCACTGAGATTGTAGGTGTCTAATATATCCCAAAGGTGCTTTTTCAAGAGGCAACTGGACTTTCTTGTTTTTCTTTGAAGACATTTCACTTCTCATCCAAGGAACTTTTTCAGCTCTGATTGGGTGGTGGGGAATGGAAGGATTTATATTCCTTCCAGACGGCTGGTCATTTGCATTCTTTTAGAGAGTTATTGAGGCCACTTGGAGGTTTATCTGTGTCCTCAAGGTCACCAGTTGCCCGCTTGAAAATGCCTTTGGGATCATGACCTGGATGACTGAGAATCTCCATAGACATTTATCTATGCACTGAGCTGAAGAAGCTTCTTGGATAGGGAAGCCAAACATCTTCAAAGAAAAACAAGAAAGCCCAGTTGCCTCTTGAAAAACCACTTTGGGACAACCATGACCTGGATGACTGAGAATCTCCATAGACATGTGTCTAATATATATCCATAAGGTATGAGCTCTAACTTCACTGCAAAAATGATATATCCTGTGATTCATTTTTTTGTTTAGGAAGACCAGTCAAAATTGTCTGACCAACAGGAAGCTGTGAAATATGGACAGAATCCCTACCCAATCTACGCAGCTGTTAATGTGAGGCCCAATGTTCGTGGTGATGACTTTGCAGGTATAATAAGGCAGGTGTATTTCTTTCTTATAAAATTCAGGACAGATTTTATCTTCTAGGACAGTGGTTCTCAACCTGTGGGTCGGGACCCCATTTGGGGTCAAACGACCATTTCACGGGGGTCGCCAAACAAGGCTGTCCGCCATTTTTTCCCTTTTCCCTAGCTGTCCTACTCCCTCTTATTGGTGGCCACACCCACTTGGGGATCACCACAACATGGGGAACTGTATTATGGGGTCACGGCATTAGAAAGGTTGAGAACCACTGTTCTAGGATGTCTTTAGAATTAGCACTTTTGTAGCAGTTGCACAATATTGCAGAGTGACCTTGTTGTATAGTCTTTATTCTAATGATCATGTGAATGTAAAGACTGGACTTTTCACTTGAATTGGAACACAGTGATTTTGCTTAATGTTTTCACTATGCTGGGTGTTTTTCTTTTTAGAGTGGTGTGAGTTCACACCCTATGAAGTTGGATTCCGCAAATATGGTGCTTTTATTCGAACAGAAGATTTTGATAGTGAGTTTTTCATGGGACGATTGATTAAGAAGCATCCTGAGCCCAGGATCTGCTATTTGCAGGGTACGTATTTCAGAGCTTATTGTACTTAATCCAAAGGCAAATCCATAAATAAACCATGGGCTACTATAGTGTGTGGAAATAGCATGATATTAAAATCTGAAGGCTGAACTCATTCCATCTATAGCCTCTGAATACTTTTAGTACTTTAGCAGCTATTATAAATGAACCTTCCTCCACCCTGCTCAATTCAAACAAACCAGCGAGCATTTTTTACATTCCACATTGTTTTATAACAGCACAACAAAAGCCACATGTTTCTAATGGCCCGAATGGTAAATAGATGCTGTATTTGAGAATAAAAACAATTTATTTGAAGTAAAAGTTTCATCTCACGCACTAGTGAAACTTGCACAAAGTATTTCTTATTTGATTTTAAAGCTGTCCTTTATTAAACAAAACAAAATCCAATATGTGACGATGATGAGAGTTGTAATTCCAACATTTGGAGAATGAATTGAGGAAAGGTATTAAAATTATACAGCTGTCAGAGGTAAATCTCAGATTGAACCTAATTCTTTTTTTTATAATACAAGTTTTATTAGTTTTTCTTTTTACAACCAAATGCTTGAGAAACAACGTGGTGACAGGGTAATCAATTATGCCAAAACAAAATCATACATATGTAATTCAAATTAACTCATTAAAGACTCCCTCTCTGTTTCCTCAAATAATATATTGTATTCAAATTAATATGTTTTTCAATATAATTCAATCAATCCAAACAATCATCAATAGCATTTCATTTATATAAATCAAAATCCTGTATTGAGCTTTACTGTTTACAGTTACCATATTCCCATTTGGCTTAGATAACCATATTATTAACACTTCAGGCATCTTTCCTTTCCCTTTTCCTTAACATAATCAGTAACTCATTTATTAATATCATTTTTTCTTTTATCAAAAATCCCTCTTATTCCCCTTGCTTTACAAAATAGCTTTCCTTCCTAGAAAACAAAAATATTGCTCCAAACAATATATTTCTAATCTATTTTAAATCTATAATCTATCAATCAATCAAAATCTATATAATACTTTTAACCCATTCAATAACATTTAAATCCAATCCAAATTACTGTTATATCCTCCATGCACATATTAGTACAAAAAGCAAACATCTTTTCACTAACTTCATATTTAATTAGTCTTTCTGCAATCATAATCTCTGGTATCTTATTTGCCAAACTTAAACTTTAAGTCAATCCATGTCTAAAAAACTTTTAACCCATTATATACCATTTTAGATCACACTCTTAAATCTTATTCTAGCTTTCTTTTTTGCCAAGCCAGTTTCCATAACAAAGCTTCTATGTCAACGAATAAGTTTCTTTTTATTCCTTGTGGTAGCATTTGAATCAGGGAAGAGCATCCCCTCTTCTGTTTTAGAGGCCTGCGTCCTTTGTAGGTAGCCCCTTGTTGTTTTAAAGATTCAAGTCTCGACATTTGACTCTGCTGAATAGGAGACTCACTCCTGACCAATTTTGTAGTTAATAGTTGGTTAACAACATTGTCATAGTTCTTAATCAATTGTAATTGCAAGTCCATTTCTGTTAATTTTGAAGGTATAGATGGTTTAATTACAATCATTTTTTGATCATCAAAAATCTCAAAAGGTTGTATATAAGATGAAATAGAATCCTCTTTAATGATGAATGGTTCCTCTTCTATTGTTTTTCGTCTGTAGAATATTCAGATAAGATCTGAAAATCGGTTTGTAAGTTCAAGATAGAATTTCTGTTTATTATTTCTGTAGTACTCTCTCTTATTTGGCAACATATTTGCTCAGTAGCTTCATAGATTTTCTCCAGTATAAGTTTACAGTTGAAATGTAAATAAGATTTCTCCATTTTAATGGTAACTAGGACCAGACCTGTTATCTTTTAGTGGAGGCTATATTCAAAAACATTTAGCCAGTGTCCACCCCCATAAAACAGCTGTTGTTTCTTTGTCTTTTCCTTTATGATAACCTGAAAGTCAAAGCCAACTCATCACTAGACAGAAAACAAAGACAGTTATAGTTTTAAATTTCTCCACAAAGTGTCCTCAGTAGACTATAAAATACTCTTTCCAGACACCAAAGATAAGGTTGTCAAAGTCAGAAAAAGAAAGAAAAACAAAAATAAAGTAATATTTTTAGCATATATGCTGAATCCAGCAATAAAGTTCAATAGTAAGAATCTTTTCAAGACCCCAAAGTAGATGAAAGTCAAAAAATAGTCAATTAGATTCAATTTTCATTCCATTTCACAGCTTTCCTTCCCTCACTAGCACACGCCGCTCTCTTAAAACAGGGAAATAGTTCCCCCAAAAATGCTTTTTGCAGTAAACCAAAAGGAAAAAAAGGACTAAGAGAGGAAAGGAAAAATCTCACCTGGATCAACCACGGTGGTTCTTTGCGCTTAGATGTTCTTCTGACTTCTGGTTACAGCAGCATTTTACTGGCCGATCTTTCCTCCATCGGTCCTAAGGAGCAATCTCGGACCGTGGAAGAAGCTGCCGCTCTCCCACGGTTGACAAGGACCTCCTCAATGGTAGCTGCCCTTCCAGGGTGGCTTTTCGACCCGATTAAGGGTCTACCGGCAGAGGGAAATCAGCCGGCGAAGAGAGCAATCTCTTTGCACGGCTGCAAACGCCATGATCCGGAACCGGAAGTCCTGATTGAACCTAATTCTTTATATCACTTTTTTAAAAGCTTGAATGTTTCACTTTTAATAATAATAGCTACTGGCAGACTTTGCTATCTCTTAACTGATAAACAATACAGCATATTTCAGACAGAAAGTGTAATCTTCAATTTTTTGAAGTGTAAATATGGTACACTAGGATACACAATCTTTTAAATTAACCAAACAACTAGTTACATCCAGTGTCAGGCATTAACAGTATCTTTAAATGTGTTCTAATCTTTCTGTTAGTTTATCTCTGAAATAACCTTGCCTGTTAACTCTTAAGGCTACAGAAGGGCATGCATAAATTAAATTAAAGTCTAGTTCACAGTACCGCTTATAATATGCCTAGGTTCAAACCCTGTTTTGTGTACTCTATAGGGATGTGGGGAAGTGCCTTTGCTGCTAGTCTGGACGATGTCTGTCTGAAGGTAGTTGGCTCAGGATTCAGCTTTCTGGAATCATTGGGAGATGTAATCAAAGTAATTGGTAAGCAAGGCCAATTTGCATACTAATTAACACTGTAATGCTAGATTTTATTTTTAGGTATGTGAACTTTTTCATAACTATGACTTTGCCATGGACGTGGGCTGATGTGAATGATCCAAGCAGAGTGGAGGCATATATGCCTATGAAATATCTAACCCTTCCTTTCTAACAAGTCCAAAGGGAGCTTGTTCCTACCTAAGCAGTTCTGGGCTTATGATTTTGAAAGCAGAAATACTGGTCTAAATAATTACTCCCATGTTTGTTTTCTAACAGCTATTTGTTTTTTATCCTACCTTTATTATTTTTATAAATAATTCAACACAATAATATCTCAAGACCATACCTAATACTCCTTCCTTCCTCCTCCTATTTTCCTCACAACAACATCCCTGTGAGGTGAGATGGGCTGAGAAAGAGTGACTGGCCTAAAGGTACCCAGCTGGCTTTCATACCCAAGGCAGGACTCCCAGAGGACTCCTGGTTTCTAGCCTGCTGCCTTAACTGCTGGATGAAACCGTTAATTTTGTTTCTCCTTATTTAATATCATTCTTGAAAAACTGCTCCCTCTTCTACCCTTTTGCTTCTAAATCCCTCACCACCCCCATGCTCCCAAATACATAATTGAAACATGACATTTTCATTGTGTATTCTTCACTATTTTTGAGGAGAACTTTTTTTTTAATCTTGGTGTTATAATTTTGGGTCATGTTTTTACTCCTATTTTAACTGCCAGAGGACTTTTACTCCTGTTTTTTTTTTTTACAACTGGCCAAAGTGTGTGTGTGTGTGTGTGTGTGTGTGTGTGTGTGTGTATGTATGTATGTGTGTGTTTGGGGTGAAAGGTTGAAAATTTGATTCCAACTCTTAAGCTGGTTGGGGAAAGATGTTGCCTTCATAAACCCAGAAATTGCCGATCCCTGCTTATGTGGATGATGCAGCTGAAATCCAGTTGTTGCAGTCCCTCATAAAAATCTTCATATTAGCTCAGCGTAAATGTTTGTAAGATATCCAGGAATATGGATTTTATATCCCAGAGTAGCCTTTAGTCTTGCTTCTGTCTTGGAATCAGATCCAAGCTTAGTGGGTCTGCTAAGCTTCCATGTCCAGATGAGATCAGAAAATGATTTGCTCACCAAAATCATTATAAAGGACGAGAAAATGTAAATAGTGTTCATAATAGTTGAAATACCTGATTACTCCAAAGCTGTTAATATCTCACAGGGTAGATTCAATAAGTAGATTTGAACTGTTTAACCATATTTAGTATTGTCTGTGATTGCAGATGACAGTCGACGATTCCATTTCCGGGATCCTATGAGGTTGAAGACACGTCTGGTTATACCAGGTGGACCCTTACTACAGATTTTCCAGGACTTCTTCAAGTCTCGTGTAACTGCTGGTGAAACATTTAATTTCATGCAAGGCTTATATCTCCACAGAGATTATATCAGTTTCAAAAAGTTTGTCATCTCAAAAGGTAATTTTGGATTAGTGAGCCTCCGTCAGTTTGTGGATATGTGTGTATAAATGGGAGGAAGAGAGTAATCTGAATAACACAAGGTTTTCAAATTAAATATGAAATACATGCACATTAAGCAAATTAACCTATTAATGAGATAGTTAGATCTAAAATTTAGCCAGTTACCCCACCCCAATAACTTTCTTTCAGTTCTAAAATATTTTTGATTACATAGAGGGTTGTAGTTTTTGTGCCATTTCATTGGTAAGAATGAAGTATATTGCTTTTTTTCAGAAACACACTTAGATGCTTTTCCTAACATGTTGACTCCGATGGAAGAGAATCTTTACTTAGTAGATGGTGGCTTTTCTATAAATTCTCCCTTTCCATTGCTAATTCAGCCAGAAAGAGATGTTGATGTGATTTTATCATTTAATTATTCTTGGGAAGCACCATTTGAGGTAAGACTCATAAGTACAAAATGAATTGTTCTTTGCTTTAGTCTTTGTGTTTCCAATGTACATCCATCCCAAGGTACTTCATCTCAAAGACCATCTTCCTTCAAGATGTTAATTTTATTTTATGCATATATTAAGTTGGCTTAAAGTTAGTAAGTATATATATATTAAACATTTTGAATTGCACTTATTTGGGGGGAATAGGATGAGCATTTTTATTGTTTTAAAAACCTGAAAATCACTATTAAATTGTAATCATAATACAAGAATCAGGAACAACAGATAATAAATTATGCCTATACTACTAATTTTAATCTTTTTTATAATACATACTATTTATAATATACTTTTAGTTTAATTTTCTAATTTAAGGGGAAAACTCAACAGTGGCCACAGGATTGGAAAAGGTCAGTTTACATACCAATTCCAAAGAAAGGTAACGCCAAAGAATGTTCAAACTATCGCACCATTGCACTCATTTCACATGCAAGTAAAGTTATGCTTAAAATCCTACAAGCTAGACTCCAGCAGTATGTGGATCGAGAACTACCAGAAGTATAGGGAGGATTTCGAAGAGGCAGAGGAACTAGAGATCAAATTGCCAACATACGCTGGATCATGGAGAAAGCTAGGGAGTTCCAGAAAAACATCTACTTCTGCTTCATTGACTATGCCAAAGCCTTTGATTGTGTGGATCACAACAAATTGTGGCAAGTTCTTAAAGAGATGGGACCATCTTATTTGTCTCTTGAGAAACCTATATGCGGGTCAAGAAGCAACAGTGAGAACTGGACACGGAACCACTGATTGGTTCAAAATTGGGAAAGGAGTCCAGCAAGGCTGTATTCTGTCACCCTGCCTATTTAACTTATATGCAGAGCACATCATGAGAAAGGTAAGGCTAGATGAATCAAAAATTGGAATTAAGATTGCTGGGAGAAATATCAACAACCTAAGATATGCAGATGATACAACTCTAATGGCAGAAAGTGAAGAGGAACTAAAGAGCCTCTTGATGCGGGTGAAGAAGGAGAAGAGCCTAATGCTGGGAAAAATTGAGGGCAATAGAAGAAGGGGACGACAGAGAATGAGATGGCTGGATGGAGTCACTGAAGCAGTAGGAGTGAGCTTAAATGGACTCAAAAGATGGTAGAGGGTAGGAAGACCTGGAGGAACATTATCCATGGGGTCGCGATGGGTCGGACACAACTTCGCAACTAACAACAAGAATAAAACCAAAATATTAAGACTTTTCTGGAGATGAACTCAAATTTTGAATGTGGTACAAATTCATATATTAAATGGTAGTCTAAAAATGACTTCCAACTTAAATTAAATTCAGTGTTAGATTTCTTTTATGATATAGAGGTATTCTAGACATTGAAGTCTAATTCCACAATTTAGCCATTCTTTCTGCCCAGTCAGATGCATAAAATATCTTTGTAACACTACAAATGTATATAGCCAGTTCAGTATACTTTATAGGAATATATGGTTTAATGAAACTTATTAAGAATATTGAAGATTTGAAAAGTATGTTCAGTTTTTATGATTACTTTTATTCTAGTATAAATTATTCTTCAGAACTGTTAAGTTTTGTGTACCACTGTTTTGTGCTTCTTTCTAGCTTAGATTTATAGGAGCTATTCAGAAAATAATTTATATTCTAGTTATATTGTAGTTTAGGAGAATAATATTGGTTGAGTCCTCTTTATAGACAGTCATTACTGTTGAAATCATCACTTTGGAAGCTAGGTGATTGTGAAAAAGACACATAGTTATCAGTAGGTGAATTGAAGTCCTTTTTAAAAATTCTGTCCGATTATTTCTTTGGTGGATATTAGCTTGGTATTGTGGTCAGATATGGGAAAAAACTCTAATGATTGCTTAAAAATTCTGTGACTATAGATCTTGGAGTTAACTGAAAAATACTGTAGAGAACGAGACATTCCTTTCCCACAAATAATTTTTAATAAAGAAGATGAAGAAAGTCCTAAGGAATGTTATATGTTTATGGATGCTGAGAACCCAAAGGCTCCCATAGTCCTTCATTTCCCTCTGGTTAATGATACATTCCGTAAATATAAAATGCCAGGTATGAATTCTTTAAATTTTTAATGTATCTTGCTATCAATTACAGCAAAATGTTGGATTGGTTGAATATTTTGAACTCAGACCTTGATTTTGTAATAAATTGGTTGTACAAAACATCAAAAGCTGTCTATTTGGATGAGGAAATAAACTGGAATAGAAGATGATCATGGAAGCTTCTTTGGACAATGCTGTCTCCCTCAGTTAAGAAATGGAGATGAACACCACCCCCTAGAGTCGGACATGACATAATTTACCTTTTTAAATTAATTAATGAGATGTTCCAAAGTAACATTTTCCAAATTTTAGCGTTCAGTTGATATTGGACTATAGCCCCCCATGATCCCATCTTCCCTATGCTTGGAAATAAAACTCTAGTTCAGTATTTGGGGAACTGAGGTGATGAAAGGCTGTTCTAAAAGCAGCAGTATTTGCACATTATACAGAATCTATCCCATATGCCTTTTAACATTGTGAACAAATTTGTTTTATAAAGCAGAAACACGTATGGGACACAGGAAAATTGCTTCCTTACAAAGAATGATGTTAAGAGATATTTCACAGGGGTGTTTTATAAATGAAGTGTACTTGTAATTGTGGTTTTATCAGGCACATCATTTTCTTGTTCCACTTGGAGTAAACATGGTTGTACATTGAGCGATAGATCTAAGCACTGATAATAGCCACCTCTCAGAGAAAAGCTAATATTTAATGCTCACAGAATATATGTTCTTCCGTCCTCTATTTATAGGAATAGAACGTGAATCAGAAGAGGATAAGACTTTTGCTGATTTTCAAATTGAAGGAAAAGATTCACCATACAGGACATTTAACTTTACCTACACAGCTGATGAATTTGACAGACTAGTACAATTGAATTGCTATAATGTCCTTAATAACATGGATGCTATTTTGAAAGCATTACGACTGGGTTTAAGCAAACGAAAGGAAAAAGCAGGACCCAAGTGCTTCCTTGAAAACTTATTATGAAGGAATTTCAGTTTTTTATGGAAGATTTCAGAAGGCCTAACAAACTTATAAAATATCCTTTTAAGGAAATTACAGATTTATTTATTCCTTTGGAGTAAGAGGTCCTTTTATATATTTAAGAAAATCCAGAGACATATTATGTCAGTTGCAGCTAATTATTGGGTAGATGCACCCAATTATTCAGCCATAGTTTATTTTAAAGTCTCCTAGAATTAAGTTATTTCTTTACTGGTGTGATCTATAGAGTTTTATTTTCTAATGAATTGGTAGTTAAACACTAATGAAAAAGTTTCTAGTTTCCTGAACTTCCCATGATCAAAATGTGAAGAAAACTAGGTGCTGAATTAAATTTATTTTTGATTTTATAAATGAAACGGGTTCTTCCAAAAGATATCCTTCCCCTCCTCGCAAGATGGCAAAGACAGTCTCCTAGCTGAACTTTGCAACTTACATTTTTTAATTAAGAAAAGAGTAGAATTTTATTTTGATTTATTTATCTCAGAAATTATTACTTTCAAGGAATTATTTCGGTATTAAGCTTTATTTACAAAAAATTAGCTCTCAGTGCCCACTCTTACACAGGCAGACATCTCCTGAGACAATAATATGACATGGGGCACGGAGAGAAGAAAGGTTTGCAGTCTAATTCTCAACAAAGCAACCTAAGGAAAGCTTTGAAAAAGTCATAAATTGATTTGGTTCCAGAACAGGACTGGGTGCCAGTAAAGACAAAGAGAAAATGGATTGGCAAGACCCAATTTGGAAAACATAAAGGCTGTGCTGAAGATTGCATGCATTTCTGTTATTTTTCCTGTGGGGGGGAAAAGTAATTCTTTAGTAGGAAGAATTTGAATTATATGCTTTACTCTTTATTATATATTTTGTTTAAGGCAATTTTAATGGTTAGCAAATCCTGTGTAACCACGAACAATCAAATTATGGTTGTGATTTGTGGTGATGTTATTTATGTCAGATTAAGGAGTACAATTAGTACTTTTTGAAGATTGAAATCATTAAAGAAGCATTCATCCTATCAAGTGTAACTTTACAGATGGTTATTTTAAGCAATTCATTGATTCTTAAGCCATTGGGAGAGAAATCTTAACACTTTTCTTGAAATTACAGGAATTGACAATTTTGCTTTTCATAAGAAGCCTTATTTCATGTTTTCCACAAAGATTTACTCATTTTGTTACAAAAACAGTACTTTTTCTACATAATAAAATTATTTTTTTAATGTGCCAATTGTAATTGTGAACATTTGGTGAACTTGAATTTTCATTCAGTGGATTTATGTCAGAGTTGTACAGTTCTGAAGCCTTAATCCTGCAAGTGGTTTGAGGGCAATGTGTTAAATACTTCTGGAGTGTGATTATGTGAATTATATTTGATTTTAATTAAATGTAAATCAGATTTTGTTTTTGTTTGGATTCCACCCAACACATTTTGGAATATGGCTCCTAGCAAACCAATCAAACCCAAGTGAATATTTTTTTCACTCAGAAAAAACTGAGCATCCTTGAGGTATTCCAACTGCAGCTTTTAATGCCTGTATTCATCTTTGTCAATAACGGACATTACTGTTCAGATATGCTGGCCTGCGACCCTGTGAAATTTGGGCAGCTGAGGCTGGGAGCAAATACCTTTCTACAGTAGTCAGTCAGTGGTTTGACTTGGTGAATCTTAAATTGGAGCAAGCAGATGGTTAACACACACACAAAAAATAATAACAGAAATTATAAAATCAAGTTTAATTACTAATACTGGGAGAGTGTGGGAGGCCCTTTTTACACCACTGTGCTAAATATTTCTTCATCCATTCACAAGTTAGTGGAAAACTATACAGCATGAATTCACTGCTTGTGTTGCCAGCTCTGTCCTGCCTGTATTGTTTTTATTCTAATACAGCCCTGCCTCCTGCCTGCCACCTAAGTTTGTTCCATGCTCCAGGGACTTGTAATTTAAGATCCAGTTTCCCTTCAGTCAGGAAGAATATGGCCTGTATTGAATCTCATTGCTTAGTGACCTGTCAGGGAATTGAATAGGTGTGGCAACTCCTAACCACAACAAGAGAACAACAGCAAAATAATATGTTCTCAGATGCCATCATATGTTTTATTTGCTCCAGCCCACTGCTTTGCTTTCTTGGGTGTGAATTAATTCATTTTTATACGTTTAAATATTCATACCGTCTTTTGGTGTTTATGCAGTTTTATTTATACTGTTCTTTGTTGCTTACCCTTTTCAACAAAGGATACAAATTGATTTACTGTCAGAAGACTTCATCAAGTCCCAGCCCTTCCCACCTCTTGCAGAGTAGGGATACCTGTCTTCATTGGATGAAGTAGATAAAAAGCTGAGTGAGAAAGGTGTTCCCATAGAAACCCTGGCACCCATTCATTCAGGGCTTTAAAAGTGATTAGATTGCTTTATGTCACAGTGTTTCTCAACCTTGACAATTTTAAGGCATGTGGACTTCAACTCCCAGAATTCCACAGCCAGCATTGCTGGCTGTGGAATTCTGGGAGTTGAAGTCCACATGCCTTAAATTTGTCAAGGTTGAGAAACACTGCAATCATAATGACCCTGTCATAAAATGTTTTATAATATTTGCCAGATTTCAATTCTAAGCAAGTCATGAGTCACGGATTTTGGACACATTCTGTAAGGTAGCCCATTTGAGGTACCTTGGTTCAAAATGTTTTGCTGTATGGTAGATTGTTTCACCCAATTAAAGATGACAAGTATCAGTGTATTAATAATATATAGTTTATCAGCATCTTGAATTAGACTCAGAATCGGAGTCTGCTAATGCAGGATCTTCAGTAGGTAACACCGCTGAATCTGTTAATTCTAGTTAACAGACAACCTTGCATTTTGGGCTTATTTAAGTTCCAAGTCATCTTCAAGGGGAGTCCCCATGGAAAGTAATTACTGTCAGTTTTGTGAAGTAATTCAGACAAGCAGCTTGCCCAGATGACCTAATTCTATTTTATTGTAAAGTTATATCAACAAAATATGAAAGTACATTTCTCCCCCGTCATCTTTCTAGCCAAGACACTAGGGAGGATCCTGTCTGAAACATTTGCCAAGCCCACATTCCTGCCTTTTATCTGAGGTTCCCATGGTTCTGACTCTTTCGTCTGTCTCCCAAGTTCATTCCCACATATCATTACAATTATAGTGGTGTATACAGGAAGGGTCAAGAACAGGATTTCCTGTTGCCAGGGCATATCAGGTAAAAAAGGCTGCAATTATTGCATCAACTGGAGCTGGCATAAGCCTCTTGGCCACAGCTTCCACCTGCTGTTTTTGTAAGGGTTTAAGTGGGAGTGGGATCCCATCCAGAGACAAAGTTAGAACCAGGATCAGGTCAAACTGATTATTTTAATGACAAAGAATTAAAATGTCTTGTATTTAATGGGATTTAATGTGAGTTTTTTTTTCATCAACCCAGGTTATTCCAGTTCAATGAACTTGGCCAGGACTTTCACAGTGTCCCCAATCTAACCCTGTGGTAAAATTATATACCTGGCTATTATCAGCATAAGAACTTCTAACTGGAGTAACAAGATCAGCTAGAAGTGTCTCATATTCCAACTCTTGCTGGTAGTCCAGAAGGATACCATGGTGGATAGCGCTGAAAGCCACAAACAGGTCTAATTATATCATAAGGGCCTTCTTAAGGCATTTCATTAGGCTCCTTAAATCATTTAATAGTAAACATTTATTCTAAAATCACAAAGGAAAATACCATATTAAATACTAGTCTCAAAAAGCACTCCAATCATAAAATAGAAGTTGAGTGTGACAGCTATGGTGACAGTAGGAACCAAATAATTTCCAGTGGAATGTAGTTTTACAGAGAGCATCTATAATGCTGCACTTGCCTTCTAGGAACAGAGCAGTGTCAAGCTCCTTCACTGGCATTACAGTGCAGAAGAAAAGATGTTAAGCAGAGTAACTCAGTTAATTGGAATGGATAATGATGATAATGATGATGATGATAATGATAATAATAATAATTAATAATAAAGTTGGAAGGGACCTTGGAGGTCATCTAGTCCAATCCCTTGCTCAGGCCGGAAAACCTATACCATTTCAGACAAATGGTTGTCCAGTCTCTTCTTAAAAACTTCTAGTGTTGGAGCATTCACAGCTTCTGGAGGCAGGTTATTCCACTGATTAATTGTTCTAACTTCAAGTTGGGGCCTGAAAGCTAATTTGGGGCACTAATAATGTCCACAGAATCTTCATTCATTCATTCATTCATTCATTCATTCATTCATTCATTCATTCAATTTCTATAACCGTCCTGATGGGGCTGGCTGCCAAAACAAAGCAAGGTTATGGCATACACTTGAAAAGAGACTGGGAAGCCTATAATTGGGGAATTTGTCTGGCAAGAACAAAGAATGCTTATTCACAGTGAATATGCACATGTAAAACGTGTAACAATTCTTGGTAGTTAGAAAGCTGATAACAGTAGCAAAGAGTCAGGCATCTTGCAGACCTCAGCTAAAAGCTAGGAATAGAGATGGCCTGGAGCAAATAGAATATGTATTAGATAACTCCTGAAGCATTCATTAGCCAAGGCTTAGGAACAGGGAGGGTTAGAGACCAATAGAATAATTGTTAGATCATTATTAAACTGTTTGTTAGACGATATTTCTTACATATCCCACTTTATCCCACCTTTTGCTCTAGAGCAGTGATGGTGAACCTTTTAGAGACCGAGTGCCCAAAAACTGCCCCCGGCCCCCACTCTGCCCCCCACCCCACCCCCAAAGGCCCATTCACCACCTACACGGCCCGCCAATCACCCAGGGGGCTCAGCAGCGCCATGGCGGCCACACCCTCACCTGTGCCCTGCATCATCTGCATGCGACAGGATGTGAGGGCGGAGTCTTGTCCCCGCTGCCTGGCTGCCATTTCCTTGGCTGGGCTGCTTCATGTGGGCTGCGCCCGGGGGCAACTCTCTTCCGGGGGACTGCTGGTGAGGAGGGGGCCACTGGAGGAAGCAGGGAGGCGGGGCTGGGGTGACAGCGCATGCACACAGAGAGAGCTCTGAGTACCCCCTCTGGCACCCGTGCCATAGGTTTGCTACCACTGCTCTATGGAAAATGTATAAAGCTTCCTTAATTCGGTGGTTTAAGGTTAAATGTCAATAAATATTGTAATTACAAATATGACCAGTAGAGGACAACCAACAAACAGTATTTATTTTTTAATATAGAAAATGGCAAAATTCATTGTTACAATCTACTACTTGATCTAGTGTAAAGATCCCTGCGTTCATCAAAAACGTTCATCACATTTTAATTTATTTTGAGTTGGATTTTAGGAAACAAAAAAGAACAAAATGCAATTTTGCAGAAATAGTATACCATAGTTTTTAAAGTTATATAATAGTAACAACATATACAATAAATAAATTTTATTTTGGATTCCTAATAGTCCAATTAAATAAAAGTGATGCATGTGATTATTATTCCAAATAGTCCAGGAAGCAGAATTTGTAGCATATGAAGATATCCAAAATTTGGTACTAGTCAAAAGGAATTAATAATGGTATAATTCAAGATTTAAAAACTGAAATCCCCATCTTTAAGTGACAATTACATCTTTTTAAAAGATATTTTTGGAACTGAAGAATCTATAGAAATCTATGAAAGGGTATACTGAATTATTAGGATTGTGACTGGAAAAGAAAGAGTTACATTCTCCCTCTTACTGCATTGCAGTAGAAATTGTCTTATAACTATGACCTAGCTTTAATACTTCCTTATTGGTTTGTATTTTTACAATTGGGATAACAACAATAACAAGTTGTCATAGTTGCAAAGTCTTAAAATTGAACAATATTTGCTCTATACCAGTGGTTCTCAACCTTTCTAATGCCGCGACCCCATAATACATTTCTCCATGTTGTAGTGATCCCCAACCACTTATACATCACCGGGTGCCAGGGGCGTGGCCAAAGAAAAGGGGAAAAAATGGCGGACAGCCTTGTTTGGCGACCCCCGTGAAATGGTCGTTCAACCCCAAATGGGGTCCCGACCCACAGGTTGAGAACCACTGCTCTATACACAGGGCCACCAGTGCAGGGCCACAGAATTACCTTGCAAACAGTTCAACCACTTTATAATAAATCACTTTTACGACCAAATCAGTTTCATATGGAAATGGCAACCTGGTCTCGGAGGCAGCAAATTATGAGAGCACCTCCAGGATAGGCAAAGTGGGGCAAATGTCCACATGTGCTTGATGATTTCATCACTGAAGTGCAGTGACCAATATAGTTAGATCAGATATCATGATATAAGTATACAATTGTTATATTTTCATGATGACAATTTCCCCTCATAAAATCTTTTAGGTTACATTGCAATTTGTTATGGATGATTTGCTAATGAGTGGGATCTTAGCTAATGAGTTGGCTACACACAGGGATTTCATTGACTTTGTCTATGTGGTCCTTTGAAGCTTACCCAAATCATTAAGAGTAGGATATGTTTATTATTTATGCTTTTCATAACCATAGCCAATGTTCCGTTATTCCACTGACATTTGAACAATGGCAGTTAGAATTTCTTGTAAAGGTAGTATTCTATTAGAATTATCCACTGAAAGTCCCTTTCATTTTCAGTTAAGAAACTGAGCTAGCCCAGTTCCAACACATCTCTCTTAAGGTCTGTTGTTTTGCTTTGTGGCCTAAACCAGGTTTACCCAATAAGAAGAGTATTAACAATACTGATATTGTAAGGAAACTATTCGTGATAAACAATTCAAATAGTGTTTTTTATTCAACTCAGTTTTTGTGATTGCAAAGTATTCTCTCTCTTCAAACCAGGATTATTGTTTTTTTTGCTAATGCCTGTCTCCCACTTATTGTAAACCTGCATGCCAAAGCCCAAACTCCTTTTGAATTTAATGGGAATAGAACTGAGTAGGAGAAACAGGAACCTTCCATTGTAAAAGTAGATTGTTTTCCATTACTGCAGAAGCACATTCAGATATGAGGCTCCTCATTTAAATAATGACTACAGTAAGCTCCATTAGAAATTTTTGTGAATGGTCAAGTCACTGTTGGAAGTCATGGGAGAATTCAGTTTATCTTAAAGTGACTTATTGAATAAAATACTTGAAAATAGCTCTGAAAAATCTGAGAGTCCAACAGAATTTCAAACTGGTGCTTCTCAAATTTTAATTCTGTCTGTACCAAATCTTTTTAATTTCAGAACTATAGTATGAAGATTCCACAAGAAACTAGTCTATCTCTATCTGGCTTAATCTATCAGAAATAGATATTAAAGTGGCCCTGTTCCACATTAATTGGTATTCTACAATTTAATTGTATCTTTAAACTTAGTTTAATTTTGATTTCTGGCTTGCTGTGGAATATATATTATAGTTTTATCTTCTTATTTATCCTATTTTTATAAGCAAAAAATATAGCCTTTGCTCCAAAACACAACCGTTAAGAGTTTGATCTTAATATACATGTAATTTATATATTTTTAAAAATTGTAGTAGTGAGCTGAATATAAAGGTATGTGAAAATATTCAGTTAGATATATATTTCAGTCTATTTATTCAATAATAACACACACATTTCTTATGAACAGAATGTCACTGATTCCTTCCCTTTTTGCAGTTTTCAGTTCCCTTCCATTGAATGATTATATTGATTGAAAAAGGGGTCTGTTGGATTACTGACTGAGTCACATGATACCAACACAAGGAAGTTGTGCATTTGGCTGGGAGAAGGAATGCCCAAACAGCAATGTCATATGAACATGGCTAACATGTATTACTTTCTAGTTTTCTCCTATTCCTCTTAAATAGGACTACAGTAGTAGATTAAGTTTTTAGATTTTTTGCACATGCTTGCACACTGATTGTGGTTTATTTGCACATGAGAAACCGACTTGCTCCTCAAGGCACTCTTGCAAATAAACGTACTTTTCTAATATCTGAATCAGTTCTATTTTTAATTCTTGAAGGATGAATAGCAACATGTCATGCACACATAGTTTAAATATCATAACTCATACCATGCAGGAAATTCATAGGTTTTCCTTGCCTCCTTGATACTAATAGTTATTAATTGTAGCAGGAAATAATGGGTGGAATGTTTTGAGACAGGTGATGCTGAAAATCTGTAAGAGAAATATAAGTAACTTGGAGATTTCTCTGTACCAGTATATTTACAACAGAGAAAAAATTACCAGAAATATGTGTGCATTGTGACATTATATTGCACTGTACTTTTGTAGTATAAGTCTGCTGTTACTGTTTCAATTTGGAGACTAAAACTGAATTTTTCCTTCTTTCAGAATTACAGCAGTTATTTCCTGTTGATATAGAAAATAGCTTATATGGAGTAAATTGTGTCCTAATTTAAAAAGACAGTCTTTAGTCATTCTCTGACTAAAGAATGTAGGATTAAACTGGCATTTCCTGGTTCAGAACACAAATATTTCACTCAAGTCCTTAAAGCACAGATCTCTTTTTATAATTACTGTGTTTTTATTTTTAGAGAGGCAGGAGTAAGAGCAAGCTGCATAAGGTAACTTAAATGATGGGATAGGACGTAATGAGATAGCTACTGTTTGGTGGCATCAAAAACCTTTGCGTTTTCATTGTGTTTTTACCACAGGCTCAGCATGCTCCCCAGCCTGGTCTCTCTTGTTGATATTGCCTTCAGCAATGCTCGGCAGGCTATCGATTCGAATGTTGCCACTTCTGGCTGTCAATGTTATCAAGAAAAAAGACATGGAAGTATGTGAATATAAATGTACTTATATTCTTAATAAATCCTTAGGCAAGTATTGAATTAGAGAAAATAATATGTTTCCTATTATAATAAGCAGATAACTAAACGCACCTCTAGAATCGAGAGTTGGAGGGGGTCATGTGACTCATCTCAGCCAATTCCTTATTCAATGCAAGAATCCAAATTTAGTCTTTCATGACAGATAGATATTCATATTTTCCTGAACACAACCAGTGAAGTGGAGCTCACTATCTCCGAATCCATGGCCAAATTACCCTTAAAGAGCTTAAAGAGCCATGGTGTCGCAGTGGTTAGAATGCAGTACTGCAGGCTAACTAACTACTCACTCCAGGAGTTGGATTCTGACTGACTCAAGGTTGACTCAGCCTTCCATCCTTTTGAAGTCAGTAAAATGAAGACCCTCCCAGATTATTGGGGATAATATGCTGACTCTGTAAACCACTGAGAGAGGGCTGTAAAGCACCGTGAAGCAGTATATAAGTCTAAGTGCTATTGCTGTTGCTAACTACTTTTGTTTACATCTTCACTGTAGCATTTACAGCAGGGCTATCTCTTAGCTGACCTTGGTTTATCTAAGAAACTTAGAATGGTTGGGTCTGGTTAATGGCTGGATAGAAAATACCAATGGTGCAGTGAGAAAAAGCAACGATAAACCATTTCTATATTGTTAACAACCCTACAAATGATGTTTCTGTGACCAAATACCAAACTTTACTATAATAGTACTACTGTACTATTCATACCTAATGAAATTAAGGATTTTCATTGATCTGTTCCGGTATTTTTAACATTATAAAATAAAGAATTTAATTAGCTTAAAGTACCTAGATATAGACCCAGATGTGTTCTGGATATTTTGAACTAGCACTCCCATAGTTCTTTGTCACTGGCCTTGATGAGGGGGAACAGGTCAGAGTTATCTGGAGGATAACTGTAACCAGTAACTATATTAATTAGCATTTGGTTAAAATTGTCTGTTATACTCTTATTTTTACATTTACAGTGTTGTCTCTTATATCCTTCTCCAATCTGGAGCCTTCTAGATGTTATGGGAATGCAACTCTCAGAATTCACAATTAACACAGTAGAGGTTGATCAAAGGGGCTGAAAATTCTAGGAGTCCAGAAGGCTGTCCAACTATATTTCTTGTTTTGCTTAAATTAAAATAAATTATCTATCTTGTTTCAGTTTGAGGTGCATCCTTACTATAATCTCACAGTAAAAATCTTGAGAGCCAGAAACATCCATGGCCTAGATATATGTAAGTAATCTATTTAAATTGGTTGTGGATTACCGTTGTTCAAGATATAAATGTTAATTATGCTTCACAGCAGACCAATTCATTATCTAGTTGGTATCAACTAGATCAGTGGTTCTTAACCTTTTTGAACAAATCACCCCCTTGAGCCAATGAGGAAGTTGTCATCGCCCCCCTCCCCCAACATAACCTCTCAATCACAACATAGGAAATAATTCTTCAATTTATGAAAGCACTTTTTTTGTTTTCTTTAAAATTGTCATCTGGACATATTGATACAAATAATTTATTTCCAGTCTTTTTCCCTTATCTCAACTGTGTGAAAAATTTTGGTGTCACCCATCACTTTATTCCCAAATTTCGTGATACATGTATTTCATTATTATTTTATTTATTCAAGACACTTAAATGTAATGACCACTGAAAACAAAATTCAATTGCAAGAAAGTGAAATGCCCGAAAAGAAAAACAGTAACATTTAATGATTGAATTACAAGTGAAATTTAAGACGCAAAAAGAAATATAAAAAGGTCATAAGAGCAAACTGCAATGCAGGAACTAAGAATTTCAAGACAAAAACTCTGAAACTAAATTAAGATTCGAGGAAAGTATATATAGTCACGCACACTGTAAAAAGGATTAAAAAGATACAAAGAAAATATAATATTGAACTGGAGTGCATGCTAAAAAAGTACAATACAAAGAGACACACAAAATGTTTTACAGAGCACAATAAAAATTCGAAAATGAAGCTGAAAACTCAAACTGGAACGTGAAATCCAATGCAAACAAATACAATGATAAAAGCTCAGACAATTATTAATGAAAAAAAATGTATGTATACAAAAAGCAAAAAAAAAAAAAGAACATCAATGGCTGCCCTGTGCTTGGTGAACTGACGCCAATTTCTTGATGTCTGGAACCATTTTTGTTAATCGCATTCTTAAATCACCGCGCTCAGAGATAAACCTAGTTTCAACAGTTACATTGACATTACAGCTGACGTCACAGGGGACAGCCACTCAGCATACGATGTTTCAAAAGAAGTGCTCCCCCCTCCACCACTGCCCATTCTGGCCAATGGCGCACCACTGTATGGGTAGAGGCTGCTAGGCAACGCGCATGAAGATAAGCGATGTGTATTCACATATGTATGGCGTTCTGTACTGAAGCTAGCTGGAGGAACATTTGAAAACACAATTCAATCCACTAATAGCGAGCAATCTGATGTTTTTGTATGACAGATACACAGCGATTCACTGTACCAAAAAGTCACAAAAGTGTCCCCAAAACTTCTCGCTCCATTGCCCCCATATCGTCCCCTTTTCATTCCTTCACCCCCGCATTACCCCCGGGGGGCGATATTGCCCAGGTTAAGAACCACTGAACTAGATCATAATCTAAAGTATGATACTTGAAACTGGTCATTTGTATCTCAAGTGAGAATTTGAATTGATTTGTGTGATGACTCATTTGTTTGCTTTAGCATCTCAATAGTATTAAGACATGCTGGTTCTAATTATCTTAGGCACCGTGGCATTTAATAATTTGTTTTCCTCTTGACCTTCTCTTGTACATATCTCTGAGGAGAAGACACTCAGTCTAGCAAACGCAGTTATTGGAAAATATGTTTGTGCAATTTTTAGGAAATACATTTTTTGAAGATGCAATACAGAAGTATAAAGGATAGTTGCTGTATGCTTGGAGAAAACAATGGCCCATTAGGCATTCGTACAAGCACATGGCATGCTTCCAAACAAAAGTCCCTGGACTTTTGAAAAAAAAAAGGCACTTAATTATGCAGAAAGGAGAAAGGCTGAAATGGTGAGAAGTGGAATAAATACATGAGGAAAGTCCTATTTAGGCTGTCCAACACCTCCCCTGCCTAGAAATTTTTATACAAACTAATTATGGCATGAAAATTTCAACCTTTATTTTTACAGCAGAATCACTTATATTCAACAGGTGATAGGAAGTTTCTCCATTGTGTTAACAATACTTGCTCAGAAATAAATACTATGGTATTGGTTGTATTGTAATGTAGGATTTTCGCCTTGGTCTCTCTTCATATCTACTAAGCTGAAAGAGGCTACAAAATGCTATTGGCAGATGAAGAAAAATAGCTTTTTTAGGCTTTTTTTATCTTTGCATTTTTTTTCCTGATTACTACAGTGTCTAAATCAGATTGTTATGTGGCCTTGAAACTTCCTACGGCATCTCCATTGATAAAAAGAACTCCGGTTGTCTACAACAGCAGTGATCCTGAATGGAATGAAACTTTCCAATACCGAATCCATAGTGCTGTAAAGGTGAGCTTGTTCTTTACCATTCCCATTATTGATATCAGCCCAGAGGTCTACTCAGCTGTATCATATGACAAAAAGTGGCAGGACTCTTTTTCCCCCAAACTCTTCAAACTCTGCTACAAAGCTATGATGAACAAGATAAACAGCTGAGATTTTCACTTCTGCATAACATTCTGAATGAAAATACAGAAAGCATAACACCGAAAAATTGGATAATATTTAGATTAGAACTAATTCAAAATACCTTTGCTTTAATGACTGATTTGATCACCGGTGTTTAGGGAAATGATAAACTTTCACTGCCCAGTCCATCAAATTTTCCTATGATCACTAACCCAGCTGGATGTATCTTTTGAATAGCTTTCTGTCAGACTATCAGTTATGTGCAGTGGTAGTTGGTCACTATGTGATAATCATGCTTCTCTTCCTTTCACCACTAATAAGGATGTAAGTTTGATATTAATCGAAGGTGTACTTAAAATCATTTTTCTTGAGTTGGAGAAGAATTTTGATGCATTTAGGTCCATGTGTAGGTAAATGTATAGCAAACTGAAAGACAAATGAGCTGATGAACCACCAGCTCTGTCTGCCAATGTCAAAAATGACTAACTGCTAAGTTGAAAGAGTTCAATATACAATGAAACAGCTATGAATAAATGTTACCAGGTGCTTAAACTCATCAAATGTTTCATAGCATATGATTTGGCTCTGTCACTTTTTTACTTTTAAGCAAATTGACTCTTTTT
The DNA here is from genome assembly GCF_016545835.1 of Crotalus tigris. NCBI lineage: Eukaryota > Metazoa > Chordata > Lepidosauria > Squamata > Viperidae > Crotalus > Crotalus tigris. The sequence goes on along the minus strand of NW_024096464.1, from coordinate 508,148 downwards.
CTGAAAGGTAGATATTGCAAAAGAAAGGCTTTAAAAAGAGTGAAAAAATATGATGTGTAGGCAGTGGTGGGATTCAGATATGTGAACAACCGGTTCTCTGTGTGGATGCCGCTTCCGGAAGTCCATTCTGGGCCTGGGCAACAAAAAAAATTAGCTATCAGTTCTGCTGAACTGCTGCAAACTGGCTGAATCCCACCACTGTGTGTAGGAAAAGGTATCTTTACTGAGAAAATCTCTGTAGCTTGCATGTGTTTGAAGTGTGATAACAACAACACTAACAGAGCCTCTAAGCAAGGAGTACAATAGACAATGGTTTAAACATTAATACATGGGAAAACATTTGTTACTTGTTAAAATAGACTCTCGTTTGCACTTTGCAGAATATTCTGGAGTTATCATTCTACAACAGAGGCATTTTGCTGAGCAGTCTGAACAGTTATGATACTTCCGTTGCTTTTGACTTAGGTAATATTGCCCCAGGACAGGATCTGACACATACATTTGCGCTAAATTCTGAGGTATTTAGCCTTCTCATTTAGTAATGACTTGAGTTTTGTTTTAACGTGATCTTAAAATACTAGAGAGTCTGGTTACCAGGTAATGTCTTCTAAAGCAAAGGTCCCCAACCTTTTGGGCACTGGGGACCGATTACGTGGAGAGAGGTTTTTCCATGGACGGGAGGAGGCGTGGTTTTGTGTGCTGCCTGCATCCTGTGGATGGGGTTTTCCTTGTTTGTGCAGACCGGTTGCTAGCATGCCGCAACACGATACTGGTCCACAGACTGGGGGTTGGGGACCTTGTTCTAAAGTATCTCAGATATACTTTAGTACAGACTTTCCATATACTCCTTCCATATTTCTTCTTGAGATCAGTTACTATCTGTCCATTGTCATTCTTAATATGTTAATTTGAGGTTAGGACCTCCTTCTGAGTGAGGTCAAATAAAAAAGGGTAGTAATGCTACATTTTTCAGACTCCCAGGATCTATGCTTTTATAGATCACAACATGGTAACCCATTTTATACCTACATCACTATAATGAAACATCATTCTAAATAGCTGAACTCTTATTTGTGAGCCAGACAAGTTTAATTTGTAATATAATCAGCTTCAACCTGGTGTTCTTGAGGAGCATTGGATCACATTATTCACTTATTGCAACTTCTGGAAAAACACTCAATATTTTCAATAGAAGATGATGTGATTTTTCTTTTTTTCTTTTTCTTTTAAAATAAGCTGTATGGTATGAATCAGTCACAAGATGCTAATTAAGTAGTGTAGTGTATGACAGCACAAGAAATTAAATTGTAAACAACTACATTGGTAGAATAAATATCTATCTATTTGCTTTAGTTTACACTAATATAGACAGAACTATAGTAAAAATTCATTAAGGAAGCTGTCATGGTTCCGACAGATGAAACTTTTCAAAAGAACTTCGAGGCATTGTTTATCTTAAAGAGTCTTTTATTTGAGAAACAAAGTATTGGCACTACATAGTTAAAGCCAAAAACTGAATTTCCCTCCCCTGGCACAAAGTAGCAAAGCACAATTCCCTCCTCGAATTAACAGTCATAAATCACATTCTCCAATTAGCTTGAAGTGCGGGCTTTCTCCCCAGCTCTCCAGCCCACCAAATCTTTATCAACTCTGGGCACAATAACCTTGGATTCCCAGGGCTGAGTTATTATTGTTATGACTAGCTGGACTCTCATCCACATTCCCCCTCCCAGCATCAACTACCTCTAAAAGCAAAAGAGGAAAATGGCTGCATTTCCATTTATTGTCAAAGCAAGAACATTCAATGTTAGCAGCGTTGACAGAAGCAGAGACATGTACCAGCCTTTGTGTAGCTGTGAATATCTTGGGGCCGACTTGACACTCTTTTAACTTAACTTTTGTCTCACCCTTCAAGGAGAAAAGAGCAGAACTGGATGTTGAATTTTCATTGGAAAAATGGTGAGGTGTTTCCTTTCCTCCATCATGATATAATAATATGCAGACATATTCTTTAATTCATGTTCCATTTAAACCTAAGCTATTATTGGAGCACTGCAATTATTTGTCAGCTCTTCATGATAGCCAGATTGAGAAATAGACATTACAGGAATTTCATGAATGTTTTTTTTTGTAAAGTATATTAACAGAATCTTGAAAACCAATCCAAAGCCTTTCTAATGTAATGCCCTTTATTCCGGCTATTTTTATATTTTTGGACTAATTTTCTTCTAAAACTGCAATTTTTACAGTTTATGTATCTATGGAATGTTATTATTTTCATTGTACTGTTTTTTTATTTATATAATCAGAAAATTAAGCAAGTATTTTTATTTCAACAGCAAGCATCCTTCCTGCAGGATCATTACTAATGGAGTTCTTGTGGTGAGTAAAGGGAATAATAATGATTGTTGAGACTCTTAATAGATAAAATGATTTTTAAATATATTTTTAACTATAAAAATAAAAGAATAATTAACACATTTGCATAGCCATTTTCCCCCCAATTGGATTTTTTGTTTTTTTCATGCAGGCACAACCTTGTCTGTGTATTAAAGGAACTATCAATAAAAGTAAGATGGCCCCATGGATGATAAAGGGTAGGTCCTTTGTTAACCACAGATCTTGGAAAGAAGGCAATCAAGTTCCCCTGTCTCATAAACCCAGTGTTAATATGAGTGGAATAAATATGGTTAATCAAGTACACATTTTTCACATATACTTCTCTGAAGGTACAAATATAAGGTACAGATACACTCTGATATTGCACAAGAATTATTAAGAAAATTTTATCTGTAGAAAGTCAACTATTAAGCTGTGTCTTTGCTCCAGGCCCCATAACTAATGGAAAGCAAACCTGCATGACTTAAACTTGTCTTCTTTCCTTAGGGCTCCTATATCTGGGTGGAAAAAAATTGCTTCTTTGCTGGGATTTTTGCTGCCCTGTTCTGGATTTTTTACTTTGTTGTTTGTGCCACAATGATGTTTCCCAGGCTGGCGTTCTTAGCTATAATTCCGAAAATCCTAAACTAAATTCCCAAAGAGTGTCTTTAGCCAGGAACTTTGTTTCTTCAGAAGAGACTCTACAGATTGTGTTTGATGGGCTGCTACTCTTGTTTCCCCCCCCCCAGTTCTTTGACTTCTAATTTTGTGATTTATTTCATATTATACTAATCAGCCAAAGTCTCTGCTACCTTATAGTTTTGAAAGGGAAAGTATTTGCTTACTGTAACAAGGTACAATTTGCTTAGAATTGTTTCTGGTGATACAGTACAATTTTTCAAGAGAGATAGATTTTCTTTAAAAGTGTTGGAAATAGGCCCATGTATGGGAAAAAATAATAGTCTGGATTTTCTTAATACTCTGCTTTTGCTTAGTATTGTTCAGTTCTTATGTTCAGGTTATTTCAATAAGGAATTATTTCTTCAGCAGAAAATGTATTTGTTTGCTAGAACTTAAATGCCTGTCCAGTCCCCAAAGGTGTCTGAGTACCTTGACTCTTGTTATAACCAATCAAAGCAACATAACAACAAAGCAATAATTTATTAAACTTGCATTACATTGTAAAAACAATACGTCTGGCACTCGAGGAACACTCATTATTTACACACACCCACACACACCCACACACACCCACACCACCACCACCACCACCACCACCACAACCACCACCACCATCTCCTCTATCACCAGACAAGATGGTTGACTTATAAACATTCTGTTTCCAAGTTTCTGTAGAAAAACCATGTTTTTATGTCTACGGAGATTCTTAGTCATTCAGGTCACGGTTGCCCCAAAAGTGCTTTTTCAAGAGGCAACTGGACTTTCTTGTTTCGCTTTGAAGATGTTTTGCTTCTCATCCGAGCAGTCAGAGCTGAAAAAGCTTCTTGGATGGAAAGCGAAATGTCTTCAAAGAAAAATAAGAAAATCCAGTTGCCTCCTGAAAAAGCACCTTTGGGACAACCATGTTTTTATGGTGTTCCTAAAAGCCAGTTGGTTTAAACGCTTCTTTTCACTTTTAGATAATTGCCAAATTAACTTATCGGTACCAGGGTCCTTTGAAAACCAGTTAACAGCATTCTGTGGAGTAAATTTAGAAGAAAACCAGGAGGAGATTCCATTTATTTTTCATGTGAACAAAGAAGTGTCTTCTCACCTGAACCTGAAATTGTTACAAACCATAGCAATACTAGAGGTAAGATGGTACATTTGCTTGCTAGAGCCTCAGTTATTAGAGCAAGCATCCCCATTTCAACAAATAGGCATATATAATGGCTACATAATAATTAAATATAAATTTGATACAGATTCATAAGGGGAAAATAAATAAATTGATGAGCAATGGCCTTTAAAAGATATCAATTAACTCTGCCTTAAACATGCAATTTTATTTCAGAGTCCTGAAAATATTTTTAAATGAACCTATAATAAAGTTAAGCGCTGTAACCCCATAACTGAGCACTAGTTATCATTATTTTTCTGTGGTCCCTGATCCACCTAGAATAATTTTTAAGAAACTAAAAAAATCTCCTGCATCTGTAAAAATTTGGGACGGGCAGTAGAAGCAGTACCTCATGAGAAGAACCAGTGCTTGTGTTCTAGGCATCCCAGGCATTTTGTTGCTGACATTGACCTTCTGCTAAAGTTTGCATTCCCATTTTCCTCTATTTGGATGGACTTCCTGCTGGCATATATGTAGCTTTATAGAATATGATTTACAGCAACTATGCTTGGTTCCTAGGAAGGGTGGAGTGAGGATTTAGAGGTGAAGACTTCAATGGTTGGGAATGCAATTATTCCAGTCTCCGAACTCCCTCTTGGAAAGGAAGTTGAACTGACTGTACCTCTAGGAAGGGTAAATATTTAAGTCTTTGTGTTAAAGTGATAGGCATGATATAAAAGCTGGTGCTGACTCTGTATTGTGCAATGTTGCTGGGGAAAGGACTTTTTTATATCGCATATTCTCAGACTTCAGCATCTCAGAAAGAGGACATTCCTCCATTATATTTCACCTCATTCCAGTAAACAAACTTTGGTTCTTTTACTAAGTATTCTATTCATTTTATATTGATATCTTTGTAATATGTGCAATCAAACTGTTATTCAAGAGGTCTGTATATATTTTCTCTTTCTGTCCATTTCCCACCTTCTATTCAATTATATCTGATTCTCAGAGACCACCTGGATAAGTCCCCAAAGACTTCCTCACAAAGTTTTACAGGAATGGCTTGCTATTGCCTCCTTCCCAGGGTTGAAAGAAAGTGACTGGTCCCAAGGTCACCTAGTTGGCTTTGTGACTCAGATGGGACTAGAACTCACCATCCTGGCTTCTAGCCTGATACCTTAACCACCACGCCAAACTGGCTCTCTATTTTTTCTTATTATTGCATATTTTTATGATTGTCTTACTTTATTAATTGGTAATTAATTGATAGCAAACTTTAATTTTTATTTTTGTTCTATCTCCTTTTTCTCTCTCTACGCACCTTGGAATTCCACATTATTTTTATCACTAGGGTTTTTTTTATCATGCTTTTTATAATTTTGGCCAATTCAAAGCAGCAAACATATTCCTGCCTCTTGCTTTCCCCACAACAATAAGGTGAATTGGGCTGAGAGACAAGAGTGTGATTGGCCCAAGGTCACCCAGCTGCCTTTCAGGCAGAGCTAGAATTCAATCTCTTGGATCCTAGTACTGTGCTTTAACCACTACAACAAACTGGCTCTCTATTATGGTGATGTGTGATTTTCTCTGCAATTTTTTTTATAAAGCTAGCATGGAAAAATATATCTCCAAGACTATGGAAGCTATCATATAGATAATTGCTTCATACCACCTCCTGGCTCCTTAGCATTCTCTTTTCTTTGCTGAGGTATGACACCATGCTGTTGTATACTTTTTTTTACTTATTTGATTAAAATGAACAGAGTTATTTATTTTTACTCTTAATAATTCCTCTACAACTTGAGGCCCAAATGATCCTGCTGATAGAACAATTTCTAGCTGCTTATTTCTATGTGTCTCTATTATATTGGCCAGCTCTTGACCCCGGAATGGTGGTAACTGAGGACAAGTGATTTGTACCAATGATTGTATTATGAGATGTTAAAGAGTCAAAGTGTTTTCTATATGAAAGTCTATAGACCCTTTTAGCAAACAATGTAAAGAAAATGCTTCCTGTTTTAACAAACACATTAGTATGAAGGTTTGGATCATACAGAGTTAGAAAAAGAGCAACGGAGTTTTCTTAATACCAAAATAAAGTTAAACATAATATTTTGCATTAGTAAATTTAGTAGGATTCTACTTCTTCTAGGATCACGTTTTGGATCTGACTCTGAAAGTTGAAGAAAGGTGTGTACAACAGACAATATCTGTGAAAATCAAGATTCACTATTATACATAAGATCAAGTACAAATTAAAATATATGTGTTGAAGAAAGGGATACCAGGGTTGTAAGTTAGAGCGGGAAATTGAAAAAAATATTCCAGAAGAAGGCTGTGGTAAAACATTTCCAAGAAAGCTACATGGATGTATTCATGAAGACACCAGGAGTGAGTTTGACCTGAAGATTTTATATTACCTTAATTTACATTATGTCTAAATAATGGGATAAGCTGACTTTCAATATTATGGATTTAAGGAAAAAATGTGTGTCTGCTGGTTAAAACAAAGAATAATGATGTGCAGTTGATTTTTCACTCTACACTGAAGTCAATTAAATGGAAAGTAGAATCTGGATATTTTTATTCTTTTTTTCCCCTCCTTTCTAGGAACCATCCTATTGATATGGATGTACGTATTGGCTTTAAACTTTCTAAGGGAGAGCAAGAATTTTTGGCAAGGAGAAAGACTATTGTTTCTCGTGCTTTGAAGAACGTATTAAAACTGAGGGTGCCACCCTGGAAAGAAGAGGTACAAAACCCATTTGTCTGAAATGGTATAGGGTTTCCTGCCTGAGCAGGGGGTTGGACTCCTGGTAGATGATCTCCAAGTTCCCTTCCAACTTTATTATTATTATTATTGTTGTTGTTGTTGTTGTTATTGCTTAGTTTTATTCCCTATGATGCAGTTCTTGTTCAGGGGTCAACAAAGCTTTCTTTTTATCTTCTTTAGGGATAAAGTTTAAATTTGAGGAACTGAGAACATGTTCAGTTTTGAAAAAAACAAGCCTGATGTCAATTCCAATTAGCTGGAATTGACATCCTCAGGCAATGTTTGTCAACTTTAAAATGTGTTGATTTCAAAATCCAGGATTCCTCAGGCAGTATTGGGAGCAATGGGAGCACAGAGAGAAACTGAATCCCTCCTTGACTAGTTAAATTAGCTAAGCCCAAGAAATCCTAGCTAAAGTCACAGTTATTTTAACAATGCAAAATTTATTTTTAAGGAAGAAAATGCTGTGGAACAAATGCTTTCTTCTTGTTCTCATTTTATTGTTCCTGTTTTTTCCCTGTAAGATAACATTAGAAAAGATACATCCAGGTAGTCCTTGACTTATCACAATGGGGATTGGTACTTCCATTGCTAAGCCATATGGTCATTAAGTGAGTCACATCTGATTTTATGACTTTTTTGCCACGATTGTTAAGCAAATCACATAGAGGTTTCCCTCGTTGCCTGATGCACAATACCCATGTGATTTGCTTCTCAGAAACCTCCTGGTAGGATCGCAAATGGCAATCACATAATTCTGAGACACTGCAACTGTCATTTATTTATTTATGCCTATCTCATACCCATAAATACATATTAGTTGCCAAGTGCCCAAAGTTTGCTCATGTCATCAAGAGGATGTTACAACAGTAGACAGACTGCAAGAACCAGGCATAAGTCTCTTTTTTCAGCACTGTCATAACTTTGAATGGTTGTTAAATGAATGGTTGTAAATCAAAGACTACTATAAATGTATCATCTAAAGAAAAAAAAGAGAGAAAGGACCACTTCTCCCTGTCTTAAGAACATCTCTTCATTTCTCTAGGTTCCTATAGTGGCTGTATTAGCTTCTGGAGGAGGGATGAGAGCAATGACTAGTTGTTTTGGCAGCCTGTCTGGTCTACAACAGCTGGGCCTCTTAGATATCTTCACATATTTTAGTGGCATTTCAGGGTCTACATGGTATGTAACCCAAAATCTCTATCCCTTCCAACCTGGGTTAAATGTCTGTTTAGATAAGATTTGCTATCATAGTTTGATGTTGATATCTTCATGGTTACAATAAGAAGAGATGACCTTGATTCCTGTCACTTAGTAATTGGCTTAACTGTTATGACATAGCCTGTTGGACATGTATCTGGCAAGTGTGAACAGAATAAGGTTGAACTTGGCAAGAATGCTGCTGAGATGTACAACACCAAAGTAGAATGAGGAAGGGCCCTTTTTGGGCAGAGGTTATAACTGCATGCAGAAACAAATCCTCTCTTAATCACTTTATAAGACCTTGATAAGACTGCACTTGGAATATTGCATCCAGTTTTGGTTGCCACGATATGAAAAAGATGTTAAAACTCTAAAAAGAGTGCAGAGAAGAACAACAAAGATCATCAGGGGGCTAGAGGCTAAAACCTATGAAGAACAGTTGCAGGAATTAAGCATGGCTAGTCTAGTGAAGAAAAGGACCAGGGGTGACATGATAGCAGTGTTCCAATATCTAAGCGGCTGCCACAAAAAAGAGGAGGGAGTCAACCTATTTTCCAAAGCACTAGAAGGCAAGACAAGAAGCAACGGAAGGAAACTAATCAAGGACAGAATCAACATAGAACTTAAGGAGAAATTTCCTGACAGACAGAACAATTAATCAGTGGAACAACTTGCCTCCAGAAATTGTGGGTGCTCCAACACTGGAGATTTTAAAGAAGAGATTGGACAAACATTTATCTGAAATGTTATAGTGTTTCCTGCTGGAGCAGGAGGACGGACTAGAAGACTTTCAAGGTCCCTTCCAACTTTGTTATTCTTTTATTTTGTTAAGTGAGCCATGTGAGTAGGCTTAATCTATGAAGATTTTTTATATGGAATTACAATAACATTGTATAATGGGGAGGAAAACTGCAATTCTTTAAACTGTGAGATTAGGCAGTGTTTCTCAATCTTGGCAAATTTAAGATGTATGAATTTCAACTCCCAGAATTCCCAGCAAGCACGATCCCTAAATCTGGTTTTATTTTTGAAGTATGTGACAGAGGAGTCATAATAAATAGTCCAACTGATCATGAAGTTGTATTTGGTAATTTCACATGGTTTGTATAGCACTGGAAGAAAGAGTTTAAAATATAAACTATACAGAAAAAACAATTATTTTGTTCTTCTCTAGAATTTAGTGAGAATATTTCATTGAAAAAAAACTTTTTATCATAGTAGGTTTAAACCACACTCCTTACTATTACAATGGCTTAGCATTTATCCTAACCCAATTCTTTTCCTAATATATTTCTCTTTTTTGCAGTATAGCACTAAAATCAGAGATGCAGTATTTGACCTTACTCCAGTCATAATGGAATATGTTGTGCAAGAGAAACTATGCCTGACATCCAGGCAATTCACTTACTGCCTATTAAATATTGGAATTATTTGTAGATATTCCATGTCTTATTTTTTTTACTGATATTCAAAATTATGATTTTGGTAGGTGTATGTCCATGCTCTACAAAGATGCTTACTGGTCCCAAAGAAATCTCCAGCATACAATTGACAATGCTCAGAAAATTGTAACAAGTGGAAAAGTTGGGGCATTTTCTGCTGAACAACTAGCATATTATTTTCAGGAGTTAATTGCCTGGGAGAAAACAGGAAGGAAAGCTACCCTTGTGGATTTATGGGGCCTGATCATAGAGTACATCCTAAACAACAAGGTAAAAATTTGAACCCTAAAATTTGTGAAAGAAGAATTACAATATTATGAGGTAGCTTGTTTCTAACTTTAAGACTAGAAATAAATGCAATATTTCAGTAATAAGTAAAATCAGGGCTTTTTTTGTCATAGAACGCCCAGAACGGAGTTCCGGCACCTTTTTTGGATGGAACCTTGTAGGGTGGGCAAGGCGGGTTGTATAACGTGTGTGAGTTCCGGCACCTTCTCCTCCTCTTCCTCCTCCTCCTTCTCCTTCTTCTCCTTCTTTTTTACAAAAAAAGCACTGAGTAAAATGTTTTATTACTAAGAGAGAACCAGTCTGATGTAGTTGTGGTAGTGGTGATAGTGGTGTAGTGATTAAGAACAGCAGGATAAAACAAGGAGATGTGAATTCTAATCCTGCCTTAGGCACAAGGCCAGATGGGTGATTTTGAATCTCTCTCTCTCTCTCTCAGAGGCAATGGCAAACCACTTCTGAAAATCTTGCCAAGAAACTGCCTGAACTAGTCCAGGTAGCTGGCAGATGTCACTAATGACTCAAAGGCACTATAAAAAAAAATACTAAAATATTATTATAAATAGAATAAATATAATGATTATAATTTCTTGACTGAATAATATTTTTTGAATATGTCCCAAGTTGCAGAGAAAACAAATGAAAGTATGTCATTGTGTATTGCTTAATAGGATGATGTTGAAAGTTTAATGTTATAGTATTAATCCTGTATGGTATTGATGGACTAATTATGTGATGTTTGAAGGTTATGATGGCTGAGAACACATTAGCTTTCCAATAAACTAAATGACCAAAATATGAACAGTATTTATTTTCTATAGGAATGGTACGTCTTAGATACTAGTGGGAATTGCTGTTAAAGATGAAGGAGATGTAAATCTAGGTAATTTAAATGGGCAGAACATGGATTAACTTTTAGTGTGGTAACATGATTCTTAATATTTAACAAAAATTAGGGTTTGTTTAATGGGTACTTATTTATTCATTTCTAGACAGGTGCTATTATTCATTCTTAGCATCCCTGAATGCAGTATTTCTCAACTTTGGCAACTTTAAGATGAGGACTTCAATTCCCAGAATTATCCAGCTGGCATGCTGGCTGGGAATTCTGGAAATTGAAGTCCACTCAATTTAAACTTGCCAATGTTGAGAAACACTACCCTAATATGTTGAACCGAAACTTCTGTAATTATCAGAAGGCAGCCAGACTGAGGAAGGTATAGCAGAGTATAACGCTGTTAAGAATTTCACTTGCAAAACCTAAGTGACTGTGATGTTTTACTTTATTGTACCCAGAAGGACCCAACAAAGCTATCTGACCAACAGAAAGCAGTCATAATGGGACAAAATCCCTATCCTATTTATGCAGCTCAAAATGTGAGGATGAATATTAAAACCAGCGAATTTACAGGTCAGAGGATTGGACTGAAAGTGGATTGCAAGGTAGCAAAAATCAAATGCAGTCTGAAACCACGCAAAGGTGATTTTTCTCCATTCTGGAAAGCAAAGGTGGAAATGAAGTCAGAGGCAAAAAGATATTCTCTAAGTTTTTGCTTTGGGGAAAATGGGAGGTGGGAGTACATCAAGTTGAGCTCCTGAACAAAAGGTGGGTATAAATCTAAGAAAGGTATATATGGTCTGGGAGAAGAAAATAGTAGTGTGACTAAGAACTTTAAGAACTAATGTTCTTTCTTTCTTTAGAATGGGTTGAATATACACCCTATGAATTTGGTATTCATAAATATGGGGCTTTTATACGCATGGAAGACTATAGCAGTAAATTTTTCATGGGACTATTGCTTGAGAAACACGAAGAGCCCAGAATCTGTTTCCTCCAAGGTAAGATCAGATGTATAAGCTGGTAATGAGATGATTATTATTTTTTTTTACTAACCAACTGAAAAAAATGTTACCCACGTAACATTTTGTTTACAGGGATTATATGTCTTGTAAATTGTTTAAATTTATTGTAAACTGTTTTCATTTGCTGTTTCTCTACTTTGAGGTTTTTTATTAATAAAAATGGGCTAGACATCTTATAAATGGGGACAGATAGAGGCAATCAAGCGGCTGATTTGCTTGTGTGGTTGCTGCCATGGAGGGCATTTTAATGGGTTCTTATTAGATGGTGGATTTTTTAAATTTTGTAAGTTGCCTGGAATCACCTAGGTGTGAGTTGGGCAGCTGTATAAATTAGCTCAATAAATAAAAGAAATAAATAAAAGTGATTTTTGGATAAAGACCTGTATGAAAGGACACAAATTCTGCATTCTTTAGCTTCCCACTCTTCTCTTAAATCAAACTCACTAGCACTGGTCTTCATCATTGTTGATTTAGAAATCCAGAGTGCATGCTATGATCACCATATCCAACAAGTGGGTTAAAAAATGTTGTGCAGTCATCACTCAGTTGTTAGTCTATAATTTTCACAAATTTATTACTTTATAGCTGAGCCTCTGATGCAAAGTGTTATTCCAATACACTGTTATTAAGTACAGTGAAATTGTGCAGTCAAGATATACCTGATCCACTTCTTTATTTCAAATAATGCTTGTTTTGCTTTTCATTGTGAGTTTGGCTGCTTAGCAATTGGATAACTGATTCAATTCAGTTATCTGAAAATGATTCTATTTTGAAGAGTGTTGTATGGCATGGCTATAACTGTTTGGTCCGTATTACCATTTTTGATCCTGTCATCTGTACTCAAATGTAAAGGAGTGTAAACCCTACATATTCCACAATAAGAAAACTCATACCAGGTATTAATGAATCAAATCAAATCTTCTTAATTTGCTTCATCCTGTGCCTTAAAGTTTGACTATTGACTTTGTTTGTCAGAAGGTCGCAAAAGGTGATCACATGACCCCAGGACACTACAACTATCATAGATATGAATCAATTGCCCAGCATTCAAACTTTGATCATGTAATCATGGGGATGCTGTAATGGTAATAAGTGTGAAAAATGGTCATCAGTCAATTTTTCAGTGCCAGTGTAACTTTGAACAGTCACTAAATGAATGGTTATAAGTTGAGGACTACCTACAGTAGTGGCCAAAATTGTGGAAACCTTTTGGGAAAAGTGTGTTTTTGACGTTTGATGGCTAATAACACCATTTTGTTTGGAGTAGTATCATAAAATTATGTATCAATGGAAAGATAATTTAATCACGAATGTAATGCAACAAAGTTTGTTCAATTATCTGTACTGTATTCTATGAAAAGTTATAGCCAAATAACCAGAAAAAGGAAGCACAACTTGCTTAGGTTGATATCAGGTAGCTTTCCTTCATCTGATTGTAGCCAATGAGCATGAGTGTTTAGAGAGCCAATCAGGTGTCATCTTGTTTTGGCAATAAGCCAATCAGATCACAGTAGGATTCAGTTATTGATGTCATGTATTGAAGCTGAGAGGAGGACATTTGTCAGGATGTTTTTTTTTCTTTCATTTAGTGAGCTTGTAAAACGTAATAAAATTAAAGTAATGGTGCAAAGAGTTGACTGGTTGCCCAGAAAGTGATGTAAAATAGTATTATTAAGTGAACAAGCCTACAGTTATAAAGAAATTAGAAGAAAAATAGGTGGAAACTTAACCAAAGGTGGCATTTCTACTGTACACTTTTCCCAAAAGGTTTCCACAATTTTGGCCACTACTGTATATAGTAGTTGGATCTTGGTATCATTACTGTGAATCAACCTTTGCTGCCTCTTGACTTCACTGATAGTAGTGTGTAGGGATGGGAAAATGCACAAACTAGTAATAATAGGGATCTATAAATGATGCTCAGCTGAATCCTCAGAAAGTAGTGCCAGTCTCTAATGATCTGAAAAATCTCTTTGCTTCATTTCTATTGCAGGAATTTGGGCCAGTGCCTTTGCAGGCAATATAGATGACATGTGGGAAGATGCAGAGATTTCTCAGCTGAAATTCACAGAATCTGTGAAAGATGCCATCAGAATTGTAGGTAAAGGATATTATTTTCAGCATTTTTTAAAAATACGTCTATGAAGCATTTTCCTAATTAGGATTTCTCTCTTTTTACTGACCAAAAAGATACTGCCTGTTGCAATTATTATTTGCTGTTACAAGCTCTTTTCCTGTATTTATATAATATACAATGGAAGCTGTTCCTGTAAACATTTGAGGTTTGTTTCTATCACAGTCAAAAATTGCTCAGGATAAAAGTCCTTTATTTATTTATTTATGAGACTTATATACCGCTTTAAGTGCAAGCACTCTCTAAGCGGTGTACACCAGTAAGCAATGTATATATATATTTTACATTGCCCCCAACCAATCTGGGTCCTCATTTTACCTACCTCGGAAGGATGGAAGGCTGAGTCAACCTTGAGCCGGTGAGATTTGAACCGCTGACCTGCTGAACACAGTCAGCTAAAGTGGCCTGCAGTACTGCACCCTAACTGCTGCGCCACCTCGGCTCTATTCAAAATATACTTATTTATATATTTATTCAAAATATACTGGAAAATGGATCTCTAGGACAATTCTAAATAACATTAGAACTAAAAGTATGCGTTACAAAATGCATTACAATACTGGAATATTTAAAAAAGCATTTATAGAAACTGCTTGCATAAAGCCAATATTTTGCGTTCCAGAAATAATCCAATATTTACTGACATTTAACTAGTTTAATCTAAATGGTGTACATTTTCTAACAGGTCAATGTGATTCTATGATTTTGAAACCAAAAATAACTATAGTTTATCTGCCTGCTATAGATAAACATAGCATGATCTTATTTTGAGGGCACTACCATTTTTGAACTGGTGTGTGATCAATATGAGACAGATACAATGACATGCATATATTAAACATTTCACATATAATTTGGATGTGGTGGTAATTAATGAGATGCAGAAAATCTTGAAGGTTACTTTAAGATGGTTACGTTCTAGTACTTTCTGCAAAATGCATTGTATAGCTATTCCATCTTTCCAGATGGTCTTTGGTAAGAAAAATAGTAGTAGAAACCATTTATTTACAACTAAAACATGATTTCTATAAAAAATGCATGAATGCCGAAAGGAGATTGCTTGGAATATTTTTTTTTCTACAGTTACATTACATTACATTACATTTCTTAATGTTCATTCAAAATAAAAAACCCTGTCATTGAAATTTGTGTAGGTTTCCAGCCCTTTGGTACTGTCCATGGAGTTTTCATGGCAAAGATACTGGAGTGGGTTGCCATTTCCTTCTCCAGTAGATCACATTTTGTCAGAAGGAAGGACTCACTGGAGAAGATGCTGAGAAAGATTGAGGGCAATAGAAGAAAGGGACAACAGAGAATGAGGTGGCTGGATGGAGTCACTGAAGCAGTAGGCGTGAGCTTAAATGGACTCCAGAAGATGGTAGAGGACAGGAAAGCCTAGAGGAACGTTCTTGAAAAAAGAACCATGTTTTCTTGAAAACATATAAATTTCAAATATAACTTCTTAGCATCTCTTTTTTATTAACTTTGGTTCCATGAAGTTAGGCTGGCATATCTGTGCGGTTGGCACAGTTTCAAGCTAATGTAGTTTATTCTACTCACTAGTGGTGAAATTGGCTGTGTAATGGAATAATGTAACAGAGGTGACTTCAACTATGCAGCCTTTTGTCTTCATTTTGCAGATGAACTGTTGGGTTCTCAGTCTCTTGACCCTTCACTGAAACAGTCTCAAGGTATCATGCCAGGAGGAGTCTTTACACATTTATTTAGCAATTTAGTTAAATCACGAATCACCACAGGGGAAAACTTTAACTTTCTTCATGGACTGCATCTTCATCGAAACTATGTGAATGATCAAGAATTTGTAGCATGGAAAGGTAATACTGTGCATATGAATTTTTGTTGTAAACTAACTGACTTTTGGGTCACAGAATTTCAAATATGAAATTTATGCTGCTTTATAAGGGCAAGTAAGGTAGTTTGTATTCTGCAAGCATCGTAGGAAAAATTCTAAGATAGCATCTAAAGAGGATTTAACTTTATTCTACTCTGGGTAGAATGAACTGAAGTAGTAGCAATACAAGAATTCTGATGAATTCTGTTTTCCAACTGAAAAACCTATATATAGACAAATCATGGCATTTTATTATTGAACTGGTTCTTTTGATGTAAGGGGACAGATGTCCACAATCATCACAGTCAGTACAATCTACCTGTGAGTTACTGATGAAATCCTAGAAGGAGAAATACTTCCCTGGCTTTTAGCTGCTCCTAATCAAAAAAGAAAAGGAGTGGAGAATTACAAAACAGGTGGAAATCCAGACAAGGAAGAAAAGGAGATGGAAGCTGTGAGTTTGGAAGTGGGAAGAGTTCAGAAATGGAGAAAGGATGGAAAAGAGAACCAGAAGGAGGGAATGGAAGAAGCACTTGAATGTTCCAGAGAAGAGAGGAAGATACGAAATGGACAAGGTATTGGTGTGAGGGTTAACATGTGAACCAATGATTCCCAGGCCAGAGATGCCCGTTATGTAAACCACCAAACATTGCATCAAGTAGCAGTTAAATGAGAAGAGTGGGCAGAAGAATTAAGTTTAAATCCTTGATGTTTGAAATCCATTTATATCTTCTCACTGGCTGTGGGAAATCAACTGTCAATATGACATAATTCTAGATTAATCACAGTGCAGGTGGCTAGATTCTGTGCAGCAGCATTGGGGATTCACCAGAAACAGAAATAAACATTTTAGATCTTTTAAATAATCTTTTAAAATTAATTTTATTACGTATTTTTATCCAGCATTAGACTATACTCAATGTATTTTTATTGTCAAGTCAGTATGACTCAGTCTCTCTGAAGGTCGCTAGGTTTTGTTATACTCTCTGTAAAACTAGGCAGACCTTGGTCACCCATTGATTACATCATTAATTGTAATATATTGCTATGTCTTGTTGTGTTTGGTTCTGTTTAGTTTTATTTGAATGTTTAATTTATGTGTTGGCCTTTGGCTGTAATAATAAATTGATTGATTCTAGATTAAAGATTCTAATATGGTTTAATTTATGTGTTGGCCTTTGGCTGTAATAATAAATTGATTGATTCTAGATTAAAGATTCTAATATGGTTTAATTTATGTGTTGGCCTTTGGCTATAATAATAAATTGATTCTAGATTAAAGATTCTAATATGGTTGAACCATGCCTAAGGGCTGAGCTAGTTAATTGAACCATGCCTCTTGCCAATCCAGCAGTTCAAAACCATGCAAATGTGAATAAATAAATAGGTACCATTTTGGTGGGAAGGCAACAGCATTCTGTGCACTTTGGCATATAGAATTGTCATGCTAGCCACATGACCACAGAAGTGTCTTTGGAAAGCACTGATTCCCTCGGCTAAGAAACAGAGAGATATACTGCCCCCTAGAGTTGGAAACAAGCGACCTTTCTGTTTTAGGGTTGAACTAATTAGCTGTTCCATACTTTAGGATTGAGCTAAACTGCAACTCAGCAAAGCTGTGATTAACACTTGAATACTGGTTGAGAATCCTAATAACCCCAATCTAACAAGGAGCAGCGTGACTTCAGGGCAATACAATTCTTATTGTTTCCAATCAGTTTTCATTTTTCATATGAACACACAGCATATTGATTTTCTTTTCAAGTTATTCTTTGACAAATCTGTTTCAATAATAATGGTTTTGGGATATTTCAGGGACACATCTGGATGCTGTACCCAATCAACTGACACCTGAAGAAAGCAGTCTGCATCTAGTGGATGGGGGATTTGCTATCAATTCCCCCTTTCCATTGGTGCTTCAGCCAGAGAGAGATGTGGATGTGATCTTCTCATTCAATTACTCTTGGCAAGCTCCTTTTGAAGTGAGCATTATAAATAAACTTAAAAGGAAAGGCTTAGAATCCTCTGAATCTGCTATACCATATGTGAATATTGCTCTTTAATTCTAGTTTATGACAAGGCATTATTATGGGAGCATTGATAATTTCTGGGTCAATGCTCCAGTAACCCAAGTGCAATGACAAATACAGTAATTATTTATTAATTAATTTGTGATGCCAAGGATTGTGCCTGAGACTTTATATATACAAAACAGATATCCACTGAGCTATAGCTTTCTTCTTTTAAAGTTTTTATTAAAGTTGCTTTAGCTTGGCTAGTTAGGTCTTACAATAGTTCCAGTTTGGGGTAACTTTAATAGAATTATAGTGTTGGGAAGGGCTAATTAAGCATCAAGTCTAATATTCTATTCATTGCAAGAATAGGTGAGAGAACTCATACCTTTAATGGTAGTTAATTCCACTGTCAAATGTACGCTTTCTGTTAGGATTTCTTGTTTTTGTTTTAAAAATCAGTCAGAATCTGCCTTCCTGTATGATAATCTGTGTAATATCCTTTTAAAAAAATGCAATTAGATTTCCTTTCAGTCTTCTCAAGGCTAAAAATTCTCAGTTCCTTCAAACTTCAGAGCTTTTAGACTCTTGATTATCCTAAATTCCCCAGATTTTCTGTATTATTATTGAAGTTTTGCACCCTGGATGAATTAATCAGGAGTTTGAAATATAGTGGAATATTATTACTTGTTATTTAGAAACTGTATTTGCTTTGATGCAGTTCAAAATTGCATTTGCCTTTTTTTTGCTACTGTTGAGTGATATTTGGTTTATTTATTTCTTTATATTTATTTTTGAACTGCCCATCTCCTGCAGTGCTATCTGCTATGTCAAGTTCTTTTTCATACTGCCACATCTAACATCCTTCATCACACAGGTAGTCCTCTGTATGATGGCAATTGGGATCACAATTGCCATTGTTAAGTAACAATGTAAAGTGCAATGTCATGTGATTGCACTGCTTAGAAATTACAATTCTAGCACTCTAGGCCAGGAATCTGCAACCTTGATGATTCTGGGAGCTGAAGTCCACAAGTCTTAAAGTTGTCAAGGTTGCAGACCCCTGCATCTAGGCAAAGAAGGTTACAGATGGGGATCACTTGATTGTGTGGACTCTGTGATGGCTGGTTGTTAAGAACCACTTGTTCAGCACTGTTGCATGGTAGCTAAAATAAGTAGTTATTGACTAAAGATCACTTCTGCTCCCTGCAACTGGTTTGTTTCCTAAATAAAGAACTCCACATTTGTTTCTGTTATTTTTGAATCTTTTTTTTGGGGGGGGTATTAGCCATGGTGCTCAATTTTCTCTCATATGAAAAGTTACAGATAAACTGATATTCACTGCTTGGGACTGTACTACACCAAGGCTGTACTACTTATGCTACAGTGTCATATTGAGTCAACACTAGAGTAGTATCTACTTCATTCTCTGAATAGTTCTCAGTTCATTCTCAGTCTTACCTTGGAAATGATCTCTTCGGCAACTCTTTCTGCTGATGCTCATTACCTGAGTTCACTTTCTCAAAGAATTGTGGCAGTTATAAATACTAGGTTAATACAGTACTGGTTCAACATAATGTATTATTTCTTCCACCAACTGGGAGTTTATTGTATTGGAAACTGTCCTGCTAAGATATTCTACTGGGTTAAAACTCAATTGTGTTCATTTTCAAAATGTCAGCATAGCTGATTTTTAATTTAGTATATATTTGGAACTTTTCCTTATCTCATATCAGGTCTTGCATCAAGCACAGAGATATTGTGAAGAAAGAGGCATTCCTTTCCCACACATTGCTGTGACCGATAGTGATAAAAAGCAACCAAAGGAGTGTTACATGTTTTTGAATGCTACAGATCCCAGGGCCCCCATTATTCTTCATTTCCCCTTAGTGAACGAAACATTTAAAAAATACAAAGCACCAGGTAAGTAATACATCGATTGATTGATTGATTATATGCCATCAAATTGCTATCAAATCGTGGTGGCTTCACAAATTGACAGGACGATCTGTCCCCAACCTGCCGGTTCAAGTCTTCCAATGGTACACTCATCACTGCTATAATTGAGTCCATCCACCTTGCTACTGGCTATCCTCTTCTGTTTTTTTCTAGAAAAGTTGGGACTTTGAATAATGTGTTTAAAATATAATTTTAGCCTGGTCACGTGGGCCTTGAATGTGAACTCTAGATTTGTTCTGTGCTCTGTTTGTTTTCTTGGCTATCTATGGTATTCTCAAGTGTCTTTTCTAACACCAATGTTCAAAAGTGTCAATACTTTATCTTGTTTTTTCAAACTGCAAATTTTACTTCCATAGAGTATCACTGGGAAACCATTGCTTGCACAATTCTGTATGATTCTGGTCTTGTAAATTGATTGATTATCTGCTATCAAGTCCTTTTTGATTCCTAGCATCCACATAGTTAGAGATTCACCATGACGATCTAAACTGATCTTTATGGTACACTCATTACTACTGCAAGTGAACCCATCCATCTTGTTGTTGATCATTGTCTTTTTCTGTTTCCTTCCATCTTTCTCACCATTAGAGGTTTTTCCAGAGAACCACGTGTTTGCATAGTGTATCAGAAGTATAATAATTTGAGCCTGGTCATTTGTGCCTTGAATAAGAACTGGTTGATTTATTCAATGACACACAGTATTCTCATGGGTCTTCTGAGTTCAAGTTTAAAAGCGTTAATACTCTTATAGGCCATAGGAGGAACAAAATTACAACGAATGGCACAATTATTTCCAGTTTACTAAAATCATGGAAGGTCCAAGTTATTGATGTATTAAATTACATTGATTAGTTAGAGGTATTAAATAAAATGCCATACTACATTATAAATTAGTTTTCAGTAATTCTAATATCTTTATACATAAAAATACTTTATACATAAAAAATAGGATGGAACTAAAAACACAAGATTATTTTGTGTTGTTTTCATGTTTTGAAAAGTATATGGAATGCTAACTGGTTTCCTTTATCTTTTTTCACAGAATGTGCAAATCCAATTCTATTTTATTTTAAGGGATATTGGTGTACTATATCTATATGTATGTTTGTACAAGTTAGTGTGTATATGCAAGGCCTCCATGAGAGAGGTAAAAAAGTCAGGAATGGCAAATGTAACACTGAAGATTTGTCCCTTGTTATATGTTCCACATGTAAGGTGCAATTAAAAGAAAGGAACACGGCTCTGATTGTACAACAATCAACAATCTTTTTTGACTTCTGTTCATCCCTGTATGAAAAGGTGTGCTATGCATTCCTTTTTCTAAAATACTTTTAGGATCTTGCAACTTTCTTAATTGCTATTTTTCAACTTGTTTCTGAGTTAACAAAAGTAATGATTCAGTGGCAAATCTAGGCAAACTGCTAACTTTTTTCTTCTCTTGTTCAAGGAATAAAACGTGAGACTGAAGAGGAAAAATCTTTTGGTGACTTTCAAATATATACAGAAGATAGTCCTTATAGTTCCATGAACCTCACCTATGACCCAATACAATTTGATAGATTGCTGCAATTAAACTGTTACAATATTATCAACAACAAGGATACGATTTTAAAAGCTCTCACTATGGCCATGATGCGAAAGAAGTTCAAGAAAAAGAGAAAATGACACACACACAAACACATCTAATTAGGCTTGTTGGTAAAAGCACCAAAATGCTTGAGTAGTGAGAAGACATATGGAGCTTATACTTTCCTAAGAAAGTTTAAAATTTGGAGTTTTTGCAGTGATGGCAGAGGCAAGCCAACTGTATAAGCAAGATTGAGCAGGTGCAATTTTAATAGTAGCAATATTAAAATGTATATTAATGTGTATCTACTTTTCTTGTATTCTTCCTATACACTGCATATTCATATGCTAATTTAATGCAACAGGAAGCTAAAGGCTTAACCTAAATATTTAAACAATAAGTATTTTGAAAGGAGAAATGTCATTCCGCCTCCACAATATTAATCACAGCACATTCTGTGTTAAGGTCAACCTGTGACAGTATCTTTACAGGAATTTTGTTTGGCACATACACCCAGGAGAACCTTGGTGGAGAACCTTTCATTTGCAGATAGAACTATTTTACAGGAGTCACAAGTACCTCTCATAAATGGGTGCTTTACTTGCCTTTGCCATTTTGCAAATGGCAAAATTCAGATGTTAATCCAACTGGATTTTGTGTGGAAAATGAGTCCCTCCCTGGCCAGAATCCTAGATGGTTATCTACAAAGTGGAAATGTCTTAATCCAGATAATCTTCATAAGTGGCCTATTCTATTAAAGGTATTGGAATGGTATGGATGCTGTGAAATTTATTTTTCTGCAGTCATTGGGTGCTCAACTTCTGGCAAGTCAATAAGTATCCTGTTCTGACCCCTCAATTTTGTGCCAGACAGAATTCCTTCCTAAAAAAAAAAAAAAAAAAAAAAAAAAGCAAAAGATAGCAGTATTTCTCAAATGTTTGCCATGGTGACATACACCTTGGCATGTTTCTGATTTTGGCACCTATATTGTGCAGTATTACCCAGCTATATTGCCGAAGTAAAGGAGTTGGGAACTGAATGTGCCTGCCATTTGTTCTAGCACTGACGATGTTACCTAGTTTGGTAATGAAATGTCTGCAGGAAAACAACTGAGATCAGAGAGCACAAGGACCCCTCATTTCAATCCTGAGCTACAGATATTCTCTTCTATTTGCTCCAATAGCTGTGTAGGGGATTTGAATTAGTCAGCATTGTGGATTGCTCTTGCTGCATGAGCAACAAGTGCTTGCAAAAGGAGGTTTTCCATCTGCATGAACCCTCCTGACTGCAGCAGAGAGAATGGGTTGAAGCACAATAGTGATAAGTGAGTTCTGGGGCTGACTGGTGTGAGACTCAATGTCTAATAGAGCAGAAGGGTATAGAAGTGTATTATGTAAGTTTACAAAGCTATGAGATTTTATTACCAGTGCCCACACATCATACTGAAGCTGTGCTTTAAAACTCTGGTTTATTGAATACAGGTAGCTCTCAACTTACGACCACAATTGAGCTCACAATTTCTGTTGCTAAGTAACACAGTTGTTAATTGAGTTTTGCTCTAATTAACTAATATAAATATATTCAATCACAAAGGCACAATAGAAGAGCAAGTCCATATTATATATGTCAGTGTCTTCTTTGTAGTGCCATTATTGACTTCTTGTAGTCAATGTGTAACTTGGTAAGGTAGGATGCTAATGCATAAGGAATGACGGAGCAAGTGATAAGACACTTCATGCAAAGGCTTGTTTCAATCATTCAATTATCTACTTTAAAGCATCCTTCTTTCTTCATTTGACTTCTTCCTAAACAATGCTCAAACTTTTTACTGTAATGTAAATGCTATCCATTCTCTGGCAATTCACCAGGGACTTATTGTAGGGCTCTACTTATGGTAGAGACATTTAGTCCATCCTTCTGAGAGTCTAAAAGATTAAAAATTCCTTTGAATGGCAGCATCATAATGAACAACTAGGGCTCATTGTGCAAAAAGTATAGGGATTCTTAAAGCTTTGATATGCAGGTTCTGAGGTTTTGCTTGGTAAAAAATACAGGAAACCAGAAGTTGCCTTCAAGAGTTATGTGTTTATTCAGCTGAACAAAAATGGGCTTCTCTAAAAAGAGAAAAGCCCCAAATAGCGAAAAAGCCTTATTTTTATACCTACTTTGATTACATAAGCAATTCACCCAGCAAAGCTGACACACATAAGATAAAGACTTCGCCCTTTAAGGCTGGCACACTGTAGATAAGAAGGAAGAAAGCAGATATAACTAATATGTTCCCTTTTGGGTGATTTGGGTGTTTTCCCAAGGTACCATATGTTCCTGGGTGGGTTAGAATATTGGGTGTTTCCTTTGCTGTCCTTTCATGACCTTGCATTCATGGTTTTGCAAGTGGCCAGAGAGCGCGGGGCCATCTGCATGTATTCACAATTGCTACTGTCCCCTAAGCCCGGGTCAACATAATACCCCCTTTCATACTTCAAGCTGTGCGCATAAGTATGACCATCAAACTGAAGAGACAGAGGATAAGCTTCTGCAGTATGTTGTCCACATTGTTTAGGACAAGCAGAGGTGATTAGGGGAAAGCAGTGAATGACACAACAGAAAGCAAGAACAAGGAATACTACAAATACTGTAGAAGACCAATGAATAATTCCCTAAACCATCCCCATCCTAGGATCCACCTGGTAAGAAATGAGAATATAACATTGAAGACTCCCCATGCAGTATCAGTAGAAATCTTCAGAGCTTTAGGGTAATTATTAATTCCTTCCTCCATAGGATGGATGATGTGACTAATATTAACTTGATAATCAGTTACAAAAGTGCAGCAATGTGAGTGAAGTAAAGCGCACACCCCACCTTTTGCAGCCAGTACCATATCCAATGCTTGGTGATACCTCCCGTATCTCTCCCTATTCCTTATTGAGTTGTGTAAATGCCAGTATGGTGTGGTTAAACATTTCCTCTGTCCAGTCACCTAATTCTATAATAGAATTATAATTCAAACCAACTCCTATAGCTGGAATTAATGCTCGTGCAATGGCATTTCCCAGGCCATGAGGTACAGGATGGTGTTCAATATGTTCTTCATGCTCAAGGTGGCCCTCGTCCTGCTGATTGTGAATGCAGAAGTTCCAATCATTATGTTGGATAATATGAACAGAGGGAAAGATAATTCCTATGGTACATGTACCAGACCAGTAAGCTGGCAAAAATTTATAGGCAAACTGATCACAAAGGAACCACCAGTCTGGGTGGTTAGCAAGATAAATGCCTGGTTTGCCTTCCAACCCCTCAGGCATATAAGCTCTAACACCAGACATAGAAGCCATAAGTCCCATTGCTGCAAACAGACTACAAAGAGCAGAGGGGTCCTTCTTGTAGTCTAGACCAAAGGACTGATGACATCTACACCAATCATCCCACATGCTGGTACTAACCTTCCATGTGACTGTGCAAGGTGCATAGATCCCTAACTTATATCTGGAAGAAGAATTAAAATGGCTAAGGCAAGGTGCTGCAGGGTGCTGTATACGTGCCCCTAGGCAGCAAATCAGATACCTTGCCTTGGGCTTTATCGTGCAAAGTACCCATTTTAGGTCCAACCTCAGCATTATGGGAAATTTTAGCTGATAACGTAATAGAATTTCTTGGCTGATGTTCATGCAGATCTGTCAAATGTCCTTCATCAGCCGCAATCTTTCTGGCTTTCTGGACTAGTAGGTGGAGGGAGAGGGGATGGGTCTGTGTGAAAAGTGGGCACATGCATGCGCATGCAGCTCCATTTGTACAAGTGGCAGGCATGCACACCTGCTGCTTGTACAAGTGGGGGTGCATGCATGTACTCCCCTGCCACTTCCATGGCCAGTTCCAAACAACTCAAGGCCTAGTAGTGGGCTGTGTCCCGGAGGTTGGGGACACCTGACATGAAGAATGAAACAAAGAATTCTCCTCCAATTTCAATATTGTTAGTGTGTCAGAATTTGTTGGTAGTTGATATCTCAAGCATTAATAGAATCAGAGGTCTAAGGGTAGAATATGGAAGTAATCATCCAGATTGGGCAGTAACTACAGTGGCAGGCAACACAAAGTAGGCTTGTAGTCATATTTCATAGGTAGCAGGCAATGAGAAGATCTGGAGACTGTTTCACTCAGAAGATAACATCCTTGGGATCTAAAAATTGATGGGGGTGTGTTATACACTGCTTAGTAAATACTTCTGGCAGAGGCTTCTGCAGCAAGTCACATTAACATCTAAATAATAAGGTGTACAAAGATGCCATCATTATGTACTTACATACCAAGATAACATAAATCATGGTAGTTTCATGATAATTTCATTACTTGTTTCTTGGAGATGCTGTGGCTCTTGGAAGATATAATTAAGAGTACAGGATCAGCAGGAGAGGTGGCCTAATGACATTAGAGCCTGACTCCCAGGAATCCCAGCCTGAAAACCATAGTAACTTATATGAACACTTTTCAGTGTCAAGAAATGAGATTAAAAGTTAAATTCAAATTCATTATTAACATTCAAATAATACTAAATAAAGCTTTCAATTAACGGAGAAGCTTTTATTCTAGAATGATTTAGAAGATCATACAACTTGAAACTTAGATAAACAATGGCATCTTATTTGTTTTCTTACTCAAGTATCAAGTAAATCTTAGACATATTGTGTTATGAAAAGTATAATTCTCTCCCTTATCCCTCCACAATATTGTTCAAGTTGTTGTTGTGTTAGTTGCGAAGTTGTGTCTGACCCATCACGACCTCATGGACAATGTTCCTCCAGGCCTTCCTGTCCTCTACCATCTTCTGGAGTCCATTAAAGCTCATGCTCACTGCTTCAGTGACTCCATCCAGCCATCTCATTCTCTGTCGTCCCCTTCTTCTATTGCCCCCAATCTTTCCCAGCATTAGGCTCTTCTCCAGTGAGTCCTTCCTTCTCATTAGGTGGCCAAAGTATTTGAGTTTCAACTTCAGGATCTGGCCTTCTAAAAAGCAGTCAGGGTTGATCTCCTCTAGGACTGACCAGTTTGATCGCCTTGCAGTCCAGCATCATAGTTCAAAGGCCTCAATTCTTTTGTGCTCAGCCTTTCTTATGGTCCAACTTTCACAGCCATACATTGCCACTGGGAAAACCATGGCCTTGACTATATGTACTTTTGTTGGCAAAGTGATGTCTCTGCTTTTTAGTATGCTGTCTAGATTTGCCATAGCTTTCCTCCCCAGGAGCAAGCGTCTTTTAATTTCTTGGCTGCAGTCCCCATCTGTGGTGATCTTGGAGCCAGGAAGATAAAATCTGTCACTACCTCCATTTCTTCCCCATCTATTTGCCAGGAATTGAGAGGGCCAGATGCCATGATCTTGGTTTTCTTAATGTTGAGTTTCAAGCCAACTTTTGCACTCTCCTTCTTCACCCACATCAAGAGGCTCTTTAGTTCCTCTTCACTTTCTGCCATTAGAGTGGTATCATCTGCATATCTTAAGTTATTGATATTTCTCCCAGCAATCTTAATTCCAACTTTTGATTCATCTAGCCCTACCTTTCTCAAGTACTGCAGTAGAATTCCTCTACATCTTTGACCCTGCTTTTGACATGATTTTCTGATGGAAAGATGTGAAAATAGTTCTCTCTGCCTCAGAGGTAAGACATTTTATTATGTGAACAGATTATTTAACAAATAGCACTAATTATCCTAAGTATTTACACTACAATTGAATTTGAAAGGAAGAAAGTTGCAATAATATTGAACAAAGCATCCTATAAACATGGGCCTCCAGAAGGGAGGCATGACAACATGATTGCACCATCATGCTAAGCAACATCCCTGCTCTTTGTAAGTCTTCATAGCAATAGCAATAGTACTTAGATTTATATACTGCTTCATAATGCTTTACAACCCTCTCTAAATGGTTTACAGAATCAGCATATTGCCCACAACAATCTGGGTTCTCATTTTACTGATTTGTGAAGGATGGAAGGCTGAGTACCTTGAGCTGGTCAGGATCATGTCACACTCATAAAGCATGTGGTTTTATTGCTATACTGCTATGTTGCTTTTGTTATTTTGACACCTCTCCCTGCAAAGATTTATTTTATTTTTTAAATATAATTTTACTAAACTTATCGAAGTATAAAACATAAATAAAAATAAAAATAATGGGACTTGCAGAGATTTGTGGACGTTTCAGTACATGAGCATCCCCAGGAGAGTCAAAAAAATCAAATTGATGGCTGCAACTGCTCAACTGAAGCCCTGTTCCTTTTAATGTACGTTGTATGAGACATGAAAAAAAGGAGCAGGGCTTTGATGATGCTCTTGTAGTTATTATCCTGATTTTTATTTTTTTTAAAAAATCATCTTACAGGTGTCCTGTTTTAGTATCACTGAATGTAATACTTCATACAAGGGAGTTTGTTCAAAGATGCATGGAAGCTTTATTTTCAATCAATCAATCAATCAATCAATTAATCAATTGTTTATTAAATTCATATACATAGCTGCTCATCTTGCAAATGTGACTCTGGATGGTTAAAGTTACTAAATAATGAAAAAAAATGATGAAAAATTCTTTCCAGCACTGCAAGGATGGCCATTTGAAAGTTTTAAACACTACATCATCTTTTTTAAAAAAGAAAAGGAATTCTTTTTTCTTTTCTCTTAATATCTTAGGGAGAAGGTGACAAATTGTTAGGACCAAACGCGAAACATAAACTCAAAGACATCAAATCAAGGAAGAGAGTGGTGAGAAGGAAAGGATACTCAGATATAAAACAGGAGATGCAGGAAACAAATGCAGGGTCAGCCACAATGGACTCAGATGCCTGTACACTAATGTTCAATGTACAGGAACAACCAGGGAGAACCTGAAATCCTAGTACATGAGGGCAGGTATGATATTGTTGCTATTACTGAAACTTTGTGGGATGGAGCCCACAACTGGAGCATAATACCACATAGACAATTTGTTCAAAACAAACAGACCCAACAAAAGAGGAGGACTTGCATTTTATATAAGAATTACTACACCTTTACAGAAATAGATGATACCAAGGAAAGCCTTCTTGAAAGTATATGGGTGAATATTAGAGGGAGAAATGACATGAGTATGTCTACATCGATTAGCTGAGGTGTGCAGGAAACACACTGTAGTAATGGGGGACTTTACCTAACCTAACCTCAGCTGGAAAATTGCAGTGAGAGATTGAACGGATTCCTGTGTGTAGCTGACAACTATGTCATCTTAAAGGTGGAAGAGGGAACTAGAAGGTCAACTATACTTGAATTAATTCTTACTAATAAGGATGAAATAATTGAGAGAATGGAAGTTTTAGGAACCTTGGGAGAGAATTCACCTAAACCAGGCATGGACAACTGAACAAAGTTAAACTAGTTTTTTAGACTTTAAGAAAACTGACTTCAACAAACTAAGGAAGAGAATAGGAAGAATTCCATGGATGGAAATCCAAGTGGGAAAAAATTCCTAGGATGCTTGGGAAAGTGAAAAATGAGATAAACTCATGTGCATGGTGGGTGGTAGCATGGCTGATTATTCCTGTATTGCTGCAATTGAATTGGAGAGCCATCATAAGATCCTTCTTTGATGTGACCCAACCTGACCCATCACAAGACCCTCACCTGACATAACCCTCACCTGACTTGACCTCCCCATCACAAGACCTACTGATCACACAAAGCCCTTATAAGCAGAATAACACCAACACTGATATCCCCTAGATTCCACTGAAGATGTTACCTAGCCTGATAATGAAATGTTTGGAAACCAACCCACAAATTTGGAGAACGAACCTCCTCATCCTTCACCCAAGCTATAGATATTTGCCACTATCGCAAACTGACAAAAAAGTTTGAACTCTAAAGGTAGAAAGCAAAAATTAATACTGATTTCTTGGCAAATGTGAGAAGGCCAAACAGTAGTTTCAAGAGTGGCCTGTTACAATTCAGCACTGATTGCCAAAGAAAGAAGATCTTGTGCATGTGTCTCCTTTAGCCATTGCTGGGAGGTAGGTCTTCTAAGGAGCTCCTGTATTTTTATGATGCCTTTATGACCTTCACATATTAAAGAAACAATATGTGCCCAAGGAGAAGACAATATGAGAATTCTAGTTTGGAGGAAGAAGAGGAATATCCTCTGCTAGTCAACTCTTGTCTGATGTTATAAAAAGCTCGGAGAAGACGGTGGTTTTGAGAGGAAAAAAACATCCATCTCCTGTTAGACTATGGCAATATTATGTTTTATATGGTGGTCAGTATCTGTAACCTGTATTTTTTTAAGGGTCATAGTCTCTTTTTTGTTTTTAAAAGTTTTATTAGTTTATAATATACAATACAATTGAAATACAAAGTAAATAGCGGGAAAGATGGGGAAGGAAAAAGGGAGTAGAGAAATGAGGTAAGGGAGAAAAAAAAGGAAAAAAAGTCATTGACTTCTGACTTCCTTTGGTGCAATAGAGTATCAACTTCAAACCTCAACTTTTTACTTTTACAAAATAATATAAACTAGCCACTTCAATAACATCAAATCTATCTACAATCAAAATTTCATTTTTTTTCCGCCTCAACCACAAAATCTAGAAGTGGTTTCCACGTGGCAATAAAAATCTTCACATTTTTTTCTTTAATCAGCAGAATCAGTTTAGCCACCTCTGCTAGCTCCATCAGTTTTTGAACCATTGTAACCATTGTAGGAATCGATGTAGTCTTCCATTTCAGAGTGTAGAGTAATCTTGCTGCTGTCAACATATATAACATCAACATATATAGCATCAGAGTCTTAAGAATGTCATTGAAAATGGGAAAGGTTACATGTACTTCTACTAGATTTCTTATAGGGCAGCCGATATAGTCCTGAGAATAAGTATGTATAAGTTGTATATAGTATGTTTTAAATGTGTGTTATGTAAGTAACGTTTGAGAGCAAGCAACTAAATTTCATTTTTAATGTGTGCTCTTGTGCCCACAGGAAAAAAATGACAATAAAGGTAATCTAATCTAATCTAATCTAATCTAATCTAATCTAATCTAATCTAATCTAATCTAATCTAATCTAACCTAGATACCTAGAAACACTAGGATGATAAAGTGAGGTGTAGTCATAAACCTATTAAGTATAATCAACATCTAATACAAACAAGGAGTCTTGGCAAAAATGGATAAACATAGATTGCTGGTGATATAAACATGGATTAAAATGTAAACAGCTTTACATAGCAGGTGTCTAAATACCACATGCCATGTGAGGCCTGACCAAGGCAGAGTTTAATGGAACCTTGTAAAAATGTGTTACATTTTGAAGAAAGGTGCATTGTTCATGCTAACCCTGAAAATATAGCTTGAAATATATAGTCATTAAATAGCAAAAGTCATCAATGAGCTAAAATTCATTCTACTTCAGAACTCACCTCCTCTTAAGTCCCTTCTTGTTCTACATCTGTGTGAAGGTTGATGATTTCAAGGTAGGTGCTGTTGCTGAGGGAAAGACTCACATGAAAGAAGGTAGGAGAGGTGCGTGCAATTGTCTCAAGCAGCTTGCTCTTCCAATTTTGACCCTAAGGAATACTTTAACAATGAACCAATAAGCAAGTATCTCTTTAAAAAGTTTCATATGATAAATTCACCCATTGTTATATTGGCTCAAAACAGGGCAAGCAAGATAGCCAAGGTAAAGGCAGAGAAAATGTGTATTATGTTTTAAGGTAGTTTCCTTCATCAGTGGTGATCTCCATAGCTGCTCAGTGAATTACACTGCCTTTGAAGGGAATCCAGCTCCCTCCATTGACTTTGCTTGGTGGAAACTGACTCAGAAGGTTGCAATTGGCAATCACATGACTCTGGGATGCTGCAACCATTGTAAACACATGCTGGTTGCCAAGTGCTGGAATCACAGTCATGTTGTCTTGGGGATACTGCAATGGTCATAAAGTGTGAGGAACAGTCATATGGCAATTGGTTTAATGCAGGGGTAGGCAACCTTGGGCTCTTTTATGACTTGTGGATGTCAACTCCCAGAATTCCTGACCCAGCTATGCTGCCTCAGGAATTCTGGGAGTTGAAGTCCACGAGTCATAAAAGAGCTAAGGTTGCCTACCCCTGGTCTAGTGGTTAAGGCACCAGGCTAAAAGCAGGAGTGTGAGTTCAAGTCCTGCCTTAGCCATGAAAGCCATCTGGGTGACTGTGGGCTAGTCACTGTCTCTCAGCCCAACCCACCTCACAGGGTGGGTTGTTGTGGGGAAAATAGGAGGAGGAAGAAGTATTATGTATGTTCGTTATCTTGAATTACTTATAAAGTAATAAAGGTGGGATAAAAATCAAATAAATAGATGTGTCACTTTTTCAGTACCATTGTAACCTCGAACAATTGCTTGGTTGTAAGTTGAGAATTGCCTATGTATATAGTCAGTGCTTTTTTTGTAAAAAAAAAAAAAGGTGTCGGAACTCACACATGTCATACAACCCGCCTTGCCTACCCTATAAGGTTCCATCCAAAAAAGGTGCCGGAACTCCGTTCTGGGCTTTCTATGACAAACAAAGCCCTGTATATAGTAATGTAGGATTATACCGTATATATTATAAACTAATGTACTGTATCTGTTGCATCAACAGATAACAGTAGAGTATATAACGTCAAGAGCACTTCTTGTGATCCTGACTCTTTCTGTTGATGCAACCCAAAATTGCATTAGCTCTTTTGGCACTGCAGTATATTGCCACCTCATACTGAATCTGTGGTCTGTCAGGATGCCCAGTTCCTTTTCATAAGTACTACGCCAATCCAGCTATTGTCTAACTTGTACCTGTGCATCTGGTTTTCCCTACTTAACTGCACAATCCTACATTTTTTATCAGTGAATTTCATTTTTCTAGGTATGGTCTAATGTTCATCAAGGCTCATTGAACATTCAGTCTATTTGACACATTAGTAATCATCTTCTTTCCCAACTTTGATGTTCTGCAAATGAGATGAATTCCCTTTTATCCCATCATCTGTGTCACATGTATTAAATGGAATGCATCTGATGAGAATTAGACTTCCTGTTAAATAAGGTTTCTTCTTATGATTCTTCTAAAATTTATCCTCCGTGGTTTGCTTTGAATATAATGGACACATGTTTTACCCAGAGTTCTAACAAACAAGAGAGAAGATAATTGAAGAAATGTGAAGAAAGACTAAAGGAAATGAATTTATTTGCTTAAAATAAAAGAAGAAGGGAAATGGAGATATTTCAGGTTGATGGGTTGAATGTCAGGGCCAATTGGTTGTAGGCTGGGAGAATAAATGCTAGAAGCTAAATTCAGAATAAATTGGCCAGTATTTTCCTCCATAAAGCCAATTGTTCAAGGCACTCTTGAGGTAGCTAGATAATTTTCTGCTTTTTTAATACAGAAAATGGTCACTCAGCAATTGGTTTTTATTTCTGTGATTTAAGATCCATAGAACAAATATATTGAAGGGCATTTGGTTATAATGCATTGGTTTGTTAATATCTTAAAATATGCATATATTTCACATAGAATGAAACTGTACATAATCAATTTAACTTTTCCATTAACAAAATTCCACAGTTCTTCTGCTGGGAAGAATCAAAATGTACCTGATTATTCTACCTGATTATTCTTTGGGAGTCAGGCAGTATATAAATTTAATAATAACTGGCAATTGTAACATCACATGGTTGTGAACAGATAATAATACTACCCAATGGACTTTCTTATTATCTGGAAATATTGAATTTATCAGATGTGAACACTCTAATTTTACAAAGGACACACTATCTTAGCACTGCCTATATTCTAATCTGTCAGCGCTGTGACAACTGAAAACTGTAGCCATTTTACCTTTTGCCTTCATTGCTTTTTTTGGTTGTTTAGAAATTTCAGATGGAGAAGGGGGAGGGGGGAATGCTTGAGTTGTTTCAGTTAGCCATAACAATTGCAGCTGTGTGAGAATCAAGGTCAATGCTGGAAAAAGTTTTTGTGGGTTGAAAAGTTGGGAGGAGAGCCCGCATTTTAGAATTATTGGTAAATGTGATTTATGACAGGCTTTCTGGGGCAAGAATTGCAACTTGTTACTTTGTAGCCGAGGGAGGGAAGTTTAGTCTTGGGTTCACCTATGTATGTGCCGATATCTAGTTTCCTAAATAAAATGTTTTTTAAGGAAGAAATCCTTGCCTTGAAGTTCTTTTAAATGGTTTCATCTATCGGAACCATGACATAAGCATTACCTTAATAATTATTGATTTTGGGTTTGAATTATTACATTTCTACCAGTGTTAGACTGCGAAACTAATTGTGGATTGCCCGCACAAAGTAATTCTGTAATTATGTCTCTGGTTGAGTACAGGATAAGACTGCAAGGAACCTCTAATAACTTTTGGCTATTATGATGATTCTGGTACAACTTGTGCAGCTTTTTGGTTCCTGAAGAGTGACACAGTGGCCAGGCATCATAATAGTCAGTTAACTACTACCTGCTGCTGATTATGCAGGGTCTTAACTTACTGAAAACTAACATGTATGTAGTTTGCAGGAAACCAGCGGCATCTGAGTGATAGGGATATGCACAGTGTGTGGGAGACAGACTTCATGTGGCAGATGTACATTTTTTTTAATTTAGGGTTATGTCTTACCCTTATCTAGGAGCTCAAAGCAGCTTGCATTTCATTTTATTCCTACAATAGTCTTATGAGGACTGTTGAGCTGAGGGAGTACTTGGGTAAAAGTCATCAGGTGAGTGGCCATAGCTAAAAATGGATTTGAACACAGGCAACTCCAACTTCTATTCATATTTTAGTCAGTTAGCACTACATAGTAGTGTAGTATATGTATGTCTTGCCAGTTTTCCAGAATCCTTGGGACATCCACAGTTCATGTATGTCTTGCCAGTCCTTAGGATCCTCGAGGCATCCAAAAAAATGACCTGACCTGCTTTGTTTCTGGAATCCACTATTTAGTGTCTGGTTCTTCACAGGTACCGGGCTGGGGGTGATCACCTTTCAGGACACCGTCAAAATCGACATGGCGCCGGTCCCCTTGGGGGTGGCCACTCCCGGTGATCTGGGGACCATTTGGATATCCTGGATGAACCCCCATGTTGTTTGGAATGTGGCTGTCAGCTTTCCTCCCGGACTCTTGAAAAAAAAGGAAGACACAGAGGCACCTTGATTCAATCAGCTCTGGTTTACTTTGACACAGATTTCCCCCTCTCCTATCGCACTCAATGCCCCTTCCCTAATCATCTGATAAACTATCTGGACTGCCTAGAACCACTGTCCCTTCCTATGTTCCAGGAAGCCCCTTTGTTCATATCCTATCTTTCACCATCTAATTTTCTGTTAGCACAGCTCGGCTCCTATTGTTATTTCGATATTTCCTCTGCTTGCAATTTCAGTTAGCTAGCGACTTCTGCTTTTCACATTTGTACCTGTCAACAGTATATATTATTATTTCTGATCTTTAGTTGGCTTCTGCTTCTTCTGACAACCTTTAGACTCATTAGAAATTTCTGAATAATACTTTATTCCTTTCACTACTTACTAGAAAATCTGATTCTCCTATAAATCTACTAATATTGCACAATAGCACTGGAGATTGGTGATTTTAAGATGCTAGCTGGAAAATTCTGGATGTTGAAATCCATACATGTTAAAGCTACCAAGGTTAAGAAATACTGCTATGGGATATTGCAATCAATTTCCTATTTTTATGCAAATAATGTCAAACTAGTGGGAGAAAATTGGAAGCCTTGTTAAAAGAACCCATATTCTGATATCCTGACCACTGTTTTATTGTCAGATAAAGTGAATTGAAAGCTCTGACCATTGACTTTGCCTCTCACCCAAACTCTCAGCAACATTTCTAACCAGCGACAAGTGTTTTTACTTTTCCACTTGAGGCTGGTCAGAGCTTCTTCTAACTGGAGTCTCTGTGGATTTTGCTCCACTAGCTGTTACTGATTATAGGGGGCAGTGCTCATCTCCATTTCAAGGCCATTCAGACAGCACTGTATGAAGACATTGCCACAGTCATGTGGCCAGCATGATGTCATAGAGTCATGTTACCTTCCCACCAAAGTGATACCTATTTATCTACTCAAATTTGCATGCTTCTGAACTGCTAGGTTAGCAGGAGCTGGGGTAAGAATGGGAGCTCATCCCATCATGTGGTGCTCGGGTCTCAAACCTGGGCTGCCAGCTTTCCAGCCAACTATCTCAATGTCTTAACTGCTGAGCCACTGTGCCTTCTAGCTCAAAGGCCTCCAACCTTTCCGGGCTCGCAGACTGGAAAGAAGGAGAGCAGCTTCAAAATTGGTATGTGCGTGTGTGCAACTCATTCATGCAAGCCGCATGCACTGGTGCCGTACGCATGTGTGAATGGCCGCGCATCCCTCATGATGGCTAGCAGGTCCATTTGCACATGCACAAATGGGCCACACAACTCACACAGGCTAGTGGCCCATTTGTGCATGCACAAATGGGCCACAAACACCCGCCCCCTCTAGTGTGCATGCACAAATGGGACCACAAGTGCTAGTGCAAGTGGGGGAGAATGCATGTCCATGTGTGTGCGCACTGGCCAGCCATTTCTGTGGCCTGCTGGCTAAGAGCCCGTGGCCTGCTCCCAGGCCGCAGTCCATTGGTTGAGGACCCCTATTCTAATTAACCAATGAGGAAATGCTAAAAACATCAGATAGCTGAAATTCTTCCTAGTGCTTCCTTCACTGTGTTTACTTTTCATACTGAAGACAAAGAGTTATTGCTGTTGAGAACAACAACAGAAACTAGCCTTTAATCAGGGATGTTGCAAAGCTGCCTACCTGAGGAGCAAGAAGCCATAGGGCAGTGATGACAAACCTTTTAGAGACCGAGTGCCCAAACTGCAACCCAAAACCCACTTATGCATCATCGGGTGCCGGGTGGGTGTGGCCCATTGGCTGGGTGTGGCCCATTGGGTGGGCACGGCTATGGTGGTAATGGCAAACTGGGTGGGACTAAAAAGCTCAATCAATCAATTCCAACTTTGCAAGATCTTTTTTTCCTGCGAGAAGTGAAATTGATTGATTGAACTTTTTTTTTTTTGCACTTGGCAGCAGAGGCCTAAAGTGAAAAGGTTTTATAAAACCCAGCTGAACGCCTAGGACTGGGGCAACGGCGTGCGTGCCCACAGAGAGGGCTCTAAGTGCCGCCTCTGGCACCTATGCCATAGGTTTGCCACCACTGCCATACTTTCACTTTGAGAAAGGACATCATAGGGCGTGGCTTGCCTCTTCGCATTTCTCCAGCATTTTCAT
This sequence comes from Crotalus tigris, assembly GCF_016545835.1. Lineage (NCBI taxonomy): Eukaryota > Metazoa > Chordata > Lepidosauria > Squamata > Viperidae > Crotalus > Crotalus tigris. The sequence continues at coordinate 471,574 of NW_024096464.1, read as the reverse complement.
TCAAGATTTGTAGGTTTTATTAGAAGCAGCAGACTGCTTAGCTACTGCAAGGGGGTGCCAATTCTTAATAGGGAACACTTTGGACTGTAGTGTTTTCTTGTGTCTTGATTTTATTTAATACTGATAATTGTATGCCACTTCCCATTAAACAACACACATACACACACACACACACCCAAAAACAAAACAAAACAAAACAAAACCCCTAGAAGCAGCTTTAAGTCATCCAATATGAAACAACCATGTAGGAAAAAAAGTTGAGAAAGTTTTTACAATGTTATGTACCACCCTTGCTTTCTACTTTTTAAAGAAACATACAAGGGAACTGCACCACCTTTTGGTTGTGGTTTATTAGGGCTTAGAGTGGAAAGTGGGAAATAGTTTAATTTCTAGATCTGGAGAGGGGTGGAGCATGGAGTCAATTATGATTCACCTGCTTGACTTCCTAAACTGGTTCAAAGTTTTAGTTATGCTGTAGGAATGGTTGGCAATGTCAGATTATATTACTAAAGGACTACCTGTGACATCTGAAGTGTATGTGCCAGCAATACATATGAATTCATCAGTATTTATTGGTCAGGTAAGAAAATTTTTTCATGCCAATTTGCACATTTTGAACAGAGTATTGAAGGGGAATTTTTAAAGTTTTGACTGGATAAATTTGTGGTGGAATAAGGGTTCTGCATTGCAAAAGCAAATGATCTATTATTGTGCTTCTATAGCCTGGATTTTATAAAAGGAAGGTAAGAAGCACACAGATTCTTGACTATTAAAAAGTTAATTATATCAGAGCTCGCAATTTTCGTATAAGGATGGTATCTGGCAGGATCACTATAGATAATAGTCTATTATTCTATTGGTTTAAACTAATATATAGCTAAAATATTTGAAACAATTTATTTATTAGATCCTGAAGCTTCTTTCCCCCCCCTACTTCCCAGGTCTTCCAAACTAAAAGAAATCAATATGAAAATGAAGAAATGAAAATAAACTACCATGGTACTGAAATTCCATATCGGACTGAATGTCAGGTAGTACATAATGCAAATGTATATTGTTGGACTCTCCAGTTAACACCAATGTTTATTAAGACCTAGGAGTTGTATTTCTGAGTAATTTCTCAGACTGCAGGTTGGATTTAACATTTTTATTCTGCCACTGTGAATTCCTTTGTGCAGAGATAAGTTGAAAATATATCACAGGGAAAAAGGGGCAGGAAGTGATGGCATTATAATAATTCTTTCCTCTCCCCCCTTTTGAAGTCTCATGTTTGCGATTTTTGGACTGGATTTTGTGGAAGAAAAGTGGATAGCATGAATGGATGACAATTAGTTCTTCATTCTACTAATGGAAAAAAACCCTGGATCAAAAATCTCCAGTTAACTAAAGGGGATTTTTTATTTGTAGAAGGCTTTTGTAACCAGAACAAACAGTTGCCTGTTTCTGTTGATGAACATCAAAGGTTTTCCTCACGTAGTAATAGTAATAGTAGTAAAGTTGGAAGGGACCTTGGAGGTCATCTAGTCCAACCCCCTGCAGGAAACCCTACACCATTTCGGACAGAGGCTGTCCAGTCTCTTCTTAAAAACTTCCAGTGTTGGAGCATTCACCGCTTCTGGAGGCAGGTTGTTCCACTGATTAATTGTTCTCACTGTCAGGAAGTTTCTCCTTAGTTCTAAGTTGCTTCTCTCTTTGATTAGTTTCCACCCGTTGCTTCTTGTCCTGCCTTCAGGTGCTTTGGAAAATAGCTTGATTCCCTCTTCTTTATGGCAGCCCCTGAGATATTGGAATACTGCTATCATGTCCCCCCTTGTCCTTCTCTTTGTTAAACTAGACATACCCAATTCTTACTCCATTCTTTTAGCATTCCATTTTTTAAGATGATGCTCTCTAGCCAACAATGGCCCTGTTGGATGGGGAGGATGGAAAGGGTGATTCAGCCCAATTGGATGTCAGTTAATTGGAGAAGACAGTAATGGAGGAAATGCAATTCTTCTGTCCTCTCCTCTATTTCCTGCAGGGCAAGGGTACAAGGGATACAAATGGCAAGTGTTGCATGCATTCCAGTTCATGTTCCAGGTTACAAACCATGCTGTTCCCATAAATTCTATGTGTTGTGATTATAACTCTGGTGTTTATACTAGGAGGCATGTTAGATATCACATTTCTTCCTTAGATTTTCACAAAGATCTTTCCAGACCTAAAATTATTGCCAGTGAACATAAAGAAGGGGAACACTGCTATAATCCTAACACCTTGAATATTCCTATGTGCATGTAGACTAAGCAGATATAAGGCACTTCAGCCATTAAAAGTGGCATTTTAATATTAGCGAATTCAAATAGAATTGAAGAGACTTATGTCTGAAACTGGAGAGCTGTTTCCTATCAATACAGTCTAGATTATCAAGGAAATTTGCCAAAAATTGGTATCTTGAGCATATGGACATAGCTTATATACAAGTTACTTACATTAAGCTCTCTGCCCATTCTGTGTGTAAACTTAAGAGGAAAGGTGGTGGTAAATACTGTTAAGTTATTTATGCCATTATTTGGGAAATCTTTAGGTCAAAACACCAGCAGATGAAGAAAACACAAGAAGTGTTGAATGTAATACAACAGAGAGCTGCTTTTGCGATGAAGTTTCATTGCAGGTCAGTATAATTCTTGAAAATTTTCTGATAACATTAAGAATGTTTAGTTCTCCCCCATAGGACAATGGTAAATACTATTAAAGTTATTTATGTCATTATTTGGGAAAACTTTAGGTCGAAACACCATCAGATAAAGACAACACAGGAAATGTTGAATGTAACAGCAGGGAGAGCCATCCTTCCTATGAAGCTTCAATGCAGGTTAGTATAATTCTTGATGGTATTATGAAAAGATTTTCTGGTAACATTAAGAAAGTTTAATTCTTCCTTCTTATATACTTTATGGAATTCTCCATTCTTCATCATATACAAAATATTTTGATTAAATGGTAAATAGGGGGAAAAGAATGATTGTTTAGAGAGAAATGACACATTGCATTCCTTCTTATGTGTCAACAATGGAATGTACCTTTTCCTCAAACAGACTTCCCCTGTTTCAAAAACTACCCTGTTTGAGAATGCTGGCAGTTATAATTCAACATAACCAGAGGGCTTTTTTATTAGGCAAGTTTCTTCTTGATAAGAAGAAGAGGTTTTGAGCAGAGGAAACTCAGAGGATAGAAAAGTTTGAACTGTTTGAACTGAACTATTTCCCTCATGTTAGTTGCCTCTATCATACCAGAAGATCCCATATTTTCATAAGTTAAACACTATAGGAGGAAAAAAAGTTGAATAGGGGAGAATCAAAAGGAGAAAAATTTTGGAGTGAAAAAATATTAAGCTCCTATCCCCTCACTCCTTCTCAGTTTAGAACACTTAGCTATTTGTTACCTGATACATTTAGATTATCCTGTAGCACGTTTTGTTTTACAGGATGGGCCCATCCCTAAATGAACAACGACTGCAAGATCCCAGAGATAGCCAGGAAAAATTGCGTTACTGTTTACACTATTGATAATATTTAAAAATCCTCATCTGTTTATTAGAATAGAAATCTTGCCAGCAGACAATGTGTATCTGGTATTTATTTATTTAGTAAAATGATTATTCATTCTAACCTTAGATGCTTTTGATTGTCTAGATTGGAGACTCCTCAAACACTTGCCGCTTCCAGTGGGCATAAGATAGCAGAGTTAACTTAAGCAAATAATTATCAGGAGGAATTTTACCATATAGCAAGAGAAATGGACACACTATCCCAGTGATGGCAAACCTTTTGGTTTCTGCATGTGAAAAATTTGGCAAATGTATTTATTTATAAAATGTATTGGCTGTCCATTTTACACAGGGTAACTCTGTGTGGCTTACAATCATTATACATATGTGTGTGTGTGTGTGTGTGTGTGTGTGTGTGTGTGTGTGTGTGTATAGCACCTGTCCACCCTAGATGAGTTCAAATCACCAGGACCAGATGGACTACACCCCAAGGTTCTCAAGGAACTGGCAGATGTGATCTCAGAACCACTGAACTATATCTTTCAAAGATCCTGGAACACTGGGGAACTACCAGAGGACTGGAAAAGAGCTGATGTAGTTCCCATCTTCAAAAAAGGGGAAAAAAATGGATCCAGGAAACTACAGACCTATCAGCCTGACCTCAACACCTGGGAAAGTCTTGGAAAAGATAATCAAGCAACAAACCAGCGAACACCTAGAGGCAAACAAAGTCATTACTAAAAACCAACATGGGTTTGTCAAAAACAGATCATGTCAGACAAATCTTATTGCATTCTTTGACCAAAATGCATCTCCCATCTCCCATCTCCCCAGGATCTGCTATGTGCCACCTACTTTCAATCAGTGCTCTCTGACAGGCCCTTGCGGCCCACCCAGGGTGGTATAAAACCTTCATTCATGAAACAGCTTCAGAGGATGTTCTCCTACAACCTCCAAAAACTGTGTGAAAGCATATACTGTTCTTGTGCAATGTTTGGCAGCTGTGGAGATTACATAAGAGCATGGCCCTCTTGTGCAACTTCCAGAGGGCACACCCTATTCTTTTACAGCCTCCAAAAATCTCATGAAAACAGGACATTCTTCCAAGAATAGTAGTTGCCAAGTGTTGTTAAATGTGGATGTTGTTGCGTCCTTCGCGAAATGGCAATGACACGAGAAGCAGTTGTAGTCCTCAGGAACTTTATTTCTGTTCAGCATACTGGTTACAAGACGCCGACAACGCCCAAAACTCCCGGCCTCTTATATAGGCCATTCCCGGGTCAATCTGCAACTTTTGGCGCGCCAGCACTCGCGCATGCGCACAAGTACTGGCGACAGCCTGTCTGGTCCCGGGCAGCTTGCACCTGCCCGGGACCGCCTGCAATGCCTCGAGCCTGCTTCCACAGGCTCAGGACATAACACCCCTTCCCCCCCGGCTAAGACTTTGATCATGCAATAATAACATACAACCTCGTGCAAGCATAGTGCCCATACTACTTAATGCCAGGTATTTCCCCTGCTTCTATCAGTCTCAATGTTCTCTCTCCTGTGTGTACAGGAATGTTCTTTGTTAACTCTGTTTTGCCAGTAGAGTTACAAAATCTTCTAAATACTTAGGAGATCTTCTGGCTCTCTGTGACCTCCTTACTTCTGGGTACCTGCCAAGTGCCCCTTGACTGAGGGGTGATGCATACCTGTCCCCCCTGTTATACCCTGGTGATTCCCAAGGACTGTGCTCCAATGCCTGGCCTGTTTGCTTGCCCACCGGGCTCGTCAGGCCAGGGCTTCTTTCTCTGTTTGACCTGGTTGTCCTGCCTAGCTGCAGGCTCTCTGGCCCCTTTAAGTGACTGTCAATGTTGGGCGATTCTGTAGAACCCCCCAGGTCCGTCCAAGACCTGTCAGGAGGTTGTCTGTCCCCTTGTTCCCGTTCTGTCCCCGGGCTTGTGGGGGTTTCAGTGCTGTCCCAAAACTCAGTTGTCCCCTGAGTGAAGTCAGAGGTGTTGTAGTTGGGATTTGGTTCCTCGACCACCTCCCTGTGTGCTTGCCCCCTTCTAGGGACAGGGTTAGTGTCGGGCCAACTAGAGGGAATGTGTGCCAGCTCTCTTGCAGGGTGTGGTTTGTTTGGACGCTCCCGGATATCCTCCTTGACTGGAGTACTGAGTGATGCGGGTGAGTAGTGATTATGCCCCCGGGGTGACTCCCTGGCTGGAGTAGGCACTGATGCCTGAGTTCTAGTTGGGCTCCGTGAATTCCTGTTTGGAGCACTCGCGGAATTTTGGGATGAGCTGTTTGTAGCTTCCTCAGTAATGATGGGCAGCAGCCCGTACTCTTCCCTTTGCCCAGAAGGGTCCCCCTCCCCCCCTGGAAAAGACCCAGGAGTCTCAGTGGGAAGGTCTAGGGCGGAGCTGGTCTATGTGTCGACGCAGGACACGACCATTGTCCAGGAACACCTCGTAGGACAGAGGACGATATTTCGTAATTTTTTCCAGTTCTTTTTCTTCAACTCTGGCATATCCTGGTACAGCGATATCAATCAGCTGTATGCTTCGGTTCTCTACAACTGTGATATCCGGCGTATTGTGTTCCAAATGGTGATCTGTCTGTATTCGAAAGTCCCACAAGATCTTCACCCTCTCATTCTCAACAACTTTTTCCACCCTATGTTCCCACGACTTTTCGGACACAGGCAAGTCGTATGTTTTACACAATGCCCAGTGGATTAATTTAGCAACTTGGTCATGTCTAGATTTGTAATCAGTTTGCACGATTTTGCTGCACTCACAAATTAGGTGTGAAACAGTTTCAACTTTGTCACTGCAAAGTCGGCAATTTGGATTGTCAGTGGATTTTTGTATCTTCGCTTTCATGGCATTAGTTTATAGTGCTTGTTCTTGAGCAGCCAGTGTTAGGCCTTCTGTTTCTTTCTTGATGGTTCCCATCTTAAGCCATGCCCATGTCAAGTTGTTATCACATTTTATTTCAATGCTTTTCAAATGCTGTCCATGCAAAGCTTTGGTTTTCCATCTATTTAATCTGTCATCCAGCCGTTTTTCCTTATATTCTGCCTTTGTTTCTGTTATTTTTATAGTGCTCTCTGTTTTCACAGCCTGCAGCAGTTTTTCTGTACTTTGATTCACATAGTCATTCAAACTTCGTTTTTCTTCTTCTACAGTTTGGTGGATTTGCAATAGTCCTCTGCCCCCTATTTTTCTTGGTAGGTACAACCTGTCAATGTCACTTCGTGGATGTAGAGCATGGTGCATATTTAGAAGTTTACGCGTTTTCTGGTCTAGGTTTTCCAGTTCAGTCAAAGTCCAATTGATAATTCCAGCTGGGTAGCGTATTACCAGGACTGCCCATGTATTAGTTGCTTTAATTATGTTTCCAGCATTCAGCTTTGATTTTAAAATTTTGCGGACTCTCCTGATGTATTCCTTTTGTGTTGACTCTTTGATTTTTCCATTCAAGATGTTATCTGCTTCCAATATGCCTAGGTATTTGTAACTGTCATCTTTTGCTAGTACTTTCACAATACTTCCATTTCCCAGTTCTATTCCTTCTATTTTTGCCATTTTTCCTTGTTGCATGGATAGTACAGCACATTTTCCAAGTCCAAAGTTCATTCTGATGTCGCTGCTAAATAGTTGGACTGCATTAAGTATTGATTCAAGTTCAGTGTAGCTTTTCGCATAAGTTTTAAATCATCCATGTATAGCAGATGGTTTATCTTGTCATGCTGGCCTGAGATGTAGTATCCCAGTTTTGTGTTTCATAAGATTATTGTCAATGGAATTAATGTGATGTTGAACAGTAGTGGTGAAAGTGAGTTCCCTTGGAAAATTCCTTGTCTGATGTTAATTTCACCAATGTTCTCCCCATTCACTGTTAGGGCTGTTTTCCATTTTTGCATATTTGCTTTCAAAAATGTACAGATATTTTTGCTGATTCCAAAGTTTTCCAAACACGCATTAATCCAGCTATGGGATAATGAGTCGAATGCCTTCTTGTAATTAATACACTCCATATTTAAGTTCGTTTTCTGTCGTTTTGCATTTTTAAGTATCATTTTGTCAATGAGCAGCTGATCTTTTGTTCCTCTTAATTTTTTATAATTTCCTTTTTGTTCTACCGGGTACAGACTGTTTTCCATCAGATGACTGAATACTGAATTTGCCAGTATTCTTGTAAAAAGTTTGAGCGTTGTTGGCAAACAAATAATTGGGCAGTAGTTACTTGGTTCTGTGCTCTTTTCTGGGTCCTTCATTATCAAGTATGTTCGACCAACTGTTAACCATTCTTCACTTGTGGCATTTTGAAGCATTTCATCAAACTGAGTGGCCATGCGGTGATGGAGGCTGGTGAGAGGTTTCAACCAGTATCCATTCAGCTCGTCCAGGCCAGATGCACTCCAGTTCTTGACCTTCTTTACTTGTTTTGCAACCATATCAGTGGTTATTATAATATTCTCCATTTTGTTTTGTGTTGCTTGTTTTTGGATATCTTTGATCCAGGAGGCAGTTTTATTATGTTCCACTGGGTTTTCCCACAGTTCTTTCCAAAAGATTAAAGTTTTTTTTAACATGGGAGAACACTAGTTTGGACTTGATTTTCATCAAGTGACCGGTAGAAGAGGTGCTGGTTTCTTCTGAACTGGACATTTTCACGATATTGTTTTATTCGTCCTTCGTATCTTCCAATTTTCTTTGCTGTTGCTATTACACGCTGTTTTAATTCTTCCATGATTTCTGTTATTGTTTTTTCCTCCAGGTTATATTTTTTGTATAAACTATTTTTCAGCTTTTCATTCTTTAGTTTTCCTTCTTTGAAATATTTCAATTTGCTGACATCTCCTCGTAATTTTTTTATTTTATTTTCATGTCAAATTTTCCACTTTGGTGTTCCAGTGGACTTCTTTTTTGGCATTTTATAATCCAATTCTGCAGTTATAATGGCGGCTGTACTGTACACTAGCTGGTTTGTTTCATACAGTGTGGTGGATGGGATGGAAGTTAATATGTTGTTCACAGCATTTAGTATATCTTTCACTCGTTTGCTATGCACTTCACGAATGGCAGGCAGTCCTTTTCTTTCTGTGTTTTCTTTGATGTGGTTTTCAATCTTTTCTTTCAGCATTATTATTATTATTATTATCATTCATCGCACAGTCAGCCAGATGTTCAGACTGGATTTGGCATTTTGTCTACCTATCGAGTCCTTACCCAGGACCTGGGATAGGCAGATGTGGATGTTTGATGGTATTACAGGTATCGTCGCAGGATGGAAGCAGTTCCTAATAAGGCCGCCTTTTGCAATTGACTAATAGCGAATTTGTCAATGCCAATGGTTTTCAAGTGGTGCTCCAGTTGTTTTGGGATTGCACCCAAGGAGCCTATGACTATTGGTACTACCCTTGCTTGCTTTTGCCACAGTCTTTCTATTTCTATTTGTAGGTCTTTGTATTTTGTTATCTTCTCCAGTTCTTTCTCTTCTATTCTGCTGTCTCCAGGCACTGCCACGTCCACTATCCAGACTTTTTTGTCTTTCTTATCGACAATTGTTAAGTCTGGGGTGTTATGTTGCAGGTGCTTGTCTGTTTGAATTCTGAAGTCCCAGAGCAGTTTAATTTTATCATTTTCTATGACTTTCTCTATTTTATGATCCCACCAGTTTTTGCTTACAGGCAAATGATATTTTTTGCAGATCTTCCAATGCACCATTGTTGCTACTTTGTCATGCCGCTGCTTGTAATCAGTCTGTGCAATCTTCTTGCAACAGCTTACCAAGTGGTCCACTGTTTCTTCAGCTTCTTTGCATAGGCGGCACTTACTGTCTGTTGCTGTCTTCTCAATTTTGACTTTGTATGCATTTGTCCTTAAGGCTTGGTCTTGTGCAGCCAGAATTAGTCCCTCGGTCTCTTTCTTCAATTTTCCTGCTCTTAGCCATTGCCAGGTTTTATTATTATCTGCTTTCCCAGCTATTTTTTTCATGTATTGGCCATGTAGTGCTTTGTCTTCCCATGCCTCTCTTCTGTTCTTCATTTGTTCTTTCTTGTAGGCCAGTTTGGTCTCTCCAGTAGTCAGTAAGCCTTCCTGATATACTAATTCCAGTGCATCTTCATCATTGTTCTTCAGATATTCTTCCAAAGTCATTTTTTCTTCTTCAACCATCTGATGTACTTGTAGCATTCCACGCCCACCTATTTGCCTTGGTAGATAAAGTCTATCAATGTCACTGCGTGGATGAAGGGCGTGATTCATTGTCATTATTTTTCTGGTCTGCCTATCCATTGCTTTTAGTTCTGCATGAGTCCAGTCCACTATTCCAGCTGTGTACCTAATGACTGGGATTGCCCAGGTGTTGATTGCCTTCATGGTATTTCCTCCATTGAGTTTGGATTATTATTATTATTATTATTATTATTATTATTATTATTATTATTATTATTACTATTATTATTATTATCTCAAAGCACATATTTTGGTGAGAGAAAAGTTCCCTGGGGATGGGCTCCAGCATAAGTCTGAAAGCTCAGAAGACTAAACCTCTGGTCCTGGTGACCGACCCAGATTGAATCCTGTCACATCAAAAAGTTTCAGGCATTCTCAGAAGTCTCCACAAACATAATGGGTTCTTAATTTTACTGCAAATGTTGTGCTTGTCTTTGTTTTGATAAGTGGCTCTAGAATATTCCATTCTGGTATTATTAACAGATTAGATATATGGGGTATCCCATTCTCTCTCCATTACTCCTATTATACTGAATATACTTCAGCCTACAATGCTCTGCCCTGCTTTTGAAAAACAGTTTACAGTTTTACTAAAATGGTTCTGTGCTGCTGTTGCGAGGTTGTGAGTGTGCTAGTTTATTGTAATTTTTATATAGGCTGGGCTTAGTATTACTGTTTTACAGTAGAGTAAAGTAAACAGAGTAGCAACCAGTTTGTCCTGGTAGCAAATTAGAAGGCAGCAGATTAGAGTTTAGCCCCAATTTACCACCTATCCTGTTGCTTGAAGCAGCTGCTTCATTTCATCTAATAACAAAGCTGGCTTTCTTCCAGAATACTAGTTCATTTTTTTATTAGACCCAAATTATAGGTTCACTGTTTATGGGGAAAAATGGAATAAATCTCAGATGGAAGATATTTAAAGGCTTAATTCCCAAAACTCTTTGTAAACAAACAAACAAAAAAAGAGTATATTCTCTTGGGTGTAGAGGCAACATTCACGTAAATCCATAACTTCTACCAACATTTGATGAATGCTAATTTATTTTATAGTTGTATTCCTGAATTTAGTTTTGAGGCTGAATAAATCTACAAATTTGCACTGAATCCAGCAGAGTAGTAGTAAACAAATATAGTAATAAACAGTGAAAATATATACATGCATTTTTGTTACAATCAGCACTAAAATTAATATTGCAAATATAATCTAATGTGTATCATTTCTTCTTTTCCAATTTCTAAAATGATAACTGAGATCCCTGAAGTCTACCAGCTGAGAATGCTCTTTTTAAAATACTATAAACCAAGGAAGAATGCTATGTTGAGGTCCCTTCCACTAGTGGAACAATGACAAATCCCTTAAAGTGATTAAAATCCCTAATCACAAATGCAATATTTAGGGAGGAGTCACTAATTTAAAAAAAAAAAACTTCAAGATTTTACTTAAATCAATAGTATATATTTCACCATGCCAAGAAAGATTCTTTAATTCTATTGTCCCAACAACAATACCTTCAGCAACAGAACTTTTGTGAGATTTTAAAATTTTTCTAGGTTATATGGGTTATATAGTGAATTATCTCAGGCTTTGCCAGGAAATATTAAAGGTGTTTTAGCCTCTCTGGTGCTTTCTTTTAGGGACCGATTGCTTTTTTCTATATGCTGTCTGTACGGATCATAAGAATAAGAAACCTCAGAGAAGCAGATTTGTGTGAGTATCTCTGAATTACCATTCCACAGCCTGGTATTCTTCAAATACTGGATATTAGGCTGGAAATCCCTGGGTGCTAGCCAAGCTAATTTGGTAATCTGGGAATTGTAGTACAATACATTTGGAAGCCTCGTCTAAATCTTATGGATTGCTTTCAAAGTGCTTGTTTTATTAACTGCTCTGAAAAATTGTAACAGTATCTGTATGAAATATTGCAGGTAGTCCTCAACTAGTTTGTTTAGTGACTGTTCAAAGTTACGACTTTGAAAAAAGTGACTTGACCATTTTTCACATGACTGCTGCAGCATCCCTGTGGCCACATGATCAAAATTCAGATGGTTGGCAACTGGTTGATATTTATGAGGGTTGCAGTGTCCCTATGTGATCACCTTTTGTGTGTTTCTGATAAGCAAAGTCAATGGGGAATCCTGATTCACTTAACAACAATGTTACTAACTTAACAAGTGCAATGATTCACTTAACAGCTGTGGCAAGAAAAGTCATAAAGTAGGGGAAACTCACTTAACAAATGTTTCACTTAGCAACATAAATTTTGGGCTCTGTTGTGGTTGTAACTTGAGGACAGGATGTCATTGGCAGTAATTTATTGCTGCAAGCGCTGTAGAGATATGATACTTCTACCATTGCCTTTGCTGAAAACTTTGAATTTGTTGTTGTTGTTGTTGTCAATGAGAAATGAAAACGGAGATGCCATTTCCAACTCATGTGTTTGGGACAAGGCTGGGAACAAAATCACAGGTTTTGTCAGTTGCTGAACAGTGCCCCTACATTAAAAGCCATGCAACTTTTTTTTTAAATATTAACAGCATGAATTCCTCCCTCCTTCTCAGTGCTTATAATTTATACTTCAGTCTACTCTTCCCCATCTAGTAAGGTATTTGATAAAGTAGACCACAATCTACTCCTTGGTAAGCTAGAAAAAGGTGGAATAGACAACATCACCACCAGATGGATCTGTAACTGGCTGGCATACCAAACTCAATGAGTAGTCCTCAATGGCACTATATCCACATGGAGAGAAGTAAGCAGTGAGGTACCACAAGGTTCCGTCTTAGGCCCAGTACTCTTCAATATCTTCATAAATGACTTAGATGAAGGAATTGAAGGGGAACTCATCAAATGTGCAGATAACACCAAACTGGCAGGAGTAGCCAACAGCCCAGAAGACCAACTTAGGATCCAAAAAGATCTTGACAAACTTGAACAATGGGCTCTATCCAACATAATGAGTTTCAATGTGGAGTTTACATTTAGGCAGGAAAAATCAAAGGTACAAGTACAGATTAGGCAAGACCTGGCTTAAAAACAGTAACTGTGAGAGGGACCTTGGAGTACTAATGGACGATCACTTGAGTCAGCAGTGTGCAGCAGCACCCAAAAGTGCTAATACAATCCTGGGTTGTATAAACAGAGGCATAGAATCAAGATCACACAAAGTATTAATATCGCTTTATAAAACCCTAGTAAGATCACACCTGGAATACTGCAGCCAATTTTGGTGACCATATCACAAAAAAGATGTTGAGAGGTTGGAAAAAATTCAGAGAAGAGCAACTAAGATGATCAAAGGCCTGGAGACTAAAACATAGGAAGAACGGCTGCAGGACTTGGGTTTGGCTAGTCTAAAGAAAAGATCTATCTATCTATCTATCTATCTATCTATCTATCTATCTATCTATCTATCTATCTATCTATCTATCTATCTATATCTCCCCCTCTCTCTTCCTCTCGCAGATCTGAGCTGACACATATTCTTATTGGGCTAGCTCACGGGTAGGCAACCTCAGCTCTTTTATGACTCATGGACTTCAACTGGGCTAGCTAGCTCTCTTCTGCCCTTCCTGCTTCCTGCTTCCTGCAGAGACGCAGCAAAGGGAGGAGCCCCGCCCAATAAGCTTATCAGCTCGTCGGAACTGGATGAGGTTACTCTCTTTTTTACACACACACACACACACACACACACACACACACACACACACAGAGAGAGAGAGAGAGAGAGAGAGAGAGAGAGAGAGAGAGAGAGAGAGAGAGAAGCTCTGTCTCTCTCTCTCTGCAAATGGCAGAGGAGGCTGGGAGCCACAGGGGAAGGCTCAAAGAGCCACATGTGGCTCCGCAGCCGCAGGTTGCCGACCTGTGGGCTAGACAGTCACTTGTCTGAGATGGTATAGGTTCTCCTGCTTGAGCAGGGGGCTGGACTAAAAGACCTCCAAGGTCCCTTTCTATTCTATTCTATTCTATTCTATTCTATTCTATTCTATTCTATTCTATTCTATTCTATTCTATCCTATCCTATCCTATCCTATCCTATCCTAATCAATGCTTGTTTTTTGTTATGTCACTAATTTCTACAAATAGCATTGGGGATTAAATCCGGTCCAGCACAGATAGTTAGACTAAAAAGTATGCAGTTGTATATCAGGTTATCTCTCCCTCTAGATTAGCTGCCAACTAATTAATAAAACATTGATTGGCAGTAGGGTGGAGGGAAAACCAATGTTATAAGAAGGATGAAGCATTCCAAAAAGTAATTTTTTAGCAGTAACTTCCAGGCCTTCCTTCATTCTAGCAGTGAACAACAATGCAGATATTCTTTCTTTTTTCTTGCACATTGTACTTGTGATATTACTCCAGAAAACATGATTCTATGATGAGCTATATCAGTTTGTCTGAAGAACAGACTCTAGGATTCACATAGAATATAGAAATATAATTGTTTCTTTTGAAAACACGGTTTTCATATTATGGTCAAAGCAAATATCATTACAGGTAGTCCTCAATTTACAATCATTCATTTAGTGACCAAAGTTATAATAGCACTGAAAAAAGTGTCTTATGATCGTTTTTCACACTGATGACTGTTTCAGCATCCCCATGGTCATATGATCAAAATTCAGATGCTTGGCAACTGACTCATATTTATGAGAATTGCAGTGTCCTGGGATCATGTGATCATCCTTTGCAACCTTCTGACAAGCAAAATCAATGGGCAAGCCAGATTCACTTAGCAACCGTGTTACAAATTTAACATCTGCAGTGATTCACTTAAAATGTGACAAACTCACTAAACAAATGTCTCACTTAGCAAAATAAATTTTGGGCTCAATTTATATAAATTGTATAAATAATGGCATGCTTGCAAAGCTATGTCAGAAGAATAGCCTTCCCTAATTTGGTCCTATCCAGATGTGTCAAGACACAATTCCTAGAAATCTTTAGTTATCTTCAACTTTCAGATAAGCTTGGACTGCAACTCCCAGAAATCCCAGACAGCAACCATAATGGTTGGGAATTCTGGGAAACTGCCACATTAAGGAAGGTTGTAAAAAGCATCATGTTTCCAGTAGCTGTTCCAGTGCATTTTACCTAATACCTGGTTTGGAACAGTAAGTGACATTCTCTTAAAGTAAGAAGGCTATATCTGCTTTTTAAAGATATTGTTGCTATTATTGATTTGTTTCACAATCTGCCAGATGTTCAAACTGGATTTGGCATTTTTGTCTGTGTCTGTCATGTTAATATAAGACATTCCCCTCCCCGCCCCCAAACTGAGAGAATCAATTTACAACTAATACAAAGATTAGATAAACATAAAGGGAAACTCAATTTGGCATAGTGTAAAAACATTACACATTCCCTGGGAGGCAAAAGAATAGCCTGGCTACTACTAAAGCTCTGCCCTTTATTGCAAAAAATGATCATGATTCACAGCAGTTCCCATCCTTGAATTTATTGCCTCTGCTTAAGGCATGAACTCTAAATCAATTAGAATCCAACAGCTACATGCTGATCTAGCAAGAAATTCCATTATTGAGAAGCTACGTGGGAGATATACAAGACATATATGAATATTATATCAGTATTTGAAATTATATCAGTATATCTTTACATAATTCCTACATACAGAGTTCAAATTTCAACTCTCCATATTTACATTTTTGTTGTTTTGAAACCTGCAGTAAGCCAAAGTGATTGTTGTGTAAGTTTGAGATTGCCATCATGTTCCTTCGACACTGCACGGACAAAAACTATTTCAAATTGCAGAAATCCAGTCTGGAATGAAACATTCTTCTTCAGGATTCAGAATATGGCTAAGGTGAGGAGCCAACAACTATTTTTTCCAGTAAGATGCTCTTTTGTGTTTACATTGGGGATAGGTGGGAATTTCATTCACACAATATATAAGATATTCTTAGAATAATTTTAGTGAAGCCTAGCATGGTGTGTGAGCCTAGACCAGGGGTAGGCAACCTTGGCTCTTTTATGACTCGCGGACTTCAACTCCCAGAATTCCTGAGCCAGCCATGCCGACTCAGGAATTCTGGGAGTTGAAGTCCATGAGTCATAAAAGAGCCAAGGTTGCCTATCCCTGGCCTAGACAGTTATGATTATCTTGTGCTTTAATATATTATACTGGCAGGGTTAATTTAGTAATCCTTTTGAATGTAGCCTCTGAAACTATTCCTACAAATAGAAATGGAACCAATGTAATGGCAGGCCCCAACCTTAATTCTTGGAGATAGCCCAAGAAAATGTCATAATATTTTAACAATGATTAACAATATATTATCAATATATCTTAACAATAATTATGGTTAACAATATCATAAGGCACTAAGAAATCAAGCAAGATTTAAAAAATCATGTTCCTTCTATCTCTCTCCCTCAAGAGATTATTAAGGCGAGCATGGCTGATTCTGATCCCAAACTAGGCCTAAACTCTGACTAAAAAGAGGCAAGGTAATTTATGCCTTTCACTGTCATTTAGAATTTTACACCCTCCAAGTCTTGAGACCTTGTTTCAAAATGGGCATCTATGAATCATAATAGATTAACTTCTAGTCCCAAGGAGAGCTTTTTCAGGGTTGGGCTTATCACTGCCAGAAACTTAACTTTATCCATGTGTTTGCCACACTTGAGATCTATCCAGAAATCTTTACCCCTATCTCTAATAAGCCAGGATGTTCAAAGGAAGAAAGTCATTGCTAGGACTGAAATTTATAACCATGTGGTCTATGTCCTCAGTTCTTTATTACCTCACAGTAGATATGATTGTGTTCCCAAACACGTTTTTGGTCGATCTCATGGCAAATCTTGTATTGTCTGTCTCTTGACTTATTTAATAAAATGGAACTTCCCAGGAATAATGGCAATCCTTTACAGAGGGAACACTTAAAACCAATTGTATAAATAATGTTGTATTCTTCCATTCCCTTATGTCAACAAGGATCTAGACAGGATCTTCAGTTTTATTTCTGGAAATTCTCACAGAATATTTAAGAATGAATCAGAACCTTTGAACAAATTAATCCCATGACATTAAACTTCACTAGATAGTAAAGTTCACCATGATAACAGGATAGCTGTATTCATCCATCCTCCAATCCTTTTCCCTATTCATCTCCTTACAACACAAGGTGAGAACTAACTGAGGCTATATCTTACCTTATGTACTGATCTTATCACAGTTTGAGACAAATCCATGGTGGTTGTGAAGGCTATGAAATACCAAACTTGTGGAAAAATCTCAGCATTAACAATTAAGACAAATCATTGTCTTTTTTTTTTGATATCATATTTGAGACCATTTCAGAGAAACCATAAGCAACAAGATCAGCGGTGGAATTCAGTCAGTTTGCACCACTTCGGCAGAACTGGTAGCTAATTTTTTGTTGCCCAGGCCCAGAATGGACTTCTGGAAGCGGCATCCACACAGAAAACTGGTTGTTCACATATTTGAATCCCACCACTGAACAAGATGAACAATATGCAATCAGTTTTTGCAGTGCATCTCATTGATTCATTGCTGGGAGTTTACAGCCCTCCCCTATTCAGAAATGGCATATTTATGGTCCAAACCTTGATTGAGAAATAAGATAGAGTTGATTGGATCTAATTCATCCAGTTTACTCATTTGGACCCATTGATGTCACAGTGACCTACTCATCCATACTGAATTCTTTAACTGGTGTTTAGCAGGATATAGGATATGGAGGGAGCATAAAATATGCCTCAGGTATCTGATAGATGAAGGAGGGGCCAAAGAAAAGAAAATCTGTGATGTTTTGTTTTCAGGCCCTCTAATTTCTTTTCTTCCAAATTACCAACCTTTTATTTCATCCCTCACCTCATAACTTAGAAAATTATTATTAATTTTTCAGAATGGGGCCATTCTCCTGTCTTCCCACAAACATTTAATGCATACATACAATAGAAGAATTCATAAATAATTCCATAGGGAGATATGAACAACCGTTCATCATAGGTGAAGCAGAGGTCCAATTGAAACATCTTTGAGCAGAGATAGAACTTTGTACCTCACTTTGGGAAACAATCTTTTCTCGCCTGAAAGTGCCCACAAACATCTTCCTCCAAAATTGAAGTAGTCTATTCCTCACACCCACATAATGCCTCAAAGGGAAAACTCCTTTTCCAGGCTTCCTTGTTGTTGCTCACTCAGGACTGCTTTAAATGCAATTCTGTTGGGAAAGCTAATAGCTGAGTAGCAAGAACCTTCAGGCTGAACCTCCAACTGCTTTAGGATGCTGGTAAACATGATCCTCTTCCTCCAAATAAGCTTGATTATCATCAAAGCATTTAAGTAAAGCATTGCTAAGTGAAGATCATGATCATGACTATGCTTATGGTTTTATTTTCTTTCTTTCTTTTAGTGTTAGAAAGATATTACCTCAAAAAGCTGGGTGAGCCCAAATGGGGGGGAAGATTTCCAAGGAAGGAGGATAAAGGGCAAATCTTTCAGCTTTTTTATCCCACTTTCCAACTTTTGGAATGGTCATCTGGGCATTGGGATAATTAGCAAGAGAATGAATATTTGCATTTACATTCATTGGAAACAAGTAAGCAGACACTCATGAATACCTATGGAAAAGAATATGCTAGTGCTGGCTGTTTGCCTAACATGCTACCAGCCCTGAGTTGCCAGCTACTTGGGAGACAAAACCCCCCAAAGGTATGAAAATGATTAAAGTCTTGTCAAGTCAGGCTGCAGCTGACAGTCACAGAGCTGAACTTAATAACTTGCGGTTGATGTCTTTTGTGGAAGCACTGTTCTGCGGTGGAAAGCAGCTCAGGAAGATATTGTTTGTTTATGCAATCTCACCACTCTGAAAGAAGTGCTGTCCAAGGTTGTTGCTAAATTAAGATTACCTGTGGTTAAGTGATGTTTGATGGTCTGAGCGAGTCACTTTGCAACTGAACATTATTTCAATGCTAAAACAGAACCCATTATTTCACTTCATCTCTTCCTTCTAATACCACTGATTGCCACTCAGTGTCATAGTCCATTATTGCAATCAAGATGATGATGATGTTATCCATTCAGCTGAGTCTGACTTTTGGCAATTCTATGGGCCAGGTCTCTCCACAGCTCCTGATCTTGCACTATTTCTTTGAGTTTTTCTATGCTCTCTCTGGTATCAGCTTTGATAGTGTCCAACCATTGTGTTCTTTGACAGCCTGGTTTCCTTTTACTGCTAACTCTTCCAAACATAATTGCTTTCTTCAGTGATTATAATCAAAAAAGAAGAGCAATTTTTTGATGTAGCAGAAATCTGCTTTGCTCAGAAATGTGTAATGATTGAAGTAGAAATTCTAAGCAATTTGGCCTCATTTAGTGTTGGTAGACCTGGAGCATACATTGTCATCAGTCCCTATAGATACAGTACTTTCTTTGGTGCCTGCCAGACTCTGTCTCTGTAAAGTACTAACTTGTAAAGTGCTAACTTTTAGTATCACAATTTCCAATAATGCCTTTGAGATACAAAAACAGCTCCACCAGCTTTCTTAGGAAATAAAAAATAAAAAACAAAAAAATAAAAACAAAAACAGTGAGGTGCTGCTTTCCAGTGTTGTGTTTGGAAGTGTACCAAAAAACAGACCCCCCCCCCAAAACAGAGAGTTTATGTGTTGTGTGTGTTTGTGTGTGTGAGTGTGGGGGGGGGGGCTGCATAAAAGCATCATGGTAAATCTGTGCTTTTTAGCTGCTTATATCTATCATGACAACCCTTTGTGGAAAGTTTTTCTCTCAAGCAATATGTTCTCTGCATTCTCTCCAGCCCCAAATATGTGGATCTCTGCCAAGACCTGGACAAGACAGTCCTTGCTTGCTTCCACATATTACAATGACATCCTAAAGTTGCTCTGCTCCCGATTTATATGTTAAGATAATATAGAGAAAAAAATGGATATTTAACCAAATATATTTAATATTTATGAATAAAAGTATGTGAAACGGACAGCATGAGAATTAGAGTTTTGACTTTTCTGTCTAAAAGCAATTAATTCTGAAAATTCAAACCTTCAACCTTTAATGCTTGTCTGAATTGCCCTATGCTGCTGCTGCTGCTGCTGCTGCTGCTGGTGGTGGTTAAAACACTTTACATACCTCCTCCATTATTTATTTATTTATTTATTTTTTAAAAAAACAATCCTGCCCTTCTATTCCCTAGAATATACTTGAAATAAAAATCTGTGATGAAGACAGCCCATTCAGTGATGAGGAACTCTGCACAGTTACATTTGATATAGCAAATCTTCAGATTGAAGAAAGAGTTTGCAAGCATTTTGAATTGAACAAAGAGGTGAGAAATGCAATTAGATATTCAGAATGGGTGGTTACCGTACCAATAAATGTAAGTTTTCTGAAATGGGGTTTATATTTAATTGTTCATTGCACTGTATTTATTTATGAGACTTATATACCGCTTTAAGTGCAAGCACTCTCTAAGCGGTGTACACCAGTAAGCAATGTGTATATATATATATATATATATATATATATATATATATATATATATATATATATATTTACATTGCCCCCAACAATCTGGGTCCTCATTTTACCTACCCCGGAAGGATGGAAGGCTGAGTCAACCTTGAGCCGGTGAGATTTGAACCGCTGACCTGCTGAACACAGTCAGCTAAAGTGGCCTGCAGTACTGCACTCTAACTGCTGCGCCTATTTCACTTTTATTCACTATTGCCTTTGACTGACTGTTACACAGAGCAATTTTTCAAAAGTTGTTTCATTTAGAAACATACGCCTGAAATAATTGCTATTGGGAAATTATACCCTCATTTCACAGTAATCATTTCAAGCAGATGTGGAATCTCCAGCACAAGTCTTTTAATATAGAAATAAATGTGGCAAATATGGTCCCTTGATTTCTTATAAAAATGTGCAGGTTGGTTCAAGTTGGAAAGATCTGGTTTTAAGAATGTTCTATTTCTCTCAGAACAGACCAAACTGAGCATTTTCACAGAGATAGATTTCCCACAACAGGAAACAATGTTCTAATGGGTATTCGGAATGTTTCACCATAAAAATATTGATTAGCTAAATGTTGTCCTCAAATATACAAAGATTTGATTTTGAACAACATAAATAGCATGGATGAGATACTATAAAGGTGAAGTTGCTGCCAGAAATTGAAGTTCCGGTAAGCATATGAAGAAGCTAATATTTCAAACATTTGATTTCAATTTTAGAAAAATGAACTGCTAGATGTGGAATTCTATTTGGAACATATGTGAGTAAAAGTTGAATAAATGTAATAGTTGAGTTACAAGGTATAATTATTAGCTTTAATACCATGTAGTATGAATTGTAGTTAATTTTACTGCATTTGCAAATGTCTTAGTATAATTCTTTTTTCAAAATGGCAAAACCTTTCCCACATGTAATTTTTATATATCAGAGTATAGATAAATATTTTAAATGCTTGAATAGAATAGAGCTGGAAGGGACCTTGGAGGTCTTCTAGTCCAGCCTCCTGCTCAAGCAGGAGAACCTATGCCATCTAATATGTTTGGAATCTGGAAATGATTCTAAATATTCAGAAAAAAACATTTTAGTAAGTGAGCGAGAATTGAGTGAAACCAATTATAATTTGCTCACTTTTTCTCTCTCCTCTAGATCAGATATGTCAGAAAACCTTATAAGTAATGGAGTACTCTTGGTAGGTTCATTGCTTTTGTACTTATACTTACAATTTCTGTAGCCTGAGAAGATTCATGTGTAAAATGGTTGAAACCGGAAAATTCTCAAACTCTGAACATTCCAGTTACATTTGAAAAAGTTGTTTCAAGCTTGCAATGAGTAGCTTTGATCATTCTGAAACAAAACTACTTTGTTTGAAATTGAAAGCAAGTGTTCCAAATAAGACTTTTTAAAGTTTGGAATACTTCCAAGAATGACTGGAATAATGCATTTTGAAATGGAAACAACTATTTTGCACTTGAAACATTTTCCATAATTCCAGATGCTACTCTGGAGGATAGGATATTTTGAATAAATAAATACATGAATTGCTTAATAAAATATGACTCTGAAATAATGACTCTTAAAGTCAATCTATTGGCGTGTCTGCTTTTAAATTTCATATTTCTCAAGCACCAAGAACTTTGACCATGTTGGCTGATGATTATGGAACTTTTATAAGGATGAAATATGCTGATAAATGGTTCAACTTATTCTGTCATTTGATTTTTTTAAATTTTCTTTTAATTTCTAGTTTCCATTCTTCAAAACTTCTTCCAGTGTTGATTGACTGGACCATTTAGTGCACAGCATAGTTTTGATGCAACAGATAACTTTGCTAGGAGGAGAAGAGGACAATTTTAATACTTTATAACAATTGGATCCTACACAGCAGTTCAGAAATTATTGTAAGAAGCTACAGAAAAAAGTAGCAATCAGTTGAAAACAGCTTTTTCATTTCCTGTTAGTGGAAATATCCATGGCTCAAAAATCTTTGTGTGATAGGAATAACATATTTCCTTTCAACCAGATGTCAGTGAAGAGGGAGAGCATATATTTACACAATTTTTTTCTCCATCCACCTAGGTGTATGTAACTACATTTGAAATTCCTTTAAACAACGTGCAAACTTATTTTTGTAGCTTTTGAAAAGGGGGATAGGACAAAGCAGCTTAATTATCATTATGTCATATTAATGCCAAAAAAAGTCTGACAATCATTTGTACTGATCATGAAGCATAAATTAATACATAGTGATAATCATACCCTGTTTTCACTTCTTGAATAGTTGGAGGTGTGTATAATTGTCTTTTCCCTTGTAGTCTCGGGAACTTTGCTGCCTAAAAGTAGAAGTGAATCACAGAGGAAGGAAGAAAAAAAGAAAAAGTAAGATTTCTATTAGGATATATTGTATTTTTCTTCATTGGCTATAATATGGGTGTGAAACTATTTTAGAATAATAAAAGATGATATATCCAAAGACATGCTAGTTTCATGAGAATAGGAAATACATATATGTTTCATGAATGGACCTCTAATTTCCTACTTCTCTCAAATGGGTGAGACCATGTATCAAAATTCCTATATCACTCAGAGCACTCTACTTTAGGGCAACTAATCCTAATAACCAACTCATTTGCGTGCTGATGTACAGGTGTGGATATGAAATGAGTATTCCTGTCTTGCATAACATCTCATTAACTTGTAAAAAGAGATGAGCAGTTTAAAACGTGGAATAGTCTTGAATTATAGACAAGTGAGCTCCAGATCCCACTTAGCTATGAAGTTCAAGGAGGAGCTCTGAGAAAATCACTCTGTCCTGACCTACATTTGGAGGATAAAATGAAATAATGTACTGCAACCTACCCTAGGCATCCTGAAGAAAAGGAAGGATAAAAAGATTATCAATAAATACAGGCTTCTAGACTTATCATTCTGAAGTTTTCTTTGTGTTTTCTACTTTGCATTCAGAGCAAAACTTTGCATGTACACTGAGAGGATCTTATGAAGATGCACGGAATATTTTATTGGATTCAAGTTCCAGAAATGCCCCACCAAATCACACAACTTTCCACTATGCCAAGTATTGTAATCCCAAACTAGAGATGCAATTATTGAAGAAACGTTCCATTTGTGTGAGTTTTTACTGATATCTGGGGACAAATGTACTTCATATAACTAACTTCCATATTTCTGCATCTATAAAGTATAAATGTTACTTCGGATCCAAATTAAAAGACTGCAATAAGTCTATTGCTTAATTAATTTATTTTTGCATTTGCCACTGGGCATCATAGGAATTTGATTTTTTTCTGGAAAGGCAGGTCAAGCAGAAAGTTAGAAGTTATAGTTAAGAAAAGTTGATGATAGTGGTCCTGGAAAAGAACAAAGGGAAAGATAGAATAATAATATTCATGTCCAAAAATACTGATGGGCTTCCCTTTCCAGCTACTCCTATTTGCTGGAAGTTTATCTTCCAGATCACTTTTTCATACCTCAAAGAACTCATCCGTCTTTAGATGAAAAAGTAACAGTTCCCTACATTTTAGCTGCAGTTCCAAAAATGTTAGCTTTCATTGCAGTAAATAGCAAAGAAACAGAAATGAGATGTGTGCCCAACTCTGCTAGACTTTTATCCTCTCATTCGAGGTGCTTGTCCATCAATCAGTGCAAAATATAATAAGCCCCAATTTAGCTATGTTTGCGTGTGATTAAGATAAAGATATAATAAATGTTAGTTTCATTGGTCATATAATCTCTCGCTCCCTCCCTCCTCCCAACTACCAATCCTTCCACCCACCCATCTAATATTCCTTTTTTAAGATGCCAATTTTTTATTTTTACTACTGTATCTGGACTGCTAAATTATAAATGGCCATGAGATAACAACAAAGTATAGATGGTCCTCACCTTACAACCATTCATTTAGTGACCATTCAAAGTTACGACGACTCTGCAAAAAGTGACTTATGGCCATTTTTCACACTTATGACTGTTTGCAGCATCCCCATGGTCATGTGATCAAAATTTGGATGCTTGGCAGCTGATTCATATTTATGACGGTTGCAGTGTCCTGGGATCATGTGATCAGCTTTTGTGACCTTTTGACATACGAAGTCAATGCGGAAGCCAATTTCACCTACAACTGTGTTACTAACTTAGCAAGTGCAAGGATTTACTTAACAACTGTGGAAAGAAAGGTAATAAAATGGGGCAGAATTCACTTAACCATTGTCTTGCTTAGCAGCAGAAATTTTGTGCTCAGATATGGTCGTAAGTCGAGGGCTACCTGTATTGGAGTTTCTTATTTCTACTTGCCAGCCCCAGTGCTCTCTCAGAATTCAGCAGCCAAAATATGATAGCCATAATCTTAACGACATCTGTCTAGTTGGGGCCTTTTATGTCTAATTAAAATCAGTTATTTCAACCCCCCCATTTCACTTTATGTCCATTACTAGATATTCATCACAGCCACTGTTATGGTGAATACTACCTGGAATACTGTTATTTCAAAAACATCTCTTTTGATTATTTGCTTTTTTCCCCCTGCTTTAGAGTTCAAATTCTGGGAAAACACTCTCCTTCACCTTGCCTTTGTGTCGGGTTCCTTTGGGAGAGAGAGTACAAGTAGCAAATGTGAGTCCTTTTTGTGAACAATGTCCATTTAGTTTTCTGTACTGCTTCCTTATGTCCAACAGATATATATATATATTTGTTTTTTGAGGTTTTCATGGGTGTTTGTATGTAGGTCTTTGGTTATTCAGATTTTTTCCCGCATCAAATTGGAAGTGTCTTAGCGACGTTTCGACAAAGTCTCATTCGTCATCTTCAGGCTGGTGTTTTCGGCTTCGTGCTTCTAGGAGCAATGTCTAGGAGCACATTGCTCCTAGAAGCACGAAGCCGAAAACACCAGCCTGAAGATGACAAATGAGACTTCGTTGAAACGTCGCCAAGACACTTCCAATTTGACGTGGGAGAAAACCTGAATAACCAAAAACACACACACACACACACACACATATAAAATCATACTCATATATATGAGTATGGCCTAGAGGTTACTACAGCTGCCTAACATGCAGACAGCCCAGGTTCGAATCTCAGAAGGGTATGTCTGGTTGAAAAGAGCTAAAGAGTTCGAAATAGCTATTCCAGTTCTCCCTTAATTCTTTGCTAGCAATCCAAATTTTATATATTGTGTTTGAGACTGAGAATCTAGAACAGTCATGATTCATCAGCACAAGACTGGCTCAATCTGCTACTGCTGAAAGAAGCATTTTCACACCTATGTTCCTTTTGCTATTTAATTTTTTTTCTATATAATTGGGTTACATTTGTAGCTTAAGCACATGGAATTGCTATCATAACATTTAGCGTGCAAATCATATCATGATACTTGGAAGCAATCAGTTTTTCTCTTTGGAAAACTCACTTTTTAAACATTTAACATTAAGTTCCAGTTTCCTAGAATAATTAGCAGCTATCTGGCTGGTTTCTTCCCTCTAAAGAGACAATTTGCTTTAAGAATTTTTTTTTTGTAAAAATTTTTTTATTTTCAATTTTACATTACATTCATTAAAAATACTTCAGATAAAGAGTAAAATAAATTTATACACACAACTTTCGGTATTGCTCACCCATTTCCCCCCAAACCGCATCCACCCTCTAACCTCTTCTCTCACTTCCCTCTTTCCCTCTTCTTCCTCACTCTCCCCCTCTCCTCCTTCTCCTCAACCTTCATACTTACTTCTCCCCTTCCTCCTATCTTCTCACTCTGGATGCAGTCCAGGGGAATTGCCCGAGCAATTCCTCTCTCCAAATTAAAACATCAATATTATATACAATAAAACTATTTCTACTTATCTGAGCTATTTAACATCCAACCCATCCTCCCCCCACCCCCTCCCTCTGCCTCCCTCCCCCTCGACTTCCAAGAGCCAAGTACAGGATTATACAAACATATTAAACATAATCTATTTAAGTTTACTAATTATACAACAACCAAAATCATACTAACCCTTAACTCTCTTCAAACTTTAACTTCATAATTTTATAAACAAATCCATTACTCATAAAATAAATGAAACTTTGTAGTTCCATATTTCTTCTGAACATATTCTATCCATCTTCTCCATACAATAACATATCTCTCTTGTGAATGGTCCTTTAAATAAGCAGAAATTTTAGCCATTTCTGCTAAATTAGAAACCTTAAATACCCATTCTTCTAAAGAAGGCAGAGAGTCTTTCTTCCAATATTGACCCACCAATAATCTTGCTGCTGTTATTAAATTCAACATTAAAATAGTTTCTTTAGCATCAAAATCCACAAAAATACCCAAAAGAAATAACTGGGGAGTAAACTTAATCTTCCTTTTAAAAACCTTTTGAATGTTCCACCAAATCATAATCCAAAAGGCTTTAATATTTTTACAAGTCCACCAAACATGAAAATAGGTTGCATCCAAGCAACCACATCTCCAACATTTAGGTTGCAGGTTCGGGTACATACAAGACAACTTTTTAGGATCCAGATGCCATCTATAAAACATTTTATAAAAATTTTCCCTCAAATTTTGAGCCTGCATAAATTTAACATTTATTTATTTATTTATTTATTTATGAGACTTATATACTGCTTTAAGTGCAAGCACTCTCTAAGCGGTGTACACCAGTAAGCAATGTATATATATATTTACATTGTCCCCAACAATCTGGGTCCTCATTTTACCTACCCCGGAAGGATGGAAGGCTGAGTCAACCTTGAGCCGGTGAGATTTGAACCGCTGACCTGCTGAACACAGTCAGCTAAAGTGGCCTGCAGTACTGCACTCTAACTGCTACGCTACCTCGGCTCTTCTAATCCAAATTACCTCCCATAAATCCAATGAAATTGGTTCCTGAATATTCTGGGCCCATTTAATCATACAATCTTTTACTAACTCTGTTTCCGAATCCAATTTTATTAACTCATTGTAAATTCTTTTAATGTGAGCATATTTCTGATCTTTAATCTGAATTACCAAATTTTCATCTGCTAAAGTAATTCCCAGTTTCTTATCTAAGGTCCACCTCTCCACTGTTTGCAAATATTGAAACCATGATTGTAAAATATTTTCTTGCCTTAGCACATCTGAAGACTTTAGCTGCCAATCAGTACCCGACCAAATAAGTAATTCTTTATACAAAATATTATCAAAATTCACCCCCTTAGAAACCCCCTGAATTGCTTGTCCAGGAATCCCCCAAATAGGTATTTTATAATTTAACTTATAATAATACTTCTTCCAGACTCGAAGTAAAGCATTTCTTAAAATGTGTGACTTAAAAACCTTATCTACTTTCTTATCAAAAATTAAATATGCATGCCAACCATATAATAAATCCCAACCTTCAAGAACAAGAATATTTTTATTTGTTAAATTAAGCCAGTCACTTAAGTTAAAATGGCCGCATCATAATATAATTTCAAATTAGGTGCTTTAAGTCCACCTCTTTCTCGAGTGTCTTGTAAAAACTTAAACTTTACCCTTGATTTCTTCCCACCCCAGATAAATTTATTGATACCCTTCTGCCACTCATCCAAATTAGCATCCTTTTTTAAAATAGGTATCATCTGAAACAAAAAAAGAAACTTTGGTAGAACATTCATCTTTACTACTGAAATTTTCCCCAGTAATGATAATTGTAATTTTTTGCCAATCATTTAAATCTTTTTGTACTTTTACCCATAAGCGTTCATAATTATTCTTATACAATTTTCCATTAGATGTTGTAATATATATTCCTAAATACTTAACCTTATTAACTACTTCATAACCTGTTGCTTCTATAATATCTTTTCCCTTCATAGACATATTTTTCAATAATATTTTAGTTTTATTCTTATTCACCTTAAAACCAGAGACCTGTCCATACTGTGCTAAAATTTCAACCAAGTCTCTGACCGAATCTATTGGATGGGATAATGTCACAACCAAATCATCAGCAAAAGCTCTCAGCCTATAATCAATCTTACTTATTTTTATTCCTTTTAATTTAGATGAATCTCGAATTTTAATAAGTAAAATCTCCATTGTTAATACAAATAGCAAGGGGGATAAGGGACAACCCTGTCTCGTACCTTTTTCTATTTTAAATACATCTGTTAATCCCCCATTAATTATAATTTGTGCTGATTGTTGCTGATATATGGCCTTGAGAGCACACAAAAATTTGTCTCCAAAGTTCATTTCTTCTACGACTTTCAATAAAAATTTCCAGTCTAATTGATCAAAAGCTTTCTTAGCATCTATAAATATTAAAGCAGCAGGGATTTGGTTGTTCTTATCCAAATACTCTATTAAATTAACAATTTGTCTTACATTATTTTTCATATATCTTCCCATTATAAATCCAGATTGGTCAGTATGAATCAATTGTTTCAAAACCTGCATTAATCTATTTGCCAGTATCTTTGCAAAAATCTTATAATCTGTATTTAAAAGAGATATACCTTTATAAATTATTTTATCTATAGTCCTCGATTTCTGTTTCTTACGTAATTGATAAGCCAACCATCTACCAGGTTTATTTGCATTACAAAATGTACTGTGTTTCATATACCTCAAATTAGTTGCCATCTGATCCGCTATTAACATATTAAATTGCTCCTTAAGCAGAGTTATAGAAACCTTTAAGTTATTATCCATTGGGTTTGATATTAAAATCTTTTCTTTACATTTAATCTCATCTTCCAACTCTTTACGTTTCTGAATCTGTTTACGTCTATGAGCATTATTCATAGAAATCAAAATCCCTCTCATATATGCTTTACTAGAATCCCATACCATTGGCATCAAGGTACCCTTATTCATGTTCCAAGCAAAAAATTCCTTTAAATAAACTCTACATCTCTGTATATTCTCTTCATATCTAAATAAATTCTCATTCAACCTCCAAGACCTTCTAGTCCCTTCTTCCAGCAAAATTTCCAACCATGCAGGACTATGATCTGAAATTATTCTAGGAAATATCTTGGTATTCTTCACCCTAGAAAAGAAATCATTAGTAACTAAAAAAAAGTCAATTCTAGAATAAGATTGGTGCCTATCTGAAAAAAGGGTAAAATCTTTTTCTCAATGTTCTGTTTTCTCCAAGTGTCTCTAAGTTCCAAATCATCCTTTAAATCAAAAAAAGCTTTAGGAAGTCTTGCATGATTAGAAACTTTAGAAGAACCCTTCTTATCTTTACTTGAATCTAAAACACCATTCCAATCTCCCATCATAATAACTGACTGTAATCCAAAGAAATTAATTTCTGGTGAATCATCTTGTAGAAATATTTTTGTTGTTGATTGGGAGCATATAATCCAACAAGAAGAGTTCTCTTATCATTTATTAATAAATCAATAATGACATATCTTCCTTGTGGATCAAAATCAATTAGTTTCGGTGAAAGCTCCTTTCTCACATAAATAACTACACCTCCTTTTTTCTGCAAAGCAGGAGCTATGAAATGTACCCCCAGCCAAGGGTTAAACAAATATTTTTGATCTTTAGAAATAATATGAGTCTCTTGTAAACAAATAATATCATTTCTGTGTTGTTTCAAATAATGAAAGACTTTCTTTCTTTTCTGTGGTGAATTGAGACCGTTAACATTCCAGGTTAGAAGCTTTGCCATTCTTGGCAGGTTGAAGCCTTTGGAACAAAACCTCTAAATTTACAGTCAATGACCTCTTTGGCCTTGCTCCTCCCACTGGCTCCGAAGTAGACTGTGATGAAACTCCATCATCTATCTTTTGTTGTTGTTGCTGTTGTTGTTCTCTTTCTCTACGTTTATGAGCAGCACGTGTAATTCTCTGTTCCCTTGGGTCTTCCGTTATTTGCAAACTCTGTTGCATAGATTCAACCAATAATTCTTCTCCCCAAAATGGTATTGAACCTACAGCCAACTGTGCTTCTGCCTTGCTCTCATCCTTTTTTGATCTTGGAGATGGTGGTAGACCTCCTTTTAAAGCAGTAATATAGAAATCTCTTGCTTTTGAAATTGTATTAAGATGATAACGTGTACCAATATAGGTCACCACTATCTCCACAGGTATATCCCATCTAAATTGAATTTGTCATTTCTTAAGTTCTTCAGCCAAAAAAGCAAAGTCTTTTCTTTTTCTGAGAATTTTGGAAGGTATTTCCTTTAAAACTATCACATCCTGAGCTGCAATCTGAAATCTTTGCTTATAGAAAGCCTGTATGATTTCATTACGAAGTGATTTTCTAGCAAAATAAACCATCACATCTCTTGGTAATTTTCTCTGTTTTGCAACCCACGAATTGACTCTGAAGATCTTTTTTATATCTCTCAACATTCCTTCAGGATCACATTCCAAAATAGAAGCCAGTTCTGCTGCAATTTCTTCTTTCAAATTCTCCTGAACATTTTCCTTCAAGCCTCTTATTCTCAAAGCATACTCCATTTCTCTATATTGTGACATTATAATTTCATTCTGTGCAACATCCACATTATTTTCTATTTTTTCAACTCTGTCTTGTAATATTTCAACATTACCAACCACCTCATCCACACAGTCGTCAATCTTTTCTACAAGATTAGCAAGCCCCTGGAGTGCAAACACAATATCTTCCCTCAGCTCATTATTTTTTGGAGCCAGGAGCTCTGCTGTGTTTTGCACAGTCTTATCCAAAGCGTCTTGTAAATCCTAAGTGTAATTGCCTGAGGTGGAGGAGAAGGTGGGGAAGATTTAGGTTTAGGTTGTTGTACAGTCTGAGTTACTGGAGAAGAAATTGAAGTTTTAGGAAGAGAAAAAGGTCCAGGACGTTTTAAAGCCATTTTTTAAAACAGAAAAAAAATAATAATAAAATAGGAATAAAGGAGAAGAAAAAGCAATTTCCCCTTTAAAAAGAAGAATTTTCTTTAAGTAAACCAAGTCTATTACGTTGTTGAAACTTTGTTGCCAGTTAAAAATAGTGAATGGAAAGTAGAAAGTGAAAATTCTCAGACAAAAAAAATAACAAAGAAGGAGGATTCCTCCGCCATATTTCTTCACTCTGATTAAAGTAATAACAGGAGAAAATGTTAATTCTCACTGAGTTAAGTTTAAAATAAAATCATCCAATTCTTGTCTTCCTGACCGCTCTGTCTGCTTTTAAATTAACTTACAGTTTCCATTTAAGCAGCAGCAGTGGAAGCAGCACCTAGCTTTGTTCTCCTGCTGGAGAACAAAGGTGTCTAGGGAAGCCGAGCACACCCAGACTCCGAAGGAGCTCTCACTCTTCGTCTCCCAGGAAAAAATCTCTGGGAGATTAGTGAGGCTCTACTTCTATCCAGGAGAAGGCTCACCTTCCTCCTTTCGCCCGGGAGGAAGGTTTCAAGCTGCAAAACAGCTGATCGGCGCTGTTTTGTCAGCTTTTACACTTTCCTGTGACGGACAGCTGTCAGAAAGCCGCCATCGTCACGGCGCAGCCACCGGAAGCCAATTTGCTTTAAGAATTTTATATACAAAATATATCTGACAATGAAATATAGCATATAAATACAATCTAGATGCAAATTTTATGTTAGATTTAGTAAAAATATGTTCCCCATTCAGAAACCAATTTTATAGGAAGGTAGATCAACTAGCATTATTTTATTCTCTAAATATTTAATTTGAAAAAAAAAATGCTGTTCTCCTAAGGGTGGAATCATCATGTGCAGATGAATATGTAGCAATTTGAAGAGCTTGCTGACCAATTTGTAGGATCATCCAATAAATATTTTGGTTTTTTTATTTTCACGTAGACTAAGAAAGCAAGAGAGCAAACCATACTTTTGAAATGATACAAATATTAAATATGATTTAGAATCATTCATTGCTAAGTGCATTCCCTTTTTCTTTTAGGATAAAGCACATGAGGTCTTTGTGACAACAGCAAACTGGTAACCATTTATTTCTTATTTTTAAAATGATTTCTGGTAATTTAATAGTTCAGTTTTGTCACCTTTTAGAAACCAGATCAATTAGTTTGACCTTTTCCCATCTTGCCCACCAAAGAGATAAATAAACATCTAATTCTCATTCTGCACTTCTTCCGTGTTTAGCCAGGAATGCAGGGTTAGGAATGGTGAAGTGTCAAAAAAACAACCCCCCCCCCAAAAAAACCTCTCAACTTGTTTTAAACCAGAGCTGAAATAAACATTTGCCAATATTCAGAATGTGGTATAATTCCACATATTGTCAGAATAACAGAACAGAGTAACAGAGTTGGAAGCAACCTTGGAGGTCTTCTAGTCCAATTCAAGCAGGAAACCCTATACCATTTCAGGCAAATGGTTGTCCAATCTCTTCTTAAATTTGACAATTAAGAAATCATCTCTGATTATAATTTATGTCTGCAATTTAAACTCAGTGATATTTGTAGAGTTATACTTTTATAGTCATAATGATTTAGTGTGGTCTAGAAAGTCTTTCATTTCTCTTTTTAAATAGCAATAATGAAAATTGAAATATTGGTCACCTACGAAATACAAAATAAAATTTCAAGTTAATTGCACATGTTAAGCCATTTCAGGTATTACTATGAATATAATTTCTTCATAGCCATGCTCCATGCAGCTCTATATGGTATCTCTTTGCTTTCTGACTGCTAGGTCTGACTGACGCTTTTGATTAATTCTAATTGGAATTCTGAAACTATGTTTATTAATTCCAAATTCTGCTACATACTAACCAAAATGTGCCATTTTTTAGCATTCACAGAGCATATTTAATCACAAGGAAGCCAAAGACTGTAACTGGAGATACATGGAAGAAGGAGAAATAAATATTTATGTTTTCTACCTGGAGCAATTTAACATGCAAGTGAATCCAACAAAGAATATTACACAATTACAGGCAAACATTCACAGTAGAGCCAAATATTCTCTCTTTTCACACTTACAAGTTATCTTGATAGACAGCTACACAGCTTACACAAATTGTGAATTGTCAAATATTCTCCCCCTTTGATGCTTACAAATTATGCTGGTAAACAGCTTGCACAAATTGTGAATGTGTTCAAATCACGATGCTTTCATTAGCATGCATTATGATATGAGTTTCTATTATCTAGCCAGAAAAGCCTTGATATGCGTTTGGGCTTTGATCTCTGTCCAGAGGAACAGGATTTCATCTGTCAGCGCAAGAAATATGTTGCTGCTGCTTTGAAAAATGTTCTTCGGCTAGAAGGAGAACTGCAGATGAATGAGGTATGACCTGTCACAAAGCAACATAAAAGAAGCAAAGAAAGTGGTGGTGATGGGTAAGGCTGCCATATACACATACATACATACATACATACATACATACATACATACACACACATATATCAGATATACATATATACATACATATGTATATATACATACACACATACACATACATACATACATATACATACATACATACACACACACACACTGAGAGACACACATATATACTAACGCACAAGAGACACATACATATATACTGACACCTTTGGAGAATAGCTTGACTCCCTCTTCTTTGTGGCAACCCCGAGATATTGAAACACTGCTATCACGTCACCCCTAATCCTTCTTTTATTAAAATAGACATACCCAATCCCAGCAACCATTCTTTATGCTTTAGCCTCCAGTCCCCTGATCATCTTTGTTGCTCTTCTCTGTACTCTTTCTAGAGTCTCAACATCTTTTTTACATCATAGTGACCAAAACTGGATGCAAGTGTGGCTTTACCAAGGCATTATAAAGTGGTATTAACACTTCATATAATCTTGATTCTGTGCCTCTGTTGATGCAGCCTAGAATTGTGTTGGCTTTTTTGGCAGCTGCTGCACACTGCTGGCTCATATTTAAGTGATTGTCCACTAGGACTCCAAGATCCCTCTCACACTTGCTACTATTGAGCCAGGTACCACCTATGCTAAATTAAAAAAAATTAAAGTAATAGTAAAAGTAAAAGAGTGATAATACATGGAGATTCCCTGGAAGAGCTTCTGGAAGCTACAGCAAGTATAAAATATAGGCAATTACTCTTGATCCATACATGCTCCTTTATTTCTGGGTTCAGTTCCAGATGCTGGTTGTAACCTATAAAACTCTTCCTGGTATTGGACCAGGTTATTCGAGGGACTGCTTCTGCATGATTAAGTCCACTTTTCCCATTAGATCTAGTAGGAGAGTCATGCTCTGTTCCCCATTTATTATGGAGTGCAATCTGACATGCTCAAGATGTCATGCCTTTTCTGTCATGACATGTACTGTTTGGAACATCATTCCCCTAGAGCAGGGGTAGGCAACCTTGGCTCTTTTATGACTCATGGACTTCAACTCCCAGAATTCCTGAGTTGAAGTCCACGAGTCATAAAAGAGCCAAGGTTGCCTACGCTTGCCCTAGAAATTAGATTCATCCTGATCCTGGTGGCCTTAAATATTTTGTTTTGTCATTGGGTCTGGGGAACAGGGAGTGGATTTGACCCCATACCTTGGTTATGTTAACTTGTGATCGATGGATCTATTTTTACCCAGCTGCTGTTTTATTTCTGTTGGTTTTCTTTGTCTGTTTTATAATATTTTTATAATTTCTTTTAATGCTGTTAAAGGTTACCCAGAGTCATGAACATGAAATGAATATCCATATAAACTGAAATAATGAATGAATTTTATCAATTTGTCTAAAAAGAGCAAAAGCTACATCATATTAAAAAAAATTGAAATGCGCTAGATTATAGGCACCAAACGATTTTAGACTTTATTAGAAGCTTGAATAGATATGGGCCTTTTTACAGTAATGGAACCAAGACTGATATTTTTTCATTTTATTTATATCCTGCCTTTATTATTATTTTTTATAAAGAACTCAAGGTGGTGCCATGTGAGGTGAGTTGGGCTGAGAAAGATTGACTGGCCCAAGGACACCCAGCTAAAACGGGATTAGAATTCATATTCTCCCAGTTTCTAGCTTGATGCCTTAACCACTAGACAAAACAGCCTCCCAATTGGAAGTTGGAATAAGGAAAGTCTTGAACAATGGACAGGGTAAAAGCATTTAATGGAATTTAGAGATCGTTGAGAGTTTCTACACTAGTGTCTGGTGTCTTTCTGCCACCATATAGTGATTTATCATTAACATGGAAAGGCTGAGTGATAGGGATGTGGTTGTTTTCTCTATTTCTGCTCATTCTTACTGGAGTGGTACACACTGAGCAAAGAGTCTCTAATCCAATTATTGTAGTAGCTGTGATTATTTCTCAATAGGGCAGGTCCTAGGGGTTTATCAGTGAATAGCTGTTTGACATAATGTTTTAAAAAATAGACTTAGCTTCCCAAGTGTTTTCAGGGATGATTTAGTGAAAACCCAGGGCTTTTTTTTTATCATAGAACGCCCAGAACGGAGTTCCGACATCTTTTTTGGATGGAACCTTGTAGGGTAGGCAAGGCGGATTGTATGACATGTATGAGTTCTGGCACCTTTTTTTTTTTTTTTTTTACAAAAAAAAGCACTGTGAAAACCTATTGCAATGTTTGAGTTTGTGAGCCATGTATAGAAAGTACTAATCTCATGTAAGCATGCTCCCAAAGGTGCAACTGGACTTTCTTGTTTCTTCAGAGCTGAAGGAGGTTCTTGGATGAGAAGCAAAATGTCTTCAGAGAAAAACAAGAAAATCCAGTTGTCTCATGAAAAAACATCTTTGGGCTAACTCTGACTTGGATGACTGAGAATCTCCATAGTGTGCTGTCGTACACCCATGGTGGGAACTAGAAAATTGCTTGATAAGGTCTCTAGA
Source organism: Crotalus tigris (assembly GCF_016545835.1). Classification (NCBI taxonomy): domain Eukaryota; kingdom Metazoa; phylum Chordata; class Lepidosauria; order Squamata; family Viperidae; genus Crotalus; species Crotalus tigris. The sequence goes on along the minus strand of NW_024096464.1, from coordinate 435,529 downwards.
TATTATGCTTGAGGTTTGTGGATTTTTCCATATATTTTCCTTTAAGCTTGCTTGCATTATTCTGGGACAAGGGCCATTAACATCTACCTGTTTTTTTTTTAAAAGAAACATTTCTTGTGGAAATGATGCCATTTTGCACAATAATATGTATAATAATCCTAGTTTCATTTCAGTTAGCTCGTAGTGGGTTATATATACATCTGCCTCTTTTATTCAAACATGATTTTTACTTGGGAACCGAAGCATTTAATTGTATTTATACCTGTGTTTATTTAGGTTCCAGTAGTGGCTCTGATGACTACAGCTGGGGGAGTAAGATCAATGACAGCCATGTATGGGAGCCTATTAGGTTTCCAGAAACTCAATCTCTTGCACTGTGTTTCATACATCACTGGTTTATCTGGCACAACATGGTAAGGAAGCCATGAACAACATTACTGAGAGAATGTGGGTACCAGGGGGAGAGTTTTCATTTGGATCATCATGGGGAATTAAAGGTTAAATATTTTCTCCTCAAATATTCACTCCTGGGGAAATTTGTAGTCCTTTGGCCTATAATTAAATTAATGAACAAAAACTAGACCAAATTACGAATTGTGCTCTAATGTTATATTTTCCCGTCCTTCCGTATTTCTTTTTCTTCCATCCTGAATTAGTACAGAATTCTTTCCCATGAGATGGACATGATTCTTTTGCTAATGCAATCAAACGCTGCAATAGTTTCTTTTGCAGTCAATTAAAAAAGAAACCAACCTGAATTTTTTTTCTTCTATAAATCTAATTTGGGAAGTCAATTCCTTGCATTCCTTGTTACATAGAAGTTTTAATAAAGGAAAATTTGTAGCATTTTATCCAAATACCTTAAACAAATACTTGAATCCCTCTAACTGTCCTTTTTTGGCATGCTGCATTTTGCTTATTAACAGGCAACAGTTTAGGTTAATGTGATGGGAAAATTGAAATAATTATGAAAGAATCTATACATATAAAATTTTGCTTTCTGGTCAGCTCATGACAATTCCCATTGCCAGTTTTTTCAGAGATGCCAGAGTTTTCTTTGTGCTCACTGCTGCAGTGTTCCCCTTCTCTTCCTGGCCCCTCTCCATAATTTTACACCCTATATGTGTTCATATAAAGTGCATTCCTTTCCTGGATATTTAATATTTAGTCAGTATGCGATAATATTCTCTGGGCCACTTGATAGAATTGTACAGACCAACATGATGAAGGTAGAGATAAGTTGGTAAATGGCTATGTTTGTTTGCCCATAGAGAAGAATATTTGTAGGTCAGGGTTGAGATGAGGGTCCTTGGTGCTTTGTGAGCTTGAATATTTTCTTGCAGACATCATTATTTGTTGATGATGTTACCTAGTTTGGTTAATGAAATGTCTGCAAGAAAACAATTAAGATCAATGTCAAGGTTCTGACTGACAAACCCAACCAAGTAGACATTTTCGAGACATTCTGATCTCTTAATGTAAAACTTTATTGAGTACATCACTTTGGCACAAATGAAAGCAAAACTAGGTCTGGCAAGACCCCTCCCAAACCCATAGAGTAAAAGCATTTTATTCTCCCTCCTCCCTCTTGGTTAGGTCATGTTGCCCAATCAAGTAGAAAAATATTGTTATGAGAAAGTGTCTCTGGGTCTAGCCAGTTGCCTGGTGGACTGTCCTTGAGTCTCACGGTCTGACTTTTTAATCTTTGAAGACTGCATTCCAATCCCTTCCCCTCCCCCCGAGTTCATTGGCAAGCCGAGTAGCAGAATTTGTTGCACCAGCAAAACTGTGCTTCGACACTCAGAGAGCACCAAGGACCCCTTATGTCTGTTTATTCAAAATTACTATTTAATCGAAACATAAAAGCTGGTTTTTATCTATTTGTTTGATTGATTTCTATAGTTGCCCATCGCAGTAAATAATTCTGGGTGGCTTACAATTCAAATTCCTTTTCTTAGGAGTATGATAAATTTATATAGAGATCCATATTGGTCACAGAAGAATCTAGAAGGTGTGATCACTGATGTTCGGAAACAAGTGATGAAGAATAAACTGTGCTGTTTTAGTGGAGACCACTTGAAATATTATGAGAAGGAAATATTGAACAGATATGATGAAGGTCACAAGCTATCATTTTCAGATCTCTGGGGACTAATACTTGAATCCATGTTTCATGATGAGGTACTATATTCAAATGTTTTCCTTTAAAGATAATATAAATTATAGAAAAATACAGGGAATGGTCCTTGCTACTGTTTCTTTAATTATATGAAGACAAAAAAAACCAGACAAAATATCAATTGCCTATATACTGGCTTGTTTGTCCATTCCACACTATCTACTATCACCTAGTAGCAAATATCTGTCACAGATTAGCTAAGAAGACTTGAATAGTTATCTGGAGCCTTCATAAATTCAAGAAGAGTCCTATTTCACAGAAGATAAACCTATGATGTTTTGTGAAAACAGAATTACACGAGGAAGTACTAATCAACATTGTATTTTCATATTAAAACATTTTTTTAAAAAATACATGCACAATATTGCCTTACCAACCTAGTGAAATGATAGATCACACCACAATTATTACTAAAACTTATTTTTAGATATAATGGAATAAGCATGAGCTCAGCTTTGCTGCTTTCTTATTTTTAACTCATATCTGTATCCTGAAATCAAAAAACATCTGTTGAGATGATTGAGCACAAATGGCATAAGAGATGACCTTCAGAAACTTATTATCAAGTTTCATTTTTAAAATTTTTATTTATTTGTTAAATTTGTTTGCTGCCCATCTCTCCCATTCATTGTAAACTGTCCATTATAATATGCTAATTTATATTAATCAATCAGAATAGAGCTGGAAGGGACCTTGGAGGTCTTCTAGTCCAGCCCCCTGCTCAAGCGGGAGAGCTTATACCTTATATATGTTTATCTGAATTTCTGATCAGGATTTGGATGATCATTTCCAAATACAAGTATGATCTTGAAAAGAATTGGATACAAATGACAGCAATATTTGTTTTTTTCCCTGTCTTTTCCTTTTCTACTAACGTTTGTTTTTCTTGCACAGCCAGATCCCCATAAGCTCTCAGATCAACGACAGGCAATAAATCTAGGTCAAAACCCTCTTCCTATCTACCTTTCTCTTAATGTCAAGAAAAGATATAGCACTTTAGATTTTAAAGGTAAGATACTATTTTCAAAATATGACTTTAATTTGAAGGCTAAATGCCCATAAAGTTTATTGACCAAAAAAGAAAAATCATAGTGATCTGCTCTAGCCTGCCCCTACAGTATTCCCTGGTATCTGTCTCTCATCTGGGTATGATACTGCTTAGTCAGACAAGATCACCCAAGGGCTCTTACCTTCTCCGGCTAATTTGATTCGGGAAATCACAAAAATAGCATGCATAAATATAAGCCCATAGCTTTTATATCAAAATTTAACATAAAACATTATCTATTGAGTGGTGTTAATAAGCTTTGTTAGTTGTGCTAATGAAGACAAAATTAAAACATGCTTACCGAGTGTAGCCCGAATTAATCATTTTGGTAACTCTTGGGAAAATAATTTGCAAATCTGTGCATCTTACTCTGAATGCACATTCAAACTACAGTATACATCAAATTGACTAGATCAACGGTTCTCAACCTTTGTGTGACGGCGACCCCCGTCACACGGACGCGCCGCGCATGCGCGGTGTTGCCCCCATGCGCGGCGCGCATGCATGCCGCCGCCCCCTGAGGGGGAAAAATGGCGGATCGCGTTGTTTGGCGACCCCCATAAAATGGTCATTCGACCCCAAATGGGGTCGCGACCCATAGGTTGAGAACCACTGGACTAGATCCTCAGAATATCAAGAATAATTTAAACATTGAATTTAAGCCAGATTATCCAATTATGACAGATTGTAGTGAGTTTTGCTGGAAAATTACAGATAATACCTTTTACTTAGATGGGTTGGAGAACATTGAAAAATAATTGATCTGATACATTGATGAATGAATAGCATACAGTAAAGCCTAGACCAGTGGAGGCAGTTTAATCCTTATACATGGTATAAAATAATGGCAAAGCCTTGGGCTGAATTTTGTATGGACCCCTGCATCATGGAAATCTGTCTTAGAATCCAGGCTAGAGAGGGGAACAAGTACATTCTGTATGAATATACTTTTGTGACTGTTTATTTCTCACTGAACTGACTTTTTTTTTCAAATTACCAGCAGTCATAGCCCGAAAAGGAATTGTATCTGTGTGATCTTATGTTATATAAATATAATTTTTCTCTACAGTATACATAACCAATTTTTTAAGATTGCTGATTATTAGTTTGTATATACACATGTGGCTCTCTGTGTTTATGTCTCTGTGTATTTGTGCTATATCTGCAGAATGGGTGGAATTCACACCCTATGAAGTGGGCTTCTTGAAATATGGAGCATTTATTAATGCAGAGAATTTTGGAAGTGAGTTCTACATGGGTCACTTGATGAAGAAGATTCCAGAATCCCGGCTTTGTTTTATGCAAGGTAATTTAGCTAAACAAATAAATTAGATTCTTGACTTTCATATGGCAAGAATGTACTATGTATCCAATTTTTATACATTTTCGATATACATATTAACACAAATTGCTTATGTAGTTTTTTTATATTAATTACTGAGCAGTGGGAAGCAGTACAAAACCTCCTACAGTAGCTACTATAACTCTTAATAGCTAATATCTATATACGTTTTAAGGGGAGATGGTTTTGAAACCTCTAGCACAGTGGTTCTCAGTCTATGGGTCGGGACCCCATTTGGGGTCGAATGACCATTTCACGGGGGTCGCCAAACAAGGTTGTCCGCCATTTTTTCCCCCTTTTCTTTGGCCACGCCCCTGGCACCCAGTGATGTATAAGTGGTTGGGGGTCACCACAACATGGAGAACTGTATTATGGGGTCGCAGCATTAGAAAGGTTGGGAACCACTGCTCTAGCAGAAGGTCCAGGCCAACAAATATTAAAAAAACCCTCTCTCTAGTATAGGAACATATACTGTAGAAAAAAAGGGCATATGAATAGCTTCTATTCTTTTTGCTATGATTTCCATCTTAGGTAATGGGAATACCATGTACTGAAAGGTCTACTAAGTTCTTGTTAAATATTCTTTGTTTCCCAGGCATGTGGAGTAATATCTATTCCCAGAACCTTCTTGATGCCTTATATTTAGCAGAACATTCAGAAGATTTCTGGCATAGGTGGACAAGACCTAGAATGTATGAAATCGGTCAGTAGACTGTTATTTCTCTTTTGATTAATTTGCCCTTGAGTGATATGCACATCCATTAAAAACATATTCAATACATAACAAAACATACCCCCCCGAAAACTAAAGTCAAAACAACAATGAAACAACGTGATTTTTAAAATCAAGAGAAAACCAGTCATAATTTAAAGCAAGCAATGTATTCAAAATAATTTTAGATCAGGGTCCTCAAATTCTTCAATTCATTGACTCAAATTGTTCATCAACTCCCAAACTTTTATTATAGAAAACAATTTAATTAATCTACTTTAACTACTACTAACAATTCAAGGCCACTCTCATTGGTAGCTGACTCTGGTCAACATTGCCTTGCTGCTAGGCACCTCACCTTCAGGACAAGGGAGAGATACCCCCAAAGATTAATTGACTCCAATCAACATTCCATTATTTATTGTATAAATCCCAAATATTTATTGATCCCTTGGATAGACCTACAGTATCAACTCTTGGGGTTCAATACTGACCACTTTGGAGAACCCTTCTCTAGATGGACTGAATTCTGTGTTTCCAATTAAAAAAGAACTATAACGTAATTTTGTCCTGGGCCAGTGCAGAACTTTGAGGAATATGATCCATGGGACATTTATTAAAGGCCAATTCCAGCCAGGGCCTGAACTTCCATACCTCTTGCCTGGCAAATGTAATACAGACATGGCAGCAGTGTGCTAAAGTATTGGACTAGAGTTAAGAGACTGTATGGTCAGTATACTAGAAGGCCCATCCAAAGGAGAAAAGTAAGAATATTGTGAAATTTATTTTTCTACAAAATCAAAATTTGGTAAAATGGCAGTTACTGAATTTGCCCTTTTAAGTAACATTCAATTTTATCTGACATTTATCTTGGCAAACTGCAGATAACCTCTTAAATTGTTTTTTTTTTTTTTGGCCCTTTCAAGAATACAACTGGTTGTTGCAGGATCCAATCTGGGTTGGTCATCGGAACCAGAGGTTTCATCTTCTATGCTTTTGGACTCCTGCTGGAGCCCCCATCCTCGGGGAACTTCTCTCTCACCAAATGCATTGCCTCTCTGAATGGGTTGTTTGAATGATGAATCTAAATAAAGCTTTCTCTATTTTACAGCAGAAGATATTCCCCCTTGGTTACCTAAGAGACCATATGTGCAGCCAACACGACTTTTCATCCCTAATGGTTCTGTGTCAGATGTGATTAGAGATGTTATAACCCTGCGTCCAGTTGTTGCATGCTTTCCCAATTTTTTGAAAGGTCTGCAGCTGAACAATAAATACTTGGAGAACAACAGGTTTTCTATGTGGAAAGGTAATATAGACAAAATTTCTTTATTTTCTCTCTTTACCTTCCTCATTCTGTTCATAGTGATTATTTCTCATGATTCTGCACCACCACCACAATAATATATAGACCGGGAGATTGTAGAAAACAGACCTGTGCAAAAAGAAATTAAAAGTGGAATAACTTAAAAAAAGTGTGACTATATTGTTTGACAGTATTATTTGCTTTTTATTTTTTATTTTTCTCTTGCTTTCTTTTTTTCCCACTGAAAAAAAATCTTAAGTCATATGTTGATCAATAAGAATATGAATAATCTGTTGCTGGAAATCAGTTATAAATTCTCTTTCAAGAGCTAAGTGATCATTTTTTTAGTCAATTGCCATATATGAAAAATCCATAATTCTTGATTGTTGTTGTTGTTGTTGTTAATTGTGAAGTCGTGTCCGACCCGTCACGACCCCATGGACAATGTTCCTCCAGGTCTTCCTGTCCTCCATCTTCTGGAGTCCATTTAAATTCACACCTACTGCTTCAGTGACTCCATCCAGCCATCTCATTCTCTGTCGTCCCCTTCTTCTATTGCCCTCAATCTTTCCCAACATTAGGCTCTTCTCCAGTGACTCCTTCCTTCTCATTAGGTGGCCAAAGTACTTGAGTTTCAATTCTTGATACTAAATTCCAAATTTCAAAAACATGGTCAAGAAACACATGAATGCATAACAAATAACAATGCCATCAATATAAAGTTTGAAGTAATATTAACCACTATATTAACAATATTACTTACACTTAAAAGTTTTAATTCTAAAATTATCAAAAACATTTTAAACCAATCCTGATAGGGAGGTATAAGAGTGCAATATCTTTTAGGTATCTTCCGTCCCCCTGACTTTGATATTATATATTGTGTGTGTTTGATTATCTAGGGTTATTTCAGTCACTCAGCAATTTTAAAGTAAAGACTGATTTATCTTCGTTGAGAGTTGCAATAAAATTGTCATGTAAAATTGACTCAATCTTGCCTGATTCACATGGTACAAGAATTGAGGGATTGGGCTGTTATACAGTCATAGAACTCAAAGAAAGTACACCCTCTTTGAGTTCTATGGTTTTATGTATCAGGACATAGAAAAATAATCTCGTCCTTAGAAGTTCTTAAAATTAGGTTAATACAATCTCAGATGAACAACAACACAGGACATATTACACTATGTCATCATTTATTTTACATAAAGAATGCCAAAATGGAGGAGCCATGTGTGAATAACTAAATTCAACAGCTTATAGAACCACTTTAACAGCAATAACTTGAGGTAATCATTGTGGAGGAATTTTGGCCTTTTCTTCTTTACAGCATTGCTTCAGTTCATTGAGATCTGTGGGCATTTGTTTATGCACAGCTGTCTTCAGGTCCTGCCAGAGGATTTCAATTGGGTTGAAGTCTGGACTTTGATTGGACCATATGCCCACAAAAGGAAGTTTTTCTGGACCCCCTTGAGTTTACAAAAGGGCAAAATATCTATGTGATCTGAAGAGAAATGAGAAACGAGAATTTGATAAATTTCTAAAATTTAATTTAGCTTTTCCTGAAATTCTATATCTGAAATTATCTCCTTGATAATATATTTAACTGCTTCAAATTCTAAGATAAATAGATGCTTGAAGAAGAAGCTATAGAAGTGCAGGCTACTTATTATGCTGTTTTACTTCTTTACATTTTAATACTCAAGTGATGAAAACAATCCAGCTGTAGCCTGTTTATCTTTATTTTTATCCAAGTAAATAAAATGCCTGGCTGAATTCTAGCTGTGATTCTGAATAGACTGGTTTGTAGTCTCAAATCTTCATTAGGGGCACATCTAGGCTTTAACAAAAGAGTTCTTTAAATATCTGGTTGCATTTTTTGAAGAGCGCCAAATTGGACAGAATTGCACCCCAGTTATGTGATTGATGTTGCAGGCAATTTGATGGCAGTTGGAATAAAATAGTCTCCTAGCATCCAATGACATCTTAGAATTGCTTTAGCTCATACACATGTGTAAATTGTTTGGTTTGGAGAACATTAATACCTATTAAAATTAATCTTAAAAATTATATATTACACTATTTATTAAAATACTGTTTAATAGTCATTTTATATGATTTCTTCAATTGCTGTTTCTCATTTTTGTACCCAGAATAAATTAAGCAGCACATAATAAGATAAATTATTTCGATGATCAGATTTTCCAGAAACTGCAATACTGTATAATTGCATTTTCATGTCCAATGGTGAAAAGAAGCAAAATATGAAGAAATAAAAAATATGGATTTTGTATGGGGAATTATAACTGCATTGCTTCATTAGTTACTGGAAGATTGCTTATTTGTCATGAATGAAGGCAAATATATGTGTCATGGATAATATTGCAGGAGTCAATCTGAGTTGGTCATTGGGACCAGAGGTTTTTTTTTCTTTCAAGCCTTTATTCTTGTGCTGGAGCTCATCCACCAGGAACTTTTCAATCTCCAGGATATTAATTTGTCATCTTTTCTCACATTGCCACCCCTGACATAATATATTTCTGGATTAAGTCATTAGAGTATTCTATGAATGAGAGGTATATAGAGATTGCTGAATTTGTTTTGAGAGTCATATTTGATACTTTGAAAATTTCCATTCTCCATCCAGGTGATGCTGGAGATAGTCTATCCCAACTTGTTTGTGGTTTTGAAATATAGTTTGTTAACACATACTTCGAAGAACGTGCATGTCTTTTAATTTTTAACTGAGAGATTGCAGTACAGCCAAACTGCTCTTTTACCCATAGCCAGTTTCTAATTTCTCAGGTTTAAAATTGAAGCTGTGGAAGAAGTCAGCTCTAGACAAGAGGCTTTTTATGTAAATATTGAGGGAAAGATGATATTTCTTTCCCAATACTTTCATAGTCATCCCTTCTGACAACACTGACCATAGTGCATCACAAGCTAGATTTCAGTCTTTATTTACAATCATTTAAAACTATATTTTAAGCTTTTGACTAAAAAAAACTCCACTTGCTCAGATCATTTCCCCCAAATTCTTTGCAAGTAAAACTTTACTGAGGATTATTTGCATTCTCTTTGCTTTCATTATTTATAAACTTCTTTTATAACAGGGATTGAAAACCTGTGAATCTCCAAATGTTGTTGGAAGCCCTAATGGCATAGCCAATAGAGTAATGAAGAATGATTAAAAAAAAAAAAAACAGGCCAAGAGAGCCAAAGATCACTTTAAAATGTTGGATATTGTAAATATGCATTTTGTGTTTCAGATACTATACTGGATTGTAACCCCAGTCACCTGATTGACTCTGAATATTTAGAGCTTGTAGACACAGCTTTCTTTATCAACACCAGCTGCCCACCTCTTTTAAGGCCAGAAAGACAAGTGGACATTATTATACATTTAAATTACAGTGGAGGATCACAGACATTGGTGAGAAATTTCTTTATTCTCTTTAGCCACTAGCCTCTTCATTCAGGTTTCACTTTTAAATGTTATGAGAAGATTATTTGAAGATTATTTGAAAGTCCTTCTCTCCGCCTCTCATAAAACAGTGGTGCTAGGAAGACATCCAAGGACCTTTCCAACTCTGTTATTCTGTGTTTTGTATTTCTGCCAGATATGATGTGCCTATGGTATTCCTGACAGATGCCTGTCCATAGTTTCTTCAGAGTGTCTAGCCTTTGTGAAATCAAAGTTGTATTTATATCTCTTGGGTCTTGATTACTCTTGTATTTAATGCTTTAGCCACTGGACTTAAGCACAAGATACTATCATGAGCAGGGCATCCCATTCCCTAAGACTGTTCTGACAGAAGAAGACAGGAAGCATCTCAAGGAATGTTATCTCTTTGATGATGCAGAGAGTCCAAAGGCTCCTATATTGCTGTATTTTCCACTGGTGTGTGACACCTTCCAAAAATACAAGTCACCTGGTAAGTTACAAAAATTACTTGGGGATCTCTTTATTTTCCTACTTGCTGATCTTATTTCCTATATATGTTTCTTATGTATGTGCACCCTAAAGGAATTGACAGTAATTTTTAAGCAATGGTATAAAATGAATGTATTTATTTAGCATTTGACATATCATACATGGACTAGCAATATACAAGGGCAATTCAGAAATAAACCTCTGTTTGAGCATGTGCGAGAAATAGGCGGAGATAGCAACGCCTGTTTTATGGCGCTGTGTGCAGTAGTTCAGTAGGCAGTGAGGAGTGAAAGGAGAAGGTTGTGTTGCAGTTGACTCATCCGTTAGAGCAATTGAAAATGAACCCTGCCATAGAAAATCCTGCCAAATGTGAACTGTGTGCAGTAATACAATTCTTGTGTGTGAAAACCTTTTGGAAGCTGCGATTCAATGAAAACTGTAATGTTTATGGACCAAACATGATGAGTGAAGGTGTCACATGTCAATGGTGTTGCATGTTTAAAGATGGACGAACTGACATGCACAATGAGGTAAGAAGTGGTTGCCCATCTCTAGTCAGCGATGAACTCATGCAGGAAATTGACAAAAAGGTCCGTGAAGTGCATCGGTTCATGATATCTGCACTTTCTTTACATTTTCCCCAAATTTCTCGGACTGTTTTGTATGAAGTAAGGACAGAAAATTTGGGATACCACAAGTTCTGTGCTTGTTGGGTACCAAAATTCCTTTCTGCGGAGCACAAAACATACCAAATGGTGTGCTTTGGACTTTCTCATGCATTATGCCGAAGAAGGAGAACAATTTCTTAACAGAATTGTGACTGGTGATGAGACCTGGTTGTCGTACGTGAACTCCGAAAGCAAACAGCAATCAATGGTTTGGTGTCATATGCACTTACCAAAGAAACCTTGAGTTTTGGACTTTAAGAGAGCTAATTTCAATAAACAGAGAGGGCTTGGGAAGAATTCCATGGATGAGAAGCTTGGAAAATTTTGAAAAATGAGATAATAAAAGCCCAGCCTAGCACAATACCAACAAAGAGGAAAAATAACAGCTCTCAAAAGAAAGCAGCATGGCTGCATAAAGAACTCTCTAATAAATTGAAAGATAAAAAGGACCAGTATAGAAAATGGAAAGAGGGGCACATAAGTAAATCAGAATATCAGCAAATAGCCCGAGCCTGCAAAGATGAAGTGAGGAAAGCTAAGGCTCATAATGAACTAAGGCTTGTGACCAAATTCAAAAATAACAAAAAACCTTCTTTTAATATGTAAAAAACAAGAAAAAAGTGAAGGAAATGATTGGTCCATTAGTGGACGAAAGTGGCAGAAGGTGACAAGCAATAGGGAGAAAGCAGAACTATTTAACTTGTTTTTTGCATCTGTCTTTACACAAAGGGAAAAAACAGACCAACTTATCAAAAATAGTGCCATAAAAACAGTATAGAAACACAAGTTAAGATAGGCAAGAAAATGATAAGTGAGCATCTGTCCAGCTTAAACAAGTTCAAATCACCAGGACCAGATGGATTACACCCCAATGTTCTCAAGGAACTGGCAGATGTGATCTCAGAACCACTGAACAATATTTTTCAAAGGGGGGAACTACCGGAAGACTGGAAAAGAGCTGATGTAGTTCCCATCTTCAAAAAAGGAAAAAAAATGGATCCAGGAAATTACAAACCTATCAGCCTGACTGCAAAACCTGGGAAGATTCTGGAAAAGATAATCAAACAAGGAATCAGCGAACACCTAGAGGCAAACAAAATCACTACTAAAAGCCAACATGGGTTTGTCAAAAACAGATCATGCCAGACAAACCTTATTGCATTCTTTGACCAAGTGACAAAATTAGTGGATCAGAGGAATGCTGTGGATATAATTTACTTGGACTTTAGTAAGGCATTTGATAAAGTAGATCACAACCTACTACTCGATAAGATAGAAAAAAGTGGGTTATACAGCATCACCACCAGATGGATTCATAGCTGGCTGACCGGCCGTACTCAGCATGTGGTCCTCAATGGAACTGCATCTACATGGAGGGAAGTGTGTAGTGGGGTGCTTCAGGGCTCTGTTCTATTCTCCAAGGTGCCTGAAGGCAGGACGAGAAGAAACGGATGGAAACTGATCAAGGAGAGAAGCAACTTAGAACTAAGGAGAAACTTCCTGACAGTTAGAACAATTAACCAATGGAACAACCTGCCTCCAGAAGCGGCACACATGGTCTGCCAGAAAGGTTATGGCAACAGTATTCTGGGATGCCAAAGGAGTACTGCTAGTGAAGTTCATGGAGCATGGTTTGACCATTTCGACCATTTCAAACGTTGTAAGACGTTATGACAAGTGCCTCAATTTGAACGGCGATTATGTCAAAAAGTAATGTAATGTAGTTTTTTAATGTGTATAATAAAAATTCTGTATCTGCGAGGGTCTTTCATTGATAACCAAATGGACGTTTATTTCCGAATTGCTCTGGTATATTAACATTTCACCTAGATTAGTAAAATACAGTTAAATATAAATGTTAAAAAGATCTATGTTCAAATATAAAATGAAAATAAAGATCAATACTAGAGAAAATTTCTTACTGGAAAAAGACAATAGGATGAGTTTTTAGCAAACTCTAAAACTTAACAACATTAGGGCCTATTGTTCCAGAGAAGATGAATTAGATGCAGAATTCCTTTCTTCTGAACGCATTTTCAATGCTTCATAAAATGAACAATTTTAGATTACTACATGTATTAAATCTATTTGCTATCATCCTCTCCTCCTCTGTTTCTGCAAGTCATCTGTAATAAGACTGTACATGGTTGAGAATAAAACATTAATGTTAGATTTAACCTAAATAGCTTTCTCTCATGTCTCAATAATCTTAAATTTAAATTCCTGTGTTATTAGTACTGATAAAATAAAAGAGATAAAATATAATTATGATGATTTCAACTAAGATAATTTCATGTTACTTACCGTAGGCATCCTTTCTTTCTCACCAGCATGGAACAATTTAGGAACAAAGACAGATGCTCCATTTTCCTCCTCCTTTACCATTCTTACTAATGAAGCTTGTATTATATGTTGATGCAAATATGAGTTAGATGTAACATTCCTTTCTTCAGAACCTATTTTCAATGCTTCATAAAATGAACAATTTTAGATTATTACTATGTATTAAATCTGTTTGCTATTGTCCTTCTTTTTGTTTCTGCAGGTGTGGAACGCAGTCCAAGTGAGATGGATGATGGCTATGCTGATGTTACTAGCACTATTTTTTCTCCATACGCTACTGGCATACTGCAATACTCAGAGGAGGACTTCAATAAGCTGATAAATTTAACCCACTATAATATTCTGAACAATGAACATATGATTCTTCAGGCTTTACGGACAGCAATTGAAAGAAAAAAGCAGCAGAATTTCCGTTCCTCTTTTTAATCCTTTCCAGTGCTTTCCCCATATTTTCTAAACAGGTTTAATTTCTTTGTGCTACTGACCAGTAATAAACACATGGGAAATAGGATAGGCATCAGATTTAGAAAAATCAATTTGGAACAGAATTTAGAGCTGTCTGAGTTGAAGGAGAGCTTACTGAAATTAATTCAATCCATTTGATGTGATCAATACATTTATTTGGCATGTCTTCCCCCTTCAAAAGTGCTTTATCTTTGTTCATATGCAAATATGAACAGATATATTGAGAGATAGTGCTCAGAAATTATGTATTCACAAGCTGCTTTACAAAATGGAATTAGAATAAAAATTTAAATTATAGTCCAGCATATTATAAGCTTTATTGAAGTACAGTCATTAAAGGGCAAAGGATTCTGAATTTCAAGTTTGGGACTTACTTTATAAATTTGAAGATGACTGTACTAAGTGAAGATATGTATTTATATAACAGATATGCGGGTATGGATAAGATACACTTACAAATCAGACATAGATTTTAAAACCGAAATAATGATTTTGCAACTGTTCAGCACCCAAACTGCACCTGTGAATTTCTGATATTTTTATTTCCATCCTTGCCCAAGATAGGCTGGAATCATTATGAGGGAGGGGTCATCCTGCCCAAAATTTCTACCACCAGAAATCCTGTTTTTTCCAACAATTCTTGAGAAGGTTGAGTATCCCAAAGATGCTTTTCCAAAAGGCAACTGGATTTTCTTGACTTTTTTCCTTGAAAACATTTCACTTCTCATATAAGAAGCTTCTGCAGTTCAGCTGAGTACAGGTAGTCCTTGACTTACAACAGTTCATTTAGTGACTATTTAAAGTTACTACGGCATTGAGAAAAGTGACTTATAACTATTTTTCACACTTATGACCATTGCAGCATCTCCATGGTCATATGATTTACATTCAGATGCTTGACAACCGACTCACATTTATGACTAGATTCACACAGAGCCTGTTTGGTGGCATTTGTGCTACCAATATTTGGGCAAAGAGAAGTAGATTTCATGGCTGTTGCTCAACTGAGAAACACTTGGTTGCTATCAGACAGGAGCCACCTGTCACACGAGTTATTAGGAACAGAAAATGTGGAAATGCCCCAAATATATATCTAAAACTACTAGCCAAGAGGCAGAAAACATGGAGTTATCTGGGGTTTGAGTAGATGCTGATGAGCAGAATATTGGAGAAGATTTGTATATAGTACTTTGTTTTCAAAAAGAGTTTAAATGTTGCATGTAACCTTTTTTTTAAAAAATCCAGAATAGTCTTTGATTTTCAAAAGCTACTAATGTGACTTGCAATGTCAGGGCTCATTTGATTTTCAGAATAGCTTCCTGTCTCAGTTTGGGGGCTGGCATTAACTTGTAAAGACTTTCATCATTGGGGCTACAGATTCTGAAGGAAGACCAGTTTATATTAAGAATACCTCAATGAGGGATTGCCTGGTGTAAGATTAGTGAGATATTCTTGGGACTGACTGAATTTTATTTTCAATGCCAGGCAAAGAATTGTTTATCCTCTCAGCACTTTTAATCAATTATTGTATGAATCTCAAACAAATCTTAGAAATTTCTGCTGCTTAGAAACTCCTCAGGTTCCTCCATTTATTGTTTTACCATTTGTGTGTCATGTCTCTTAATTATTATATTGTTTGTTAACTTATTCAAAATATCATTAGATGCTCTTAGTATGTTGTAAACCATTCTGGGAAAACCTCATTTTGTAGTATACACTATAAATCTTAAAAATGAAAATAAAATAAATCTGCTTTATTATTGTCTTGCTTATACAAATCAGTGTTTTATCATCAACATCTTATTGTTCTCCTATACTGAAATAAAAAGATAATGGATCTGGATTCAGTTCCATAGATTGACTGATTGATTGCAGGGAGCATGAAATTCATAAAGGTGTACAAAAAGAAAACATGTATATGGGACCCACCTGATTTTTCCTGAAAAAGCTAAGTTGGGTCTGACTTAGTTAGTGCATGGATAGAGGAACAATCTGGGAAGGCTAGAGTTAGACTGGGAAGTTAAAAATGCTTTGTGGGAAACGGCAATATGAGTAGCCAGTTCAGTGGTGGGATTCAGCCAGTTTGCACCAGTTTGGCAGCTAATTTTTTGTTGTCCAGGCCCAGAATGGACTTCCGGAAGCGGCATCCACATAGAGAACCGATCATTCACCTATTTGAATCCCACCACCGAACCAGTTCCATAATGAGTGAGCTACAATGTTGTTTGTTGCCTCAAAGACAACCTTTGTTGTTGTTGTTGTTAATTGCGAAGTCGTGTCCTTACCCATCGCGACCCCATGGACAACGTTTCTCCAGGTCTTCCTGTCCTCTACAATCTTCTGGAGTCCATTTAAATTCACACCTACTGCTTCAGTGACTCCATCCAGCCATCTCATTCTCTGTCGTCCCTTTCTTCTATTGCCCTCAATCTTTCCCAGCATTAGGCCCTTCTCCAGTGAATCCTTTCTTCTCATTAGGTGGCCAAAGTATTTGAGTTTCAACTTCAGGATCTGGCCTTCTAAAGAGCAGTCGGTGTTGATCTCTTCTAGGACTGACCGGTTTGAACGCCTTGCAGCCAAGGGACTCGCAGGAGTCTTCTCCAGCACCATAGTTCAAAGGCCTCAATTCTTTTGCGCTCAGCCTTTCTTATGGTCCAACTTTCAGACAACCTTACGTACACTTTTTAACACTTTTAACAAAACAGATTTTGATCACTTTTCACTATCTCACAGAGAGATTAACAACATAACCAAATATATGACGAACATTTTGATCAATCTACATTATAATCCAGTGATAGGTACAGTAGGAGATGCAAAAGGAATTTTGCAAGATTTTTTTCCTGCATCAGTTTGTTATTTGTTAACTGGTAGATTGATTTTCCAGACAGTGGAATAGCTGTAAAATATGCATGAAGATCCCCAAAGCCAGTCACAGCAAAGAGAACAAAAGTCCTAATCAGAACTCATTTATCACAGCTTTCAGGTCATAAAAAGCCCAGCTTTTATTCACTAAGGAAATTTTGATAAGGAATTGCCAGTTAGGGCTCAGGGGAAGAGGACTCCCAAAATGCCAAATATTGCTTTAGTTCCACTTGCTGAGGTCTTGCTTGCTTGGATCTATCCAATTAAGGTTTGAGAATCACATGTGTGTTAGAGGAGATCCCATGTTTTATAATTATGCACTATTCTGATGTGAACATGCTGGAGGTATGCTGTTTATCAATATTTGAATGAATCATTTTCAACAGAGTGAAAGAAAAAGAATTTTCCAGGAATCTAGTAAAAATCCTTCCATTATTTTATATATGATTCACATTTTTCTTTTTATTAAGATTTATATTACATATGAGGTTTATACTGTTGGTGATTTAATCAAAACAAATGACTTATTAAAACTGTATAACATCAGACTACCTGATTTTTTCTTTACGTCATTATTTTTTAAAAATAATGCAAAAAAGAAAAAATATTACACACCCAAATGCCACAAATAGAATTTTCCTAGCACTTCATATATCACAGATATGAATCTTTTTAAGTACTTCCCAATTAGAAAGTGAAATTTGAGGCAATGTATATTTTACATAGTATTGCTCTAATTATTAAAAGTTTCATCGTTCATATTCAATATGTCTTATATCAGTAATTTGGCAAGCAAGTGTTAATATGTCTAAAAATAATAAGAGTACCTCTTAAAATAATTCCTTTTCTACCTGTTCCCCCCCCCCCCGGCAAATTTTTGGAGAGGAAAACAGTATGAATGGCAAATTCAAACAGAGTCAGAATCCTATTCTGTTTTTTGTTAATTCAAAGTAGCAATGGCAGTAAGATGGCATGGTAAATATTACAATGGAATTGTGCTTTTCATTTTGCTTGTATCTTTTCCATTAATAAAAACATGCAGAATTTGCAGATGTGTATATATTTAGAATTTTATATAGGAATAGCATCTCAAAATGGTTGCAAATTTCATATGGCTAAATATATAACATGAAAAAGCCAGGTCAAATATACTTTGGATATACAAATTTCTTTGAAATGACACACACAAACAAATTACAGCCATTTTTCCAGTCTATAGTTATAGTTGTAATAAGATGTTTTATTTTCCCATCTGTAAAGTACAAGTCATTCCAGTGCTCTGTCTTTAAACTATGTTGAATTCCCTCTGCCTGTAATAATTTAATAGGCAATTAATTAAAAACAGGGAGCTCCCAAAGAGGCCTGAGAATGCCACTATGCTTTCACCAGATGGTATCCCCCCTTTTCCATTCCATCATGCTGTCAGGTGCAAGTAACCAGACCCACATGTGTAGAATTCAAACTAATTACTATATTCTGTATTCTGCCTGTAATACAAAAATCTAGCACTTGCAACAGTCTGTACTTTCTTGTCCCTTTCTTCTTTCTTTTATTTGTGTATTTTTTACAACAACTACAGTAGTAACCAGTAGATGGCACTGTTTATACGTTTGTAGTTGCATCTATGGCATTCTCTATGTCAGACATATCAAACTCATGATGTCACGTGACGTTGTGCAATGTATCGGGCCGGTTTTGCCATTGCCGGCAATGGGGTGGGCGTGGTTCCACGTGACACGTTTGGCCTGCAGGCCAGCAGTTTGACACCCCTGCTCTGTGTCTTTTTCTCTGAATGAAAAAAGTTTCCTGCTTCCTTGTCGCAGTTAAGTAGAAAAGCACATATGGACTGTGCACTGTTTGTTCTGTAGGGTTATATATAGAATTTCTAACACTGCTGTCTTGTTACTCTCCCCATGAAGAAGCATACGTTCTATTGTTTTTGAAGCAGCAGCAGCAGCAGGGTTTAGTCTCTTTCACTGGGAGGAATGGAGAAACAGCAGTTGGACAATCAGTTAATTGATGTACTTCCAGGGATTCTGTGAAGCTTTAGAGAGATGAAGGGGCTAAAAGGCATAGGGGGAGAGTTCGAGGAGATGCCCTGTTGCTGATATTTGAACAAGGTTCCCTCCCCCTGCATTTCTTATAGCAATAGTGTACTCGGGCAGCAGATATCTCATACATTTCTCATTTCTCCCGCACCTAAATCTCCTCCCAATATCTCCTTTCAAAATATTTGGAGAGTACTATCATATGCCATTTCAAAGAGATGTGCATCTCTTGATGACTGAAACATTAATAGACAGCATTGTGCTACTATTGTTGGAAACACTTAGCCTGGCAGGAGGAGGAATCAAGCAGGGAATGAGCCTTGAATCATTGCACAGCTGCAAGAGAACCAGAACTGACCCTTCCCCCTCCCCGATTCCCAAACTCCATGGAACTTTATCTATCTGTTCCCAATGGAAGGCAAGCCGTCTAAGGAGATTTTTGTATTACAGACAGAATACAGTAATTAGCTTGAACTCTTCACATGGGGTTCTGGTTGCTTGCACTTGACATTCACAGATAAAATACTTGTTCTGTCCTAGTCATCTTACCCACAATATCTTCCCATTAACTTTATTCACATTTCAATCTATAGAGTAGTCATTAAGCATTAAATAATCAAGTGATAAGAAATGGTGATGCCCATTACAGCATCCTCAAGGTCATGTGATCAAAATTCAGGCGCACGTATTACGATGGTTGCAGTGTCTCAAAATCATGTGATCATCATTTGCGACTTTCCCAGCTGTAAATTCAATGGGGGAAGCTGGATTCAGTTAGCAACTGGATGATTCACTTAACAGCTGCAGTGATTTGCTTAACTACCATGGCAAAATGGTTATAAAAGTGGGTGAGTCTCACTTAACAACCACCTTGCTTAGCAATGGAAATTTTAGTCCCAATTGTGGTTATACATCAAGGACTACCCATGTAGATCCAACCCAAACTTCCATCATATACTGTTTATGGGACATGAAACCCAACTCTAATAGAAATGGTCAGAGTAATTTAACTGACACTCTCAGGATTGTGGAGTTTTGTACCAGCAGAACACCCAAAAAATAACACCTTGCTGCTTTTGCTTGCGTTGTAATTGGGCACGAAATCTTTCACTTAACAGAATAAGATGTTCTATAGGCTTTCTCAATGTTTTTGTAACCTTTATTGGTATCAGAAACTTGACTTGTCATCCCAAGATGCTATTATTCTCTTTCCCAACTGGTAATTCTTACATAACAATGCATTTTGTCAAATTGGCTTTACCAAAGGTTAGTAATATAAAGTGTGCACCTGATGTATGACTTATATGGTGAGTCACTGCAAGCAATTTCATGTATGTGCAGTTGGTAAAATACCATTCATCCTTGGGAAGGACAAAAGGATGTCCACAGAAATGGTCAAAAATGTCTTGATGGTGGTTATGATCATGCAGTTGATCATAGATAGCCACATCTGCCAAAGGGTGGAGCTTCAGTTGCATAGACACAACTGCTATTTTGACTTGTATGGTCAACTTTCACAGAAGCCCCTGGAAGGACAGATCATCCTACATCTGTATACTGACCATTTCAGGAGTGTGGAGAACATCCAAGCTTTTTTTTTTTAAATGTAGCTACAACTGGATCCAGCTTCTCCTCTTCCACCCTCCTCTTTTTGTCAAGCAGAACTAAATCCTTTGTCTAAGCATGCTATACCTCAGCCATATTAAGCACTCAGTCTATTCCCATTGTCCCTCTTTCATCTACCCCAAAGGCCAGAAGGGTGCTTACAGTGCTCAACCCACCTCTCCCAATAATGGTCTAAGGATATTGAAAGCGGTTTTGCAACCTAATATAGGCAGTCCTTGCTTACCACCTGCTTTGTTTGGTAATTGTTCAAAGTTACAACAGTGTAAGAAAACTTAGCTTTGTTGACCACATTTATGGTTGCGGTATCTTGTGGTCATGTGATCACCATTCATGTGCTTCCCAACTGGCTTGTAACAAGCAGAGTTAATGGAGAACGTGGAAGTAAAATTATAAGTCATGGCCAGGTAATGTTTCATTTAACGGCTGAATAGAAAGTGATATTCAAAGCTATTTGTAGTCACATGATTTTCTGCTTAGTGATTGAATTGCTGCTCCCAATTATGGTCACTAAGAAAGGACTACCTGTGAAAGTGCCATTATTCCAAACTGCACAGTGCACTGGCCTAAAATGGATGGACCAGCCAGCACTAGGCCCAGTGGGATTCCCTTAGGAAAAAGCCCAGCAAGAATAAAACAAAATTTAACTACTAGTTCAAACAAACTGACTAGATAACACCACTGAGCAGATCTAAGCAAAGTCCCACTGATGTTATGAGTACATTCAACATATCAGTTGACACTAATAGGGCCTTAGCATTGCTGAATTTAAACTGAATTGCTCTAATTCAAGGCCAGTTGTTCTCAAAAAGTAATTGTTCTGCAGAATCTCATTAAAAAGTTAGAAGCAAATTCTATAGTATAGCTGCTGGCTGTGTCTGAACACATTTGAAGGTCACTAAATTATTTATCTATCTATCTGAGGGAGATGGGTGGTTCAAAAATGTGAAAAAATAAAGGAATAAAAATACATTTATATAGCAGACTTGAGTAAGGACTTTGAGATGGGCAGCCATGTAAACTGAGATCATAATTAAATTACTTAGGGAACATGATTCATTTGTATAATGAGTGCTCCCTCTTCCTATCAAACACTGAAAATACCAGGATAGACATGTTGGCTACAGAGATTAGGGAAACCCATGATCAAGTTCCCTGTAAATCATGGACATAAAAAGATGACCTTGAGCCAATTCATTTTCCTTCTTTCTAATCCATCCCATAAGACAGTTGCTGTGACAATAAAAATGAAGCAAGACTATATATACACTAAATTTAGAAGACCAGAGAGATTAAATTGTAATGAATTAAAATCCACACAAGTATCAGACTGCATTTTCACATGGAAGGATGTAGAAATTCCTATTTGTTGTTGTTAGTTGCAAAGTTGTGTCTGACCCATCGTGACCCATGGACAACATTCCTCCAGGCCTTCCTGTCCTCTACCATCTTCTGGAGTCCATTTAAGCTCACGCCTACTGCTTCAGTGACTTCATCCAGCCACCTCATTCTCTGTCGTCCCCTTCTTCTATTGCCCTCAATCTTTCCCAGCATTAGGCTCTTCTCCAGTGAATCCTTCCTTCTCATTAGATGGCCAAAGTACTTGAGTTTCAACTTCAGGATCTGGCCTTCTAAAGAGCAGTCAGAGTTGATCTCCTCTAGGACCAGTTTGATCGCCTTGCAGTCCAGGGGACTCACAGGAGTCTTCTCAAGAACCATAGTTCAAAGGCCTCAATTCTTTGGCGCTCAGACTTTCTTATGGTCCAACTTTCACAGCCATACATTGCAACTGGGAAAATCATGGCCTTGACTATAACACTTTTGTTGGCAAGGTGATGTCTCTGCTTTTTAGTATGCTGTCTAGATTTGCTATAGCTTTCCTCCCCAGAAGCAAGCATCTTTTAATTTCTTGGCTGCAGTCCCCATCTGTGGTGATCTTTGAGCCCAGGAAGATAAAATCTGTCACTACCTCCATTTCTTCCCCATCTATTTGCCAGGAATTGAGAGGGCCAGATGCCATGATCTTGGTTTTCTTAATGTTGAGTTTCAAGCCAACTTTTGACTCTCCTTCTTCACCTGCATCAAGAGGCTCTTTAGTTCCTCTTCACTTTCTGCCATTAGAGTGGTATCATCTGCATATTTTAGGTTGTTGATATTTCTCCCAGCAATCTTAATTCCAACTTTTGATTCATCTAGCCCTGCCTTTCTCATGATGTGCTCTGCATATAAGTTAAATAGGTAGTGTAACAGTATACAGCCTTGCCAGACTCCTTTCCCAATTTTGAACCAATCAGTGGTTCCGTGTTCAGTTCTCACTATTGCTTTTTGACCCGCATATACAGTAGGTTTCTCAAGAGACAAATAAGATTTTCGTGAGAGAGGTGGACTCAAGGTACCAAATATGAAATTGTATTATGATGCTGTAGTATTGACATTGATTAGCGATTGGGTGAATTTAACAAATACAGAAATACTTCATTTGGAAGGCTGGGACCTATTTTTTGGATGGCATGCCTATTTAATATTTAATAAAAAAGTGGATTGGGTTTTTAAGTCTCATATTATAAGAAACTCTTTGCTAAGAGTGTGGAGAAAGTATTATAAAAGTGACTTCAAAATACCATTATGGGCTATACCTCGGCATGCCATAGAAGGTATAAGGAAAGGGGTAAATATGGACAAGGTCTCTTACGTACAGTTATTAAGATGGGATGGCCAAGACTGGCAGTTAAAATCTTTGGAA
Source organism: Crotalus tigris (assembly GCF_016545835.1). Lineage (NCBI taxonomy): Eukaryota > Metazoa > Chordata > Lepidosauria > Squamata > Viperidae > Crotalus > Crotalus tigris. The sequence goes on along the minus strand of NW_024096464.1, from coordinate 412,253 downwards.
GAATTAACACATGAAAACTTAACTTATTCATGGTTCCAATATAGACAAATAGTGGATAGATGGAAGATGGATTGTAAAATGGGCTGGCTTAGAGAAGATGGAATTTTTTTAAAACAAGTAAGAGATCAAAGGCCAACCCATATTAAGAGAGTTTATGGGGTTTTAGTGGAATTAGATTCAGAACTTGAACTAGTTAAAGATTGTATGATTAAATGGGCACAGAATATTGGTGAAACGATTTCAATGGATACTTGGGAACTTATTTGGATAAGAAATGTTAAATTCACACAAGCGCAAAATTTAAGAGAGAATTTTTATAAGATGTTTTATAGATGGCACCTTGACCCAAAGAAAATGTCCATTATGTACCCTAATCTACAGCCGAAATGCTGGAGATGTGGATATTTGGATGCTACCTATTACCATATTTGGTGGACGTGTAAGCATATAAAAGCTTTTTGGATTAAGATATGGTGGAATATTCAAAGAATTTTTAAAAGAAGGGTAAAATTTACTCCGCAATTATTTTTACTAGGTATTGTTATTGACTGTGATGCTAAGGAGGTTATATTGATGTTAAATTTGATTACAGCCGCTAGGTTGTTAATAGGACAATATTGGAAGAAGGAATCTTTGCCTACTTTACAAGAATGGTTTCATAAAGTTTCGTATTTGGCAGAAATGGCAAAGATTTCGGCTTTCTTAAAGGAGCAATCTCAAGAAAAATTTTTTGCGGTATGGGAAAAATGGATAAATTTTATACAACATAATTTGGATATGGAAAAATATTATTTAGCCTTTTTATAATTTGTAATGATTGTTTTTTCTTTCTTTCTTTCTTCTTTTTCTTTTTTATATATATACATTTTTAATGTATTATTATTCATATATATTTTTTTTTTTTATATATATATATGCTTTATTTTTCGTCTACTTTCTTCTTTCTTCTTTCTCTCTCTCTCTTCTCTTTTTATTTTTTTTTCTTTTTTAGTATATATTATTCATTTTAAAGTTTATGTTATGTATATTATTTCTATATATATTATTACTGTGATTTTTATTATTATTATTAATTATTTTATAAATTGCAAATGTTATTTTTAAAATATTTGTTAAATAATCCTATATTCAGTTCTGGGAAGTCGGGGGGGGAGTGGGGTGGTTGGGGAGGGGGGGGTGGATTTTTATTTGTAAAACTTTTGAAAAATTTCAATAAAAAAAAAAAAAAAAAAAAAAAGAGACAAATAAGATGGTCTGATACTCCCATCTCTTTAAGAACTTGCCACAATTTGTTGTGAACCACACAATCAAAAGCTTTAGCATAGTCAATGAAGCAGAAGTAGATGTTTTTCTGGAACTCTCTAGCTTTCTCCATGATCCAGCGTAGTTGGCAATTTGATCTCTAGTTCCTCTGCCTCTTTGAAATCCTGCCTGTACTTCTGGAAGTTCTCGATCCACATACTGCTGGAGTCTAGCTTGTATGATTTTAAGCATAATTTTACTTGCATGTGAAATGAGTGCAATGGTGCGATAGTTTGAACATTCTTTGGCATTGCCTTTCTTTGGAATTGAGAAATTCCTATAGTGGATAGCAAATCTGCTAACCTTGTTCCCAATTCCCAAAACCCAGCCCTCCACTCTAAAATGTTCAATATATTGAATTTATTCTCAGGTCTATGCTCTTTTTTTTTTTCCTGATTCTCTGACTTTTTGTCTGTGCAAACTGCAGAATGGGCCAAACCTATGGAAGATAAAAATGCAATCACTGACTGGATACTCTGACTTCCTTCATATCTATGTGGCAGCACTCTAGCCTCAAATTAACCAAGATGATTACTTCAATAGGCTAAGGAAAAGAGGGAGGGAACCACGGTATGTTTCTGGAATTCAGAGAGGGGTGTGGTCATGAATCATGTTTTTAAACACCTTCTTGTCTTCTTCAGTCAGGAGACTGTCAGTTGTGGATTCTATCACTGTTTTCCTTTCCCAGCTCCTGAAGTGAATTATATGCAACTGATACTACCATGGGAGTAAATAACAGTTCATTTGAGGTAAGAAAATATTTTTAGAGAGTTGCTTTTGTCTCTACTGTTTTAGAGACATCATATAATATATTCATGCTTTTTCCCATTGAAAAGTTAGATAGAATAAATAGAAATCCCTACATAAAGAATACAGAACAACAGGGTTGGAAGGGACTTTGGAGATCATCTAATCCAACCTCCTGCTCAAGCAGGACACTCTATAGTATTCCGGACAAATGGCTGTCCAATCTCTTCTTAAAAACTTCCAGTGATGGCCTCCCCCAAACAATATTAATGGGAAAATTGTGGTACTTATATGGAAGTAAATACTTGAAAAATATCAAAGGAGTATTTGAAATTAGTGTTTCAATTACATATATCTTGGTTTTTCCTTAGGGATTAGTCAACCATCGAGAAGAGCCAGAAAAGGTATGTACAAAATGGGTGACTGCTGAGTTGAAAATATTTTGCAGTTATTCTCATTTAATTTGAGAGAAAAATGTTTTGGAAAAAAGGGAATTTCTTTAAAAGGTATGGGTTTTTGTGTTTATATAGTGGATGACGGGTCCTGTGGATGTAACCTCTCTTTCAATGAACAATTGACATCTTCACAAACATCCATTAAAGCTCAAGGCTAAGAGTTGTGAAGAAACACCTCCCTCTGATCTTCTTCAGATCAGGAAGCACAGGCAGAAAGAGTACAGAGTGGCGCAGAACCATGAAATTCAGAAACAGCAGTAAAAGCAGCAGCTATAACAAAATCACAACAATAGTAAGATTATTTTGAAATTTTTACCAATTTTTCGAAATCCTCAGATCCTCTAAAGTAGGTAGAATTGAAATTCTCAGTCCCATTTTTTGGTTAGGAGCTCAGAAGAATACAGTAAAGGGGTGAGTAGGGTCTCTTAACCCTTTCAGATCATGAGCCGCTAGCCCAAAGTAGGCTGATTTATAAATTATTGCTGTTTATAGCAATAGCATATGTCTTACAACAGGGGTCCCTAAACCCCGATCTATGGCCCGGTGCTGGGCCGCAGCCCATTTGAACCCAGACTGAGGAAGTGGTGGGCAAGCGCATGTACAAAACCATCCCCTCTTTCCCCTGCCACTGCCACTGCTGCTACCTCTGCCAGTCCATTGACCCAGAAAGGTTGCAGACTGCTGCCTTACAAGCGCCTTTCTTCTTTTTATTTCATTTTTCTTTTATTTAGAGGTGATTTCCATCCCCCTCTTTATATACTTTTTCTCATTCTCTTATTCTTGGCTTATTTCATGGACATGTGAGTATTTGTATCTTTTAGGCACAATGTACGCTTCATTGTATTTATGGACATATCCCACCTCTTCGCCCCTCCATTTTCAGCTAAGAGGTTTGGTGCACAGGTGCAGAATGTGGTGTAGAACTGTACGGATGATACCCAAACTGTTCTTGAAATCTTGAGATACACCTTTAAAAATATATTTGCACTCAAATTTACCTTTATTATAGGGAGAAAAACATTTGCATTGTTTTATAGATACCGTGGACCAAAATAGCAATAAAGTAATAAAACCATTAAAGCAGAGTTTTGGGCGCCAGGGACCAATTCCATGTAGAGAGTTTTTTCCGTGGATAGGAGGGTGTGTGGTTTTGTATGCCACCTGCATCTCGCAGATGGGGATATGTTTATTTGTGCGGCCCAGTTGCTGGCATGTCACGGACTGGTACTGCAGGGTTGGAGACCCCTGCATTAAAGAATAAGAAGAACATAGGCAAGTTTTGTTAGCATGTTGTGTTGGCCAGTTATCATAAATATGTGTTATCTAATTCTTCATCCTCCTTTCACACAGATCTTTTCAGTAACTTCATTTGATAGTGTCATTTTGCTTTATGTGGACAGTAAATACCAGTGCCTACTATTCGTAAGAATCTGCCATATTTGACATATCTGACATATTAAAATTCACAAGTGCCCATACTTCCAAATTCCAATTAGCACTAACTCTGTGCTCACCTGCAATGTTAAACCATAACAGTTACCCAGATGGAGTGAAGAGACAGCAAGCACACTCAAGTGCATTGCAGTATTCTGTGTTTCTATTAGAGTCCCAAATATTTAATTTTTATCTTTTCTGCTTGTTTCCCTTGAAAGTCAGCATTTTATGTCTTTGGAACATGCATTGAATTATTTTGCTTTGCCCGTGTTGGAGTTTTTGTAGGTGCCAGCTGAGAGCACCTGCTACATGATCATATATTGAATTAAACAACTGGTGTAATAGTTCTCCCATTTAATTTTGCTCAAACCATCATTTCCTTTCCTAATGGGTTTTTGCAAAGCAGCTAAACTGGAAATTTATAGAGGTTGTGTCTTACAGACCCAGGCTATAATTCCCAGGCTTAAATACCCAACATCATATTTGAGGGCATGATCCTCAACATATCTGGCAATGAATATTTTCCTTTGAATTAAACACTAGATGCACCCAGGACCGCATCACAGACTTTTATATCTGAATATGCATTCCCCAAGACCTACTAGGAAAAATTATATTTGTTGAATGTTGTTCTGTCACAAAGCTGTTTAAAAACAGAGAAAAGTCATTTCCACACATATAATTGATTTATAACAGCTCCCATCCATTGCTGTTTCCAGGCTTTATTTTGTCACCCTTGGTGCTGCTGTAAGATGTTATAAATGTTTGAATATAAATTTACTTTCTATGGAAATCTCATTGGAATAAATAGAGTAATACAACTTTGTCTTCTGCTTCCAATCAAGTTCTGGATCATATATTGCACGCTGATAAATTTAGCTTCTTGAGAAAATTTACTTCCTTGGCACTGTCCAACAAACCATTTCTGTATCTTTCACTTCAGAAGATTATTTTGGGGGAATATACTTTTTTTCCCAGTTTAATGAATTTGGTCATGACTTCCACAAATTTGTAGTCTAATTAGATGATAATGAAGTTTCCCCTTTAAATCCTTTTCCAGGCTGTCATTCCATTTGACTTGGCACCTTTGTTTGTTATTTGATGAATCACGGCCATGATTTGAATATTTGAATAATGAAATTACCTTGAACCAATAACCGGCTGAATTATTGATTAATGGTTTATTTACTTCCAGATTCAGTGGCAATGAGCATGTCCAAAAACCATTTTGTTATGTTTGATCTCTACCATGCTCTTGTCTCCATATTTTGTTTCCTTCCATCTCTTTGTGGGAAGAATATACTCCACTACATACTTGATTGTTCAGTCACCAAAAGTCTCTCTTCCTCCTGGCACATTTAGTACTATTGGTAGCCATACATAAGCAATGTGATACAACTTGACATAGAAGCTGATTCACACAGTAATTTTCATACATTTGGCTTTCCCCACGAGTCGGTTGGGGAATGCTAATTTCACCTTGTGAGTTCAGAATGGAATCATTTGATGTGATGTCTCATCATATCCTGGTCCAGCCCCAGTTTCCTAATATTCAGGAAGTGTTTTGCTGTAATCACTACCACACTGATTTCACAAGACCAGGTTACTTGGCCAGGCTTGGTACTGCATAGCAAGTTCATCAAATTAACCTCTAGCCCACAGGATGACAAACAATTTATTGCTTTGCATAGTTCAATCCCAGGGAAATCAGAATAGAACTGTGGCTGTTTTGCATCTGTAGGGGTTAGCATTTGTCCTGGAAACATTGCCATTTTTGTCCTAATAGTTGTTGCTGTGAGTTTGCTGCTGGCAGAGTTATTTTTGGGCTCATGGATCAATCATATTCAAAAATGAGCAATTAATGTCCCTGATTTTGGGATGATGAGGGATTCTATATACATGTTCATATTGAACAGACCATTGGAAAAGCAGGAGAAAGGATATCTCCTTGTATAAAATGATCGTAATTGATGAAGCTATTTGCTGATCATTGTTATGCACAAACACCTAAAGAGTTGATTGGCATTCTGGTGTAAATACTATGTGAAGTTCATAATCCTGTGTGTGGTCATATACACATCTCTTTGGCATGTAAGGACTGCTCTCTGATGATTTCTATTATGTACCACTACCAAGACCTGGAGGAACGTTGTCCATGGGGTCGTGATGGGTCGGACATGACTTCGCAATTAAGAACAACAACAACAACAACCAAGAATATCTAATAATATTCATATTTATATGTCTGGATCTTTTGGCTGAATGTTCAAATTGCAGTTTTGCTAGTAGTTTTCTCTGTTCTTTTGGGGAGGGTTTTTTTGGACAGAAATCCCATTACTGCATATCTCAAGCAAATACAATTTGAGATGTGCAGGCATCTTCATGGAGGCTGCGGGATGCAAGTTACAAAATATGTTTAATGATGTCATAAGGCAAACACTGCCCCTCAAGTCTTTGTGTGTACCTATAAAACAAGTTTAAGGAGAGAAACAGCTTATATCATGAAATTACATCACTTTTAGGAAAATTGTTAAGATCTGGCTCTTGCCCCAGGCATTAGGGGACAATTGGGACTGAGAACTCTTTCAGTTATTCTGCTATCTTTCTTCATCACCATTATGTGTTCTATATTTATATATTGTATATATTTTGTGTTATATAGTGTGTGGAGGGGAGTTGATTATTTTTTTAATGCTCTACACCAATGGTTCTTACCCTTTTTGAACGAATCGCCCCCTTGAGCCAATAAGGAAGTTGTCATCGCCCGCCACCCCCAACATAACCTCTCAATCACAACATGGGAAATAATTCTTCAACTTATGCAAACACTTTTTTGTTTTCTTTAAAATTGTTCATTAGGACATATCGATGCAAATAATTTATTTCCAGTCTTTTCCCCATATCTCCCATATTCTGGCTAACGGCACGCCACTGTATGGGTAGATACTGCTGCACAACACGCATGAAGATAAGCAATGCGTATTTACATATGTATGGCGTTCTGTACTGAAGCTAGCTGGAGGAATATTTGAAAACACAATTCAATCCACTAATAGTGAGCGATCTGATGTTTTTGTACAACAGATATACAGCCATTCACTGTACGAAAAAGTCTCAAAAGTGTCCCCAAAACTTCTCACTCCATCGCCCCCATATCGCCCCTTTTTTGTTCCTTCGCCCCCATGTTGCCCCTTTTCATTCCATCGCCCCCCTGAAAAATGAAATCGCCCCCTGGGGGGGCAATATCGCCCAGGTTAAGAACCACTGCTCTACACTAATCAGAGTCACATTATTTGAACTGGGCAGCCTTATAAACCTTGTTAATAAAGAAATAATAACTATCTTGCTGTTATTGTATTTAGGAACAGATAGCAATGTTACCAATGGAAAAAGTAATATATAATAGCAATAGCTCATTAGGAGATTTTCCGGATGTAAATGCAATCCTAATAATCTCAGCAAGATGAACCCCCTTATCAAACAATACATTATTTTAATCAGGGACATTCAGCTGCAAGCAATTTTGAAATATAATCCTGCTGGTCTACTAAGTTCACGGACAGAAAAATGCATCTTCAACGCAGTGAACACTTAAGAGGTGGCCTGTGTGCTTATTGGATGGATTTTAGCTCACCCCTTCCCTACTTAGAGCGATGCTGAAGAGTTACCAGCACAAGCTACACTAGGAGTCTGAAAGGCAGAGTATAGAACATAGGGAAATGCTAGAAATTGATTCTCTTTTATTTTAGTGAAATGGGGATAGGGATAATGATTTAGACTTGCTGGGGCAGCAGGACCAGGCACTCTGCTACTGATCTGCTTGAGGAATTCTTGGCCAGAAAGGCTGAGTGTTGATTGGTTAGTGGTTCTCTGTGAACTGTTGTCTGACAAATGAAAAGTGCCTGTGGTTATGCTATCTACATGCCCAAATAAATATTAAAACAGTCCAAGCAGCCTGGATCAATCTCAGGTATATTTTCAATGTATTGCTCTGACACAGATTTTATAGGGTCTTATCTTACCTGGAGAGGTCAAGCAGCAACTCCTTAAAGCAGCTGTGTTGGGAATTCCCTCACATATTGAAATGCGATCTTTGAAAAGGATTTGTTGTTGTTAATTGCGAAGTCATGTTCGACCCATCGCGACCCCATGGACAATGTTCCTCCAGGCCTTCTTGTCCTCTACCATCTTCTGGAGTCCATTTAAGCTCACGCCTACTGCTTTAGTAACTCCATCCAGCTACCACATTCTCTGTTGTCCTCTTCTTCTATTGCCCTCAATCTTTTCCAGCATTAGGCTGTTCTCCAATGAATCCTGCCTTCTCATTAGGTGGCCAAAGTACTTGAGTTTCAACTTCAGGACCTGGCCTTCTAAAGAGCAGTCAGGGTTGATCTCCTCTAGGACTGACTGGTTTGATCGCCTTGCAGTCCAGGGGACTCGCAGGACTCTTCTCCAACACCATAGTTCAAAGGCCTCAATTCTTTTGCGCTCAGCCTTTCTTATGGTTGAAAAGGATACCTTTGGCTTAATACATTATTGAGAAGTGCCTCATGTCTAGTGTTATGCACTTGGGAAGACTTTTATCCCTCTAAACCTGAAGCCTACGTACTGTTTCTTCTCTGTCCCATTCATAGTTCTCCATATCTCCAAATCTAATCACAATGATGCTGATGTTTATGTGTTGTTATTTTATTAACAGAGGGAAGAAACTCCATTCAGACTCCTTACAGTTCGAATAATGAGAGCCAGAAATATACAGAAGGCAGACATACGTAAGTATCTCTGTGGTTCCTGGAACCCCCATAACTCTGGATAAACCATTTCTTGTCAGTGCACAGTACACATAAATTACATTGATAAGGATACCTAAACTTTATGGAGGAAAGCAGAAAACACAATTCATAGTATAATTTCTTCATAGCTGCTACATAATATTCAACATGTATGTAGTTGTAATGAGCAATTCTTTTTTTCTGTTGAAGGCAGTGTTCAGTCACAAGTAATTTATTGAAGATGCAAGAGGGTAAGAGAAGGAAGCAAATTCCTTCTCTTTTTCTCTCTAAAACTATCACCTTGTGTTATAATCATTTGGTCTAGGAATCACTCACATTAAATGACCAGAAGCCATGATCTTGCTTTCTCTATAGTGTTCACTTTATGTTTCTCTCATACTACTTACAAGTCCACCTTCTTAGTTATAGAAAACCTTTTTAAAATAAATTCTTGATTGATTTCTTTCAAATCAGACTCCATAATCTACAAGTTGTTTATGCAGTTTAGTGCATGTATGGGGAAAAGCTACATAAAAACACCATAGGTCAGGCAGAATGTAGTGGGGTAGGGAATCAAAGCAAAGGATAATTGCACTCAGAAAGTATATCTATACTGAGTTTGCTAAGATAATTGTGGAAAATGCAAGTACTAGGGATTTATGTGTAGATCCATTTCTGCTTCAAAGGCGTGCACTGGGGACAGGACAGTTGGATTGGACATTCTGTAGAATAGATGGAAAGATATTTCTTGGAGAGTCAACCCTTACTCATATCTTGAAAGTTCCCTTATACTTGAATTGTTGTTTACTTTGTATTTTGAGTTTTCATGCTGTGTTACCTGCTCAGAACTCACTATTGCAAGTTGGGTAGCTACATAAATAAATGAATGAACTTGGATGCCTGATCTATAATAACCCCATTTTAAAATGAAATACAATGTCAAATAAAAGTATATTAATCACAGAATTAGTTATTGGCACAAGCTAAATAACTAAAAGAACTGGCTAATTATTTTAAACAAACTGAAAATGGATGTTGAATGAAAGTAGTATTTTCTCTTCCAATGTTTGTTACTGTTTTGGACTTGAATAAACTGAACTGACAATAGAGTCAGCAGAATACAGAATAAACAGAGTTGGAAGTGACCTTGAAGATCATCTAGTCCAGGGGTAGGCAGCCTCAGCTCTTTTATGACTCATGGACTTCAACTCCCAGAAAAGCTGACTCCGAAATTCTGGGAGTTGAAGTCCATGAGTCATAAAAGAGCTGAGGTTGCCTATCCCTGGTCTAGTCCAACTACCTGCCCAAGGAGAAGAGCCTATACCAGGTGTGTCAAACTATTGGCCCGTGTGATGGATGTGTCACACAGAAGCCGCGCCCACCCCAGCTCCGGCAAGGGGAAAAAAGCCATGCTATGTCATGACATGTCATGTGACATGGCGAGTTTGACACCCCTAGCCTATACCATTCTGGACAAATGGCTGTCCAATCTCTTCTTAAAAACCTCCAGTGTTGGAGCACCCAAAGTTCTGGAGGCAAGTCATTCCACTGAGTAATTATTCTCACTGTCAGGAAATTTCTCCTTAGCTCTAAGTTGATTCTTTTCTTGATAAGTTTCCACCCAGCTCTTAGGTGCTTTGGAGAATAGGTTGTCCCCTTCTTTGTGACAGCCTTCAAATAAACATCCTCACATGCAAATTATTTAGATTACACAGATTTAATGAGTACCTGGTTGAGGAAAGCTTTTAGGACTATATCTAGTGAGTCTTGGCAAGACAAGTAAATGCAGAAAATTGTAATGCCCACAAGCCTCCTAGTAAGACGAATTACAGTATTTGTAGATTTTTAGGGAACAATAAAACCTCAAGTCAATGCATAAGCCAAGGAATGAAAGATTTGAAGCAGATCAAGGGAAAAAGTGCCACAAGAGTACCACACAAAATGCACTAACCAAATAGGTGGTAAAACAATAGGGGAACTCAGGCACCACACAGGTTACATAGAAAGTAAACACAGGGTCAGTCATAAAGGACTCAAATGTCTATACACCAATGCACAGAGTATTAACAGCAAACAGGGTGAACTAGAAATTCAGGTTAATGAGGGCAGATATGATATTGCTGCCATTACAGAAACATGGTGGGATGAAACCCACAAATGGAACACACAGCTAGAGGGATTTAAATTATTTAAAAGAAACAGAACAAATAAAAGAAGAGGCGGAGTTATTCTCTATATAAGAAACAATTACATCTCTACAGAAATAGAGCACAACAATGATGAAACTTGTCTTGAATGCATTTGGGTCAATATAAAAGGGGGAAAAATGACATTGCCACAAGTGTATACTACAGGCCACCCAACCAAACAGAGGAAATAGATGAACTTTTTGCTAGTCAGCTAACTAAGGTATGTAGGAAGCACATCACAATAGTAATGAGGGACTTTAACTACCCTGACATCAACTGGGAGACATAATCTGCACCAAGTGGAAGATCAAGCAGATTCCTTGCAAACCTAGCAGACAACTTTGTCTCCCAAAAAGTAGAGAAGGGAACTAGGGGATTAGCCATTTTGGATCTAATTCTCACTAACAGAGATGAAATGATAGAAGGTGTTGAAGCCACAGGAACCTTGGGAGGAAGTGATCATGCAATATTGGAATTCAACATTATGGAAGCACAAGCAATAGAACACAGTCAAACTAGAGTCTTGGACTTTAAAAGAGCTAATTTCAATAAACTTAGAGAGGGCTTGGGAAGGATTCCATGGATGAGAAGCTTGGGAAATTTTGAAAAATGAGATAATAAAAGCACAGTCTGGCACAATACCAACAAAGAGGAAAAATAACAGCTCTCAAAAGAAACCAGCATGGCTGCATAAAGAACTCTCTGATAAATTGAAAAATAAAAAGGACAAGTATAGAAAGTGGAAAGAGGGGCATATAACTAAGTCAGAATATCAGCAAATAGCCCGAGCCTGCAAAGATGAAGTGAGGAAAGCTAAGGCTCATAATGAACTAAGGCTTGCGACCAAAGTCAAAAATAACAAAAAAAGCTTCTTTCAACATGTAAAAAACAAGAAAAAAGTGAAGGAAATTATTGGTCCATTAGTGGGTGAAAGTGGCAAGAAGGTGACAAGCAACAGGGAGAAAGCAGAACTATTTAACTCATTTTTTTGCGTCTGTCTTTACACAAAGGGAAAAAACAGACCAACCTACCAAAAACAGTGCCACAAAAAGCAGAATAGAAACGCAAGTTAAGATAGGCAAGAAAACGGTAAGTGAGCACCTGTCCAGGCTAGACGAGTTCAAATCACCAGGACCAGATGGATTACACCCCAAGATTCTAAAGGAACTGGTAGATGTGATCTCAGAACCTCTGAACTATATTTTTCAAAGATCCCAGAGCATTGGGGAACTACTGGAAGATGGAAAAGAGCTGATGTAGTTCCCATGTTCAAAAAAGGAAAAAAAAATGGATCCAGGAAACTACAGACCTATCAGCCTGGCCTCAATACCTGGGAAGATTCTGAAAAAGATAATCATACAAGGAATCAGCGAATACCTAGAGGCAAACAAAGTCATTACTAATAGCCAACATGGGTTTGTCAAAAACAGATCATGCCAGACAAATCTTATTGCATTCTTTGACCAAGTGACAAAATTAGTGGATCAGAGGAATGCTGTGGATATAATTTACTTGGACTTCAGTAAGGCGTTTAATAAAGTAGATCACAGCCTACTACTTGATAAGATAGAAAAATGTGAGTTAGACAGCATCACCACCAGATGGATTCGTAGCTGGCTGACCGGCCATACTCAGCATATGGTCCTCAATGGAACCGCATCTACATGGAGGGAAGTATGTAGTGGGGTGCCCCAGGGCTCTGTTCTGGACCCAGTGCTCTTCAACATCTTCATGAACGATTTGGACGAGGGGATAGATGGGGAATTCATCAAATTTGCGGATGACACCAAGCTGGCAGGAATAGCCAACACTCCAGAAGACAGGCTTAAGATACAGGAGGATCTGGACAGACTTGAACACTATCCAACAAAATGAAATTCAATGGTGAAAAAAGTAAGGTTTTACATTTAGGCAAGAAAAACCAAATGTACAGGTATAGTATAGGGGGTACCTTGCTCAATAATAGTAACTGTGAGAGGGATCTTGGAGTCCTAGTGGACAATCACTTAAATATGAGCCAGCAGTGTGCTGCAGCTGCCAAACAGGCCAACAAAGTGCTAGGCTGCATTAACAGAGGATAGAATCAAGATTACGTGAAGTATTAATACCACTTTATAATGCCTTGGTACCACTTTACCACTTGGAATACTGCATCCAGTTTTGGTCACCACGATGTAAAAAAGATGTTGAGACTCTAGGAAGAGTACAGAGAAGAGCAACAAATGCAATTAGGGGACTGGAGGCTAACACATATAAGGAACGGTTGTGGGAATTGGGTATGTCTAGTTTAAAGAAGAGAAGGACAAGGAGGGACATGATAGCAGTGTTTCAAGATCTCAGGGGTTGCCACAAAGAAGAGGGAGTCAAGCTATTTTCCAAAGTGCCAGAGGGCAGGACAAGAAGCAATGGGTGGAAATTAATCAAGGAGAGAAGCAACCTAGAACTAAGGAGAAATTTCTTGACAGTTAGAACAATTAACCAGTGGAACAACCTGCCTCCAGAAGTGGTGAATGCTCCAACACTGGAAGTTTTTAAGAAGAGACTGGACAGCCATTTGTCCGAAATGGTGTAGGGTTTCCTGCCTGAGCAGGGAATTGGACTAGATGACCTCCAAGGTCCCTTCCAACTTTTTATTACTATTATTATTATTATTACTATTATTATTATTATTATTATTATTATTATTATTATTATTATTATTATTATTATTATTATGGATCATCGCACAGTCAGCCAGATGTTCAGACTGGATTTGGCATTTTGTCTACCTATCGAGTCCTTACCCAGGACCTGGGATAGGCAGATGTGGATGTTTGATGGTATTACAGATATCGTCGCAGGATGGAAGCAGTTCCTAATAAGGCTGCCTTTTGCAATTGACTAATAGCGAATTTGTCAATGCCAATGGTGTTCAAGTGGTGCTCCAGTTGTTTTGGGATTGCACCCAAGGAGCCTATGACTATTGGTACTACCTATTATTATTATTATTATTATTATTATTATTATTATTATTATTATTATTATTATTATTATAAAATATGACAAAGTTATAGAATTCATTTCCATAAGTTACAGTGATGGCCATCTCTTTTAGAGGGAGCATGGAAAATTCATGATCAGTAAGTCTACCAATGGTTCCAAAGTTTAGAGATAGAATGTGTCTAAATACCAGTTGTTAGAAAATATGAATGCTGTGCTACAGAAGCTGATAGAGCTGGCAGAGATAGCTAAATTGACTATTTTGATTAAAGAAAAGAATACAAGTACCTTTGTTTCTACAGGGAGACTGCTTCTGGACTTTGTGCTTCAGGTGGAAAAAAAATGAAGCTTTGATTCTGGGTTTCACTGATTAGATTGACTTGTTGTTACAGAAATAGCTAGTTTTTACTATTGTGAAAAAGTAAATACTTGAGGCTCGACATTAATACTCTATTCTACTGCAACAGGGGAAGTCGGAAGTCAATCTCTTTTTTTTCTTTTTCCTCCCTTTCCATCACTTTCTTCTCCCTTTTTCCTTCCCATTGTGTCAAATAAAGGGAGAACTGGGATAGCTATTTCGAGTTTCTTAACGCTCTTTAGCCAGACTTAACCTTCTGAGATTCGAACCTGGACTGTGTGCATGTTAGGCAGCTGTATTAACTTCTAGGCCACAGGCTCTTTCTCACTTTGTCTATTATCTATAGAGAAAACCCGAACTATCTATCTATCTATCTATCTATCTATCTATCTATCTATCTATCTATCTATCTATCTATCTATCTATCTAGGTCTTTGGTTGTTCGGGTTTTCTCCCGCGTAAAAATGGAAGTGTCTTGGCGACGTTTCGACGAAGTCACATTCGTCATCTTCAGGCTGGTGTTTTCAGCTTCTTGCTTTGAGCAGCAATGTGTGGTTTAGCTGTTTCTTCCTTTTAACTGCCAGTGGGGGTATGAACTGATTGGGTGGGAGCTTGGCTGTGTTCTGATTGGGTGGAGGTGTGTTCTGTATATATATGTATGTATGTATGTATGTGTGTGTGTTTTCTGAGGTTTTCGCGGGTGTTTGTCTGTAGGTCTTTGGTTATTCGGGTTTTCTCCCGCGTAAAATTGGAAGTGTCTTGGCGATGTTTCGACGAAGTCCCATTCGTCATCTTCAGGCTGGTGTTTTCAGCTTTGTGCTCCTCGAAGCACGAAGCTGAAAACACCAGCCTGAAGATGACGAATGGGACTTCGTCGAAACGTTGCCAAGACACTTCCAATTTTACACGGGAGAAAACCCGAACAACCAAAGACACACACACACACACACACACACACACACACACACAAACTACTACAACTATAATCATGGTTTCTCAAGCTTGAGACATTTCAGAGTGCTTGAAACAACCCCCTTTCACATGCAGGATTGCAATTTGTTACTCATGCAGGACACTGCAAATTTTTAGCTTCAGACAGTTTGGAAAGGTGTACTGCACATCCTCAGTTATCCCATTCTTCTCAAATATGGGCAAATTATGCTGAAATAAAATTTAACTGTCACCCTTGCATCATTGTTAGACATCTTGGTTGGACTTTGGCTACTGTGTTTGCTAAGATTAACTGTGAGGAGGGAGGTGGAGAGAGGAAAACCTTTTACCGGGTTAACCTATCACTGCTAAACAAAATATAGCCAATAGAAATTGAATTACCGATTAATTTTAATGATTTAGGGTGATGGATTTGCAAAGGGAGATTTTGTGTACAGAGAGGCTTGACTATTTTGAACTACTTCATCGTGACTTCATTCATTTGAAAAGTGCACCATTCCTTCGTTTTAACTTAGCTGCTGATGCAAGTAAGGAGATTGCAATTTGCTGAGCCAGAGTAATTACTCTTCTGGGTGTGGTATTGCAAACTAAATTAGTGCAGGGGCTGCACTATAGTGGTCATGCCTGATGGGCTAGTTTGATCTTATGGTTGAAGAAACCAGAACTGTTGTCTTCTGTTGTAATGACTGTGATATGGAAACTAGATCTACTGCAATTGAATCAATAAACATTTAATAACTCTTCTGCCATCCCACAGACTTTCTGTTCTCCCTTCATCTGAATTTGTAGAAAATATTTTCTACACTCATGCCTTCTGCGGTTTATGACTGACTCTTATACACATAATACAATTCATGTTCTATTTCATGGGTGTCAAACTCGCGATGTCATGTGATGTGTCGCAATGTATTGTGGCTTTTTTTCCCATTGCTGGCAATGGGGTGGGCGCGGTTTTGGCATGATGCATCCGGCCCATGGGCCGGCAGTTTGATAACCCTGTAAATTGTTTTGGTTTTAAAGGATTGCCTGTCACAATTTTTCCTTCTTATTCTATAGTTACAGAATCTGATTGCTATGTATCTCTTTCGCTACCAACTGCTTCAAGTGAAGTAGTTAAGACTGAAACTGTTCCCAATTCAAAAAATCCAGAGTGGAATCAAGCTTTCACCTATCGGATCGACAGCCGTGTAAAGGTAAGATTATGTATTCTTCTTTTTGCCATAAATATGAACATTCGGACAGGTTTTACTCTCTCTCTCAGACCAATTTTTTTAGTGTGAAAAATTAGGTGAAAACACCTAATGACTATGGAAGCATTGATGAACAATGGTAAAATGTCATTAGGTTTGGGGAGACTCCCCAAAATTTGCAGAAATACAAAATTCTTCAGGAAGAAAAAATCCTGTTTAAAACCCCTGTCCCAAATCCTAGCATGAATTATATAATGGCTGAACATGAGATACTTATCAATTATTGCGGTGAAACAGAGGTTAAGATACTATATAATATGTAGGAGAAAACCTGTGTAAATCTGTGGTGGCAACAAAACTAAGTCTGATAGTATTTTTTCTGACTAACAAAATTTATTAAAAAGTATAAGCTTTTATGAGCTTCTGATATGTAGCATGTTTGAGGATCTATGGATAAACACAACTAGTAAAAAATAAATTATTATCATTTGCTGATAGTTTTAATTGCTACAAATTCAACAAATTATATTTATTAGTAAAAAAAGATGCTACCAGACTCCTTCTGATACAGTATTTAATATGTTTGGGGATATTTTGGCATAATACCAAATTTGGTAATATTTACAACAGAGGAATGGATGGTGAAGATTATAGAATTTGCTGAGCTTGCCAAATTGACTTTTTTGATTAGAGAAAAACAATGTCTATGTAAATTTCTGACTGTTGGAAAAGGACTTAGGGACATTTTATGTAAAAGAAAAAAAATGAACATATGATTATTTTGATGATTAGATAGGATAGATTATAGAAAAAAGATAAATCATGATGTAAATTTAGAGAAAGTGATAAATTTATAATTATACTTATACTACACTCAAGAAAATCAGAAGCCACTTCTTTGTATCTTTTTCTTTCTTTCTTGCACTTTTAGCTTTCTTTTTGATTTTTCTTTGAATCTTTGTTTTAAAACTTTTAATAAAATTATTTTTAAAAGGAATAAACACAAGACTATGATTTCTATTCAGTGGTGGGATTCAAATATTCTAACAACCGGTTCTCTGTGTGAATGCCGCTTCCGGAAATCCATTCTGGGCCTGGGCAACAAAAAACTAGCTACCGGTTCTGCCGAAGTGGTGCAAACCAGCTGAATTCCACCACTGGTTCCACTCCTGCTTTAGGCATGAAAGCCAGCTGGGTGTCTTTGGGCCAGTTGTTCTCTCTCTTAGCCCAATGCACCTCACAAATTGTTGTTGTGAGGTAAATAGGAGGAAGTAGTATTAAGTATACCTTGAGTTATTTATAAAATATAACACAGCTGGGATAAAAATAAATAAATTAAAATAAATTAAACAATTGGATCTACACTTGAAGCAAGCATGAGACATCCGACAGAGAGAACTAGGATGGAGTATAGATTAATTTGTATGCAGTTAATTTGGATTACTGATTACTAATACACAGAGAGAAACTGTCATGGCCCTATGTGCCATTTCTGCAATGCTCAGCTAAATAATTGAAATTCTTATTTGCTCATTATTATAATTTCTAGATCTCTGCAATAATTTCATCTGGAATGACAGGGCAATCCCTGGTTAGCATTTGAATAGGAGGCCTTCAGGGAATGCTAGATTTGGATGTTGGAATGAGAAGTCAAACAATCATCTTCAAAGAAGGCAGAGGAAAATCAGTTCTGCATTATTTATAAAATCCCTTGAGTTGAGCTTGACTTAAAGGAGACCTTCTCTTTCCAATTTCTAGCTCCATCTCAGTTACACTATTAATAAGATGATTTATAAAATTAAATCCAGATAATACAACTGGATAAAGCAATATACGGTACACGCACCATTCCAAATATCTTCCAAATAATAATAAAACCATCACTATCCTCCTCACCACCTTGAACTACTTGATTGAGCTGGGCAGCCATAGAAATTGAATAAATAAATTGAATAAGTAAATAAATCTTCATCATCCCTTCCAAGAGGCTAGCAAAGAATACAAATGAATATTCTTAAGGGTAGTCAGTACAGAGGTAGATTAAGGTTCTTGTAGCCTACGCTGTTCTTTGTGTAGACTACTGGGTAAATTCATTTTTATTTTTTTTATATATCACATTTAGAAACCACACATCTTCCTTACAGAGTGATTCCTTATGATGTATTGATTCTTAAAGCAGACAAATCAGTCACCAAAGTTATTTTTGAGGGGATAAAACCCCCCAGTATATGATAATATGTGTGTCAAAGAATATATATTGCTAGCTAATATGTGCTGGTACTTAGCATGTATAATTAATTCTTGTTATGTCAAATGAGTGAATTTAAGCAATATTTTATGATTGCAGACAATCAGTATTTATTTTCTGTCCAGGTCTTACATAGGTAATGATCCAAAATTTCAGTAAATAATAGATGTTATTAGCAGCTGGTTTGATATTTAGGCTGATTGTAACATTCTTGTCTTGTTCATTAAAAACATTTAATGTTTTTGATATACAAGACAAGAAATTGATGGTGAGAATGTAATACCGGCTGCACGTTTTTTATCATTGGCTATTAATGGATATAAAAGAAATTCTTGGAAGTAGCAGGTTTGAGGACCAATTGGCTGATGAATTAGAAAAACATTTTAGGCTGAATTGGGAAAAAAAACATGTAGTGCCTTTGACTTTAAGATTATGTTCAATCAGATTCTACTGTCACTGCCTTTGACTTTTTATCATTGAACTATAATTGCTTCAGTTTTTACAGAATTTTATATTAAGGTGTCAGAACAAAGGATTTTGTCATGCAAGGCTTAGAGAATGTATCAGAAATTTAGAGAAAATTTTACTGATTGTAACTAGGACCAAAGCTACTTAGGGATAGGATACCAGATGTTGTTGAGCTCCAATTCCCATCAACTTTGCTCAGTATAGGCAATAGAAGCAACTGAACATCTGGAGAGGGACATGTTATCTATCTACAGATTTATTTTAAGGATGAGTAATATATTTTCTTCAAAGTTATTTTATGTATTTTATTTTTCTACCTGAATCAGTGGTATAATGCAAATTTTAATTTATATCTCTCTTTTGGAGGTTTCTTAGAAGTCTTTCTACAGGCTTCAACATACAGTATAATATACTGCTCACAAAAATAAAGGGAACACAAACGTATAGGATCCTATATGTTTGTGTTCCCTTTATTTTTTGAGCAGTATAGTTCATTTCTTAGTAAAATTGTATTAAATAATAATCTATTATCATTAGAATACTCTGCACTTGAAGCTCTGTGATGAAGATAAATATACCAGAGACGATCATCTTTACACAGTTCTCTTTGATGTTGGAAAACTCCGTACAGGAAAAATTTCTCGTGTGAACTTCAACTTAAATCCTGAAGTAAGTAGGGAAATGGTGTTAAAAATATAAAATGAAACAAATACAGGCAGTCCTCAACTGAAAACAATTTGTTTAGTGAACATTCAAAGTTACAACAGCATTGAAAAATGTGACATGACCATTTTTCATAATTACGACCTTTGCATCATCCCCATAGTTACATTATCAAATTTCAGATGCTTGGCAACTTTTTCATATTTATGACCTTTTCTGTGTCCCAGGATCATGCGATCACCTTTTGAGACCTTCTGACAAGCAAATGGGGAAGCTGGATTCACTTAACAACCAGATTACTAACTTATCAACTGCAGTGATTTACTTAACAAGTGTGCCACGAAAGTCATAAAATGGAGCCAAACTCACTTAGCAAATGTCTCACTTAACAACAGAAATTTTGGGCTCAATTATGGTCATAAGTCAAGGACTACTTGTACATCTTTGGCTTTACTGCTGTATAACTGAACTTTGTTAAAATCCCTTCTATATTTGTGTTCAAATTATCTGGATCTGTAAACAGCTTTTTGAGGATGCATGTACTGTAGGAATCCAATGAACAAACAGATTAAATATTTCATCAACGTTGTATAGAAATTCTGAAAAAATGTATCTTCCACTATTTGTGTTTTAAGAACAAATATAACTGCAGAGTTTGTTGCAAATCTTAGCCAAATTGTTCCTTCCTAATCCAAGAGAGTAAGATTAAGTATGATAGAATTGACATAGAAATTGCAATATTTTCAGATGATAAAATAAGCCACAGTTTATTAACCATGGTTAACTGCAATTTATTCAATTCACACAATATGATAAGTCAAATAAATCACTTTCTGATTCATACACAACAAATAGACAAAATTATATTTTGTTTTTTTAGGAATTGAATTGAATTGAATACTTTATTTGCCCAAGTGTGATTAGACACATAAGGAATATGTCTCTTGGTGTCCTTGCACTTAGCACTTAATGTACTTGCAAGGCAACAGACAAAATAATAATAATACAATAAAAAGAGGAAGTAAAAAAGATAATAAAAGTAAATAATACTACAGCCATACTCTATGTGTCTAGATAGATAGAACCCTGAGAATTAGGTATTCAGCAAAGTAATGGCATGAGGGGAAAAAAACCCATCCCTGTGTCTAGTTGTCTTAGCATGCAGTACCCTATAGCACCATCCCAGGATGCAATGGGCCTGAAGTTATCTTCTCAGCTGTCCTTCTGACCTGCAAAAAAAGTCTTACTACAGCCAAATGGTGCTGGCAAAGATATCAAAATAGAAAATTGTAATTTTAAAGACTTAAAATACTTATCTAATGATAATAAAGGAAAAAGGGGAAGAAATACAAATCCTTGACACCATATTGGCCATACATGGGAGGTAAGAGGATTAGCAAAATGTGGCAATAAGTGGATTGCCAAGTGCCAGACAACTGGTTCTTTGAGGACCTAAAGATGATAAACATAGCAGTAAGTAAGGAGATTTTAAACTTTTATTATCAACTTTAGCAGATAGGTTTAACCAGAAACACAAAAGCATAATATACTAAGCAAGATGATAACAAACCTCCCTTTAGCTTTTGGGAGCCCCAGTGAAACAAAAGTGGAGAGACTCTGAATTGGCCAAGTCACAGAGTGCCCAAGGCTAGTTCTGTGTCAGAGCTCACAGCTCAAAGGGTAATATCAGGATCTTATTGAAACCTGATACCAAAACTTCATGAGTTTGTTTGCATGGTACCAAGATTGCCAGACCTGACTTTGGCTAGATGGTGCATCTGTTTCTCATGCAAACTTACAGAACTCTGGAATGTAAACAAGAGCCTGGGAACTATACACAGATAAACTAGCGCCAACATAAATAATCTCGAGGTCCCCCTATCGCTGTATGAAAATTCCTCCCTTTTCTTTATCAAGCAACAATGGAAAACAAGCAATAAGTCAGAATGAATACTAAACTTCTAAAATCTTCTTAATATGAAGAAGAAATCAAAAGATATCACTGCACTCTCAGAAATGCAATAGGGTCCTGTAATGCCATTTACTATAAATTAATATTATTTGGAAAAGAAAAATTGTTTTTCATTGAGAATCTTTCTTTTTCCTATTTTTTTATAGACAGGAGAAGAGCTGGAAGTTGAATTCAAGTTGCAAAGCATGTGAGTACAACCTTTAAAGCTACATGTAATATAACCCATAGAGCTGTAAGGCACTATAGAAAAATTATAATTACTAGAAAAATAATTGGTATGCATAGGTTCATCATTCTGCATAAAGGATAGAGAAATTTCTGTAATCTAAATCAGGGGTCCCAACCCCCAGGCCATAGCATATCAGCAACTGGGCCACGCAAACAAGTGAAGCTCCATTCGCTGGATGCAGGCAACACATGAAACCATGCTCCCTCTGGTCCGCGCAAAAATCTTTCTGCACAGAACCGGTCCCTGGTGCCCAAAAGGTTGGGGGGCTCTGTAGTAAATTATCCTGTCAGTCTTTCAAAAGGCATGCTATAACAGCTAGCAACTGAAATCATGCTACATAGAGGAACAGCCTTTTGATGCATGGTGCTTTAATTAGGAAGTGCATAAGCAAACAGACTTCTCAGGCAGACACAGACAACAAAAACGGTCAAGAGAAAATGCAAACGAAACTGACTCTAGAAATATAGTTAAACATCAGTGTAGAACGAAAGTTGTGTACCATGAAAATTATGAACAAGGAAACCCAAGTCAGTTGCTTGTGCCAAATGAATGTGCAGAGGTTATAGGTAGCACAATATGCAGATAAGTAGGCAGTAAGGAGTACAGAATCGAAGACAGCTGATGCATGGATTAAAAATCAGTTACATGATTCCAAAAGTTGTGTCTGAATAAACTTTTAGAAAATCAATGCACAGTTAATTATGCAATTAATTAGGTGATTATGTGCAGCTTCCATGACATATGTACTTTCATACTTTTGTGTTGTGCAAAATTCTGGACTTGGAGAACTTCAGTAAAAAAATTAAAAAAGGCTTTGCATGCATTAGTCCAGTGGTTCTTAACTTTTTTGAATGAATCGCCCCCTTGAGCCAACGAGGAAGTTGTCATCATCCCCCTCCCCCAACATAACCTCTCAATCACAACATAGGAAATAATTCTTCAATTTATGCAAACACTTTTTTGTTTTCTTTAAAATTGCCATCAGGACATATCAATGCAAATAATTTATTTCCAGTCTTTTTCCCATATCTCAACTGTGTGAAAAATTTTGGTGCCACCCTTCACTTTATTCTCAAACTTCGTGATACATGTATTTCATTATTATCTTATTTATTCAAGACACTTAAATGTAATGACCACTGAAAACAAAATTCAATTGCAAGAAAGTGAAATGCCCGAAAAGAAAACAGTAACATTTAATGATTGAATTACAAGTGAAATTTAAGACACAAAAAGAAATATAAAAAGGCATAAGAACAAACCGCAATGTAGGAACTAAGATGAAACGGACATAAGTCAATAACAAGGCTTATTTTCATGAATCGTTGACTCGTCAATCTGCATCACGAATTCTGTATTTTTCAAGGTGTCAATAAGCCTTTCTTCCACATCAGCAGCCATTTCATCAATTCTTTTTGATACGGTGTCATTGCTCAAAGGAATCGATTGCATGATAGTGCTTACGCTGGGCCCCAACATGGTGGCAACAATCTGTTTCACTGCTGGTAAAATCAGCGTTTCTTCGATAGTGTGAGGTTTGCCACATTTTGCTATCAACAAAGATACTTCATAGGAACAAATGAGCCCCTTGTCGGCGTTGAGTGACGATTTTCCAAATAACTTCCCAACAGTGCTGCAACCCTCAAACTTGGCCTTTAAGGATTGGAAAAATGATGCCAGTTTGTCGGCTTTATCTGGATGAATTCTTACCAAATGGTCTTTCAGTTGGGAAGGCTTCATCGCTTCATTTGAAAATGTTTTCTCACAAAGAAGACAAAACGGAAGCTGTATGTTGGAAGGAGATGGAATGAATCCCAATTTTAGGTATTCCGTTGAATATTGGTGACACTTCCTCTTCTTGGCCATGTTGAGAGGTCTTTGAAATGAAAAGCACTACCTGCAAATTAAATTTTTGACTCCACTGGAACACTAGAAAAACACATGTGGACGTTGATAAACTTAGTTTCAACAGTTATGTTGACATTACAGCTGACGTCACAGGGGACAGCCACTCAGCATGCGATGTTTTGAAAGAAGCACTCCCCCCTCCATCACTGCCCATTCTGGCCAATGTCGCACCATTGTATGGGTAGAGGCTGCTGCGCAACATGCATGAAGATAAGTGATGCATATTCACATATGTACGGTATTCTGTACTGAAGTTAGCTGGAGGAACATTTGAAAACACAATTCAATCCACTAATAGCAAGTGATCTGATGTTTTTGTATGACAGATATACAGTGATTCACTGTACAAAAAAGTCTCAAACGTATCCCCAAAACTTCTCGCTCCATCGCCCCCATATCAACCCCTTTTCATTCCTTTGCCCCCGCGTTGCCCCTTTTCGTTCCATTGCCCCCCTGAAAAACAAAATCGTCCCCTGGGGGGCAATATCACCCAGGTTAAGAACCACTGCATTAGTCAACCAATGAACAAAAGGGTACTTAATTGGTTTGATTGCTGGGTGAGGGAACAGGGGAGACTTAGGCTCAGAGAATAAAGAGGAAGTGTCCTTAAAGGCAATATTGTGGCTGTACTCCCTTCTGTCATTGGACAACTTCTTTGTTAGTAATTACTGATGTGGTCTATGAATCAACTGATAGCTGAACTCACCTCAATTCGCTTTTGATTCAGTAGTTTAAGTTATTTTTCACATCTAAAAATAACTAGGAGACCAGAAAATAATTCTTGTTTCTCCAAGTTCTTTTTCAAATTTGAAAAAAAAATGTATTCCTGACACATCACTAAAAGAGTTGCTGGCCAAGAATTATATGCTATATTCACATGCTACTCCTAAAGCTCCTCCCCATTTCCATAGCAGTGGCTCCAAATCATACTACTTCCTTTCAGTTAAATCTTAACTCATGGCAATGATTATTCCTTCATACACTTGGAACAATGCAATGGCAAGAATAAGAAGTCAAAAGATCTATCTGATCTTGGTGCACCTTGAAAAAGTTAAGTTCGGTTGGACTTGATTAATGTTTGGATGAGAAACAACCAGGAAACCGCAGAGTTGAAGACCATCCAAACCTGGAAGTTGAAAAAACATCCTAGAAGAAAGCAGTGGAAAATTACTTCCACATTGTTGTCAAGAAAACAACATGAATATGTCTACACAATCACCAGGAATCAAGATTGTCTTGAAGGAAACATTATAAAATCAGTAGGGATCTTAGGAAATTACCAATCACAAAGCACATAAAAAACACAGCAATGTGAAAAACTCTTTGGTGTTTGGCTTGCCAGCATATTCTCCAATGAATACTTATTATTCTGTATGTGTCTGGAAATTTTCTCAGTTAGAATCATAATATGTGGTTTGTAAGCTAAGTATTAACAAGTGGAAAATTCATGTTTTGAACTTGGTAAATATGAATGTGGCAATATCACTCAAGCTAATGGACTGGTTCTAACCACATGGAGCAGCAATTCTCAGGATAGACATCCGTAGATGAATCAAGAGGCTCCATGTATAGATCAGCCCTTGCAGGCAATGAGTGAGAAGGTAAGTTATATTTTTATTTCAATTGTTCTCTAGTGTGTTTTTGTTTTGACATATTCATATGTTGAATTTCATGAATAACAATATTTGATGCTCTTTCTGTTTTCATAGGGTTCAAAGACCACGTAACAGACCTGTTCTTAGGGCTGTAAGAAACCGTGAGGCTCCTACTGATGGCATTCTTGCATTAGGTTCTCGCTGGATGAAATGGTTGCGTAGTATTGATATTCCTAAACCTCCTGGATTTTAAGAGATTAAAGGAGCTGAGATTAAAGGCCTTCTTTTGGATCCTGAAAAACACAATGGTATATTATATTGCTCGAATGTAAAAATACTGTTTAAGGCATATCTAAATAGGAAGGTGCAGGGCCAGGACCATCCTGAACTTCAGTGGAAGAATGTTTCATAGGCAGGAGCTACTGCTGAGAAAGTATGCTTCCTGGTCCTGCTAGCCAATGCTCCTTGGCTGACAGGGCTTGCAGGGTCCCCAATCTACTAAACTAGACCAAACTCAACAGATAGAAATTACTGGGAAGAGGTTGCCCCTTAGACAACCTGGTCCCAAACCATGTAGGGCTTTACAGTAACAACTTTCACCTTGACTTTCACACATACCTATAGTAGTGGTATTGCATTATTAACTATTTGTGAAGCCACATTTTGCATCAATTGAAGTTTCTGAATGCTCTTTAAGGAAAGTTCCATGCATTGCAGTAGTCAAATGAGGGGTCATGCAAGCATGAGTCTATGAGTAAAGCTGCTTCGTCCAGAAATGAGCATTACTGGCATACAGCCTGAAGGTGTCCAAAGACCCTCCTAGCCATCACTGCCACTTGCTCTTCAAACAGAAGCCACAATTCTAAGAGGATCCGTAGATTAAGCACTGAGTCTATCTGGGGCAATGCTACTCTAGCCAATACCAAGGATAAAAGAGCACCTCTTGCTTGGATTAAGTCAGATCCCATTGCTTCCCTTCCAGGCACCTACATACTCCAGACACTGGGATATAGGTCATCCAGGGCATCACGTAATAGGCCTGGGGTGGAAATATATAGCAAGATATCATTTGCACATTGCATTATCCCAGATCACCGCACCCAGCAGCTTTGGTGTGGATATTAAATAGGAGAGGAGAGACAACACAGTAGAGACTGTCTCCTGGACCTCACCCCTTCTACCATTACTGATTGATATTACAAGTTTCTGCAGTTACCATCTTCTTCTGGTGATGAAAGAGGAAACATTTTGGGAACCAGATACAGTATATTGAACAAACTCAGGATACTTCAGATGCTCTGATGTGAATAGCAATATAATTATATTTCTTTCTTGCTTTCCAACAGATTTGAAGTTGTATTTCTAGACATCATCAAGAAAACTGCAGTAAATTGTAGAGAAAATTGTAAATAAAATGTGTAGAGGAATAAATATATATTAAAAGCCGATAAAAAAAACATAAAAATATATTGTACATTGTTTTGTTTTTATTAAATAAATGGGCTTGATCTTTTTTTTACAATTTGATTTAGCACTTACAATTTTTTTACATTTATTCTACTATTTACACTATTGTCCCAAGTTTTCATGTGGTTATTTGCATGAGGAAATGTGTCAGATGTATTCATGTACTCTTCATTTTCATAATGTAGGTGTTTGCTTCAGAATACTTGAGAATGTTTTTAAGAATGCAAATAATTATCTTTGTTGTTTTATGATTAGGGTGGTAAATTGGGAGTGATGAGACTCAAAATCAACTCCAGCCACTACTATGTAAACTCACTGAGTGACTGTGGTCAGTTATACTGACAGATAATTAAGATTGTGGAGTCCTTGGTGGTCTCTGAGTTGATTGTTTCTTGCAGTCATGCAGACCTGACTAGCTAACATGTGCACTGACCATGTTACCTAGTCAGGCAATGAAACTTCTACAAGCAAACAGCGAAGCTCAGAGACCACCAAGGACTCCATGTAACTCAATCTTGAGTCTCATAGTTATTGGAGAATTAGGATTATTGTGAAAAATTAGAGGAGAAGTTGCTACATATGCTAGAACAGTGATGGCAAACCTTTTAGAGACCGAGTGCCCAAACTGCAACCCAAAACCCTCTTATTTATCGCAAAGTGCCAGGGCCATATCAGCATTGTGGTACCTTTGGGGAGGGGCAGGGAGGCGCCTCTGGCATGCAAAAACTGGAGGTGCAAAAATGGGCCACCGTGCTGCAAAGCGCAAAAATGGCTGCCGCCACGCTGCAGGGTACAGATACAAGGCAATGCACCATGCAAGAATGGGGCAGGGCTAGTGAGTACCATTCAGGCACTAGCCCTGCCCCATTTGCAGTGTGTGCGTGCTCGTGGCCTATGTGCGCATGCATATATGTAAAATGCTTCCCCCTCCCTTTTCTTCCAGTTCACCAATCGACAATGGTTGGTGACCTCTGCTCTACCACCTCTACTTGAGCTTGCTAATTGGCCGCTTCACCTTCTTTGTGCTGGGAGGGGCTCCTGCTCCAGGCGGCAGTGGCAGCCTGATGGACCTGCTGCTGGTGGCAGTGATGTGCATGCCAACAGAGAGGGCTCTGAGTGCCGCCTCTGGCACACATGCCATAGGTTCGCCACCACTGTGCTAGAGCAAAAATAAAAAATACTAGTCAAATATTAAGATCATATGAGGCAGTTGGTGCATAGTTTCCATAATTTCATCTTACAGTGAATCAAAATGAAGCCTTCTCTAGAATCATCTTGGTCTCTGTATTGTGGTACCTGCTAGATTGATAAGATCAATGTCTTTGCTATTTTTTAAAAGCCACAAAACACATACATTTAAACAAGGTTTTAAATATTGATTTAATTTTGATGATGATGAAACTATGATAAAGCATAGGTTTTTTTTAAAAAAATGTCTATTTCATATGGCCACAAAATACAAGAAAAAAATTAATGCTATAGCACAAAATAGATGAATTGGAACAAACTGGAATAAGATATCCAATCAATACCATGTAGAACAATGGCTCATTATTCATGTTACGCTGAGCATTGCATTGATCCAAATTTAAAACAAAGCAAGATTATGTCAATAGGCAAGACTTACTCAGTGCAAATAGGCAGAGAATAATTTGTAGTAGTAATAGATTTTTATCTTCATTGAATACATAGGCATAGTGACTGTAGTAATGAATTAAAGAGATGTCTGTTCTTGGGAGAAAACTATGAAAACTCTAGGAAAATATTAGTAGACAGAGATACATTATATACTGTGTAATATTAACATGTAGAGACACAACACACATCATACTCTGAAGGTACATATTGTCAAAGCTGTGGTCTTCCCACTCGTACGCCACCCTTATGAAAGCTGACTATCAGAAAATCTAAACAACTGATGCCTTTGATTGATTGATTGGGAAAATTATTGAAAATATCTTGGATCACAGGAAGAACAAATTTCTCAATACTATTTGAAGGAAAACCAGATCACTCACCAGGAACTCTAACCATTAAGCTTCAATTTCCAGTGATATAATCCAAAAGGAAAGAATCATTGCTTGGAAAATTTTAGAACAGTTGAAAAAGATGTTGACAGATTATTATTACTGATAATTATGCAAACACAAGCTCACAAGAACTCAAAGTAGTTGCTGACATATATTTCTGGCACAATGATGTTCATTGGAAAAAAAGAATTCTAAACAAGAAGAGGAACAAAAATGTCATCTGGTGGGAATAATGCAGTGAATCCTGAAGTATGCAGGAGCTTGGATCTGATGACCTCTTAGATCCTTTCCAACTTTATGGTCCTATGAATCAAAAGCTGAGCCTCCTTGTGAAAAGTAGACATGAACCAAGATGGAATCTTTGATCTCTCTATAATTATTTGGATGCCAGTAGGGAAATACTGCTGATTATGTTGTTTGCGTTCTAGGAAAACAAAACTTTTGAAAATAACCTAGACTTTGAAATAAATAAAAACATTTTAAAGAAGCCTTTGAGTGAGCACATGAGATCATCATTGTACAGCATTACGAAATAATACATTGCATGTTAAAGAAAAGATGGGCACCAGTACAGTATTCCAGGCAGAAAAATAGTAGGACAATATAAAATATCTTTTCTCCAGATCAATTTGTGCAAGTAGCTTGTTCTACTAATGAAACACTGGACTATGTAGGGCTTTTGAAGGTTTCCCAGTACAAACAAAGCCCTGCTACAAGTAGAAGCAAGGAGTAATGTTGTTTAGAACTTTTCTTTCTTGTTTCCTAACATTTTATTTGTAAGGAGTTAGAGAGAAGATTTTTTATGTAATATTTCTAACAATAGTGGCTACCACCCAGATAGGAATTGGCTTGTATGTAAGCCCTGCTGTCCTTAGGGAAGGAACATTAGTTCAGGGACATTCCAAATTGATATCTTTCTTTCTAAGCTACTGTCTCTAATATAGCAAAAATATGATCAAAGGTAAAGTAAAAGGTAACTGTAAAAGTTTCCTCTGTCCAGTCATGTCTGATTCTAGGGGGCAGTGCTCATCTCTGTTTCTTAGCTGAGGGAGCCAGCATTGTCCAAAGATGCTTCTGTGATCATGTGGCCAGCATGACTATATGCCAAAGGCACATGGAATACTGTTACCTTCCCACTGAAGTGATAGCTATTTATCTGCTTGCATTTGCATGTTTTCAAACTGTTAGGTTGGCAGGAGGTGCGACAAAAACGGGAGCTCATCCCATCTCAAGGTGCTTGGGTCTCAAACTGCTAATCTTCCAGTTAACAAGCCCAGCATCTTAACCATGCCCCCCTCCACTTCAAAGGTAAAATAGGTCCCACAAACTAAAGGTATGCTCAGCTCAGTAGAAGAGAAGCATAACAATGGAATTATTTTCTGTCTGTACTACTTAGATTTCACTATTTGGGTAGCATATTTGCACAGGACTGCAAATATGTTACCCAAATAGCCCATTCTGTGATATCCAACAATGGCTTAATATTTTTAAAAATTGCGTGTTGGAGTTGGTATGAAATGTTGCCTTTTTTTAAAAAAAAGAGAGTTCAAGACTGGACCAAAATGGCAAGCTCAATTTACTGGACTAAACTGGGATTTTTGGTTTTAATTAATAAAGATAACTGGGATTTTTAGCATTCTTTTTCAGTTTCAAGTTTTTTATTGGTTTTACAATATTACATTTATATATTTGAAAAGTAGCGACTGAGCACAGTAATTCCGTTACATTTAAATATCATCAGTACAAATCTCAAATTATTACAACAAACAATTCCCTCTCTTTTTCCCAAGATATCTACTGTTATGTTCAAACCAATACAGTTCTTATTCTATTAATCAAACAAAAAAATACTTTTTTAATATTCATCAATAATCTTAAGTCTATATATACCTTAATTAATTTGACATTCCATCTTTTAGACAATAACCTAATAAGTTTTTTTTAACTTTAATTTGCCATTGATATTTAAGTTTAACGTTTAATCTTTATCATTTCCAGGTTTTAAATGATCCCAATTTCTTAGTCTCCTATCTCACATTTGGAGCTAATAATTTTCTTTTCTTTTCTTTTCTTTTCTTCCTTCTTCCTTTTTTTTTTCTCCAGAAAGAGAAAAATAAAAATAAAAATAAACCACCAACATTTATACCACAAACCCATATACAAATGTAATTATTAGTACTTATACTTTTAAGTTTTACTTAACCTTTGTCTCAACTCATAACAATATCTTAAATTCAAATCTTAATTATTTGTAGACATTCAAATTACATTTAATATATAATTTTTCCGAATTTTTTAATTAAACACAATTCCTTTATCTCGATTGCTCATACATTCTAATATTTAAAATACACACCTTATATATAAATTCTACCATCTATCTTATCCATCTAATGACAATATAATATTCTTATTTCAACATATTTCTACATTTTATATGACCAAAATTTATATGACCTTGATTATTTATGCAAGTAAAATTGCAAGGTATAAATAAAATCAATAAAAATGAAATTGTGTGGTTTATCCTTTTTAAAAAAAATATGTGTTATGCAAAAACAATCAGGGCCTCTGAGATCTGAGATTTTCAACAAGAACAGTGAAAACCACACCCCTTCCAAATCCTTATTCAGAGTCAGGAAGCTTGACTGTTGATAATGCTGATAATGGCACTTAGGTGGTTGTTGTTGTTGTTATTATTATTATTGTTTTTGTTGTTATTATTATTATTTACAAAAAATGTAATGAAGCTTACTGGATGATTTGGGGCCAGTCACTCTCTCTTAGTCCAATCTATTTCAGAGGATCATGAATGAACATTTAATGTTTTTAAAAAAACAATACGGTAATCCTTGACGTATGACAGGCCATTTAACGAACCTTTGAAGCTACAACACAGATCCTAAAATCTAAATATCAATCCATTTCAAAGTTACAAACTTTGCAGCTCTCCTGCAGTCATTCGCCCTTACGACCGACTGCAGAGATGCCCACCTACCTTTTCCCCCTCCCATCCTGCCCAGCCAGGGCCTGTTTTGACAACATGCTGGGTTCCATGCATTTCTCCCCACTCCCACTCCCCCATCACCATTCATTCAGTTACCTTCTGAGGAGCAAAGGAAGTCAGGGCAGAGAAGGTCACTCCCTTACTGGGCCATGTAACACTTTTGCTTCCATTGCAGTCTTTTCCTTTCCAGCCAGCATAAACCACTATGATTTCCTCTTAGCTCCACCAGCGCTAGCTTTAAGCTAGTGGCACTAAGAAGAAATCGGGCCTATTTTAGTTTTTTGCAAGCCTTATGTTCATCTTAGTAAAGTTGGAAGGGACCTTGGAGGTCATCTAGTCCAACCCTCTGCTCGGGCAGGAAACCCTACACCATTTCGGACAAGTGGCTGTCCAGTCTCTTCTTAAAAACTTCCAGTGTTGGAGCATTTACTGCTTCTGGAGGCAAGCTGTTCCACTGATTAATTGTTCTCACTGTCAGGAAGTTCTCCTCAGCCTTTCCTCCCCAGCCAGTGTAAATCGGTAGTGATTTACCCTAGCTGGGGAGAAAAAGATTGCCATGGAAGCAAAAGCGGTAGGATTTCTTCCTTGCTCTACCAGTGTAAGACTAGCGTAAAGCTAACGCTGGTGGCGCTAAGACGGAATCCTGCCTATTTTGATTCCTTGCAAGCCTTTCCTCTCCAGCCAGCATAAATCACTGCGATTACCCCATTGACTTTGCTTGTCAGAAGGTTGCAAAAGTTGATCATGCAGTGGTGGGATTCAGCCGGTTCGCACTACTTCGGCAGAACCGGTAGCTAATTTTTTGTTGCCCAGGCCCAGAATGGACTTCCCGAAGCAGCATCCACATAGAGAACTGGTTGTTCACATATTTGAATCCCACTACTGGATCACGTGACCACATGACACTGCAACCGTCATAAATGTGAGTCAGTTGTCAAGCATCTGAATGCAAATCACATGGCCATGGGGGATGCTGCAGCGGTCACAAGTGTGAAAAATGGTCATGTCATTTTTTTTCAGCGCCATTGTAAATTCGAACAGGCGAGGACTAGCTGTACTCATATTTAACTTATTTATGATGATGTTTCCCAACAGTAGCGTCTCATAGTATTCTGTTAGCCAAATGATTGTTTTTAAATCATTTTTAAAATTTGCAATTTTTAAAATGTGCTCCAAATAGTTAGAAAATCTTTTAGGAGAGAATCAGAGATATCACCAAAGGTTGCAACAGAGAAAACAATTTCTTTCCATTATACCAATGGAAGTTTGCATTAAATCAATCAAATCTTTATTACAGTCATACACCAGAGTAAGAAAGGTGGAATACAAACATTAAATCAGAGTATGTTGAAAAACATTGTGGAATGCAAGCTACACTAATTTGCATACAAATTTACAGTAGCATAGTAATATGCATTCTAATTTTCAGTAGCATTTTTTAATATGTTTGACTTACATTCTGCATTTCAACTGTACTAAGTAGCTCAAGTAATTCTCTAAAAGGTACCCCTTGATAAGTTCTTGGATATTGAGGATTGTGAGTTAACCAGTAACATTTATAGTTTAACATTCAGTTTTAGAAGCTGTATAGTCTCAAATAATGGATAGTTATACCATTATGATGTAAGTGATGGTTCACATTAACTTGACAATCAAATACATCCAAACCAATATAATCTAATATATGGTAATATTCTCTATCTTTCCATTTCAATTTCTTATATGTCAAAAGGGATTGCAACGGATGATTAAGTATGGAGTGAAAAAAAATATGTGCATAAAGGAATTTGTATCTAAATGAGCCATAGAGAATTTATATCTATGGAGATGCTCAGTCATCCAGGTCATGGTTGTCCCAAAGGTACTTTTTCAAAAGGCAACTGGACTTTGCTTTTCTGTAGAGAATTTAAAAAACAGATTATAATACTATGTTCTTTTATTTTGTTTTGTAGCCCAGATCACCCTGAAAACATCATTACAAATGGAGTATTGGTGGTAATCATGATTTATTTTTAAAGATATTTTCTAAAGTGATTGAATCCACAGCACCCATTAGAGAGCAATCAGAAATGAAAGGATTGTTTAACAATTGCAACAATGTTGTATGAACTGCAGCTGATATAGATTTGGCATGGCTTAGAACAAGGACCTAGTCATTAGGCAACCCATAGTTACCTCTTTCTGCAGCACACCCCACTGTCCAGAAAAGTGTAATAGATCTTTTACCAATACTCTGGGTATGGAACATTGCCATCTGGGAGTACAACTTGCATGCGAACCTTGGCAATGAACTGGAATCCATAGTAGGATCCCTTAATGGGAAGGCAAGTTTTAAAAACATTTGGAATGGACTCAGGATAGTGATAAAGAAAATGAGCATTCTAACTAAGGATATGCAGCAAATGTGCAAAAACATTTTTTAATTTAAAATGGATTGTTCAAACCATTCTGAATCTGTTCTGATCTTGAAACAGCATAGCTGCAATCCCACAATATTTCTGGAATGAGGGTAATAAAGATAGTCTTTTTTTTTTAGTGTGAATCAGTCTGAATTTACAGTAAGATGTATCATGTGTCCTTAATTATAGCAATAAAATTTATAGAAAAAAAACAAAACCCTGTATCATATCTAATCCACTCATAAAATTAGGTTGAATTTCCTGAATCCAAGATTAATCACATTTAATCTCATACTGATGGTGGGAGCTTAAGCAGGAGAGAATTGCCATGCCATAGATTCTCTCTTCCTCAATCCATCATAATGATTTCACCCTCATTAGTCTGTACCCTGCAGTCAAAAGTGTTGGTGTCTTAGCTTGTCCGTCAGCAAAATACATCATAGGGACCATTTAGGGGCCATTTAGTTAAAGTAACTAAATGCTAACCGTATTCCTTTCAGCACACAACATCTTTATACTATCAGTAAGACTGAATACATCATTCTTTTTAAGTCTCCTCCTCCTCCTCCTCTTCCTCCTCCTCCTCCTCCTCCATTAATCATCCTATCTTCAGTTGATTAGTTTCTTTTCTTCCTAACTATCATTGAAAACCTATGTGACAAAAATAATGTGACTCAGAATAAGATTATAATTATGGCTATTTCGTTCTCATTACAACTTAGAAATTATTGGACTAATGAGAAAAGTAATGAGAGATGGAGGTCACACACTTAATCTTGTGTGTCCCAAACACTCTTATGGATTGGATATTCATGGTTAGTAGGACAATTTTTTAAATTAATGAATCAGGCAGTTTACTCCAACTCATCAGGCGTCTATTGTAGATGTGTGTCCAGCAGCTTTAGTCATAGTAAAAGTATTGTCTTGTGATAGAACCATATCTCAATAGCGTAATATAAGTTTTGCATACCAAAGATCTCATGTCCAAACCATAGCATCTGTGATGGAATGTGCAGTTGGAGGAGTGTGGGAAATGTTGGCAATACCTCTGTGGTTTCTTAGGGAGGAGGCAGCACAATCCAGAATGGGACCCTAAACAAGAGACTACATAGTCCTGAACTGGACAATGGCGGGAGAAAAAAATGCTCATGGTAACCACACCCTAGAATCTCTCAGGGCATGTCTATTAGGCTAGAAGGTTATAACTTTAGTCTGGCAAGATTTTGTCTATTAGGTCTAAACAAATAAAGAACTGGACTTAAATCTTGCGGTGTCCTCTTTAGGCTTGGGCCTGACAGCACCTCCACTTAAGGTAGCAAGTGATATGGAGATGAAAGATCATGGAGACAGCCGTTGCCAATCAGAACAGGCAATATAAGAGTAGAAGAACAAATACTCTGACCTGGTATAAAACAGGTTCCTGTGTGCAAGATATATAATCAGATACTATTAAATCTCAGGAATTATATGTCTATTCATGTCATGAGATAGCTTCTATTATCATAAAGCTTAGGAAAATGCAATGCTACCAACTGATTTACAGGATTCTGAGGAGAATGGACATACCATATCTAGGCTGAAAAATCTGGACAAACACTAGATGGCAGCAAAGAGAAATAAAATCCCAAATTCTTTGCTGCTAGCTGGTAGTTGCTCACACTTTTACAGCCTGGAGAAGGCTCTATCTGTAGATCACTATAGAAGTGTCATGTGTGCAATGACTTGATGTTTCTGATGGCGGTAACATGTTTTCGAAGTAAATCCATTGTTACTCACATGTATGTGGGTCATATGAGCTGATCTATATAGGCATGAATCTCCAGTTCCAACTGGTTGAGAGAAACAGAAGAATGGAGAAGGAAATTGGAGGAGCAAAAATCAATAGAAATTTTGGAAGAAAGAGAGAGTAGCTGGAAAGTTAGAAACACAGCAGATATAAACTTAGTAGGTAGAGGAAAGATTCTTGTATTAGTTTGAATAACAAAATAGCATATTTGACCAGTGAATCTTTGTGTAACTGATATTCATTGCTCTTACAGTCACGTGAAGTTTCACGTCTGGAAGTCAAAGTGGATATTGAGAAACTGAAGCAACAATTCACAAGTGAGGTCATTGCATTATAAACTGATTTTGCCTGTGTCGCTCTGGGTTAGAACTAGGCAGACTAAAATGCTATGTGAGATAGGTGGCATATAAATTTAATAAATAAATAAGTAAAAATTATCCTTTAATTATTTCAGCCTTTAATGGATGCATTCAGAACTGTATAGCACAGTGATGGCAAACCTTTTAGAGACTGAGTGCTCAAACTGCAACCCCAAACCCACTTATGCATCATCAAGTGCTTGGTGGGTGTGGCCCATTGGGCGGGTGTGACCAATTGGGTGGGCATGGCTACGGTGGTAAAGGCAGACTGGGTGGGACTAAAAAGTTCAATGAATCAATTCCAACTTTGCAAGATCTTTTTTTCCCACGAGGTTGAAATTGACTGATTGAACCTTTTTTTTTTTTTTGCACACGGCGGCGGAGCAAAAAGGTTTTATAAAACCCAGCTGAAGACCTAGGACTGGGGCGATGGCACGCGTGCCCACAGAGAAGTCTCTGAGTGCCGCCTCTGGCACCCGTGCTTTAGGTTCGCCACCACTGGTATAGCATGTTACAGTGTGTGAATTTGTTATATTTCTTATATTTCATTGTCCTTACCTGAATACAAACAGTAACACCAAAACCCACTCTGAAGGAACCATCATTCCTTACCACCTGCAATACCTCTGAAATGACACTAATACTGACAAAATGTCATTTCTGAGGCATTGGAAGAAAATATGATGCTTACCAGCATGCTGATTTGGATCTTCTGTCACTGCAAGCAGGGTGGACCAATTTCTTAGAGAAAGATCATGTACACAAGCTGCTCTGCTATTTGTGAAGGTAAACCCCCACTAGGGTTTTTTTCTTTTTCTTTTTGAGAAACTGTTCTTGAACTAAGAAAAACATTATTTTTGTTTCCTTGGGTTGATATCTCATGAGATGCTCCCTGCCTCACATTTTTTTTAAAATTGTTAAAAGAAATAAATTTGTCCTGAAAATTCAGATTAGCAGTATTTTATCTACTCCAAATTTCTGAGCCTTATTAGCTGAAGCCTAGAAACAATTATTATTAATATTGTTTGTTTTTCATTCTATCCATGTAGAAGGTGATTTAACACTCACAGTCAAGGGTTCTTTTGAAGAAACACAGAAGATTTCATTGGATCCTGATTCCAGTCAGTGTAGTACTAACATCATTCAGTTTCATTGTATCAAGAATCATCAATCAAATCTGGAGATCACATTACCTACAAAAATGTATTGGTCAAAGGTATTGTGTACTTCATCAATGGTTATATGGCTGAAATAAATAAAGAGGGAATTCTTTTGACAAATTCTGTTATCCCGAAACAGTGTTTTCTTAGCCTCAGCAACTTTAAGATGTGTGAACTTCATCTTAATGTGCATTTTAAAGCTGTTGAAGTTGAGAAAGTCCTGAACCCACTTGCTCACTTTGATTTGTTAGATTGAAAAAAAAGGAGTGATTTTTTAAAAACATTTTTCTAGGACAGTTCTTTCCCAATTTGTCTCAAGGACAAAGTTTTCAAAATACAAATCTTAATTTTTGCACACTTTATTAAGTTTGTCTGTATCCAGTTAGCCTTTTCCATCTGGGTAGGGAGCCAACCACTCTCTATTACAACTTGCCAAATATTGTAAAATCTATTCCCGAGAGCTAGAGCATCCTCTAGAGTAGATTAAGGGGAATTAAGCTGGTAGAAAGAGAGAGAGAGAGCAGAAAGTGGGAAAATTCTGATTGCAGCACTTTTCAGAAATGTCATTTATTTTTTATAATAAAAAATTATCTCTCTTTCTCTCTCTCTCTTTCATCTAGTGTTAATCTGTATTTCAGCATGTAACATTTATGTATTAAATGTTCACAATTTTTCTTCTTTTAAGTGCTTATATGTATATGTATCTATTTAGCTGGCTTCATTTGAAGGAAATTCAAGATGTACTTCGACTGTGATTTTGCCTTTGACTGAACTTCCCTTACAAGAGAAAATAATGCTAG
Source organism: Crotalus tigris (assembly GCF_016545835.1). Lineage (NCBI taxonomy): Eukaryota > Metazoa > Chordata > Lepidosauria > Squamata > Viperidae > Crotalus > Crotalus tigris. The sequence continues at coordinate 373,785 of NW_024096464.1, read as the reverse complement.
GAGAGGTGAGCTCTTTTTCTTAAAGGAAACAATGGTGCATGAATTTAAATTAGAATTGAAGAACTATGGAATAGGATAGTTGGAGAGAGATTTATAGATAAATGGAGATTTACAGATAAATGGAAAGAAATGTATGTACATGTTTGTACACACACACACACACACACACACACAACCCACCACCACCACCACCACCACCACCACCACCACCACCACCACCACCACCTCTCAGATCCTGTGTTCACATTTTGGGGGTCCTCCTGAACTCCTGACTGCCAACACACACACACAAATATATACACACTGAGTAAGTATGTATGTATATATTTATAGTATCTATAGGCTGCCTCAACCCCTATGAACTTGAACTGCCAAAATTCTATGCCTACGATTGTAGAATGATTTGCCTCTAGTCTAAAGTTACACTTTTTGGGTTTCTAATAATTGTTTCAAAAGAAGTCCCATAAAACAAAAACCAACTACAGAAGGGGAATATTTTTGTGGATATTTAGAAATAGAAAATCTGTTGTTCTGCTGTTAACATCAGATATAATTTCAACTGTACATTAGATCTAAAACTAAAGTTGATTTAATAACAAGATTGGGTTGTTCTTTATCCTTCCCTAATTATGAAAGCATAGAATAGTGAATGATATGCTTAATTTTCTATTTATTCCCTTGATTTTCAGAATGAATCTTTTGATCTACATGTGAAGACAAAAGAATGGTAAAACACTAGCTTTTTAAGATCACAAAGGAACAACAACTTACATAATTTTTATTTTAAAATAAGATTGTCTGATCTTTCTTCAAGGAAAACTCATTTAAAGTATGTAAAATTAGTAATGTCATTAATTTTCAAAATTCCCAATATAAATGAAATGGTGGCCTACTATTTTACCCTATTATGACTGATTTCTGAGCAGTCTGGATATTTTCAACATGCAATGAAACGCCTCCTCCATTTCTGTATCTTCCATTCCTTTTGAATATCCTTCATCCTTCAAGTGCTACTGTATATTCCAATTGACCTAACAAGTCACCCTTATACCTCTGACTCACATTCGCCTTCCTGTGCTAACAATTCGAGCTCATTTTCTTTATTTCCTTTTCTCATTCTGAGCATTAAAATATAGACAATGAAAGACAATTATAGACAGTTAGATACTGCATCCAGTTTTGGTCACCACATTACAAAAAGACGTTGAGACTTTGGAAAAATGCAGAGACAATGAAAGGCCTGGAGACTAAAACATATGAAGAAAGATTGCAGGACTTGGGTAGGGCTAGTCTAGACAAAAGAAGGACCAGGCGTGATATGATAGCAGTGTTCCAGTATTTGAGGGGCTGCTACAAAGAAGAGGAGGGTCAACTTATTTTCCAAAGCACCAGAAGGCAAGACAAGAAACAATGGATGGAAACTAATCAAGGAGAGAAGCAACTTGGAATCAAGGAGAACAGTGAGAACAATTAACCAGTGGAACATCTAGCCTTTAGAAGTTGTGGGTGCTTCATCACTGGTGTTTTAAAGAAGAGACTGGACTCCCACTTGCAGAAATGATATAGAGTCCCCTGCTTGAGTAGGGTTGGATTAGAAGACCTCCAAGATCCCTTCCAGCTGTATTCTGATTAGATTAAAGCCATGAAATCAACAAACCATGTTTTTCCTGTCTTTTCTAATTGTACAGTGTAATAGGGCCTATTATAGTAATATTTAAAACTTCTTTTGCAAAACACTAGCCTTTATCTGAGGTTCGTACTCCCAAGGTTTTTTTTTCTTTTCCAACTCCACAAGGTTTTACCAGTCCCATCATATAAAGATAATCCTAATCATATTTTGAGAAACAAAAAAGGTCTTCAGTCATTCAGCTGTAGTATTCTTCTTTCATTTTTAGTCCTCTTCCATGGACAGGAAGTATGGATTAAAAAAAACGCCTTTGTTCTTGACTTTCCTCTTAGGTGATCTAGGGAAGTTCTTCCTTACAAAGTTACATGCCCCCACATGAATTGGGAGAAGGCATAATTTTATTTATTCAATTAATTTCTACAGCTGCCCATTTCAAGCAGTGACTCTAGGCAGCTTATAATTCCATAAATTAGCAGGGGATTTGATACATTTGGGTGATTATTCTTCATATTCTCGATCCATGTTCCTTGCAAGGAGAACAGTTCACAGTGGGTCTGGCCACCCCATATTTATTGTAATTTCTTATTGTGATAAGCTGCCACCTATGAAGACAATTTGTTCTTCCCCCCCCAGGACTCAGCCCACTTTTTCTTTTATGAATCTGTCAGGTCAGTTCTCATTCAATTTAGTCTATGAAAATTCCAAGACTATTTCTCTTGAAGTTTTGAAAACAATTTTGGAATTCCAGCAGCACAGAATATCTTGTACCTTTCCCCCCTTGACTGTGATTCTGTTTTGTGATTTTGATTGATCTTCCTCCTTGTGTAGAGGAAGTAATAGAGAATTACTTCCTCTATAAGCTCAATTGTAGTCTTTTTCTTTAGGAAACCTTTTTCGCTTTATTGTATAAATCTTCATCCTCCTATATGTGCTGAAATACAATCTCTTGCTTCTTCAGATCTTTTTCTGAAGCCCTTGTTTTAAATCGAACATAAACATAAGTTCAGAGACTTCATTCAATTTCATCACTGTTTCTTAAAGAGCCATCAGTCTAAGGTTTTATTTTTTTCCCCTTTTCATATTCTCATTTTACTAAGCTTTGCCTTAAGAAGAATACCTGTTAAAGATTGCCCTTGAACTCCGTCTGCTAGATCCAAGTGAGAAATACTTTTTAGATTTCTCTGTTCATTCAATGACCATATTTTCTGAAAATTGGGTGTTTTATATTTACAGCCTTTGCTTTCTTAGCAAGAAATAGCCATTGACTCAAGAAATAGCCATTGACTCATTCATGATGAGCAATTGACATTTTTCAGGATACAGTCTTTGTAATCAGCAATAGTTAAGGAGATGAGCTTCCTTCCCCCATATCTGAACACACCACACAACTTCATTTCCCTTTCTTTCCTGACTCTTCATCCTGTAACATCATGAGCAAACTCCTATTTGATTGCTCAGTAATCTTTGGACATTGACCGGACAAAGCTCAATTTCCTTTAGCTCTTCAAAATAGGCCAGGTCAAGAAAAAAGATATTCTGGAGATTTCAGAAAAGTTCTTTATTGTCATGGGCAGGGCTTTTTTTCTCATAGAACGCCCAGAACGGAGTTCTGGTACCTTTTTTAGATGGAGCCTTGTAGGATAGGCAAGGTGGGTTGTATGACGTGTGTGAGTTCCGGCACTTTTTTTTTTTTTTTTTTTTTACAAAAAAAGCACTGGTCATGGGACGTATTAACAGATTCTGTCCAAAACTTTATTGTCCCTTTTTAAGACAAGGATAAAGCAGGGCTCTTCTGAGTCTCCCTCACACATATTCTACTTTCTTACAGCTGAATAATTGTTATACCCAGGGCTTTTTTTTTGTCATAGAATGCCCAGAATGGAGTTCCGGCACCTTTTTGGGATGGAATCTTGTAGGGTAGACAAGGAGGGTTGTATGATATGTGTGAGTTCCGGCACTTTTTTTTTAACAACAACAAAAAAAAAGCACTGGTTATATCTGTCCATCTCCTTCTGAAAGCCAGAGGTAAATTCCTCTGGCCTTTTTCACTGATTTTTGTGAAGAATTCTGCAGAATTGATGACTGCTTTATTACCTATTTTGGAACATTACTAGGAGTTCCTCTTCTATTTTTTTTTAAACTAAATTGACTGATGATAAACATTTGAACTTCCTGCTTTGTTACACTCTGCTATTTCAGGAGATATGGAAGTCCTATATATTCAGTTTCCATCCCAATCTGTTGCTTTGAAAATATTGTAGAAGTGGAGACTATAGAGGCTATAGTAATATAATAATATCTAAAACAGATTCTACTTCTTTGTGCATTCTAGTTAGGAATTCTTAAAATGCCTGCTTAATAGTAAAGGGAAAACCATTTTGCCATAAAGGTAAAAACATTTGAGATTGGCTTATCCCTCTATCCTTCATCCTACTATCTCTTTTTAGCTGTTCCAAAACACTTGACTTCCTTCCTTCCTTCCTTCCTTCCTTCCTTCCTTCCTTCCTTCCTTCCTTCCTTCCTTCCTTCCTTCCTTCCTTCCTTCCTTCCATCCTTCCAAATCTTCCAATCATCTCTGGCTAGCTTCCAATCGATATACATAATGTATATGCAATATTCATCTGTCAGGATAAACTCCAGGCATTTTGGTGACAAAACAGTAAGCAATTAATATTAATATTAATTAATATTAATATTTAAGTCGCTACAAAATCCATTGCTATCCATTCTTATGCAACAAACTATTGTAGTCATACTTCTGTAAATAAACAGAAGGATAACGCAAAGACTATTTAGTTACTGTAGTTGATATGTTAATAGAGGATGGATTGCAAAATGTGAATTATTATATTTCAGGCATAAAGACCTAGACGAGCGCTTAGGGTATGGTTTGTGCACAGAAGAACAAGATTTCCTAAGGAAGAGAAAGAAATATGTGGCAGCTGCCCTCAAGAAGACTCTTCAGCTACAAAAAGAACTAAAGGATGATGAGGTAGGTCAAGCCAGGACATACCCACTTTGTTTTATTGCCCCAATAAGTTTAGAGCAAATTGCTAATTCCATTTATGAATGAGTGTAATATATTCTGGGGCAAAGTGCCATTAACAGCAAAAACCACCCTTCTGGGGGCTCAGCAATACCAAACATTAATGGGTGTGTAGAGAGAAGTCAAGAATAAAGGAGAGGTCCAGTAAGAAGGATATAGGATTTATTCTTTCAGCTGGAAGAAAATAAGCTGATCATCCTGTCTGCTAAAAGCATAATTTGAATATCAACTTATTTTTACAGCTGGGTACAAATGGTGTCAAGACTAGGTGAATGTCAGAATGTCTACAGGGAAAGGAGAACCTCTGTAACAGTTTCTCCAGGGCAGGACACTTCGTTTTGTTAGGCAAGCAATCCTTGCTTACCCCCTTCCCTTTTCAGTGACCATTTGAAGATACAAAGGCACTGAAAAGTAACTTCACCATTGGGCTTCACATGACTATTGCAGAGTCCCCATGGTCACATGATTGCTATTTGTTTGCTTTACAACTGGTGGGCATTTATGCCCATGGACACATGTTCATCATTTGTGTGCTTCACTTCTGGCTTTTGAGAAGCAAAGTCAATGGCGAATCTAGCAGTAAAAATCACACGTCATGGGTCATGTGATGTCACGCTTACCAACTGGGTTGTTAACTGTAGTACTACCACTGAAAAAGCTTCATAGCACAAATTCTTTCTGGATGTCTCGCCTTTGGTCCTAATTGAAATGTGGGAAGCTAAGGAAGCTGCCAAGCAGTGTAGAGACTGCTGGAGAGATGATTGTTCAATGAAGAATACAGCATTCACATACACACAACATATATGCAACCTCATAATTAAGTAGGTAGGAGGAACACCACACTCCATTCACAAGCATTCTCCAATGTACAAGCATTTATTTTCCTTTCAAATAAATCTTAAAGTAACATTTCTTTTACCAACTTGAATGAGAACTGATAGAAAAAAAATATAAGACCATTTGCCTGTTTAATTTCTGTCAATGCCTACAGTTAGAACTTGCCTATGGTACATCTGCTCAACGTTCTCAATTTTAAGATTATTTTTTTCTCTTGGAGCAATGACTAGCAGCTTACTATTTATCTCACTCTGTCCTTTTGTGCTAAATAGGTACCAGTAATTGCAATAATGACAACTGGTGGTGGAACCAGATCCTTTACAGCAATGTATGGAAGCCTTCTGGGTTTGCAGAAACTGAATCTATTAGATTGTATTACATATCTTACGGGTTTATCTGGCACAACATGGTAAGGAGGATTTTCTTTTCATTTACTATCTTTCATGTCCATTATATAGTGTATGTGACATTCCAATGTTGCAGGAAACAATATGCAAGACAAGGATTATTAAAAACTTTGCATATCACAACCTCCTAAATAACAAATGCATTTATTTAACCTCTACCTTTCCCATGAATAAAACTAATGATTTAACTGGGATGGGTTTGGGCAAGAAACATATATGCCATTTTTACTTTAAAATTATTTTAAAATAAATGTAATTAAGTTTTAACCTACGGTATTTTTCAAATGAACAATGATAGACATTTACAACTTCATAAAGAACATTCCATTGGAATTAAACTTTTTTTTTTTACTAATTAGAGTTACAGTTAACAACAGATTGTGGTTGAGATGAATGTGCTACATGATGCTCAGTGTAAAACTGGAGAATATTCTTAAGGGCAAAATATTCAGTAGAGAACCAACCACCCATTTCTCACTGCATCCTCTCTTAATGATGGTTTTTCCGTCCTTGTTTTTTTCCCCATTCAAGTTAATGGCCCAATAATTACCATTACCAGCTTAAATAAAAAGTACTATGACATTCATGGGACAATGTTATGTGGCATTTCAGATACTATATTTTGAATTCTGCCCCCTCCATGTGGGAAACCCTGGATCACTGTCCCCATTTCTCAGAAAACCCTCTTGAGGAAAAAAAAACGGGGATATTATTGTATATTATTATTAATATTATTGTAGTCCAAATTATATTTAAACCTAGCAATAGTGTCACTGTCTCTGAAAGTAAGGTTACTATGCTGTTAGTTCTGTGCTACTCTTACATTTTATTATTATTATTTTCAATCAAAACTTAGGACCATGTGTAAATTATATGAAGATCCTGACTGGTCACAGAAATACCTGGAAGATGCCATTAACAAAGCTCGAAGACAAGTGACCAAATCTAAATTTAACTGTTTTTCCATTGATAAACTGAAGTATTATTATGATGAGCTAAGTCAAAGAATCAAAGAAGGACATAGCACTTCCTTTATAGACCTCTGGGGCCTTGTCATTGAATCCATGTTCTATGATGAGGTAATAAACCTTCATATTAATTAATTGGGAGATTCTATGCAACGGATGTATGCTTTGAAAAAGAAATAGTCTAATACGAAAGTCCTTCTTCATATATTGTGCAGTTGTTTATGGAAGTGAGGTAAGCCATGTAACAAGCTGGGAGGGTTTTCAAAGTGGACGATAACAAATATATGAAAAATTCACCTCTCAGTGATTATTAGCCACATATACTTATGTTCAGGATTAAAAGTTGCATGTGTGGGGAGTGAGAGAAGGCAGTTGACCTACACATTCTGCTTTTGGACAACCTGGGAACTGGGATGTTTTGTTAGATGATCTTTATATTTGGCATAGCAAGGCTCTTCCAGTGTTCTTACATAAGGATTAACATAGATATGTAGCACATGTAAGTTCCTATTCACACGTAAATCTTCCCCTATTCCACTCCATCTTGCTTACGGTCTAGCAAACAGAGAAGGACTCTAGATATCTTTGTTAGCTTAAAATTCATAGTGAGTTCTCTAATAAAACTGGTACATCTGTGGACACCTGCTGGTCAACAAACATATTTTTCTCCCTCTGTTGAAGAAAGATCATCACACCCTTTCTGATCAGCGCATGGCCGTGAATGAAGGTCAGAATCCTTTCCCTATTTACTTGGCAGTCAACCTAAAAGACAACTACAGTGCTCAAGATTTTAAAGGTAATGCTGTATTAAACTCTGATATATACCCATATTGAGTCATATTATTCCGTATCAACATTTTAATTGTTTAATAGTAAAATCTAAATAGGTGAGAATTTTTTCACCTTAGACAGGAACGAATTTCCAGAGAAGAGAACAAGTTCCTAGATACAATAAAATTTCCACTCCCAGGGTAAAACAAATAATAATTTAAAAAAGAACAGCTTATGTGCTTTGGTTAATTTTGTGATTGAGAATGTCTAAGATATATTAATGGCCATCTTGTGCTTCCAGAATGGCTAGAATTCACTCCTTATGAGGTGGGAAGTATAAAATATGGTGCCTATATTCGTTCAGAAGATTTTGGGAATGATTTTTTCATGGGACGACTGATGAAGAAGTTCCCAGAAATTCGGATCTGCTTCATGCAAGGTAAATAAATAAGTAAACCATACTATAAACAAAAGGAAGTTATTGTGCAATGTTGTAAATTGCCTACATTAATTTTTTCCAAGAATTTATTTATTTATTTATTTATAAGATTTATATGACTCAATGATGCTGGGTGGATTACAAACAATAAAAAACCCAATATAAAAGGATAAAAAACAGTAACCCCTGACTCCCCAATCCCCTTTATTTAGATGAGTCTAAACACACTGCAGCAAACCAGAACAGCAGAAAAAGGAAATTATCATCTATATGATATATTCCAACAAAATGCATAACCATGCAACTTTATTAAAAAGTCTCTGACCACTCCACCCAATATAGCACAATCAACACAAAGCCTAAAAAGAATTACACTACCATACATCAAAAATATCTCAGAAACCACCAACAGACTACTATAACCACATGGAATCAGCATAGCACACAAGCCAAGTAAAACCCTTCAAAACATCCTAAGCAGACCAAAAGACCCCCAGAAGAAAAAACAGGAGTCTTCTACAACATACAATGTAAAGACTGAAACAACCACTATGTAGGACAAACAGGCAGAAGACTGGCAAAATGCTTCCACGAACACCAACTAGCAGTCAGAAGACATGATGAAAATTCTTTAATTTTACAACATATAGACAGATTTAATCATAGTTTGAATTGGGAAAATGTGACCATCCGAGCCAAGTCCAAAAATGACAGGGAATTTCTAGAACCACGACACTCTGACAAATCAGCCATCAATAGACACACAGACATTAACAACATCTATAGACCGTGCAAAAGAGACTACCACCCAGGCCAAAAAAGAAGAAAAAGACCCAGACACCTCTCCACCAGCAATCAGCACCCAGATCAGCATAGATTAATTCCAAGGTTAACATCAGACCAGCAATCAAGTAAACAATACTCTAATCAAGAAACTGCCAAAGAAGCCAACAGCAAACAGCCCAATCAAAGAATTTCTAAGGCCAACCTCACCAACACTGACAGGCAAGCCACTAAAATATAAACTAACAGCAAACAGCACTCCTTACTAGCACTGATGATGCTATCTAGTTTGGAAAATGAAATGTCTGCAACAAAACAAGCACACTCAGAGAGCACCAAGGATCCCTCATGTCAACCCTGAGCTACAAATATTCTCCGTTATTAGTCCCCACTGGTTTTTCCTTCACCAGTCATTTTAAAAACATGTATTTTATTATCTCTACTCTGCTTTCTATACATTTCATACAAAATATTTAATATGATTTCACTTTTGATGGGGGACAAATTGTTTTCTTTTTCATGATCAGTTGACCAAGCACTCAGAATGTGAACTATCAGTAGGGTGAGTGGTAAATGTTCATGAGATTAAGAGAAATTCTTGTACATTTCATAGCTATATAGATGATGATATTTTAGCACATATAACTCAATGCAGAACTTAGTGATGACTGAACTCTTAGTTGAACAGCTAATCTCCCTTAGACTACCTTCAGAATAAAATCCTACTTGCCTGAAAGAAGGGGACATGATGGCTCAGCAGTTAAAGACGCCGACCTTGTCAGCTGGAAAGCTGACAACCCAGGTTTGAGACCCGAATGCCACACAAAAGGATGAGCTTCATAGCAGTTTGAAAGCATGCAAATGCAAATAAATAAATAGGTACCACCTTGGTGGGAAGGAAACTGCATTCTGTGAGACTCGGCATATGCTGGCCACATCACTGCAGAAAGGGTCTTTGGAGAATAAAGACTTCTTTGGCCAAGAAACTGAGATGACCCCCCCTTACAGCAGGGGTAGGCAACCTTGGAAACTAATCAAGGAGAGAAGCAACCTAGAACTAAGGAGAAACTTCCTGACACTTAGAACAATTAACCAGTGGAACAACCTGCCTCCAGAAGTGGTGAATGCTCCAACACTGGAAGTTTTTAAGAAGAGACTAGACAGCCATTTGTCTGAAATAGTATAGGGTTTCCTACCTGAGCAGGAAGTTGGACTAGATGACCTCCAAGGTCCCTTCCAACTTTATTATTATTACTATGGATCATTGCAAAGTCAGCCAGATGTTCAGACTGGATTTGGCATTTTGTCTACCTATCGAGTCCTTACCCAGGACCTGGGATAGGCAGATGTGGACGTTTGATGGTATTACAGATATCATTGCAGTATGGAAGCAGTTCCTAATAAGGCCGCCTTTTGCAATTGACTAATAGCGAATTTGTCAATGCCAATGGTGTTCAAGTGGTGCTCCAGTTGTTTTGGGATTGCACCCAAGGAGCCTATACTATTGGTACTACCCTTGCTTGCTTTTGCCACAGTCTTTCTATTTCTATTTGTAGGTCTTTGTATTTTGTTATCTTCTCCAGTTCTTTCTCGTCTGTTCTGCTGTCTCCAGGCACTGCCACGTCCACTATCCAGACTTTTTTGTCTTTCTTATCGACAATTGTTAAGTCTGGGGTGTTATGTTGCAGGTGCTTGTCTGTTTGAATTCTGAAGTCCCAGAGCAGTTTAATTTTATCATTTTCTATGACTTTCTCTATTTTATGATCCCACCAGTTTTTGCTTACAGGCAAATGATATTTTTTACAGATCTTCCAATGCACCATTGTTGCTACTTTGTCATGCCGCTGCTTGTAGTCAGTCTGTGCAATCTTCTTGCAACAGCTTACCAGGTGGTCCACTGTTTCTTCAGCTTCTTTGCATAGGCGGCACTTACTGTCTGTTGCTGTCTTCTCAATTTTGACTTTATATGCATTTGTCCTTAAGGCTTGGTCTTGTGCAGACAGAATTAGTCCCTCGGTCTCTTTCTTCAATTTTCCTGCTCTTAGCCATTGCCAGGTTTTATTATTATCTGCTTTCCCAGCTATTTTTTTAATGTATTGGCCATGTAGTGCTTTGTCTTCCCATGCCTCTCTTCTGTTCTTCATTTGTTCTTTCTTGTAGGCCAGTTTGGTCTCTCCAGTAGTCAGTAAGCCTTCCTGATATACTAATTTCAGTGCATCTTCATCACTGTTCTTCAGATATTCTTCCAAAGCCATTTTTTCTTCTTCAACCAGCTGATGTACTTGTAACATTCCACGCCCACCTATTTGCCTTGGTAGATAAAGTCTGTCAATGTCACTGCGTGGATGAAGGGCATGATTCATTGTCATTATTTTTCTGGTCTTCCTATCCATTGCTTTTAGTTCTGCTTGAGTCCAGTCCACTATTCCAGCTGTGTACCTAATGACTGGAATTGCCCAGGTGTTGATTGCCTTTATGGTATTTCCTCCATTGAGTTTGGACTTTAAGATCTTCTTCACTCTCTTGATGTATTCACCTCTAATCTTTTTCTTGACTTCAGTGTGCTTGATGTTGTCAGCTTGAAGGATACCCAAGTATTTGTAGTATCTTCCTCATCCAGACTCTTAATGTTATTTTCGTGGGGCATCTTGATTCCTTCAGTTTTCACTATTTTTCCTTGTTTGATAGTAAGTGTGGCACATTTGTCCAAGCCAAACTCCATTACAATATCTTGGCTATATATACGGACAGTGTTGAGCAGCGATTCTATTTCAGATGATGTTTTTCCATACAGCTTCAGATCATCCATGTAAAGGAGATGGGATAGTCTGGTAGATGTTTTTGATGTTTGATAGCCATGTCCTGAGTTATTCAGTATTGTTGACAGAGGAAACAGTGCAATAACAAATAGTAATGGTGATAATGAATCTCCTTGAAATATTCCTCTCTTGATATTAACCTCTCCCAGTCTCTCACCATTGATCTGCAACTGTGTCTTCCATTGTGCCATCGATCTTTGCACAAATTTTCTGATGTTTCTACTGACTCCTGTTATTTCTAGGCACTTGATTATCCAGTCATGTGGCAAAGAGTCAAATGCCTTTTTGTAGTCAATCCATGTCACATTCAGGTTGGTCTTCCTTTTCTTGCAGTTTTCCAAAATCATTTTGTCTATTAGGAGTTGATCTTTTGTTCCTCTGCTATTGGTGCGGTTTCCTTTTTGCTCAGGTAGAAAGAGATTGTTTTCAACTAGATGCTGTTGTACTGCATCAGCTACCACACCAGTTAGTAATTTGAAAGTTGTTGGTAAGCAGGTAATTGGCCTGTAGTTGCCTGGTGTTGCCCCTTTTGCTGGATTTTTCATTATTAGGTAGGTTTTCCAGTTGTTAGCCACTTTTCAATTTCTCCTCCTTGTATTATATTGTTGAACTGCTTGGCAATGAGTGGGTGTATAACAGTTAGATGTTTCAACCAAAACCCATGCAGTTCATCTTCACCTGGTGCTGACCAATTTTTGATTTTCTTTGCTCTTTTTTCTACCATTTTTGTTGTTATTACTAGTTCTTTCATTTCAACTTCTGTTTTATTTGCATCCACCTCTTTTAACCAAGCCGCATCCTTGTTGTATTTCTTTGGGTTATCCCATATCTGCTTCCAGAACTGCACTGTTTCTTCCTTGTCAGGTACTGACTGATTCCTTGCAGTTTCTCCATTGATGGATTGGTAGAAACGTTTCTGATTGGATTGAAATTGGAGGTTCTGCCTGTAGTTTGCAATTCGAGCTTCATATGTACTGATTTTCCTGGCTATTATTATTATTATTAATAATAATAATAATTACTACTACTACTACTACCACTACTACTACTATTATTATTAATTATTATTATTATTTTATGACTCGTGAGCCAGCATAGTTGAAGTCCACAAGTCATTAAAGAGCCAAGGTTACCTACCCCTGCCCTAGAGTCAGAAATGACTGGACAAGGGAAATTACCTTTGCTCTTTGGAAAGTTTTCTCCCAGCTTATTAATTGGTGCCTGTGCTTGAATACTATTGTGTGTGTAATTGCATGGCCATATTTGGAAACTCTTCATTCAAGACTCCACAAACCATATTTGGGTTTTATAATGAAACATGGTTATTGAAAAAACTGCATCTGTACCCAGGCTGAACACTTTTTCCTTTTCCAGGAATGTGAATCCTGAGGTAATGCATGGATTTATTTTTTTCTGACTGTTTTCAGTAGTTTTCCATAAGTATCTGAAGTGGCTACAAGGATTACTGACTTTGTTTTTCTCATTGATCAAGTTATAAAGCAAGCCTTTATGGTTATGTAAAATATTTTTGTGCAACCCAACAATTCTTGATTAGAAATGTGGATAAAAGCTGAAAGCTGAAATTTTAAGTGCAGTAGAAATGAAGCAATTTCATTTCATTTTGACACTATCATTTAAGACTTTATTTACATTTATTAAAATTATTTAAATTTATTTGGCAGGTATGTGGAGCAGCATATTTTCTTTGGATTTAATCTATTTTTGGAATATAGCTTATGACTCAGAAGAATTCTGGTATAGATGGACAAGAGACAGAATACAAGATATTGGTAAGGTGTTTTCTTTTTTCCCTTCTTGCCTTTCCTGGTTTGTAAATTTGTTATTGTTTATTAAAATTAATGAGTTCATCCCAGTAAGAAGGGACATTTTCTGTATGAAGTTATTGTTTTTAGTTTAGATAAGTTTGAAAATGTTTGCAAAGTTGTCTCCATTATTTTGACAAGTAGAATGAAATACTCAGTGCTTTTCATGCCTAAACCATAATGATGTTTTTAAATTTTCTTTTGTTTTTATCTCCAGATATGGCCAGAATAGATAAGACAATTGTTTGTTTAAAATATGTTGCTTAAATTAGCTTTTCTCAACCAGATGCTTTCCATACAGTCAGGGAATTTTGGAAATTAAGTCCCAACAACTTGGAAGAGAAACTCCATAGAAGGAAACTGATATATAGTTTTGCAGCGAAGGTTGTTATCCAAATATATCTTGGGTGTTATTTCCAAGTCATTACAGTTTAAATGTATGCCCTTCATCAACCAGTGATAAACCATGGTTTGCCAAGGTTGTGAGCCAATCTTTCCCAACTTGTCTTTTTGACCATGCAACTTTTAACTGGATATGCTAAAGATGATTATGAGGCAACCTCTTCTCTTCATATTGCGTGTTTGCTAGAAAAGCCATGTTCATCTAGTAATGCTATTTTACAGGTTCTGTTTTTTGGGGATGCCATAGGCAAACTACCAGGAATTTGACAACTAAGTCACAGTCTGGCTGGTCACTTTGGAAAACCATAATAATAATAGTCTCCCCAATCACCTCCACATCTATCTTTCTCTGTGAAAGTCCATGACTCTCCATGTTTTTTTGCCACTAGACTTTGCAAATAAATATACAAATATTTGCATGTGAACACTAAAAACCATCCTTCTGCACAAAACTTTGCCATAAGCTGTTGGACCTCCTATAAGCTGTGATCTTATTGGTGCCCACTTTCAAAAACCTGAGTAGACTCAAAAGGCATGAACGGTTCTTTCTGTCTTTTACAGATGATTCTCTTCTACCTTCAAAGCCACATGAGCTGGACTCTCGCCTACTCACTTACCCAAGCCAGCTTTCCTCTACTTTCCGAGATGTCTTAACTGGACGCCCAACAATAGCAGAATATCCTAATTTCCTGAGGGGCTTTCAGTTTCATGATGAATACTTGAAGAATGTCCATTTTTCTGCATGGAAAGGCACAGTAATAGATTTATATTTGTGATTTTTCTTGGTTTTATAAAATGTTCTTGGTATCACACTTAATTAGGATGTAGCTAGCTGGTTCCAAACTTTTGAATGATAATCTTTTATTTACACACTTCACTAAGGACAATGGATAACCTAGCTTTAATGTGCAACACATTCAAAAAATAGTTGCAGCTCAAAGTGCACTGTAGTAGCTGTCATCTTTACTTTTTTGGTTTGTACTTTAACAACAACAAAATCCCTAATACTTTAGATTTGTCTTCAATATAAGAAGCAGGTGCTATCAACAGCATTCAAAAACAATATCTACATGCTTATTTTCTACAAAACCCTTTCCCAATTTTTCAGGATTGAAAATTCTGCTGGTTAACTCTAACTCTTTCACTTGAAAAATTGGGTTAAAAAATTTCAAAATAAATAATTGGAATTTAAACACTCGATTTAATTTACAAATAATATATTATAGTTATACCAATAAGATGAAATGGAAGTATCATTTATTAAATAAACTGATATCAGTAAAAATATCCACTTGTCCTCCAAGGAAGGGCTTTCAATTAATATAAGAATCTTTAGGATATAGAAGTACACAAATCAATCTGTGGCATTTCCAGGCACGGCTGCAAATTCTTGCTTAAAATCTTGGAGAACATCTACAGGTTAATATCCATATCATCAACTGATGGATCAATTATATGATTTAGTAATACACCATTTCCTGTATTCATACATGCACAAGTTCCATTGGGCTGACAGATAATTATGTTTGCTGAATTGTATTTGATTTAGTCAGGGCACAATTTTCTGTTCAGGTCATGGCTTCAGAACTCAGCTCTTAAGGTTAGATTTCTGGGTTTACACAAATCCAGATGACTATTCAGTAAGGAGTTTGATGTTTCCATTTTGTTTATTTGTGTGTCTGTCAAATTTAGAAACACCTATCTCCCTCATATTTATCTCTTTGTTGCCATCTAAGAACAGAATAGAATAATTGAGTTGGAAGGGACCTTGGAGGTCTTCTAGTCCAACCCCCTGCTCAGGTAGGAAACCCTATATCATTTCAGACAAATGGTTGTCTAATCTCTTCTTTAAAACTTCCAATGTTGGAGCACTCACAACTTTTGGAGGCTATATATAAATAAATAAATATCTAGATTTTTACATCCCATTTCTGGTAATTCTTTTCAAATGCAGTCCTAGACAATCAGGGATCCTATCAACAAATTGAATTAGGTTTCTTTTAGGGCCAGTTGTACTAGAAAACTGTATTTCGTTGTGAGTGCTGAAATAAAATGTCATTTCATTTGGCTTTTAGATGTAGTGTAGATCAGAAAGTACCATCTTGTCCTTCAAATTAGATAGCAAAATTGAAGCCTTTTCTAACTAATATTGTAATTCTATAGATAGCTGGAATAGAGAGAAAAGAGAGGTACTTGCCATCTAGAATTTGTTCTAAGCTTAATCAATCCATAGACACTTGTTCAAACAGTAACTAATACAATAGATCCTTTTTATGACATTACGTACTTCAAGAGTGCTCTAAGGCCTGTAGAGGACTATTGCTGAGTTGACTGATTCTAGCCTAACTCCTTGAGGTACCGCCTTTAATCAAGCTCCATTTGTTTTAATAACAACATGCTTTCATGCTGATACTAAATAAATGGACAGAATAACTGATGTATGTATTGTGTTCCTCTTCCAAAGGTGCTTCCCTTTAAGAAATATTGTTGTTTAAAATTGTAGGATTTGGGAACTGCAAAAGAAAGATAGTAAACATGAAATTTGGAAGGAAGGAGAGGGAATACCTATTTCAAACATCTATTTCATATACGGACTTAAATTCTAGAACACAGGTAGGCAATTTGGCAGTTCAGAAGCACGTAATGGTGATAAAAACTTCTTCCATAAACAATTACATTTTTAAAATTTGGGGTGCATCCTCTGGAGATCTTCAGAAGCTTTTACTAGTTTAAATATGGAAAGAGGAAAATATTATTTAAAATATAGCTGGAAAATAACTGCATTTACTACAATGAATTTTAAGGTATAAGTGTAAATAAAATGAAGCTATTGACTTACCTGCTATTTTTTTTAATATATTTTTTGAGCACTCCTTGAAAGCTACATGCAGCCAGTGGCCCAAGAGAAGTTGTATATTCTTGCTAGAGAAAGCTGACTGGAAATCTTTGCTTTTCAGATTCTATGCTGGACTCTCGACCTAACCTTCTAATGGAAACAGCAGAGCAACCTTTGTCTCTGGTGGATACCGGGTTTTTCATCAATACAAGCTACCCACCTCTTTTAAAATCAGAGAGGAGCGTGGATGTTATACTACATTTAAATTATAGTGGAGGAGCACAGACTTTTGTAAGAGACAACCCTGCCATTAATTTTTTGCATTTCAGTACTCTCTGAACTCCAGGCTATTTCAAGAGCTCTCTAATTACACAAGAGATATATTTGCCTCTTTTGTACTAACAAATTATCATAAGTTATATAAGTTTTTTAAAAGTAAAATGGTTACATTGCTTTGGATTCTTGTTTATTTTGGGAAAGATTAAATATTTTAGTGATGAATGTGGCTAGCACAGAGTATATTAATTCTAAATAGGATAGTTTTTTTTTTCCTATAGGAATTTTATGACTTGGAATTTCTATGGAACTTGGTTTTTGTCATAAACAATGCTTGGAAAGCTCTATGGGATTGGATTTGCAACCCTTGCAATTCTGGATTGCAAGCAGTGTATTATAATTCATCATCTGTTTTTCTTGTCTTACTATATTGTAACCTTAACAGTTTCCTATCTGTTAAATATGGATTATATATATATCAATTATTATTCTTACAAATGGTACAAATATTGCAGGTGTTCACTGTGGACTGTATATCTTTGAAAATATTGAGAAATATTCAGGTTTTTGAGATTTTCAGTAAAGATGTTCCAGAGAGTAATGATGTTACCATTTGTTTTATTTATGTTGCACAGATCCTAGCATATAATTTCCAAGTTTCTAAATATTTATGTAGTTTTTGGGGTGCTGAGTTCATGTGTAGTATTTGTAGTTTATATTGTATTATGATCAACAATCCACTCTAAGACATTAACTCATATAAAGCAGAATATTCAGTATACAATGACATGTTTAGTATATACCACACAAAACTAAGACCCAGTTTTGATAAAGCTGATAATACTAGTATTTGAATCACAAATTAGAAACTTTTTGTGAGAATGGCCTGTTCGTCTTAGATACTGATAGAGATGTGCCAAAATGAGAGAATTCTATATAATACCAGACAATATGTAGCACCAGATCTTTATATTATCTGTTTATCTACTTATATTTGTTAGTTTTTTTTTTATACTTGACTTTGACACTTTTTTATTAATTTATTCACACAGAATCTGGACCAGTTTTCAAAATACATCTCTGAGCTGGGGATCCCATTTCCCAAGACAGAAGTCAGTGAGGAAGACAAAAACAACCTGAAGGAGTGTTATGTTTTTGAAGACACAGAAAACACAGCTGCTCCTTTAGTGCTATTTTTCCCCTTGACCAATGATACTTTCAGAGCATTTGAAGCACCTGGTAAGTTCTGAAAGAATATTTTGCTTCCCAGCATGGAATAATAAGATAGTTATTATCTTCCTAAGATCATCCAAACCTATCTATTGTACTTAAGCATTAATTTTATTCATTACTCATATTGCGATCACTGTATCTGAAAGATGAATTGACCATGTGTCACCTGTCTTTAAGCAGGTAATAAAATAATTGTTTTTGGCTTCATTGGCTTCATTATGCAGGAAATCTTCCAATTAATAATGTACATAATGGTACACAATATGACTTTACTGTCATATTTCACATAATGCTTTGTTTTATCTATGGTTTTGTTGAACAAGCTAAGTCATCATGCTAAGTCATAAGCTATGCTTGGTAAATGATAATAATTGGGTATCATCCTAAACTTAACATCATCCTACATTTAATTTGCTAATCAAGCAAGTCTTTTTCATTTCCCACTTTTTGTTCCTAATTCTTCATTGATTAATATAATGAAAAAGAAAAACACTTTTGATAAAGCAATTTAAGAATTTTCTTGGATGCTTGAAGTTTATCTCAAATGTTGAGTTGAATCTTTTCTCTTCACACACACTTCTCTACTTCTATCATTTCAAGGTGTCGCATTCTGCTGAGATTATACCATTAAAATATATATCCAAAAGTCTAATGTGATTGTTTTATACTAAAGCAAATATGCCTTAAGCTTTAGATATTGAGTAGACTGTTGATATATGCATGATACATACATGAGCTTAACCATAATCCCGTAAGCAATAAATGTGGCATCTCATGATGACTTCCTTCTTCCTCCCTCATTAAAAGTTCTGCAAAAGGGTTCCATTTTCAAACCTTTCCAAAAATTGTGAGGGAGGGTACCATTCATATTTCTGGAGATACAAAGCTGTTCTGTGGTATAAGAAATAGGAAATTAGAGAAAATGCTGCTATTCCTTCTTGTATTGCTCTTAGGGAGATACCTTCAGCATCCCAATTCTGGCTGAATGTACTGAAAGAATTGGTTCTACTTGCAGTCTTTCAAATACCCAAGTATCATGGAATTTTCTGGGAACAGGAACAATGGCTACAAAATATTACAAGGCCAGAACATCTTATCAGTCAATTGGATAGCAATATTCCCCCAACATAAAAGCAGTTGGTTCAAAGGGGTCAAAGAGAATTCTCTTAATATATTTTCTGATAATTGGGGTGTTGAACAAAAGAGTTCTTGTTTCCTAGATTCTGTAACCTAACCCCTTTACTTTCAATAAATCTGACTAATGAAACTCTATGAGTAACTAGGGTTATGAGTTACATGCTTAACAACAGAGACTAAGTGCCATCTATATCATTGTGGATGAGTAATTCCATAGTTTTGTGTACTCTTACAGAAAACTGATTTATAGGATCCCAATATTATATTTATACAAGAGAACTAAATAATAAGTAGTATTTAAATAAGGCCAATAAACCTATCATATGCAACTGACTGGTTTGACTGAATCGTCGCAATCATATCTTAGATCAACCTTCCCTGAGCAGAAACAGAATTGAAATCCAATAATCTGAAAGGTACCATCTTAAATCTATGCTCTATTGATGGAAGTGTTGCTTTTTTTTTATAGGTGTGGAACGCTCATCTACTAATATGGAAGAGGGCAATGTGGATATCTCCAGTGTCTTTTCCCCATTTGGTACAAGGGAGGTGAGCTTCTCAGAAGACAATTTTGACAAACTGGTGAAATTAACAGAATACAACATCCTCAACAATGAAAGCAAAATCATTGAAGCCTTTCGTGCTGCAGTGCACAGGAAAAAAAATCAGAAGAACCAGAAGTAATAGATACCAGTAATACAAGTTGTGATATTAAACACAGTTCCAAGATACAAACACCTATAAATTTAGGAGTAAACATACTATCTAATATAATTATGTTAATGGTTGTAACTGGTAGACTTCTAAATAAAATGCATTTTTTTAAAAAAAGAGCTTCTGATTTAATTACTTAACTGAGATTGACAGTCATGCTACCTTTTTAGTTGCATAGATCTGACACTGCCTTTCTGTTTTTGACCAATGTTATTTTCCTTCCTATTTCTATTTGCAGTTAGCAGGGGTTACTCTGGACTGCTTTGATATTTATTTGATTAATATAATTGATTAATTATATTCTGATACAGTCTCCCAGCATCCAATGGTTTTATAACATATGCAGAGAGATAACAAAAATAAAAAGTTTGGTGTAGTGGTTAAGGCATCAAGCTAGAAACCAGAAGATTGTGAGTTCCAGTCCTGCTTTAGACAGAAAGTCAGCTAAGGGATCTTGGGCCAGTCACTGTCTGTCAATCCTAGGAAGGAGGCAGTGGCAAACCAATTCTGAAAAACCTTGCTAAGAAGAGGAGAAACACTCTAAGGCAGTGCCTTATATCTCTAACTCCTGTAGGTGGCCCAGTAACATAACCACTTTAAATGATATCAAAAAACACTTAGAGATATAAGAAGACCAGGAAAGTGCAGCATCCCATCCAGGCCTTGACAAAGATCATCCAAGAGACAGTCAAAACCATCTCAGTTTGATACTTGGGCCTGACGAAAAAGAATAAATTCATCCACTTTTTCTAGGGTGCTGTGAAGCTTATCTGCCACCAATGTCTCAACCCCTCCACCCCAATCTAGTGTTTCTCAATTAGATCAAAATATGATTTGACCACAGCAAAAAGATAGTGGAAATCCTTTTTCTCTCAAAATCATAGAACCTCAGCTCCTCAAAATAATAATAATAATAATAATAATAATAATAATAATAATAATGAAAAAAAGACAAGGTGTAACCTGACCTTCATCTATCAGGCCTAGATGTTATCAGAATCATGTCCCCAAAGCATAGAAGATGAAGTCCTTCACAAAGGACACTAACCCAAAGACTATCTGTAGCAATCCATGAAGAGTTCTTCAGGCAGCAGGGATGGTTGGGACACCAGCAGAATCTCAAGTTCCTCTCTACAACCCAACCTATCATATAGACTTTCACATTCTGTATGGTGGGAGCAGAGTAATTAACTATAGGTAAAGTGATTTGTTACTGTATCTTACCAACTCCTGTTGAGCCTGCTGAAGGATTTGATACACAGTTGGGTAGATTTCAGGCAAGACAACATGATGGCCATTGCCCAGACAGAGTTTGGTAATGCATGCCACCTCTGCTGCATCCACCAGTAAGTCATGGATAGAGGTGGTCTTGTTACAAACAAACCTAGCATTAAACACCAGTATTTTGAGGCAAGATCTCCAGCAATTTGGCAACCTGTTTCTAGAATGGAGCCCATAGAGTGGGAAGTCAAGATAATCAGCCACTAAATTGGAGGTCACCCTATTCTCATAGTGACCACCATGATGAATGCCAGATGATGGTATACATCTGCACAACTAGTTGCAAGGACAAAAAAACCCATGTGCATGGCACCTGTGGATGCAGGATTATTAATATTAAAAATTTCTGGCCAGGGGAACTGTGCCTTGTCTTTTTATTTCATTAGGAACTGATATTTCTCCAGAAAACTCATCTTGCAAAGCTAAAAGGACATATTATTCAGAAAGAATGACAACAATTTTATTGTCTCTTTTGAAAAACGACACATGAGACTCCTGACTATGATGAGATATAACTAACTGTTGTGTCACCTAGTGATTAGTGTATGTAATGACACCATCCACAGGAATATTTTCACCCCACTGTCATTTTTGGTACAACTAGTTTGGCAGGTTTTTCAAACATCCCCAAACTTTAAAACAAACAAGATACAAACACAAGAGAAAGTGAAGACATTTTCCTACTGTTATTCTACTTTCAGCTGCCTGAAAAAGTAATCCTCTATTTCCAGCCTGAAAAAAAAAGATAGTTTTCCAGGCTAGATACAAGCCAATCTTTGCTGCAATCTTTTCTAATTTTCAGAAGGTGCTTGTATCCTTCAGTCAGTTTTGACTTTCTTTTGGCTTCTTTCACACCGTTGATTCTAGTTTTCACAGTTGGTATAGGCAAGAATATGCCACACACATCATTAGAGTTCTTTGCCTGGATACCCTGTCTAGAATTCTATTCTTAGGTTAAGGAAAATCATCACCCTTTTTTTTATTGTAGCTATGTTCCACCTGATTTTGGGTATTTGAAATGAAGGAGATCATTTTGTATGTTGTTATTTTGTTCAGTTTCTAAGTTGTGTCTGGCTCCCTGTGACCCCATGGATCACAGCATGTCATTTATTTAGCCCATTTAATGTTAACTGACTCAACATTAAAAGATCACGGCTTTCTTCACTAATGTTATTAATGCCATTATCATCATCATTGTCATTGTCATCAATTTAATTTATATTGTACTTTTCTGACCAGTGTTGGTGAAGCTGCAAGTGGATGTCTGGTATGCTGGTTCATTGCTCTCAGCATAATAGTTTAATGAAAGCGATTGCTTCACTTTTATGAAAATTAAGTGGGGTGGAGCTGTGAGCCAGATTGTAAAATACCTGTTCATCAACTCCTGAATTTAAAGAGCACGTATTTGCTTTATCCATCACTGTCTGCTGTGAAACTGTTGTGGGATCTGTCAACTAAGGACACAATGGGATTGTTTCCAAGCAAACAACAGGTAAGTTGCTCAGGAAAGCCAATTGAACTTAAGTTTGTCACTATCTCTTTAGGAGTTTTAATTGAACTATTATACATCATAAAGTAATGATAATTCAATACAGAATTTTTTGATGTTTCAGTTTTATGGAACATTTATGCTTAAGCAGTTGACTGTCATTTTGATACATGTCTTGTTTAGTGCACCTGGGTATTGAAGTTGTGAGAATGCTCATACTCGGTTAACTAAGATACTGGCTGGCTGAAAGTAAAGAAAGTTTTAAAATCCTTGGGATACTGGATGCTGTCTCAATTTGTCAATTAGAATGTAGATTATGTACCTGTGCTGAAATATTCACATGGCTCTCATTTGTGGCCTGCTGTAGTGTATGGTTCTTCCTATGACTTCTTTGTTATGGTAGAGGGGGTGTTCTGTTGATGCTAATAACTAGCTAGTCCATGCTGTTGAATCTATGTTTGATGAAACTGATTCAGATTTTCAGGCTTATTTACTTTTCAGAGTTGAAACATAACTTTAGAGAAGGATGGGTAGATGGATAGACTTTGCATTGTACACAAAACATAAAAAAATATGAGTTTTATATGGACATGCCAGCAGTTATACAGAGAAGTTTTACAAATATATTTTGGTGTTCATAACCCTCTTTTAAAAAAAGGTACTTCTGTTGAAATTCACTGCAAAAGAAAGACTCAGAACTGGAATGTTCAACAAGCTTTTGATCATTATTTTTTTAAATGTAAACTAGGTAATTAATTTTGTTCCTGGTGTATAAAACTAATATTTTCAGCATTATTAAACAAAATAATTATAAGTAATGACTTGGGACTGAAGCTTCAGAGGTATTTATCCTGATTTAATTAGTTTATTTTTCTCTGTGTTTCCCATATTTATACAAAACTGTCTTTCCATGGTCCCTAACATAACAGCCTAGAATATGCCATTCCCTAATCTTATAATCCTCAAGTGCATAATGCACATAAAATGTGATTTTCTGAGAACTTCAAGGTTTATCCATAAATATCTCTGTCAAATTCAGAATACTGGCAAAATATTTCATTCCAATCTGAGAAGATGTAGAAGAGCCATTTGCAAGTGCTTCTTGGCTCATACTACTTAGAAATGATTCATGGCAACCTGAAAAATAATAGGAAAATAATTAAATAATGAATTATTACCGTGTAGAAAAATGACCTTGGTAAGCTGATTTAATCATTGGGCAGTGGGATATATTTGACTGTTTAGGTAGCTTATCAAGGACTATGAATGGGGTCCACATCAGTGGTCCAGATAAATTATCATATTTCTATATCATGAATTTTAGTCCCTTGGCAGATGGCAAGGTTGGAAAGTTTGTTCCAAGGTAAAGTTACATCAATATAATGTTATATGAAAGCTCAGTCTTTCCAGCTTATTCTTATATCAACAGTAAATTAAGAATTTTGCAGGTGGCAACAGAGACAGGGTTTTCAAAGTTTACCAATGCCTCCAACTCTAAGTAATCACAGTAAAAGTATCTCATGGAATATTTCGAGTTTTGATAAAGTGATGATCAAAAAAGAAGCTGAGTGTCTAGATGCTATTTGAAGGTAGATGGGAAGCATTACAGTATCAGTACAATCATTCTGTTAGGAAATATCCAGCCAGACAGTGAGGGTGGTCTCAAACGAGGAATTAGCCTTGAATCCTTGTGTAGCCACAAGATATCCAAAACTGACCCTCCTAATTTCCATAGAGCCTTATCTACTTGTTCCCATGGGAAGAATGACAGTCTGGAGAGATTCCCGTGTAATTGGCAGAATATAATTAAGTCATTAGATTGAAGGCCACACGTGTGGATTTGGTGCCTGACACATTCCTAGGCAAGGACAGGCTGCTGATTAGGTCTCAGCCTTACCAGACAGGAATCACAACCAGTTAAATCAATTCTACTTTATTGTAAAGTTACATTAACAAAAACTTTGCAAATCTGAAAGTAGAATTTTCCCACTGTTTCTTTTACAGCCCAAGAAGCCAGAGAGGTTCCGTTCTGAGTGTCTTGTCCCACTCACTGTCCAACTGTGGGCTATGTTGTTTCTTCTCTGACTATTCTCTAGGCATGTCTTCATCCCATCTCCCAAGATCTTTTGCATATACATTACATTGGGTTATATAACAGGATTGATCCTATCATGAGACAGAGTGAGGTGGCTGATGCTGGAAGGCAGAAGAAAGACATTGGGAAGAATGCCCCCATAAGCTCCTAGCCCAGCGTGCACCTTTTAGGTGCAGTGGAAACCACTACCTCATCCTAGTATTGGAATAAATAGGAAAGAAAAAAATGCCATGCCAATTGCAAACTGCCTACAGAACTGCCTGAATTGAAAAACAAAACAAAACACTTTGGGATCCCTGAGAGGAGACTTCATTTATGCTAGGTTAAAACAATATCTGTTTATAAGATCAACCTTCCAATTTTGTAATTTTTAGACTGATTGACTAACCTATCCAAGTAGGTAGGGCTATGAATGTTAAGTACTTTTGGTCATCCTGGTAATCCATCTAGTTCAGAGTTCTGCTAGATCATTCCTATTACACTGTAATAATGTTAACATTAGAAGTAGTAATTTTTAAGACCACAAATGTTGAAGGATACAGGGAAGTACTGAAAGGTACTGTTCATTTCCTTTCTTAGTACAATAACCCATATTGCACCACTGTCTGTAATATGATTAAGCCTCTTCAATTTACAGACCTAACCAAGAAGCTTAATAAGGGTGACAAAAGTATTTGTAGCTTTATCTTAACGCTCCCTAACCTGGGCTGTGAGGCATATAATTGTATTGCAGTAGCAACAGAGTTGATGGAGACAACTATCTAGGCCAGTGATGACGAACCTTTTAGAGACTGAGTGCCCAAACTGCAACCAAACATCCACTTATGCATCATCGAGTGTTGGATGGGTGTGGCCCATTGGGTGGGTGTGGCCCATTGGGTGGGCGTGGATGCAGTGATAGCGGCAGACTGGATGGGACTAAAAAGTTCAATCAATCAATTCCAACTTTGCAAGATCTTTTTTTTCCCGCGAGAAGTTGAAATTGATTGATTGAACCTTTTGTTTTTGTTTTTTTTTGCACACGGCGGTGAAGGCCTAAAGTGAAAAGATTTTATAAAACCCAGCTGAAGGCCTAGGACTGGGGCGATGGCACGCGTGCCCACAGAGAGGGCTCTGAGTGCCGCCTCTGGCACCCATGCCATAGGTTTGCCACCACTGATCTAGGCAGTTTTGAATGGTTGAAAATTTTTAGGACCACAAGGTTTGGTATAATTCTATCCACATTATATATAGTTTTGTACTAATATATAGTGGAATAGAGCTGCATGATATAGCAAGGGTCCCTGACCCCTTGGGCCATGGCCACTACCAGGCTGTGGCCTATTTGGAACTGGGCTGTGTGAGCAGTGGGCCAGTGCACAAACACACACAAATTAAGCTGTGTGCACATGTGTGTGTGAACCAGCCTGCCACTTGTGCAAATTGAACTGTGCACACGCATGCATGAGGGCCAGTCTACCACTCACATGGTCTGATTCCTTTCTCCCCCCTCCCCCAGCTGGACCGTCAAGCCACAAAGGTTGGGGACTGCTGTGATATAGTACTGTTGTTAATCAAAGCAAAATTCAACAGTCAACACTTCAGGGATTCTGAAGAAATGGAAAGTTCTCAGAGTGAAAATGGACATTCTCTCATGTCCAAAAGTAAAGAAAAGAAGAGAAAAGAATATTTTTAGACATGCTTGCAATTCATTGTGGCTACAGATTCACTGCTTCATCCAGGATGGGATCTCAGAATTTCACTGGTAACATTGTCTGAAAGAACATTATCATGAGAGAAATACATGAATTCTACATCTTTTAAGCTTTGGATTCCATCTGGATTTTTGCTTCCTGGAAGTAACAGTGGAGCCATTTTTTGCCTACTTGAGGATTTTTCATTTGGTACTGCATGCTTTTGATTTGCACGTTTTTCATTTGTGAAAATTCATAGTATATTTGTAGCGATTATATCTCTCACTTTAGTTAGAAATGTAAAGGGAAATTCAATAATAGTAACTCTCCCTGCCTGCCTTACGACCCTGCTTTTCTACTTAAAATAACAAACTCGGGATTTTTTTTTTTAAAAAATGCATATTTGATTGAACTGGAAATAATAATTCTCTAGAAGTAGATATGCTTAACTGTTGCCATATGTTCCAGTGAGCCATCCCCTATCAGTTGCATGCTGGAGCTTAAGTAAAAGATGGAATCAATTCAACTTTATTGTAAAATATCAATCAAGAAACAACCGAGTATCCTACCCTTGGCAAAGCCTTGTACAGCCGTGCAAACAGAAGCATTAATTTACCAGTATCGGCACAAGGCAACTTGGTGCCTCAGGGTCCAGAATACACACAGGTCCCTGCCTGCCGGGTTTTACCTGATTTTCAGATTCTTTTAATTAAAGAGCAGATTAAATGGGGAGCTGTCAGCCACATCTATTATTCCAAGACTGCACTTTCCAAACTCCATGTAGTTTCCATAAGAAACAAAAGGTGGTGGCTGGAATTCAGTGGTTTGTTTGGAAAAGTGTTCATCTCTTTGGAAGAAAAGATATAGATGATCGAGAGGGAAATCCTTACAATCTGGGTATTTTGTGACTGGCCATGACTTCTAGGGGAATCATTTCATGAAGAGGCAAGTACTCCATGACAGAGAACTCATAGCTGACTTTTCAAATTTGATTACCTGATGAAATATACTTCCAAATTTAAAATGTTCTGATAGGCCAAAAAAAAAAAAAAAGATAACAATTGGTTACTAATGCTCAGGCAACATGACAAAATGGGCTTGTCCTGCCTGGCTTTGCACGCCTTGTATTTCAGAGCAACAGTCCTTGTCTGGAGGAGCAGACTATTGATTGTCTTGGGGTGGGGGTAGGCAACCTTGGCTCCTTTATGACTTGTGGACTTCAATACCCAGAATTCCTGAACCAGCCATGCTGACTCAGGAATTCTGGGAGTTGAAGTCCACAAGTCATAAAAGAGCCAAGGTTGCAAACCCCTGTCTTGGGGGATGGGGGTAGGAGAACATAATTTTATTTTTGCCTTTTTCCTTAAGGATATACAGAACAGCACCCAGCCATATACAAACCCTTCTATAAACTCTATGAGGGAGATAGGTGGTTAAGAAGTTTAATATTTATATATCTCTATAAATTCTATCATGTTCATCATCATCTCTCTCTCTCTCTCTCTCTCTCTCTCATTTCTCTCCCTCTCCCTCTACTTCTACTCTACCTCTCTATCTTTCTATCTCTCTCTACCTCCATCTCCATCATCATCGCCATTGTCATCGCCATGTCCATGTCTATATCTATCTATAATAAATAAAATGTTAATTGATATTTTCTATTTATTTTCATTCTGTAGACAGAACCGGCTCCCTGTAGTCTCCTCACAGTAAAGATCATAAAAATCAAGAACCTCCGGAAAGCAGATCTATGTGAGTTCCTCATCTTACTTTTTGATTAGAATCATAATGGAGAAAAGAATCACAGGAAAGTTGAAATATAAGTTGAAAGATAAATCAGCAATCTTTCCCAATACTAAATGTGCATGATAGGCCAATGATTATTTCTACCTTTGGAAATCTCATATAAAAATTTTGTACGCAAATGCTGAAAACTGATGGGGTTAGTATGACATGTCATAAGATGTTGTAAGTTCATGACATTTCATCCATTGAGGCAGTCTGTTATCTATGCTTAGTCAATACCATTAAAAATGGGTAGCAAATATTTATGATGTATTTATTTTTATAATATTTATTGTGCATCTTTATGCTAATGGATTCTGGGGTAAACAATAAAGTTAGAAACAAATGCATTAAATACATATATAAATAATAGAAACTGTAAAGAGTAAGTTCTTTCTATGAACTAGAAGTTCATAGGCACCATTCACTTAATCTAAGAGCTAAGTAACATTTGGAGGGTGAGTCAAACAAATCTTAACTGAAAGATTTGCTGTTGTGTCTATAGATATAATAAATCACAATAATGTTAACCTGACACCATCCATTTCATGTCATCTTCACACAAATTGTTTTACAATGTCTGAGGCAACTATATAAGTTACATTGTTTGTAGAATGATATCGTGCCAAATATTATTTCTTCAACAACTTTCTGTAGATGCCTATCATGGGTGTCATTTTCCCATTGATATGAAAATTTTCATTTTTCATTAAACTGTAAAGGTCAAGATAGTTTCTTATGCTTCACTGTTTTATAAAATTTTGGGGAAATGGACAATAAATCCACTTTAAGATTCATAATGAGAGGTGTTGGTAAGTGTTTCCAATTTTCTCCAAAACTTTTAACCAAAAGTCATCATTAAACCAAGCTGTACACAGAATGGATTAGAAGAAAATGTTATGTAATAAATGCACTGTTTATTTTACTAAAACATTTAGTAAATGATGAACGATATTTTAAATTTTGTTTTAAATATATTGTAGGGAGGTACAGGTGCCATGTACAAATACAGCAAGTATCTCTGGATGCCATACTACCAATTCTTCATGAGATAAGCAGAACCAATTCAGCACAATTACTACTATAAGTAATGCTAAAGCCATAAATGCCTTAAGCAAATAGCACTTAGTAGTTTTTTTCTCCATTCATTCTTAGCTTACTTAATCTGAGGATAAGTCATGCTGTCATACTGACAGAATCTAGTAGCTATTAACTCCTAAAATTGAATTGTTATGGCTGATCACACTTAAGTTGGTTGAAGAATGATTAACGTGTTTTATGAACACCAAAAAATGTGGGCTACTCAGAACCTCAAAACTGTGACTAAATGAAATTCCTCCAGCTGACCATGGAGAGGGATTAAAAAAAATCAATAGGTGGCTGCTAGGACAGAAATGAATTGCTAAAGCTATTCCAAAAACAGTGGTTGCCTGAATGTCCTGGGTCTTCTACTTTATTTTTCAGTCCCTTGGAGAGTATGGGGCAGAGGCAGAAAAAGACAGAGATGGGTAATTCTCCCAAATCTGTCTTGGTAACATCTATTCCAATCAGAACTGTGCAAACATTTTTTTCTTCAAAGTTCCTCCATCCTCCCAAGAAAGAAAATGCATTAATCCAGGAAATGACGATCTCACAGCCAACCTTGCGGTGTCTGGGAAGCTCTCTGAAATGTTTGACTGAGGCACATGTGATTATGAGCAGGCGAGAGGCTCACTGGATCAGTCATGTCATATGCATAAAGCTATTATCTCCTAGTGATGAAATAATGGTATTTATGCATGCAAGCTAACTTGTCCTTAATTAAACAAACAAACAAACAAACAAACAAACAAACTGTTGAATAGACAAGTATAGATGATGGAATAATGGTATTTCTGCATGCAAACTAACTTGTCCTTAATTAAACTAACTAACTAACTAACTAACTAACTAACTAACTAACTAACTAACTGTTGAATAGACAAGTATGGATAGAGTATACTTACAGTATATGTTTGGAACATAATTGTGAGTCTGCCACTGAATCAAGATTTCCATTAAATGAACAACTAAAGCCAACAAAAATGTCAGGGATATCTGGTCTCAAAAAGCTTGAAAAATTGCAACAAGAAGGCAGGCAACATTCTGCCCTGGGGTGCATTTTTAAGGACTTACTGAAGTACATTTTCCTGTGGGAAAGTTGCTTACAAGCATGAACTTGTTATTTAGAAAAGTCCCTAAAACAATGCATAACTTTGGAGCACTAAGAAAAGGCACTTTTATGCAAATCTGTTCTGCTAAGTTTGTAAACAGGCACAAATGAGAACAAATGATCAGTCAGATAAGACATTCAGTGAAAATCACATTAACAGATCCACCCATCCATATGGAAGTCTAAGTTTCTATGACTAAGTATAATTTTCTTCCTGCAGGTAATCATTCCATGTGGAAACAGATTTTGATGTGGCTTGCATTAAAAGAAGTGCTGGTTCCACCCAAATATGTTTGAGGAGTTATTGGCACCTGAAGAAACATCATGGTCACCTGAGTAGTTGAATCAGCTGTCTCTAGGATTAACTAATCTTTGTATACATATTTCAGCTTGGTGCTATTATTTGATAGCATTTTGGCAAATGCATATATTTGCCGTTTTCCTGTTTAAGACAGCCAAACTGACACACGCACAGATGCACATTTTGGCAGAACAAGTTTCTCCTTCAATCTTATCTTAGAATAACAACAATTCTTTAAATGTTGATCTTTCATGTGGCTAAACTAGCATAAAGGGGAGCTGTCAACACAGATGGAGTATCCCAGGATCTACAAATATTTTTTTATACCATTAGTTTTGTAGAAGAGGAAATAACAAATTGCCTCCTGTCCTGAAATGAACATTTAATAAAGGGATATCCACAAGGTATCTGTGTGTCAAAAAATCAAAAATCAAAATGGCAGCTGTGACCATGTGCTCAAAGCCTTGCTTCTTTTTTTATATGTACAATGACCTTCACTACCACTTCCTAGAACAGACATGTCAAACACAAGGCCTGGGGGCCAGATGGGGCCCATGAAGTGGTTTCATGTGGCCTGCAAAGCCATCATGAAAACAATGAGGGAATGGCTCCTGCTGCCTTGGCCTTGGCCCAGGCTGTCTGGGAGCCAATGTACAATTTTATGGTGGCCATCTATGCATCTATGCATTCAGTCTTAGCTCTACAAGGCTGTCTGGAAACAGCAAGGAACCAGCCCCTGTCATGCTGGCCCCGCCCCTGGGTGCATGCTGGGGAGGTGTCATCCTTTGTGAGGAATGAAGAAATGCACCATCGCCTGGAATTGGCCAGCAAATGGCTGTTGCCTACTTCACATATCTGGTTTGATGGGCTCTGGGGGGGAGGGGTTTCGGCAGGCATGGGGCACTCTCCTCACAGTGCTGAGAGGCTGAGTTGGGCGGCGCAAATCCAAAAAAGAAACACAAGGCCGCCCAGCCTGCCTGGTTTCAGCAGGCAGTGAGGCGCTCTCCTCACAGCGCCAAGAGCTGAGCCAGGTGGTGCAAATCTGATGAGAAGTGCAATGCTGCCTAGCCCCCAGCCTGCCCAGTTTCAGCAGGCAGCAAGGTGCAAAGCTGGTGAGCTTTGCACCACTCGACTCAACCTCTTGGCACTGTGAGGAGACTGCCCCGCTGCCTGCTGAAACCTGGCAGTCTGGGGGCTGGATGGCATCACGCTTCTTTTTGGATTTGCACCACCCAGTTCAGCCTCTTGGCACTGTAAGGAAAGCACCTTGCTGCCTGCCAAAACTGGACAGGCTGGGGGCTGGGCAGCATTGCGCAGGTAACATTGACTCTCAAGCTGCTCATAGCATCCCCTCCCCCAGAGCCCACCAAGCCAGATATGTGAAGTAGGTGAGGGCCATGTGCTGGCCACTTCCAGGCGATGGTGTATTTCTTCATTCTTCATGAAGGGTGACACCTCCCCAGCTGCATTTCTTGCCTGTTTTTCTCCCTCCCTCATCTCAAATATTTTCCCACCACTCTGTACTTAGGAAGGAAGGAAGGAAAGAAGGAAAGAAGGAGAGGGAGGGTCTGAGGGAAGTCCTGCCTTAATCCTGCCCTGCTACCCTTTCACCATCCCCTTGCCCCCTCATTCTGCCTATCCTGGGGGTCTCCCATCCTATTGCTAAGAAAACTTTGGATACAAAGGCGGGTCTCCTCCCATGGAGAGAGAATGGGCCTCCCTCTGACTTTGCCCTCGTACTCATCATGAGCAACCTGGGTAAGGAGAGCAAGCACAGCAGCAGCAGCCTTGAGGAGGAGGTAAGTGCAGCTGGGTGCCCCCTTGGGGAAGTGGGGCTGGGCTTGATGCTGCGGGTGCTTGAGGGCCAAGCTGGGCATTTGATCTCTGCTGCCCAGGGCTCCTGGCAGCCCGCACCACCATCCAGCCCCCCGCATGGCCTGAGAGGAACAGTGAGGTTCCTCCAGTGGACCATGCCTTGGCACTTGCCCTGGTTCCCACCCCCTTCTGCCAGAGACCCTCAGATCTGTCCTACTTGTGCCCAGGCCCCCACAGGCACCCTTGACATGAACGATGTAGAGCTGGTCACGCCCACCCAGTAGGCCACACCCACTGCATCCATGCCTACCCAGTAGGCCACACCCACCCTTGCCACACCCATCTGGCCCCCTGAGGGCAACCGCAATGCTGATGCGGCCCTCAATGAAATTGAGTTTGCCACCCCTGTCCTAGAAGATTTGCCTGTTCAGTAACACAAAATCCTGTCTAACTTGTGTGAGAAAAAAGAGAGGGCTGGGCCAAAATGCCAGGTTTGCCAAAAGGAGGTCAGGGGTGGTCCTTAACATTTATACTTGCTGATTTATACAGATGCAAATTTATAAACTCATCTGTAAATAATATTTAGGCTAATTTATATAGAGGCAAACTCCCATAATTATAATTTAAATATTAATATTAATTGGGAGGCAGGTTAACAGGGTAACCCATGAAAATGTGAAAGTGTGGATGAGCAATTTGGAGCCCCCAACTTTCTTTTCTTAGAGGGCTTTGAGGCTCCTTTGCTTGACTTGCTAAATGCTAAACTGCTCTCCATATTTTATCTAGAGCCTTGTGTTAATCCAGATTGTATGATTTAGCTGTGGTTCGGTGTGTCATGTGAATCTAGAAAACTGGATTGACTAATTGGTTCAATTAATCTTAGGTAAGGAACAAGCCTTGTGATGATGCACGTGGCAGAGGCAATTCATATGCAAATTAAAAAGAACGTTGGGTCCTTGGTGCTTTCTGAGTTTGGTGGTTTTCTTGAAAGTGTAACATCATCAATACTAGAAGGGATTGGGGTTTGCTCTTATTTTTATATACTAGTGCCTTGCCCTGTCAGCATTGGTGGGAGTGTTCTTAGTGGTTCCTTGATTAGGCTGTTGTTTACTGTTAGCTTGTTTGTCTCCTTGACTGTTTAAATTAAAAACAAAATGAAAACATAGTTAATAGTGTCATGGGAACACTACTTGTGTTCTTGGATAAATAGGGGACATCTTCAAAGAGCTATCTGACCTTTGATAACTGCTTCAAAAAAGACCTGTTCTACATTAACCAGGACTTGCTGGGGCTACCCAAATCATTCCAAAACTCATTTTGCAAAGCATCCTTCTTTAAAGTTTTGAGAAAGTTACATGTTTGGAAGGCTTCCTGGATTTGTTTTGTTGCTGTTGTTGATGGTTTCCTGTGGCTTGTCTGCATGAGTAATGTACATACTTCCATAGACGGAAATCTCATTATTTAAGGTCACAGCTGCCTCAGTTGCTTTGAAAAGACACATTTTGCTAATTTCTTCTCCTTGAAATCCTTTCCACAGCCATGGATCTCCAAGCCACTCTTTTGGATGTCTTGGGAAATTATAGTCTGGAACTATTTATCCCAGTCCTACTTGGATCCTTTTCAGCCAGTTTTGCAATGAGATTGAAATGATATATTTTATTCAACAATTTATAATAGCACACAGTCATTCTCTGGCTTCATGACACTTCTATTCTTTGCAAAGAAGTAACTTTTTAAAAATATGCAGATTTCAATAGAATCTGTTGAAGCAAATGACTCTTGATTACAATAAATTGCAAGTTGTTGCTTGTGTAAAGCAGCAAGCATGTGATCATCAGTAACTCCTCTGAGTTTTATATAAAAAAATTGGAATGCCTAACCCCATCAAAAATGATAGCTATAAATAAGAAGGATGTGCCTTTCCTTAAAAAAAATAGAGCACCCTAATTGTGGAAATGTGCAAGGTGACAGGAACAGAAAGCAAACTCCAGACAACAGGAATTATTTGTGAACTGGTTTGGCCAGCCAAAGTAGCATCTCCTGCAGAAAGTATTGTAAGTATTGTATTTGGAATTTAAAAAATAGGCTGCATTTTGAATATTAGGCTATTTATCTTACAATGGATCTACCTGGGGAGGCTCTTATTATAATGTCAACTATCTGATCATTATGTGACAGAAATTAGACTTCTATAAACCTTTTAAAATTCACAGTATTTGTGAAAATCATACAAATCCAAGTCATCATACTGACTTAAAGAATGGGTCCAAAATCCAGGACCCATTACTCCCATGGGACTGAATTTGGCAAAGTTGTGGCTGTTTCAGAGCAGCTGTGCTAACACATGGCCATGGATAGCTGCAGTTGCATGATTGTCCTTTCTAAATACACAAGATGAAGGAGCATATCTTTGCCCTTCTGGCCAAAATTTGAAATTGCTTAACTGCAGAGATAATGAAGAAAGGATGAAGAAAGGACTTAGATGCCTAGGGGCAAGATAGTATTGGCTGGGGGGATGGGCACTGGAAGTCCATGGATGAGCCCTGGAAGGAGGGGGTTTTGGGGCCATATTGGGATGGTAAGTGTTTGAAGGATACAATCTGCATTTTGCTTCTTAGGCTGATAATCCATAAGATGTCTTTGCTCAATGACTAAGCCAGTCAAAATTATCTTTATACAAAAACTTACCATTTCTTTGGTTACCTTAGAAATGATACCCTGTGATTCTACTTGGAAGTTACAAGATTGAGTGGTTTCATCTATTACTTACAGAAATTATGTAAGATGATCTATTCTATCATTTCCTGCTCCTCAATGCGGTAGAAAAATATTCCTCCCTACATCCTCCTTATTTGTCCCTACTTATCTTCCCTTCTCCTGAATAAACAGTGAATGAAAAATAAGTCTGTTTCCTTTTCACAAACATGTAACAAATAATAGATGCATCTTTCTGTTGTGGTAGAATAATGTTAGGATTGAAATGAAAAGGAGTGATGAGTTTTACAAGTTTTAACTGGATAAGAAAAGAACCTGGGTACAGAAATGGAGGGTAGCACTTTGGTTACCTATCAAATGTATTTCTTCGGTCAGGATACGGAAATGAAGTTCATCCAAGTAGGCTTAATGGAATGGCAGGTAATTCATAGGAGACCAGGTGGCACAGTGGTTAAAGTGCAGTATCGCAGGCAAACTCTGCCACAGACAGGAGTTCAATCCTGACTGGTTCAAGGTTGACCCAGCCTTCCATCCTTCTGAAGTCAGTAAAATGAGAACCCAGATTATTGAGGTCAATATGCAAATAATGCTTCTGCATTGTAAATCACCTAGAGAGTGATGTAAAATGCTATGGGGCAGTATATAAGCCTAAATACTAATGCGATTGCTATCTTCAGACTTAACTAAAGTTGATTTGAAGAACTTTATAAAGGAGTTCCGTTTCCCAGTTATTTAAAAACTGCAACCACAAGTTTCCTGCCGCCCAGATGGCAAAACATGTGATTTCAAAAAAACCCACACAAGCCTGAAGACTGCACTCTCTGGATTTAATGATAGTCAGGAATCAGCTATTTCTGAAGGCACACTGTAACATCATCACCATCATGCTGGTTACAACACTGGCCATAACAATAAATATATTGAATTGAATTTATTATAGTTCTTTTCAGTCATTAGGACAAAAGATCTGACTTCTCCAGATACTTTGCTTAGGATAGGTTTTACCTGTCCTAGTTTTATGTGCTTCATATAATTAAACTCCTTTCAAAAACATATTTACAATTATTCTGAAATAGATGGTCTTGGTGTTCTCTTGACTTTTTATTAGAAAAGATAGTACAAATACAGTAGTTTAGATTTTAATCCTGAGGCTCCATTGTGGCTCCTATGGTCAACAGTAGGCACATGAATTCTTTTTTTTATTGTCCTACTTATTTTCTTTTGAAAATTAAAAATACCCTTGTTCTTTGTTTTCTCCACCATTTTTGCATGGACATACACATTGGTTCTTTGAAAAGTTCCTTTAAACTTCATCTGTAGAATGGGGATACTGCTGT
Source organism: Crotalus tigris (assembly GCF_016545835.1). Lineage (NCBI taxonomy): Eukaryota > Metazoa > Chordata > Lepidosauria > Squamata > Viperidae > Crotalus > Crotalus tigris. The sequence goes on along the minus strand of NW_024096464.1, from coordinate 336,985 downwards.
GTTTATTTTGTGAAAGCATGAATGCTTACCTGAAAGCCATTTTGTGCTTAGGTCGTTCTCTAAAATTCCATTTGTTCCTACTGGTTCACGATATTTGACAGATCCTTGTGTGCAGGCGAGCATTATTGTGAACCAACACTACACGGGAAGTCAGCATGCCCCGACACTTGTTATGGATGGCTCATCTCAGTTTTCATAATGTTTCACAGTAGACTTCTGAATTGATGGTCGAACCACTTCACTAGCAGTGCCCCTTTGGCATCTTCACATTTGGGGGGGATTTTCTATGGCACCATTTCCAGTGTGGTTTGGTTCACGATAATGCTCACCTGCACACCGCTAGATGCACCCAAGAACTTCTGAAGCAGTTCCGTTGAGATGTTTTTGATCACCCCTCTATAGCCCAGATTTGGTGCCGAACGTCTACTACTAAGGAATTTCAAACCTTGTAAGGTGTTATGACAAGTGTCTCAATTTGAATGATAATTATGTTGAAAAGTAATGTAGTGTTATAGTTTTCTAATGTGTATAATAGAAGTTCTATATCTGCGAGTGTATGTCATTGATAACCAAATGGAGGTTTATTTCCACATTGCCCTTGTATATGCTTCTTCCGGTTCTTGCCCTACATACTTCAGTTCACCACTGCAACTCTAAGCCTGGGTGGTGAGGAAACAGAGAATTCCATGTGATCAGACTTGATTAAGGAGCGACACATAATTAGGAAACAGAGATGTCATAATATTAAAATGAATTGTGCAGGCAGATGGGTGGACAGATTGTGCTTTCAGGATCTCAACAGGACCGATTATTAACATGGTAGAAAAGTGGGAAAAAAGTTACTCACACGCCATCTTAGAAGATGATTTGATTTTCATTCCTCCCACCTTTCTTTGCAGGATATGGCAGAACCAGTTTGCTTCGGTACCTGCCTTTTAAATCTAAATCTCAACCAATATAGTGAATCTTATTTTCTCTAGGTATGCTGGAAATATCATAATCCCTTCCCCAACTGCCCAGAGTCACTTAGATAGTGAGATGGAAAGTGCCTAAATTTGATATCAATCAATAAATCAATAAATCTTTTCCTTAACCTTTTGACATATTTTTCCTCCCTATCAATCTGCTGTATCAGCCTCACTTCTGAAATCACTCACATTTGATTTGTAGATAGAACATCCATCATATATACTCATAGATATTGTAGTTGATGCATGGTTTTTATATAGGATTTCTCTTCTACTGTTTAGGCTGATATAGCCATAAGCTGATGACCCATTCAAACATTCTGGAGATTGAGCATTTTTATTATTTTCTAGGATTATATAACATCTTCATGAGTTCAGGGCAGTAAATATAGCATTCTGTGACATGAAACTATCAGAACTTTTTCTGCCCACTAATTTTTTCCTTCTTCTATATATCAGTCCTTCAACAGAACAGAGTTGTTGCTTGTCTATGAATGATATAGCCATTGCTTCTAATTTATTTCCAGGTTCTCTATCTCTAACCAGGTTCACTGCTTAGTCACATTCATGAAGGGATGATGGATGGAAAAGCTTGACATGCAGAGAGATTTCTCCTTTTAAGAAATAATTTAGTAATAACTCTCCATATGAATCTTCTGGAATATTGTAGTAGGTAAAAATTGGCACTTTTATTTAAGGATGCTCTGAATTCAGCTAATTTTGGAATGACAGGGTGGGTTTTTCATGGTGTTACAAATTGTGTTTGAATATTTTAGCATGTCAACAATTATGATGTGGCTTTTCAGGGAAATTGGAGCTAGTGTAATTTCTCTGTTAGCTTAGTATAAAATGGTTGAAAGCAAAGGAGTCTCTTAATTAGCATGCCAGCATGTGGAAGTCCATGATGTACTAAGAATCCTTATTCAAATTAATGTGAGTTTTATCATCAGCTGTTTGATTAGTATATTTTTTAAAAATGTCCAGGTGCAAGGAACCAGAAAGGACACAATGGACGGATGAGATCAATATATTTTTTGATGCTCACCTAGAGAGATGAATCTTGCCAGACTGAAGCACACACTGCACAACTACTAAATAAATATTGCAAAATTTAGGGAGGATCTCCCTTCAGCCTCTTGCTCCCCACAAAAGACTCAAGACTTTTCTCCTCAACTCAGTGTTAGTTTCTACCAGAGTTAGTTTCCACCAGGGTCTAAGAAAATAGGAATATTATGGAGCAACTATGTCGCTTTTGAAACATGGCATACAACAAAAACATTGTTACCTGAATATTTTTGCTTTGGTGTTTCCGGTTATGCAGCACAATTAAGCCACAGCCTTGCCAGTAGGAGTGATAATTAGCATCTTGTTTAGTAGTCTTAGTTAAATGTCTGTAATGCCATTAAATATAAGCCTTGTGCTCAGCCAAGTGTATTCTATTGTTCAAGAGTGATCTGAGGGTTATGATGGCAGTTTATGTGCATGAAAGAGCATCGTTCTATAGGGGGTATGAACCATCTCTATCTGACTTATCGGAAAAACCTCTCTCTTTTGAATATCATGTAAAACCTGAGAAGACTAGTGTACATTTTGCATTTCCATGCAAGTTTGTTTATCCATTAATTTTCTGCTCGTTATATATATATTTTAAAATAGCTCTCAGACCTTATAAATACTAAAGCTTCTTGTGTCTAGTATTAAAGTATGCTGTTGCGTCCCTATTTTTCTTTGTTCTACTCAAGGAGACTGTATGCAAACATTCTTGTTTGAAAACATAGGAGCTTGCTTAGGCATCTGCTCTCTTGTATTCACATTTAGTTCTGCTTTAATGTATAAGGTTCTTAACAAGTTAGCTCAAGAATCCTTTATTATTTTTTGTTTAGGTACATGGACAACTTTATTAATTTATGTGATTAATTTGATTAATTTAAGGCAAAATTAGAAATGAGGATAGAAGTAGGTGTTTGCTTGATTACAAAGCCAAATCCAGCCATTTTACTCATAACAATTTACTGTAAACTAGCCAAAGCATAAAGTTGGCCCAGTATTGAAAGATCCTACTCAAAAGATAAGCAGATTAAGACTTTGCTTGTATGGTTAGGCCCGGAAGAAAAGTTGTACTACTCCCCCTGATGCACAGCAGCATTCCTGTTTATATTTCTTTTTTTCTTTTTGTATAATTTTTGATATTATATTTGATTTATTTTATGGATGGATTTATTTGTGGAGGGATTGCTTTGTGATGTTTGTTAGCTATCCAGAGCCTTTGGGAATGGTCATGGCATTAAAACAAAACAAAAATACATATACGAGTTGTTGTACTAATATGAACAAAGAAATTTGAAAACCCTGAATAGTGTTCCTACACAATTTGAATCATGAATCCACCATAAAAATGTCAACAACACTTTTCTCCAGCTAGAGTATGTTTCTATACTAGATTGGTTCATTACCCCAAGGAAGTTCATAATTATCGTTTTGCAATCTAGTAATAATGTATTTTAAATCCATATATTGTGGACTACCCATATCTGTCCTATCTCTTCTGACTTCAACCCCTTTTTCTCCTGCTATCCTTTATTTGGATCTACAATTGGTTCAATTAATGTGACTAAATAACTTTACATAATGAGAAACTTATAGAACTTTGCATGTAATCATGACACATTGCTACATTATTAGTAAAGGCCTGTGTCTTTTGGTACAGTAACCCAGTCTGACTGCTATGTGAGTTTATACTTACCTACCGCTTCAGTGAAAAGGATGAAGACACAGACCATCAAAGATTCCAAGGATCCTGTGTGGAATGAAACTTTTCACTTCAGAATTCAGAATAAAGTAAAGGTAAGGTAATTCTTGGAGCTGTGTTCCAATACATTTAGAAGATACCAAGTGTGACAGGCTGTCCTTGTTTAGGTGGGGGAATGAAGTCAAGATGGTAGTTGTCACTGTGCAATTGCAACCCTGCCCCCTTTTATCTCTGTCACATTTAAGAAAAGACTGGGCTTTGATCATGTGATCACAGCTGCCAAACTGATTTTTTTACATTCATCTCCTCTCCAGTCAGATGCCATCGAAGGGCCAATTTTATGAGGAAATTCTTAGATTTTTTTTGGGGGGGGGTCTCTTTTATACTCAGTATACAAATAGTAATGTAGAGAGGCTAAAACTATGAAATGAGACTTGCTATGCAACTGTTACTTCAAGTAAACATAAACCAGAGCAAACAAACAAACAAAAGGTCTTGACTGTGAATCAATCAATTCAACAAGAGATGAATTACCAAGGGGATTCAAGAATCAGACCCGCAGGCAGTGGTGGGATTCAAATATGTGAACAACCAGTTCTCTGTGTGGATGCTGCTTCTGGAAGTCCATTCTGGGCCTGGGCAACAAAAAAATAGCTACTAGTTCTGCCGAAGTGGTGTGAACTGGCTGAATCTCACCACTGCCCACAGGCAAGAGATAATGCAACAGTGGAAATTTGCCATTTCACCTCCCTTGTTGCCTCACAACAAACAACAATGACACACACACCTGATGTCTCTTTCACTCATCTTTCAAGCATTTCAAACAGCATTTGAAAATACCCTAACTGTATGGTGCATTTATTTGCAAAATTTTCTGTGTTGCCTCCACATGTCTGTCCAGGCACAGCAGCTTTACTCCACCTATAGAAACAGGTGGAGAGTTCTCTGTGCAAATCTACAGAGACCAAAACAACTGGGAAAACCCTCAAGGCAGAGTAGGCCTAACTTCTTCCCATTTCTTACTTGTAAGAAATGTTTGTTCCCTGGATGGATAGCAGTTATATATAAACTGCCCAGAGTCACTTGGGAGTTGGGCAAAAAACAAACAAATAAAATCTGGTTCCTTTTGCATTTTTAAAAAGTTTCCTGGAAAGCTCTACAAATCCATATTTAATTTCATGTTAATAAAGTAGAACTTTTCCATGATTACACTGCAATAGGACCTGGGGCTATTGGACTAAATTTCACATGGGTTCCTACAATAATTCATATCTTGTCATTTTATTGGCAAGTAAATTGAGATTCTAGAAAGAGTACAGAGAAGAGCAACAAAAGTGATTGGGGACTGGAGGCTAAAACCTATAAGGAACTGTTGCTGGAATTGGTATGTCTAACAATGAAGAGAAGGATGAGATAGCAGTGTTCCAATATCTCCCTCAGAAGAGGGAGTCAAGTATTCTCCAAAGCACCTGAAGACAAGACAAGAAGCAACGGATGGAAACTAATCAAGGAGAGAAGTAACCTAGAACTAAGGAGAAATTTCCTGGCAGTTAGAACAATTAATCAGTGGAACAACCTGCCTCCAGAAGCTGTGAATGCTCCAACACTGGAAGTTTTTAAGAAGAGACTGGACAGCCATTTGTCTGAAAGGTATAGGGTTTCCTTCCTGAGCAGGGGGCTGGACTAAATGACCTCCAATGTCCCTTCCACCACCACCACCACCACCATCATCATCATCATCATCATCATCATCATCATCATCATCATCCTGTTCTATGGAAATCTATTATTGTTTGGTGGATTATGGATACAATAACAATAACTATTTATGTAATCAGAATCTGCAATTATAAATAAAAACAAACAAGTCATGTACTGGAGCAGTGGTTAAGCAGTGGTTAGAACGCAGTATTGCAAGCTAACATGCTGCTCGCTGCCAAAAGTTCGATTCTGACTGGCTCAAGGTTGATTCAGCCTTCCATCCTTTTGAGGTTGGTAAAATGAGGACCCAGATTGTTGGGGGCTGTATACTGCAAACTGCTTAGAGAGGGCTGTAAAGCACTATGAAGTGGTACATCAATCAATCAGAATAGAGCTGGAAAGAACCTTGAGCTCTTCTAGTCCAAACCACCTGGTCAAGCAGGAGACCCTATACCATTTCAGACAAGTGGGTGCCCAGTCTCTTCTTAAAACCTCAAGTGATGAAGCACCCACAATGTCTGAAGGCAACCTATTCCACTGGTTAATTGTTCTCACTGTTAAGAAGTTCCTCCTTAATTCCAGGTTGCTTCTGTCCTCAATTAATTTCCATCCATTGTTTCTTGTCTTGCTTTCTGGTGCTTTGGAAAATAAGTCGACCCCCTCTTCTTTGTGGAGACCCCTCAAATACTGGAATACTGCTATCATGTCACCCCTAGTCCTTCTTTTCTCTAGACTACCCATACCCATTTCCTGCAACTGTTCTTCATATGTTTTTGTCTCCAGGCCTTTTATCATCTTAGTTGCTTTTCTTTGCATTTTTTTCCAGAGTCTCAGTGCTATTGCTAAGTGCTAAGCTAAGCTACTGCTAAGTACTAATAGCACTAATTTCTAGTAAGTGCTATTGCTACATACAGTATAATTGCTCCATTATTTTTGCAAAGAAATGTTCTCTCTTGTGTTGCCTAACAACAAATGAAATATCAAGGGGGAAAAATAGGCTGAGGCAGGATGCTAGCCTAAGTCACGGATAGAATTCTGAAGTTCTTTTTGTTGTTGCTTTCTCCAGAATATTTTAGAATTTAATGTCTATGATGAAGACAAACTTACAGAAGATGACCATCTCCTCACTGTTTTGTTTGATGTATCTAAAATCCAACTTGGAGAATCTGTTCCCCTGAGCTTTCAGCTGAATCCAAAGGTGACTGCTAAACTTAACAAGCCTGCTTCTTCTGCTTGAGGGAAAAGACATGTTTCTCTTAGTTTTCAAAACCTTCTCATTCTGCTAATGTGGAGCCATATTAAAAGTGGATGTTTTGTAGTCTGCATAAGATAGTATTTTTCATATAAAATATGTAACTTGAGCTACAGCTAGTCAAAACAGTTTTTGGGGATTATTTTTGTGGGCTAAAAAAGTCTTTGAATTTGTCCAGTGCAGGAAAGATTCTCGATTTTTCAAGGGCAGAACTTCTTTTTAGTAATGACAGTAAAATCATTACAGAAAAGCCCACATGGGTTTTCCCTGGGACTTAATGGAAGCATGGGAAGTCAGGGTAGCTACAGGCCTTCTGATAGGTGATTGAACAATGAGAAACAGGACATTCAAATAGATGTAGTAACAACATGCTTAATTCCTAATACATTACAAATACATCAAACCAAATACTTTTTACAGCAGTCTAAATGAGGACTGGTAGAAGATAAATGTAGGATTTGGAGAATAAAAGAAAAACTCAGGAGATGTTTCTCCCCATTATCACTAATGTGAGCTGTATCTATTCTCCTTTAAATGTTTCAGTTTGGAGTTGAGAAGTTTTAGACAAACCAGGAACATGGACAACAATGTTACTCCAAAGTGATAGCCATTTAAATAGCCTTTAAATTAAGACAGATTAATAATAAACTAATTTGCCCCATTTATTTCCATTTTTTTTCCATTTTGGACAGCAGATCCTTTGTCAAGGGCATAGTCACACAGATAAGACAAGTAATAACATGAGTTATGTGCAAATTGTATGTTTTTATTTGATTTGTTTTGATGTCTGTAACATCACTGTGGTTTCTACTGGATGTGTCTGGTTTGAAATTTGACATATACAAATTACATCAAATATTTATTTTGTTTTTACTTTTCTACTTCTAGGTATATAGATCACTCTATCTGTAAAAATATTCAGTAAATATTATACATAATAGACAATGTATTAGTTTGTTCAGTTATATTGGTTTCTCTGAATTAATCATCTATATTTAACTTGTGGGTGCTGATGGGGAAAGACCTGGTTGCATTGTATGTTTCTACAAAGGAACCTTATTGAAGGATTTAAGCATTAAAAGGCCTTATTCCTAAAGGAATGTGCAGAAATGTGTAAAAATATGAAACATTGTATTTATTTTATATTTTCAGGGCAAGGAGGAACTAGAGGTTGAATTCACAATGGAGAGCAGGTAAGAGCAAATACTGTAACCATAAAAGAGTATTACCAGCATAGACAGCTTGCTTTAGACCTTACCTACTAGATGCCACTGTCAATATGCATCAAGATTTAATTCATCTGGCAATAATAGAAGAGTGTCCTTTTCATCGGTGATCATAGTAGCTCTAGTAGTCCTTCCATCTTGCTTCCATTTTCTCTGGAAAGAATACCATATAAAGGGCTTTTGAGCTAAGCCCAGATACCCTCCTCACTAAATCTGATAAATATCTAGTTAAACCAGTGAACTATGGAGTTGAGGCATGGAAGATTACAAATATGTCAGAAGGAATATTTTCCTGCTTGTTAAAACATTGACTGAAATAGTGTATTTTTTTCCCCTTTTCAGCCCTGACGTACCAGAAAAAATTCTTACCAATGGAGTCTTAGTGGTAATTTTGCTATTCTACTCTAGTTCTTGAACTGCATAGCTGAGGAAGGGAAGGTTCTTAAACTAAGGATGCTCAGCTTCTGTCCATCTTAACATTCCTCTGGGTGATTGGCTAGAACTTGTTCATTTGGACAATTTACTGAAACACTTGTCTTGGAACAAACCTGGGCAAGAAGAGACATTCTAAGTGCAAGCTTCTATATCAGATCTTCCCCAATCTGAGGGGTAGAAAACAGTAAATATTTGTACTGCATTCTTTTTTGATATCGGTATGAAGACAGCTATCAAGAAATTGCACTCAGATCAAGCTTTGACTCTCAACCTATTCTATGCACGTATATATTATAAAAATACACTGTTATGTTTATAAATATTTGCTTATGAGAGCCTGTTTTAAGGCTTAAAAAGGTTAGGACAAGAGATTGTACTACAAGGTCTGGATGAGCATTTTTTCTATTGCTCAAAAGATAATACCTAGCTGGAAAATTGAGCAATGTGTTGCCATGTGCGTCTGTAAGATCTTGCCTTCAAGAGGAAAGATGCAAATAACAACAACAGTACCAATATAAAGATACCAGGTCACAATGAAAAAGAAAATCCTAAATTTTGTATTTGGTGTGATTATCTCAATTAGAACTAGCAAATAAAATTGTACCTGTCCAAATTTATCAAGCAAAACAGTAAAAATAAAAAGAAAGGCAGAGAGCAAAGCGTGCACAGAAGAGTAAAAAAGAAACAAATATAAAAAAATGGAAATTGACTAGAGGGTAGAAAGGGAAAATGTTTCAAAAAATTAAAAACACTAAGCTTAATTATTCCTTCATATGTTTTATTTGTGCATATTGTTATCATAGTGCTTATAAATGCTTAGGGCTTGATGTCTTTTATACCACTTAAATTTCATGTCATTCTGCATAACAGACTCATAGAAGTATAAAAATGTAACTTTGCCCTATACCACATCTTTTATTATTGCACTTTTTTATAACAAATCTTATACAGTCTCGTGAAGTTGCCTGTTTAGAAGTTCAGGTGAATGGGGGAAGAAGAAAAAGTGTCTTACCAGGTAAAATATAACTTTTGATTTTTATATTATTCAAAAAGAACTGATTAGTATCTTGTTTTCCTCTCTGCAAGCTGTTCCCTTCCTGATCTGTATGGAACTGCTATGATCTAATGCAGTGGTTCTCAACCTTTCTAATGCCACGACCTCATAATACAGTTCCCCATGTTGTGGTGACTCCCAACCACTCATACATCACCGGGTGCCAGAGGTGTGGCCAAAGAAAAGGGGGAAAAATGGCGGACAGCCTTGTTTGGCGATCCCCGTGAAATGGTCTTTCGACCCCAAATGGGGTCCCGACCCACAGGTTGAGAACCACTGATCTAATGGAACATTCAAAAACATTTTAATTGCATTAGTAACATTCCAGAAAAGTAAAATGTTGACAAATATTACATCTTCTCTAAAGCAAAATTCAAAATTAATTTAGATTAAATGGGGAAAAAGACATGCATGATGGATTTTGACTTTTATTAGAAATTGTTGACAAATTCAACAATTTTGGGCCTTATCATTCAAAGCATTTTGGATAACTACTGATCTGAACACATAATTAATACATTCTGTCATTTTTGCCATTTATTTTAGACATTCCCTTCCCCATTTAATTTTAAATGTAAATTTTTATGGCCACTATAAGACAGTTGACTATATTAAATCTAGAAAGATTTTTCTGCTGATGGATTATCCAGTGAGATCAGAAAAAGGGCAATTATTTTCCCATGACAATCCCTCAGACATTTTCAGAAGTCCTATAACACATATATAAATAAGGTGACCAACTTTTTTACAATGAGAAGGAGGACACAAATAAATTGAAGAAAAAAAAGTGAGTCTAATGCATGCGTGTGTGCCGTGTCATGTTTTGGTAAGAAGTAAACAAAGCCTCTTGCGTGCGGCGCACTCTTGCGCGCGGCGCACTCTCTCAAAACAATTCTCCTGTGCAAAGTGCATGCGTCTCATAATCACGTCTCGCCGCACTCTACCGAACCTTGACAAATCGTCATGTCAAATACAAATACATCACATCATACGCAACGGATCGGATCGGCATCGATCGAATATGGAGATTTACAGATTAGTCTTCAAATATCAAAAAGGAGGACATATAGGAGGACATCTTTCGAGAGAGGACAGAACTTACAAAAGGAGGACTGTCCTCCCTAAAGGAGGGCAGTTGGTCACCTTAATATAAAATATGCCAGTATATGTATCAATTTATTTTTATCTATTTCTACAACGGGATAGCTTTATTAAAATTTATTTATTTGGATTTAAAAACATAACTGAACTTTTAAAAAGTATATGTAACATTTATATAACAGTTGCAATCTTGTCCATTAAAATAGTGAAATTGTTACTACAATTCTGAAAGGAAAGTAAATGTTATTCCTGTTAGTAGAGAGGGGGGAATCTACTCTAAGGTTATGTATTGAATTTATGGTACAGATGAAATACAAAAATGTAAAGTTAAGATTAGTTCATCTACAACATTCATCAGAGACATGTGAAACAATGTCAAGTCTATTAATTGTGAACTGTGGCCTATCCCAAACTTCACAGAACTTTTTGTGATTGTGTTTGTAGTGTCCAACATTTAGCAAAATTAGGTCAGCTATAAATTCCCCACAATGGGGTGCTGCATATGGTTGTGCAGGATTGGCAAAATCTATAGAAAAAGATCTGATATATCTGTATCTCATAGAAAAAGATCAGATCTGTACTGTCTCCTTTTTATCACTTCTCCCTAAAGATGTTATAATGAATTGCTTTTGTGAAAATGCAATAAAGGATGCAACATCCAGTGGAAAGTAATACCTCTTTTGATGTGTACTGCCAAGTAGTTATAATATGCTATTTAATTTCATCCTGATAAAGCAAATTCTGAATAATTCATGTTTTGAGAAAAAAAAAATCTTGTTGCACCCTAGATCTACGTTGAACTCTGTTACTTAACACAGGGGCAATACCCATCTTACCTTTTCAGGGGTATAGTTTCCTTGCATATTCTAATCTGGCAATAAAATGAGAGAATCTGGAGCAGCCTATGAAAATTAGATGCCTGAGGCAAAGGATCACATGACATCTCCTTCCTCTTGGCAGCTGTATGCCACTTCAATACCAGAGCAATATCCTTCAACGCTGGGGTGGCTGGGAGGATACTAAAGGAACAGTCAGCTTCCATATATGTTATCTTACTCTATCTTGTGGCAATGGCCAATTGTGAAGATGATTATTAATTTCTTGATAATTCATCACTGTTTTCAGTATGTAAATTTGGTCTGTTACAAGTACATAGATATACTTTTAAATATCTCTCAAAATATCAATTCTTAGATATTCTTTTAAATATCTCTCAAAACCATTTTGCATGGTTTGATAACCTTCATATTCTAAAGCAGGGGTAGGCAATCTTGGCTCTTTTATGACTTGTGGACTTCAACTCCCAGAATTCCTGAGCCAGTGTGGCTCAGCTTGGAAACTCTCCCTTTCCCCTCAGCATGACTGGCTCAGGAATTCTGGGAATTGAAGTCCATGAGTCATAAAAGAGCCAAGGTTGCCTATCCCTGTTCTAAAGGGATCCCTAATGTGTGATGCTGGAAGCCACATATTGACAGAATATGAATTCAATTTATGTTGCTCTCCAATCTAATGATTGAATCAAGTGATCAGGGAATGAAGGTCTACTCAGAGAAAGAAGTGTGGAGGGGATTAATTTCCTTGGTTTTGTTAAATTCTGCACTTCCTAAAAAGCATTAAATAGTCTTCAAAATAGTATGGAGTTGGAGTTGGGGATTAAAGGGGCAGTTTACAAAGATATCTTTCCTTTTTCTTTTCCTTTCCCTTCTCCTCTCCTCTCCTCTCCTCTCTCCTCTTTTTCTTTTTATTTTCTTTCTTATCAAGAATTTTTTCATTAATCAAGGAATCTAAATGGCATTTTCAATATTTGTGCATATTTTCATAGGATCATTAATTAATCTTGTTTTGTCTTTCATTTAGAAAGAACTTTTACTCTTTCAGTGGATGGATCCTATGAAGAAACTCAAAATCTCAATTTAGGTTACTGGCTTTGCCCTGCTTCTCCTGCTAAATTTCACTATATCAAATACAACCAATCAGACCTTAAAATTGAATTGCCAAGGCAGTTCTGTGCAGTAAGTTGCTTGTCTCCATACTTATAGCCTGTGCTTATCTGAGAATGTGTTGCATACTTGTGTCTCTCCAGGGAGGCCTCCAGCAGCTGAGCCACTTAACTTCTGCTTCAACTGCTGCTCCAGGGGAAACTTTGCAAATAAACTCTTGCACCTTGATACTGTTCCTCAATCCTGACTGCTGGATTTAAGGCACAACGTGGTGTCTTTAACACAAATACCTATTTTTACCTCACCCCATAAAACAATATTGGCAATACTGAGGTGGGACTGGGGTAGTGGTTGGAGCATCATTTTTTTTAATACAGCCTCATTGGTGGAAATGAGGTAAGACGCTCAGTGGCTTAATGATTCTGGAGATGGTCTCAGCTCCGCAGTTCGAGCCCAAGCTTTGGAATGGCTGGTAGGCTCCTGTCACTTGCCTCAGCTTCTGTCCACCTAACAGTTCAAAAGCATGTTCTATGCAAGTAGCTAGATAGATACCACTTTGGTGGGGAGAGCAGCTGGTGCTCTGTGCATGCAGTCAGGTTCCTGAAGGCTCTGAAAATTCCTGGTTGCAGCACCCACTTGTGAGGCAACTCCAGGAAGGAAGGGGGCCTTGGGTGATGCTGCAGGAAGAGCTATACTTTCTCTCTGTTGTGAAGCCAGCTCACCCTCCTGTGTTGCGCCTTGGAAAGGGTGCAAACATGTACTATAACAGAGCTGGTACCTTGGCAAGCCAAACTACTACTCTACAATTGCATTGTGATCTCCTGGATATTGTAATAACCTCAACTATGGACTGCCATCAATAGTCAATCTAGAACAGGGGTTCTCAACCTTGGCAACTTTAAGACTTGTGGACTTCAACTCCCAGAATTCCTCAGCCAGCAAAGCTGGCTGAAGAATTCTGGGAATTGAAGTCCACAAGTCTTAAAGTTGCCAAGGTTGAGAACCCCTGATCTAGAACACTTCCAAAAATCAGAACAAGCCCAAAGTTGCTGAAGTCCCTGCTTAAATAGCTTGAAGGAAATTAGTGGTGAGACAACCGGTGGGCATCAAATATTCTTTCATGATTACCACAGCCATTCTAGCCCCAGTCAATTCCTTGTCACACTTTTTCCTAGCAGACATTAACTTATTTATTCAAATTCAAATGACTTTATTGCGGTCATTAACCAGCAGAACTTATTTTATATGCAGATTTCCAGAGAAAGTAATGAATCAACAACTGTTCCCTTGAACTCACTGCCAATAAATGAGAAAGTGACGATAACACCGGTGAGAATCAGCTGTTGCCTTTTTAGGACAAAAATATGCAAATATACTTTTAGTTCAAAGGGATAATATGAAAACATGGGTATCAAGGGTGGGCAAAAGTTGGGCAAAGAGGGCCAGTGACTTCACATATGTGACTGTATTACAATGTTTAATGTTATTGGCTTCTAACATGCCATTTGTACTGTCAACTTCATAATTCTTTCTTATTATTCCTGTTGTTTGATATAACTTTTAAATATAGTCTGTAATATGCTAAGTTTTGTAGCATTATGCAGCACCAGAGAGGAGGGAGGATATAATTGATTAAAGAGTTTCAGATTTACCAACTTTTCTTCATAAATTATTATTTCAGCTAAGCCTCACTTATTGCATTATGATTAGGTTCAAGAGTTCTTTTGATCACTAGTCAGTCCTGAAGTTCTTGTTTTTTTTCAATCTGCCTAATTTAAATAAAAAATTAATAAGAAACAAATAAAGATCTACAATGTAATTATGAACCTATGACTACCTGAAGTCTTGTTAGATAGTTTTTCTATTGCCTACACCAATTTATATCTGTTAAATCTGTTTGATTCTTTAATTCTTTATTCTATGCTAAAACTTGGATCTGGTGAGACATATGTGAGAGGTAATTTATCCAGTTCTGAGATAAAGCTTCCAATTTGCAATGCTTTAGGATGAGGGCAATTGCTTGTGCTTAATTCTTTGCACTGAAACTCTTCCTGAGTCATCACAAAGGTATCAATTATTGAGAAAGTGAAATGTCTTCTGAGGTTGAAAGAAATGAAAACATAAAACATTCTCTAGCATTTAATCATCTTTTATTCCTTACTCTTTTTTTAGGATAAAATAATTGATTTGAGTGTGAAGGCAAAGGAATGGTAAGGAGCCATTTTCTAATCCTGAACAATAACTTCACACATATTGTCTAATTCTTTTGATCTTAATGGAGATATTCTGCGATGGAAAACTGTGAAAGCTGTAATTATTTAAGAACACCTGCTATCTCCTGCACCCTTTCAAATTATCTATTTAGAGATAATTTGAAGAAGTTATAGGATTTCAAAGAGCCACACAAGATTAGAACAAAGGAAAAAAAATAGATACATTCAATCACTATAACACAGCTTGATTGAATCATAGAATCATAGGGGTTGGACTGACCTTGGAAGTCTTCTAATCCAGGGGTTCCCAGCTCATAGATTCTGGACTGGAACCGGGCTGCAGCCTATGAGGAACTGAGCTGTGCAAATGAGTCAAGCCCCATACACACATGTGGGATCCAGACAGCTTGCGAAACCATTCATTCATTTGTTTAGTCGTTTGTTCATTCATTGTTACCCATTTTGTTGCATGTGATTCTGGATGGCATACAAAATTGAAATTAGCATCATTGTTACTTCTTGGCTCTTTTGGCAGTTGTGGGGCATTGCTGGCTCAATCTGTAGTCTACCAAGATAACCAAATTCATCTCACAAGTATTGTCTATAGGTAATTGTTGACCTATGGCCACAATTAACCCCAGAATTTTGGTTTTAAGTTATTGGAGTCATAAGTCTAGACATAATGTGACTGGACTTAATTTTATAACTGTTTTTATGATGATTGTTAAGTGGGTCACAATAGTTGTTAATGATCCATTAACCATTAAGTGACTCACATGGTCTTAAGTCTAAATCTGGCTTATCAATTTGGGTTTTTTTGGCCATTTTTTCTCCCAAAACAGCCAAAAACCTCACAAAACATTATCATGTGACCCCAGGATGCTGCAGCTGATCATAAACGCAATCTGGTTGCTAAATGCCTGAAATGCAATCATGTGACTATTGAGTGGCAATCATAACTTCAAAGATGGGCCACAAATAACATTTTTGAATCCATTGTAACTCTGAATAATTGTTAAACAACTGGTAGTAAGTTGAGGACTGCCTATGACATGTACATATGCATCTACTTTTTCCTGCTTAAATGCAGAAACTTACATTTCACACAATGGAATAACATTTTGTTGGATGGGGCTCAATGTTCCAATTTATCAAGAAGGAGGCAATGATCTACTTTATCCAATGCCTTAGTGAAATTTGATTGTAGTCTGGTCTGTCAGTCTAATCATATTGTCCAAGGCAGCCATAAGATTTGTTTGACATGACCCATTTTTAATGAATCCATGCTGGCTTCTGGTCATTACCCTGTTTCTCTGCATATGCCTGGTTAATTGTCCATCCAGGTTGTTGCAAAAATACTCGTTGTGGCCCTGATATTGCAATGTTTCACAATGAAGCTATTTGTTCTTTCCAAGGCTCTTGATAGGCTGATACAATGAGTTGCATATGATTAGTCCTCCCAGAGATTAATAAATGTCTCTTTGCTAGATTTAAGCCAATACAATGCAGCAACATTTATAATGGATATCCTTGTCTACCTTAGGACCCAGTGGCTGTTGTTTAAAAGACCAAAAGCTGTTGATGTGCGCCTAGGATATGGTCTGTGCTCAGGTGAAAATAATTTCCTGCAGAAACGAAAGAAAGTGGTTGCTGCAGCTCTGAAAACTATTCTCTCTTTGGGGCAAGACCTGAACGAGCATGAAGTAAGTGGAGCTCAAAGCAAGTATCAACCCAATCCACTCCAAACTGCATGTGCAGGTAGTCCTCAACTTACAACTGTTCGTTTAATGACCGTTCAAAGTTACAACAGCCCTGAAAAATGTGACTTATGACTGTTTTTCAAAGTTGTGACCTTTGCAGCATCCCTGTGGTCATGTGATCAAAATTCAGCTGCTTCAGTTCATATTTATGACTGTTGCGGTGGCTTAAGGTCGCGTGATCCCCTTTTGTGACCTTCTGACAAGCAAAGTCAATGGGGAGGCCAGATTCACTTAATAACCAAGTTACTAAGTTATAAACTTCAGTGATTCACCTAACAAATATGGCAAGAAAGGTCGTAAAATGGGGCAAAATTCACTTAACAAATGTCTCACTGAACAACAGAAATTTTGGGCTCAATTATAGTCATAAGTTGAGGACTACCTGTATTAAACCACTATGAATCTATGGGCCTCCCCTTACAGATTTTTGGTATGAAAAAAAAATGAACTTATGATTTGTGGGGTTTGATGATTAGAAAAAACACACACTAGATAATAGAAAAAAGAGAGTTTTTTCTTTTGTAACCAAAAAGTAAGGTCTAATTTTGTAATCATATTAGTATTTGCTGCAAAAAACATTCAGAAGCTACTTCTTCATATTTCTTTTTATCTTTCCTTTTTGCATTTTTTTTTTTTTTTTGCAGTCGGCTCACATTTATAACTGGTTGCAGAAACCTGCAGTTATGTGATCATGATTTGTGATCTTTTTTTTTGCCAATTTCTGGCAAAAAAAACAAAAAAAAATTAAGGAACCTGGATTCACAGTCATATGATTAGCTTAATGACTGCAGTAATTTGCTTATCAGCCAATGTAAAAAGTGTTGTAAAACTTGGTCCAACTCAATTTACAGTGGAATTATTTATGATGGAAATTGTGCTCGTAGTCATGGTTGTAAGTTGAGGATTGGCAGTGTAGTATTTACGTTTGGCTGTTGTGGCATTTTTGAACTTGAGAGTCTTTCTTTAATCTCCCCTGTTAAAACTGTGTATACAGTTTTGTCTGTTATATTTATGTAAGGTATTTTTTAATATAGTAATCCATCTATCCCCCCCCCATACATATCCCAGTCAAATATGGCATTTGATGAAGTACAGGCCTATCAATGAAAACTTATGACAAATCAAATATATTAGGCTGAAAGATTTTAACATAATTGTTTGAGGACTTTTTTTACCTTCACAATCATAACATGTTCTTTTCTTTAATTGAACAGGTCCCAGTGGTTGCTATGACAACAACAGGAGCTGGTATGAGAGCATTAACAGCTCTTTATGGCACGCTTTGGGGTCTCCAGAGAACGAAGCTTTTGGACTGTATTTCATATATGACTGGATCATCCGGAACCACATGGTAACGGACTGTGTTTTATTTGGGATTTCTTTCAATTGCTTAGACTCTAAAGAATCTTAATGAGCCTTAGAGTGATAAGAGCTTCCTTCAGCAGATAAAGGTAGAATATACTACAGAGAATTCTATACAACTATATAATTAAAGCAAATTGAAGTAGAAAGAGAAGATATTTAGGAACAGATTATTGCATCCTGATGGCAGAACTCAAATGTGAAATTACAGACAATCTAGCAAAATATGTATCTTCTTACTCAAATTAGCTCACTGCCAGAGGTTTGGAAGGTAGTTAATTTTTAAAAAAGGGATCTGGAAGATTGTAGGCCAAGGTATGTGCATATAACATTTGTCTCAGGGAAATTGATAGAAACAGTAATCAAAGAAAAAAAAATAATAACTAGGCATATAGAGGAACAAACCATGTTAAAGGAAAAGCAGCATAAAGGTGTTTTTTTTTTTTTTTTAAAGTAAATCTGGCTTCATTCCACTTTTGGGGCTGTGGCCAGCATGTGGCTAGAGATCACTCCAATAACAGTGAATATTCTGGTTTGCAAAAAGTCTTTGGCAGTCAAAGGGTGCTAAGAGGGGGCAGTAAAGACGATAAGAAGAAGAATAGTAATACTAAAGTCATACAACATAAATAAATATACATAGACATTAGACATTACATAGACATTTGTGAATGATACTAACTTATTCTGGAAGATAAAAAGCTGGTTTTTTTATCTATTTATTTAAATATTGTATTATGTTTTGAAATATTGTATGTCCCCTTCCAGAAGAAGTGCAGGGTGATTTTCCCAAATCATAAAGTTGGAAAATTTTCAGCAAAAATTATATAGGAAAAACATTGTCTGTATTATTTAATAGTTTAGATATGTGAACATACCTTAACAATTAATAATGGTTGAATTTCCAAGTCCAATCCATCAAGAGTTATCTGCCTCTGGTCTTAGGCTAGAGAAGAATGAGCTTTAATAAATACAAAAGTTGAAATTTCTATTGTACTTTTTGTCTTTTCAGGACTATGACAAAATTGTATGAAGATAGAAATTGGTCAAATAAAGATCTTGGTGAAATCATTTCGCAAGCTCGGAAGCAAGCAGCCAAATCTAAGAGGAGTGCCTTTTCCTTGCAAAAGTTAAAGTCTTACCATAAGGAGTTGGCTCAACGGACCATCGCAGGATATAAGTCTTCTTTTATAGACCTTTGGGGACTCATGATTGAAGCCATGCTGAATGAAGAGGTATGCAAACGGGCCTTTTCTGCATCTCCTTATGTTGTTTCTTAACTTCTGGGAGAGGAATGGTGTTCTCTAATGATCATGCTTTCTTATTTAGTTCAGCAGGGTTTATACTGTAGATCAGGGGTGTCAAACTGCTGACCCATGGGCCGGATGCGTCATGCCGAAACCGCACCCACTCCAGCTCTGGCAATGGAGAAAAAGTCACAATATGTCACGACATGTCACATGACATTTTGAGTTTGACACCCCTGCTGTAGATAAACCAATATCTGCTCTTTTTAGCTTTGTGTTCTGCCATAAAAATATAATTCGGTTCTTCCTCGGATCCTTTGTTGTAAACTGAATAAGGGAGAATGGAGGAAACCATAGTCAAATGAAAATCAGAAGCAAGCATGGGGAAAAGATGTGGGGAGAGAAAAGGGATGGAAAAAAATTGACATTTCTGAGACATTTTGAAACAAAATATCTTTTATGAGTAGTTATTAAAAGGATAATGTGTGAATTTTAAAATACCATACTACAAAATGAAAGTCTAAAACATTCTTGTATTCAGAAGGATTCTGATTTGGAAGTTAAATTCAACAAAAACCTGATGAACTTCTATACTGAAACACCTTTCTAAATCAAAACAATAACCCATAGTGCATTAATGAGATGAATTAGATTTCAATAGAAGAGAATATTTGTAGCTCAGGGTTTAACTGTGGAGTTCTTGGTACTCTTTGAGCTTGGTTGTTTGTTTGCAGACATTTCATCACCCAACTAGATAACTTCATCAGAATAAGCGAGTGTGATGTTTGCTTCCTATTTTCACATAATAGCTTGCCCTGCCAGGGTTGTTCTGCTTAATCCCCTGAATTAGATTTGTTAATCTTTCTGTACAACGATTGTTGTGCCTAGCCACTGTTTCCTCAGTGTATAATGATTAACAGAACTCAAATTCTTCACCATCATCATCTTTGGTATTTATTTGTGCAGTAAATAATATAATGCCTAATGATTAACATCTGTTGAAACAAACACAACGAAATAATGTAAAATAAAATTACTTACTTTGCCTCACCCCAGCACGTGGCTAATTTTACCTGCTCTCAAAAGCTAAATCAAGATTTGCAGTTTGACCAAATCTGCACGTCCCAGTTCTATAAGAGCATTGAAAAAATATTGGCAAAGATAATGGGACAACCCACTTTTATTTTAGTATTTACCACAAGTCAAGCTCACCTTGAAAGAGTATTTTTGAACAGCCCTAATTCAAATATACTTGCTTCTCAAGAGAGTGTACAAGAGAATAACCTACCATATGTTTCACACATCTATTCTCCAGTCTTCACCATCCAGCAAAAGTAGAGAAAGCAGGTGACCCTTCCTGTTAAGATGCTAAGTCCGCCATATCTTCATTTAGGGCCATTCTTATAGGTTCCAAACTTTTCAAAGAACCAGCATTTTGAATTAATAAATAATAAAAATCTGTTGATAAGCTCCATCCCACCAGCCTTCCTTGTGCTACTTGCCCTGTCATTTGGAACCACCTCAAATGTTCAGATGCTTTTTCAAAGCCAGCCCATGCAGAATTAGTTACTAAGATATGCACGGAGGACAACACTCACAAGATCCTCCTGCTTTCATCTGAATCTGAATGATAAAAGTGTACAGACTTTTAACTATAGACACTTTGATTCAGAACATGTTTACGACACCATGGTGCATGAACAAAAAGGACAAGGCTTGAGAAATGATGCCACAGTGCTTTTGTTAGTCAAACCCCAATTTCATCTATCAAAGTCTCCATAAATCACACACCCCTGCATAGCTCATTAAGTAATTAAGATATGCTCTGTTTCTGCATGCATTGATACATTCTGTTCAAAGAATACCTTTCCCTATCTCATTGCAGGCTTATTATGTATCTTGGCTGCATTCTTACCAGGTTCAGTTGTGATACAGCCTTATTCTCTGATAATATTTGTCAAGTTGAATCTCTACAACCTTCCCATAGTTTAGGGGTTTACCATGTCTATATCTGGCCCTGCTCCCGGGATCAAAGAGCATAATAGTCCAGCGTGTTTTGAAAGAGATGGTAAACCTGAACTATCCCTACTACTAGTGTATGTAGGGAATCAACATGTCAAGATTGCAGCCAGAACTGTTCACCTTTTATTTATGTGCTTCAATCAGATGGTTACTGTGACTGTATTGCCTTTTTTTTAAAACCTCTCCATCCCAGACACCCTAACTACAATTATTTGCTATGGTTCCTCCTGCTGATTGTAATTATGTTCAGCTGCATGAAACCCTAATCTGGATAAGGAGTTCAGGAAAAGGGGATTAATCTTCTTTGTCTGTGTTACAACACTTTGTATACAGACACACAGCTGTTATTTGTCATATCATTCCCCCCTCCCCAATATTCTATTTTTTAATCCTTCCTTCTCAATATATTATCCTGTGTTGTGAAAAATAACATGGTTAGTGTTTAAACTGTAATTTTATCCTTAAATTGATGCTCTATGTGGATATGAGGCCTATTTCACTTAAATTAACCAGATCTATAATGCACGTACATTATTATTTTTTCACAAAATACAGAATAATCACCATAAACTCTCAGAGCAACGACGGGCAGTGAACAAAGGTCAGAATCCTCTGCCAATCTATCTGGCGCTCAATGTAAAAGACAATATAACCACAAAAGATTTTAGAGGTGCGTACTTTACTGATGGATTTCCTATACAAATGATTTAATTTACAATAGTTGCAATCTATACAGTCAAAACTAATAATCCACTATAATGGATTTCAGGAAGCGTAAAGTAAGGTTAGACTTGGTCAATCTTCAGATGAGGCTGCTTGGGAAAATCCAAGGACTATAGGCTGGATTGGGAAATTGAAAAAAAATCTATCCAGGCATTAGCAATTCACTTCAGTATTGTGCCAAAACATCACATGGACCACCCATGGATTGAAGACTTTTTATCCTTATGCATAAAGCACCTCAATATCAATATTAAAAATAAGTCATTGACATTTAAATAATCACAGAGTGAGACACAATTTCAGCTCAAGTACAAGGTCACTACTTTATTGGGGCCTTGGTAGCCTCTTTATGTTACACTTCCTCTACACCAGCGGTTCTCAACCTATGGGTTGCGACCCCATTTGGGGTTGATCGACCATTTCACGGGGGTCGCCAAGCAAGGCTGTCTGCCATTTTTTTCCCCTTTTCCGGCGGGTCCTTACCTCCCTTGGGCTGGGCCAGCTGATGGCCCAGCCGGTGGTCGGCCTGCTCCGTCTCTGCCGCTTGCCAGCTACGCCTCGGCCGGCGCAGGGGGCGGCACCACGCATGTGCGGTGCTCCTTGACTTACGACCAGTTGGGTAGTCCTCGACTTACGACCAGTTTAGTCCTCAACTTACGACCGGTTGGGGGGTTGCGGCATTAAAAAGCTTGAGAACCACTGCTCTACATAGTACCAGTGTGCTTAGAAAACATTTGGATTCTGTTAATGTTTCCTTGATATGAATTGCCTATACAAACAATTTCTCAAAACCCAGAAAACAAAGATTTTTCTTAGAGATCTAAAAAAGCTTGATTCTTAAGTTTTTATTCTTTCTTTGGTAACTTCTGAAAATGTCAATCTGAAAATACTACATGTATCAAAGTTCGGAGACTCCATTTGTATATGCATATCTTGTATATTTGTTTAGGTATATATACACCTCTGATACACGTGCCAGAAGTGATTAAAAACATATCTGAGCACAGAGAAGGGAAAAAAGCACAAAGTGCAGTATTATCTTTTCTGAATAGTTTGTGTTTTTAATTCTTTGTAGTGTAGATAATGCTTAATAAATGTAATGACCTCTGAAATGTTTTTATGTTTGGTGAAAGCTGCCTTCCTTCATTTACTTCAGGTATAAAAACTAACAATGGATTTGGAAAATAGTAAAATGTTGAATCATTGTTGACTTTCATGTGTTATTAAGATCAGGCTAGTCAACATTGAAAAGACATATCATTCCTTGAACATAATTTATTTAAGTAGTTCCACCTAAGAAAGAATCCCTTCTCTGCATAGTGAAGGTATGATACTAAATGTGTTGTTGTTGAACTTCATTACAGAGTGGTTAGAATTCACACCATATGAAGTAGGATTTCCGAAATATGGAGCTTTTGTTGCTGCTGAAAATTTTGGAAGCGAGTTTTACATGGGGCACATAATGAAGAAACTCCCAGAATCAAGGATATGTTTTATGCAAGGTGACTTTTTTCTAAGGGGCATTTTCCCTTGTTGAAGATATCAATGGTATCTACGGGGTTTTGGGGAGAACTGGATTCACTTTGCAGCGAGATTCTCAGCTGAATACACCTAGTATTATCTCACTCCTAATGGGTGAGCATTATTTAAAGAGTCTAGAACTTTATCATCATACAGTAGCATATAAAAAGGGCAGAAAAAGATGTGAGCTCTCTCTCTCTCTTCCCCCTCAGAATGTGATGGTATTCTTAATGAAATGAAATTAACATAATGGCAGCACTTCACTATTTGTCATTAACTGTTCTAATAGAAGCAACTGGAAAATACAAGATATAAATTCTTCAAAGATAGCTATGTTTAGAATATAGCTTCAGTTCTGACTGCATTTAACAGTAATAATTCCAATGGTTTTCTGGACAATTCATGTAACAATATTGCTAGAAGCAATTATACTCTTACTACTCTGTAAGTATGACTAGTTGACTAACAGTGAAGAATTCCACTGAATCAGGGAGATTTTTTAAAGTTCCAGAATAGAGATGACCTCGGCCAGAGCTTTCTGGGTGACCATGGTTTGAATAAATAGAATCCCAGAATATGTTGGTTGTTCTAGGTTTTGATCAAGGCAAAATCTAGAGGCAGGAAGTGCAAGAAGAGCTATGTTGGTCCTTCTATGCATGGCTTGTGGGCTACTTCACCAATTTCTGCAGTTCTTTCTTTCTTCCTACTTTCCCTTAACTGGCACCACATGCTGCCATCACTTTTGAATATATATGCAATCTATCAGCAGGAGAGAGGAGGGCAGGTTGGATATCAGGTGCTTGACTTCAAGGATGGCAGCTGAGATAGGGAAAGAAAGACACTGGGAAGGTTGGAGATGAGGTGGGAGAGCTACTACCACACATCAGCAATTTAACTTGGCATATCCAACTGGGCCACTCACTCCTTCCCATCATCTTTCTAGCACTTTCCTTTCCCAACCTTTTTTTAGTTGCCACCACAATCACTGGCTGTACCTTTTCCCCACTTTGCCCATTCAAAACACCTTCTGATCAAATCATGCATGTTCTGGATCCATGCCCAGCCCCTAATACAATATATATATATATATATATATATATATATATATATATATATATATATATATATATATATGTATGTATTCTGAGGTTTTCGCAGGTGTTTGTATGTAGGTCTTTGGTTATTCAGGTTTTCTCCCACGTAAAATTGGAAGTGTCTTGGCGACATTTCGACGAAATCCCATTCGTCATCTTCAGGCTGGTCTTTTCAGCTTTGTGCTGAAAACAAAGCACGAAGCTGAAAACACCAGCCTGAAGATGACGAATGGGACTTCGTCGAAACGTCACCAAGACTCTTCCAATTTTACGCGGGAGAAAACCCGAATAACCAAAGATCTACATATATATATATATATTTCTGTGTTAAACATGGAGTTTCCCAAACTGTCTGTTCTATGTACAGAACATTGTTTTTTGTCTCCATCTCAACAATAAAATAAAGTTTCAAGGGGAAAATGCTTTAACTTCACTGATCTCTTCCTTTCAAAGGATTATGGAGTAGTGTATTTTCCAAGAATCTATTAGATGCCTGGCATGCGGCAGACAATTCAGAAGATTTCTGGAACAGATGGACCCAAGATTCTGTCACAGAGATTGGTAAACTATGAAAAGTTGTTCCAAAGTTGAAATTTTACCATATTTTTCTGTCTTGCCTGTACAAACTGAAAATTCAGATAACCTCATACCGAGGAATATGTATTCAGACTACAAAAGAGGGAAGAAATACAGTATAATTTTATCTTATTAAGTATAATGTATTATTTTATAGTTATATTGTATACCATTACACTATGTACTGTTATGTACCATTACATAATCTACACCTACTAATGTATTTAGGACCACCATTAAATTCCCAGCAAAATTACATTTATTTTATGCAAACTAAAATAATATTTTGGAAAAAAGAAACAATCGTTTTGTAACTTTTCAGTGGTTGATTAGGTCTTATATTCCTTTGGGCATTTTTTAAAAATTTGTTTCCCTTTTTTTTTGCATTACCTGATTTCAATTTTTTATCTCTAATTTTCTATCCAAATTACTTTTTAATCTGCAACTTACTATAAAATATCTTGGAATAACACAGTAATTTGATTTTTTAAACAAATTATTTTAATAGATATTTCTCTGAAAGAAAAAATTGTCATATACTACCAGTTAAGAGAGCAAAGGTTAATTTTGGCTAATGGTTTGTTGTTGCTTCAAAGGGCAAAGTAATATTTTATATCTTTTCAAACACATAATATAAGAATACTTTTTATGTACCTTGTTCCTTCTGTATGACACTCCTGCTAGTTTAGTTAAATCGAGAGCAGAGCAGCTAGCTCCAGTTAAACTTTAAGTGTTAGCCATCATTATCTTTGCAATATAAAAATATCATTTGCTTATTATTATGCCTTACAAGTTCAACATCATGGCTTCAGTTTGGTTCACAAAGCTACTCAGTTCTTTTATGAAGCCTTCTCATGCCTTTGTAGTCCTGAAGAGTATCTGCTTGGTAAATATTCATGCATGGTGAAAAATTTCAATAGCAGATATAAATGTAAAATTGTTCTACTCCCAAAGGTTCCAGCAAGCACTGCCAATGATAAGGAACTTCAGAAAATGTAATGCAAAACACCTGGAGAGAATCTGGTTTTTAATCCATTGTGTAATAAACATCAAAATAAAATTCAGGAACTAGACTTTTTTGTGTCAGCCTACTGAAATCTAAACTCCCACTTGATGTAGAGTTTAAGATGCATATACATGTGTGAGAGAAAGAAAAACTATTCACACCCACGGTCAATTGTTCATCTTTGGGTA
The DNA here is from genome assembly GCF_016545835.1 of Crotalus tigris. Lineage (NCBI taxonomy): Eukaryota > Metazoa > Chordata > Lepidosauria > Squamata > Viperidae > Crotalus > Crotalus tigris. The sequence goes on along the minus strand of NW_024096464.1, from coordinate 310,850 downwards.
TCATCTGAACTGCATCATACACTAGTATAAGACTCTTATTCATTATTTAGATGAAGTTTATTTCCATTGTTTGTATTTAGATGAAGTGCCTGATATACTGGAGAAACCTCATGAGATGCCAACTCGCATGTTGACTCCTGCTGGAGGTCTTTCCAATACTCTACGGGATATTTTAACAGATCGTCCAGCAGTGTCCAAGTATAACAATTTTTTAAAAGGACTCCAAATGCATAATGAATATGTACAGCATCAACAATTTACTAAATGGAAAGGTATCACGGCAGCATCTGATTGTTTTTATGTATTATTAGAAATCCACAATTGTCTAGTTGATTGCATTTTTCTCATTACAAAGAAAATGTTTGGTCTAGTGGTTAAAGCACCAGGCTTTAGAAAGCAGGAGACCATGACTACTTGTCCTGCTTTAGCCATGAAAACCAGCTGGGTGACCTTGGGCTAGTCAGTCTCTCTCAGCCCAATTTCCTCACAAGGTTGTTGTTGTCGAGACAATAGGAGGTGGTGGTTGTGTGGGGTATGTTCTCTGCCTTGAATTACTTGTAAAAATAATAAAGATGGGATACAAATAAATAAATAACAATTTAATAAATAAAAATGTCATTGATTAACTGGATCTGGGACTCTACCTGGTTTAGGAGATAAATTGGTCCTTAGAATGGAATGCATGGGAATCAAGGAAGTTGAACTTGCTCCCTGCAGTAGGAAAAAAGACTCTTTCCAGCTATTCATTTACAGCCTAAGTGCTGTTCTCTTCATTAGGTCAGAAGATTAAAAGAAATTGGCCCTGAATCCTGATGAAAATGAATTGTTTAGCAAATAGATCCATGGTGGGATGGGTATTGGCAAGAAGGAAGTCTAGGAGCATTTGTTTTCCCCTGATGATGGCCTCTGTGGGTATTGATTTTACTTTTGAAATGTTTGTTGTAGATACAATGCTTGATGAATCCCCCAATCAACTGAAAGATTCTACAGAACATTTGGAACTTGTAGATACAGCTTTCTTCTTTGACACCAGTTGCCCTCCGCTTCTCAGGCCAGAGAGGAAAGTGGATGTCATTCTGCATTTCAATTATACTGGAGGATCACAAATCAAGGTTAGAAGACATAATGCTGATTTTATTTGTAATGAAATAATCATTCTTTGTATGGTGTAAAAATAACAGCAGTTGCCTAATCTATAATACTTTTAAACATTGCTGCATTCATTTTTCCTCAAGGTTAAATATATCCCATTCTCACAATCTCTTTTAAATTTTAGTTTTCAGTCTTCCAAAATCTTCCATGCCACCCTTCTTTGTTTCTATTTCAGTTTCCCTTGCAGTTTCAGAAACTGCAATGCTGAAAATCACAGAAAGAGGTTGCAATCTATTTCACAAATTATTTTCTCAAGTGAGATATTCTCCATCCTAGACTTGTGTGTCTGTTTTCCTTTCCCCAAAATAAATTGCTATTAACTTTGATCCTGCTATCGTCAGCCTACTTCCACCTAGACTATTTAAAGTTATTTTTCTGTTTTTCTAAAGTATTAGGATTACCTTGCAAGTTTGGAAAACATTCCTAATATTGTTGAATTTCAGAATTTCAGCATCTGGCCAACTTTAACTTCAGATCCAATAATAAACAATTATTAATAAGGAATATTAGCCAGCATAAAGAAAGGAAGCGGGGATTTCCAGGACTGTTTTCATTTTACTTATTACATTGTGGTTTCAAATCAATGTCTGTATTAAAAAATCCTGTTTGGATTTCTTTTTGCACTTGCTAACCTTGGCTGTTACTGTGCTTTTTAAGCCTCTGGAACACGCCTCCACATATTTCTCAGCACAAGGAATCCCATTCCCCAAGATTTTACTAAATGAAGAAGAAAAGAAAAATATAAAAGAATGCTATGTCTTTGAAGAGGCAAATAATCCTGAAGCACCCATCGTACTTTATTTCCCATTAGTGAATGACACCTTCCAAAGATATATTGCACCCGGTGAGTTAATAGTACAATACAATAGAAAGTACGGTACATTTCTAGTAGATGTTTGATCTTAAACATGTTTAGATGCTGCCTGATCCAGGACAAACTCATTGACCAAAGAACTGAAAGAGCTCATCTGACAGAAGTTATCACAGTTGATTTTTTTAGTCAGAAAAAAGAAATTATATAAAACAATTTATTGTGTGGAGAAAACAAATGACTCATTTTCATGTTTGGTAACACTAGAACCTGGCTCATCTAAATAAGATGAATGGTGGAAGATTCAGAACATATGGAAAGACAGCACATCATTAACCTGTACAATTTTCAGCTTCAGTATATAAACCTGCATTCATTCGTTACACAATACCATAGTACGATTTCACTTTATATATTGTATGAAACTAGTTATTGTGGACTATAAATCCTAGTTTGCAATGCAAACAGTATTAAACAAGACTTTGAGTGATGTATGAAACATACTCTAGAGATGACTACCAAATTGAATAGTTTTAAAAAGTGATTAGATCAATATATGAAGAAATTGCCATTAATACTTCTTCCTTCTTAGAAAACAGAAATGTATGAGCATTATATTATGTTATCTCCTCTAGTGGGTTTCTGATTGGCATTAGTTTGATCAATTAAATACAAGTTTCAGTCCCATGTCATATTTTTATACATAATTAGTGTGTCTTCTTTTTTCTTCTGCAGGCATAGAACGTAATGCGGCTCAATTGCCACAAGGCAATGTTGATATCTCAAGTGCTTTTTCACCATATTCTACAAGACAGGTTTCACTGCAGGAGGAGGATTTTAACAAGCTGCTAAATCTAACCAACTATAATGTTCAAAATAATGCAAACACAATCTTGCAGGTTTTGCATAAAGTGGTAGAACAGAAGAAACAGGCTCAATTATCTCAGTCATCTTCATGAAATTGCCTTCTTTGTCTTGTAAAAGGAAACATACACATAAGAATACCAAGCTCTGTTAAAAAAAAGGACAGCTAATGTAAAGTAATTCAAGTTGTTTGAATTGTACTTTAGTCTTAATTGCATATTTGGATTATTATATCCACTTCAGTGTCTTCCATTTATTCAGATTTCTGGTATTAAAAATTTTCTTAATTACAAGTATAATTATAATGCACATGGTTCTTTACTCCACACAATCTTATTTAAATAAAAATTATAAATTGCAATCTGTTTTATTTTGTCTAAGCTACAGTGACTCAAATAAGTTTATTGAATTATTTTAAAAGTTATTAAATCTTGATTTGAATGTTGCTAAGGTAAATTGAGATGTGTACCTATAAAATAAGCAATACATGAAGTTGCAAATGCATAATATATATCATAATTTCATAAAGAAATTATGCTTTATAGACTTGTTTTTGTTACAAGCCTATGCTAGTGGTGTAGTAATTAAAGCAGGAAACTAGAAACCTGGAGACTCTGAGTCCTGCCTTAGCCATAAGGTCAACAGGGTGATCTTGGGCCAGTCACTTCTCTCAGTCCTCGAAAGATAGCAATGGAAATCCACTTCTGAAAAAAGTTGCCAAGAAAACTGCAGGGGTAGTCAGCAAGAATCAGAACTGACTTGAAGGCACAAATTGAATTCTATACTCTTAATGCTAGTTCAAAAAGCTATAGTTATTATTTCTGTACCTCTTAGGATCTTCTACTCATTAAACCCTTGTGTTAAGAACTCGCTTTCTGCATGGTGCTTTCTGTATGGTAGCAATTTGAAAATGTTATTAAGTAATCAATATTTATATGGAAATACACCAAAGCCGAAGTCATGAAAAACAATAGCAAAATTATATCAAGAGCCTGTTTCATGTAGTGGTTAAGTCATCAGGCTAGAAAGTGAGAAGCTAGGAGTTCTAATCCCACCTGATGCATAAAATTAGCTGGATGGCCTCAAGTCATTCTCAGACCTAAGACAAATCACTTCCAAAAAACATTGTCAAGAAAACTGCAAGGACTAGTCTAAACAATTGCCAGAAATCAAAAACTGATTTAAAGGCGTCCACATGCTTGTGCACACATTCACAGAGTTTACTTTTTAAAAAAGATTGCATCACATTGTGATTATTATGTTCTACTCCTTGGAATTCATTCAGAAAACCACTTCTAAGCAAATCTCTGCACTTTGATTGGCAACTGCCCAGAGATAGGTTTGACTCTCCCACTGCAATTAATTTTAAGAAGGCTGTTCTAGTATCCTAATTATTATACTTGCCTGACATGCCAGACATCACCAACTGGATATTTTGCAGATTTTTAACAAGCAACTTGTTTTTCTTACTCTGAACTCCTTACTATTCTGCTGAGCTGTAATAATAATAATCTTAGGTCCTTTGGAAGTACTCGATATGTGGATAAAATGCCAAATCCAGTCTGAACATCTGGCTGACTATGCAACAAACCAAAAAGAATAGAAAAGAGACAGGGCAAGGCCAGGTATTAACATGACCGGTAGTTAAAAAAATAGCAGACAAAGCAGATAATAGCAAGACATGGCAATGACTAAAAGCAGAAAAATTGAAGAAAGAGACAGAGGGGCTAATTCTGGCTGCACAAGGCCAATCCTTAAGAACAAATGCATACAAAGCCAGAATTAAGAAAAATAGCAACAGACACCAAATGCATGGTAAAGTATCTACAATGATGCACTGGAATATCTGCAAGAAATACCATTTGCCTGCAAGCAAAAACTGGTGGGAATTTCCCCAAGCTTCCTAATAGCTGAAATGAATTGGAAGATGGATTGCTCAAGGAAAAAAGTAGCTTCAGAAATTCTGTGTCCATTGCAGCTCAGGAGCTAATGAGTTTACAATAACTACAGATGGTGCTCCAACCTTATTCTAGATTTTCTTCTTGAAATGGTGAGAAGTTTGATAGCTTCAGATTTAGTTTAGTTTATAGTTTATTGATTAATCAAATGGTCATATAAAATAAAGTAGGATAAAGTAACAGTGCATTGCAATATATAAAAATATTCAGTGAAATAATAGATAAGATCACAGCTGATCTTGATAGAAAATCCACCAGCTGGATGGCTTACACTATATATTTGGCAGTCTGTCTTATTGCCTATGTAACTTGAAGGAGGTAAAATAGCCTGCTAATAATCCCAATGGGCTCTCCAGTCAGTTAATGATTTTAAATGCTGTGATCTAGCTGAAACATACAGTTAGCAGTCCAAGAGGATGTGAGTGTTCTCTATTTCTGGTATGCCAAATATACATATCATCTCTGGGTAAGATATTTGATGAAATCACCTGTGTTTTACTATAAAATCCAGGAGCTTAAATCTTGCTTTGGTGAGGGCTGTACTTTGGTCTTGTGTCACATCCATAGGTGAAATTAAAAGTCACTTTTGTTCTAGGCTTTAATAAGGTGACCAACTGTCCTCCTTTAGGGAGGACAGTCCTCCTTTTGTAAGTTCTGTCCTCTCTCGAAAGATGTCCTCCTACATGTCCTCCTTTTTGATATTTGAAGACTAATCTGTAAATCTCCGTATTCGATCGATGCCGATCTCATCCGTTGCGTGTGATGTGATGTATTTGTATTTGACATGACGATTCGTCAAGGCTCGGTACAGTGCGGCGAGACGCGATTATGAGACACGTGCGCTCCGCACAGGAGAATTGTTTTGAGAGAGTGCGCCACATGTAAGAGTACGCCGCACGCAAGTGGCTTTGTTTACTTCTTACTGAAACATGACACGGCACACACGCACACATTAGACTCACTTTTTTTCTTCAATTTATTTGTGTCCTCCTTCTCATTGTAAAAAAGTTGGTCACCTTACATTTAAGGATTAGATATTATCAAATGTCTCTATATCAAGGATATTGAGTAGTAATATCCAGGGTCCTCTGTTTCAATATGCCCTTGGTTTGGTGGCCAAATGAGATTGAATATGGAATTTTAAAATCTATGGGGCAAGGTGACCTTGGTAAAATGATCCTGCTATTTGGCAGCGAGGGACATGCCAGATTGTTCAATAAGATACTAGTTTCAAATGAGTAGTATAATTTCAAAGGGATTATAAAATTGAGGCGCAAAATTTAAGAGAGAATTTTTATAAGATGTTTTATAGATGGCACCTTGACCCAAAGAAAATGTCCATTATGTACCCTAATCTACAGCCGAAATGCTGGAGATGTGGATATTTGGATGCTACCTATTACCATATTTGGTGGACGTGTAAGCATATAAAAGCTTTTTGGATTAAGATATGGTGGAATATTCAAAGAATTTTTAAAAGAAGGGTAAAATTTACTCCGCAATTATTTTTACTAGGTATTGTTATTGACTGTGATGCTAAGGAGGTTATATTGATGTTAAATTTGATTACAGCCGCTAGGTTGTTAATAGGACAATATTGGAAGAAGGAATCTTTGCCTACTTTACAAGAATGGTTTCATAAAGTTTCGTATTTGGCAGAAATGGCAAAGATTTCGGCTTTCTTAAAGGAGCAATCTCAAGAAAAATTTTTTGCGGTATGGGAAAAATGGATAAATTTTATACAACATAATTTGGATATGGAAAAATATTATTTAGCCTTTTTATAATTTGTAATGATTGTTTTTTCTTTCTTTCTTTCTTCTTTTTCTTTTTTATATATATACATTTTTAATGTATTATTATTCATATATTTTTTTTTTTATATATATATATGCTTTATTTTTCGTCTACTTTCTTCTTTCTTCTTTCTCTCTCTCTCTTCTCTTTTTATTTTTTATTTTTTTTCTTTTTTAGTATATATTATTCATTTTAAAGTTTATGTTATGTATATTATTTCTATATATATTATTACTGTGATTTTTATTATTATTATTAATTATTTTATAAATTGCAAATGTTATTTTTAAAATATTTGTTAAATAATCCTATATTCAGTTCTGGGAAGTCGGGGGGGGGGTGGGGTGGTTGGGGAGGGGGGGGTGGATTTTTATTTGTAAAACTTTTGAAAAATTTCAATAAAAAAAAAAAAAAAAAAAAATTGAGGCAATATGCTCAGAGGTTAATTGAATTTGAAATATTTGTAAGACAAGATAGAACATTTGCAAGGACTTATAAATAAGTTGCTTCTGAAATATGATTCAGAGACTAAATGTGTTAAAAATGGCATGATCAAATAGATGCTGAACCTAAACAGGATATTATTCAACAATGGAAGACAGATATTAAATTCACTGTGAATGATACACTAAGAAAAAAATGATCCAAATTGTTCTGATGCTGCTAGATTATCCCAGTGATAATTATTAAAATGGATAATACATATTAAGAAAATTGTTCAAAATGTACAAAGTAAGTTGGAATATTTTCGTATATCTGGAGACTATGTCATTTATTTTGCAAGATGAATGTTGCAGGATGAAGTAAATCCTAAATGTTAACTTTCTTATCTACAAGGTATTTTTCTGTTTAGCATCATCAAACCTCATATACTTACAAAATGCACTGATCAGGCCTTGTATAAGTTACTTTTTACAGAAAATCACATATGGTCATATAATCACCTCAGAAATACATGTTTAAGTTAGCCAACAGACACCTTACAAGATATATTTTCAAGTCAGAAAGATTGTCTGTCCCAGTAAAGTTATCTTTTCATGTACTGTAATTAAGAATAAAACAATAGTACTCCAAAAACAAAAGCTTTGGCTTAACTGAGTTGTAAAGCTAAACAAAAACAGTAAAACTGAAAAATAATGAATCACTGACCATAAGTTTTCATTTTAAATGGGTTAAGGAATTAGTCTGGGGGAGGGGACTGGACAATATGTACAGTAGTGGCCAAAATTGTGGAAGCTGAGAGGAGGACATTTGTCAGTGTGTCATGTGATTGCTATCAAGTTGGTTGAGGTTTTTTGTGTTCTTTCATTTAGTGAGCTTGTAAAATGTAATAAAATTAAAGTAATGGTACAAAGAGTTGACTGGTTGCCCAAAAAGCAATGTAAAATAGTATTATTAAGTGAACAAGGCTACGGTTATAAAGAAATTAGAAGAAAGGAAGGGGACTATATGCCCATTCCCTTACAGATGGAAGTGGCAAATTAATATTAAAAGAGGAAAGAGATATATTAAAATTTGATTTAAAATACTACATTCTGGACAAATCTAGGAACTAAAAAACTGTCAAGATTATACCTTAAAGAATTTTTTGATAGAATTATAAAAATATATAACAAAAATAACTTTTTGATTAAAAAAAACTGAAAAAAGAAATAACTGCTAACATCTAGAGGAGAGTCAGAGAATAGAACACTAACAAGAACTCAGAAATTGGCAGAATGCCTAGAAACAAAGAAAAAGCTGTTCCTTTGAATTGCAAATAACCTTGAAGACAGTTAGGAAGGAAGAGCCAGCTATAAGATTAACAAGTGTCTGAAAGAGAAAAAAAACAACAACACCTGGACTGTTGTTTAAATCTAAGAACTGTTTATGGAAAAGAAAAACCTTGGCTTTTTGGCTAATCTTTTAGAGAAGAATCTACAGGAAGGATTTAAAGTGGCTTAACACATTGAACTGTAATTTTGACTGACTGATAAATTGACTTTTGAATTAAAGCATTGATGAAAGATTATTTGAAGGGGGGGAAAAACATGGATATAATATATGTATCAAAAATTGACAGGATGCAACTTCCGGTGGCGATGGCCGCGCCGATGGCGGCTTTTTTCAGCTGTCCACCCTGGGATGTGTCAAAGCCAGCTGAAACAGCGAGCAACAGCTGTCTTGCGGCTTGGAACCTCTCTCCCCGGGCAAAGGGGAGGAGGTGAGCTTTCCTCAGATAGTGGTAGAGCTTCCCGAGACCCCAAAGCTTTTTTTTGGTGGTCAGAGGGTGAGAGCTCCCAGAGTCTGAGGTGTCCTCCACATTCCAGGATGCCTTTGCCCTGATTTTCCTCCAGGGCAAAGCTAGACGCTGCTTCCACATCTGCGCTTAAAATGAATTTGTGAGTAAAATTTAAAGCAGACAGAGCTGACCAGGAGAGATTATTTCGAGATTTTAACTCTGGAAAAGAATTTATCTTTTCCTTTTTTCAATTAAGAGTGGTGAAAAATGGTGCTGAGATGTTGATTCTTTGAGTGAAAGGACCGGAACTTCTATTTGAAACAATGTAACAGATTTTGTATTTATATAAAATGCAAGAATCTTCTTTTTTCTTTTAAGGGGACTTTTGTCTTTTTTCCTCCCATCTTTTTTGGTATTTGTTGATTTTATAAGATTTTAGCAGACTTTTTAACAAGTGGTCTTAAAAATAAAATGGCTTCAAAGTGTCTCGGAACTTCTATTGTTTTTAAAGCCTTGATCTTCCCGGTAATGCAGACAGCTCAGCAAGTTCAGTTTAAGTTACCAGCACCTTCTCCATCGTCATCAGCATGTATACTTGAAGATTTACAGGATGCCTTGGGAAATAAGGCACGACAGATTAAAGAAGAGATGGAGGAATTTTTTGAAAATAAAATTAGGGAACTGAGAGAGGACATTGTGTCTGTGTTTCAAAAGTTTGTTGGTCATATAGATCATCTGGATGATCGTATTGATGATGTTGTGGAAAATTTTGAAAAACTGGAAGATCGAATTGATAAAGTAGAAAATAAGGTAGAAATAATACAGGATGAAATTATTATGTTACAATATAGAGACATGGAATTTGCTTTAAGAATAAGGGGAATGAAGGAAAACACGCAAGAAGATTTGAGACAAGTGGTGGCAAAAGATATAGCTTTCATTTTGGGGGCTGAGCCTGAAGAAATACTGAGAGAGACGGAAAAAGTTTTTAGGGTTAATTCAAGGGTTGCGAGGCAGAGGAATTTGCCACGAGATGTGGTTATTTATTTTTCTAGGAGATCACTTCATAATGAAATTTTACAGGCTTTTTATAAGCAGAGATTTCAAATTGCAGCTCAAGATGTTATAATTTTAAAAGAAATACCTTCAAAAATTCTTAGAAAAAGAAAGGATTTTGCTTTTTTGGCTGATGAGCTCAAAAAACGACAGGTCTGGCTCAGATGGGAGATACTGGCTGGAATAGTGGTGAATTATGCGGGGATATATCATAGACTTAATACAATTTCAAAGGCGAAAGATTTTTACACTTCTGTTTTGAAGGTGGGCTCTCCATCATCTTTACGACCTGAGATAATAGAAGAAAAGTTGGAAGAGCAGCCAGTTGAGGGTGCTATGTTATTGGATGTAGGAGATATACAGGTTGAATCTTTGCAGCAGTCTCTTGTGACAGAAGATTTTTTAAAGAAACCGAGAATGACTCGTGCAGCCTATAGATGTAAAGTAAAAGAACAGCAGAAGGCGGATGTTGGAATAAAGAAAAGGAAATGATGAACTTTTGTAGTAGTTTTTTGAAATAGAAGATGTTTTAAAGGAATAGTGAATGATTCGTGTAATATGTAGATGTAATTAAATATTTGGGAGTATATATATTATAAATTTTTAATTTAAAGTGTATAAAAATAATTATGAGATATTATGGGTAAATGTGTAAAAGAATTTAAATTCTAATGATCTCTGTTGGTGAGAATTTTAGTGATTAAGATGAATGGTTTGCTGAAACTTCTTAAGTAGGAGGGTATTAATAGATTTACTTAGGGGTGGGAAAAAAAGCAAATAGCCAAGTTTATTGAATGTAAGTTTGTTGGTTGGTATATTGGAGGGAAAATTTTGTGTTTATTATGGATGAATGGTTGTTTAAAAGAAATATACACCTCAGCATGGAGAAGATGGATAAATTACATGTAGAGTAAATATGGGTTAGAGTTGATATGGGATTAAAAAGTATTATTTAGATTATGAATAATTTTTAGTTTTTAATTTGGAATTGCTTATATTGTTATTTTTTGAATTTGCTTAAATTTGTTTTGTATTTGAGTTAAAGCACATTATTGATTTTGTTATTTGTATAGTTGGATAAGTTTATTTAGAATTTGCTTGTTTATTTGTAACCCTGTAACCAGATCTGGGAAGTGAGGGGGGAGGGAGGAAGTTATTTTAGGGAGGGATGTTGTTAAAACTTGTATAAAACTTTTCAATAAAAAAATGACAAGATGCCACATTCCATATTTTCTCTTGAAGGACTTAGCCTGGAAAATCAAGGGCCTCCAGAAGCAATACTTCAAGGCAAGATAAATACTTTCCAGGAGGAAATATATGTAATGTTAGGACAAATACAAATGACAATAGACTCAAACCACAAGGAAATTCAAAACAAATTCAAACTTTGATGATTTAAATAAACATATTTCCAATCTAAATCTACAATTAAAAAACACCCAGGAAATAACAACGAATGAACAAATAAATCAGACAACAGGCTAGAAATTAGAAGAGTATGATCAAACTGATGAAGTAACAAAGGAAAAGAATTACAATTTAACACAAACAGGAAAAAATCTACAAGGTTCTGATACAACAAGAAAAATGGAATGGACTATAGAATTATCAGGAGAACCATGAAAGTTTGGGAGTCAGAAAGCATTCATCTTACTTACTTTATCTTTTGTATTCCCAACAACATTTGTAAAAGTACAGGAACTGCCAGGTAAGCGGATTACATCAACTTAGAAAATTACTCGGCAAAAGAAGAAGACCAGAGACAGATACAAGAGATTTGACTCACCCTACCAGATGGATTATTATGTGAATAAACATGTGTTTGAATATGGCTAAAAGAACAGAGAATTTTGAACATAAAGGGGCTTTATAACAAGAAGGATAAGAGATTTAAGTAATATAATATGTTCTATAATATATGAAATGTAAAAATGTAACTTTTATTAATATAAGTGAAATATAAACTGATTAAAAAGGATGTTATATCTAGATACCATAAGATAGATAAAAAGTATAGTATGTTTATAATGCATGACATAAAATATTGGGATGATGTACCTAAATGGGAAAATTTGGACAGTTAGATGACTAATATGAAGAAATTATGGCTGATAAGAATTGGATTGAATATAAGGGAAATTAAGCGTAAACAAAAATTATAAAAATAGGATGCATGCTGAACTAATGACAATGGTTATGAGAATAATATAAGCTGAAAAAATGTTATATAGAGAGATTATTATTATTTGTAAAAATATAAAAAATGCCTATATCTAATCATTTATATATTGAAAATATTAAGAATTATATTTTGGCTAATAATGAAGAAGGAGAACACAAATGGGAGAAGGGAAGATCAAGGAAATATATCATTAATTAATATATTAATTATGGAATTATCAAATTTAATCATTATTGATTGTTAATTAATTATTATTGTCCTTTTTTCTTGTTAAAATATAAACCAAGACAATATGCTGTACACCAGGTACTGGAGATTGTTATAGTTAAAAACCAATAAAATATTTATATATAAAAAAAGATTGTTTGGGACACGACACATCCTCTTCACGACCTGTTTTCCTTGTTACCTTCTGGGAGGAGGCTCCGTGGTATCCGAAGCAAAAATCCAGATTCAGTCACAGTTTTGTGCTGTACAATATTAACCTTGTGAGCTCTAAAGCTTCCTCCTTCCATTATTATTCAAGATGGATAGTGATTAATATTTATATGTTACTGATATGTAAGGGTGCAGGTCTATATAATGTTGTATATACTATGTTTAAATGTGTGTTATGTATGTGTACACTTTGAGAGCAAGCAACTAAATTTCATTTTTAATGTGTGCCGTTGTGCCCCTAGTAAAAAAATGTCAATAAAAGTTATCATCATCATCATAATCAATATTCACAATTTAGAAAATATTTGATTCTGTTGTCTTTTTTTTCTAATATAATTTTTTTTCTGCTAGAAATAATATGTATTTTGATTTAATTTTCCACTACTTGGCAGACAGTATGCACAGCAAAATCATGAAGGCAAACTTTTTGTAGCCAAAAACTCAGCTTTCTTTCTCAATTATTTTGTCATTGAGATTCACCAAATAAGGAAATATGGGGATAGAGCGAATTCATCAGAGAAGGTGAGCCCAGAATGTGTGAGAGAGCAGATTGCCATTCCTAACAGGTGTACAAACTCATTTCTTGTTTTAATGTACTTTTTCTGTCAAAATTTAGTAGACATTTATCATTGCTGTTTGCTGTTTTGTGCAATGGGTTTCTGATTGGGGGAAACTTCAGAGGTTGAGCAAATGAAATTTGGGAATGCTTTTAACTTCAGGCTAAAGTGTCACCAAACTGATACAGAATAAGCGGTGGAAGTTAATTAGTGCTTGAGTTTTCAGCATTTAAGATTCTGTACTTTTTGCACCAAGCCTGTTCCTGTGAAGTATGATAGATGCCTAAGAAACCAGATCAAAGCCAAAGGAGAAAACTAAAGTATGTGAACCTGATCCTGTTAGCCTTTGAAATATTTATAAAAATCTGACTCTTCCCCCAAAGGGCATTGCATTGAACAATAAATTGAAAATTTTACCAGGAGTCTTTTGCTCTTTAATTAAATTGAAATGCAAATAATAATGCAATTAAATCTAAGGGAAATGAAACTCATTTGAATTTCATCTAGTAATTATTCTAGTTATTTTTTAACAGGTAGCAGATTACTTGGTGTTCCTGGCCATAAAATAAAAATGCTACCCCTGACACAACTACTATTGAAAACATTATCACTCTTATTAAAGCACACCAAGTGTTTGTATGGTTGAACAGAAATCACTAAAAACAACAGTTTACAAGATTTGAGATGATGTACAATATGCAAATCAACAGCCCTTTCCTGTTCTGTCTGGTTCAGGAAAATGATGTCACAGAAAAAAAAATGAGTTACAAGTGGAAGCTCAGCTGCTATATTAGAAATCACTCAAGGTAGCAGTGGATGTGGGCTAAGCTAATGAGGTAAGTACCAATCGATTCTTCCTTAGCATGATTGAAATAGATATTTAAGAAAACTAAAAGTGGGGTTGGGGAGGGTAGGAGAGAGAGAGAGAAAAAAAACATATCAAGCTATGTTCAGCTTCTATAACTGAGTTGTGGACGCATTTTGCAGGGAAGGATCACAGTCTTTTCCCACAGAGCTATTAATTTGAAATGGGAAAAATTGTCAACTACATTGTAAACAATGATGTAGAAGTGAGGAGAATGTTCAGAGGCAATAAATGTCTTTGATAGTTTCTCCTCCCAAATCTCTTTTGCTTAAAAATCCAAGGCAAATTGTAAATGTGAAGAATATTGTGGGATAGTTGACTAGACAGAAGGATTACATTATGACAGATCAGATGGGAAGATCTTGGACCTACATTTTATTTGCAAGTTGTGTAATTTGGTATAAAGGTTGTCATCTGTAAGCACTGTAATAATTTACATATAAATGCCCCCATTTATTGTTCCATCTATTAACTCCTTTACCAATGATGCTTTTGAATATTTTACAATGTTATATAAATCTGTTATTAGCATATCATGCATTTTCCTCTGACTGATAACCTGCAATATATATTTAAATAATGATATATAATATATATTTAAGTATATAACATGTTCTGCAGCATTTTGCTATGATTTTTGGCTCTGAGTTTGCTTATTCAAATAATTCTGTTTTTTTATGTGAAAGTTTTATTAGCTGTCTCACAGAATACAAAGTATACTCATACATAAAAAACTCAACGACGAACCAGTAAAGACAAAAATCAAGAGATTAAAAACAGGGAGAAGGGAACTAGCCAAAACAGCAGGGAAAAATGATTTTACAAGTCCAAATACTCTTAAAGAAGATTTTGCTTTGCTTGAGATGTAAAGACCGTGTGCATAAAAATGGTGGGGCTTGGATCATAATGCTGTGCCTGCCAACTTGCAGATTTTTATCTCTATAAAAATGTCACTTGTGACATTCCTGTTTGGCCCAAACTTTCATTCCAAACTCCAATTTTCAGCTTGTTTTAATCACCACCAGTACTACCTGCCAGTACTACATTCATTGCAAACTAAATCTAAATTATCTAAAATTCTAAAAAAAAAATATCTAAAAATCTAAATCTATAAATCTAAATCTAAAAAAATCCAAATCTAAAAAATCTAAATCTAAATCCAAATCTACTTTAGTTATACAGTGGGCTAACTAACTTCACCATCCCAATCAACTGATGACCTCAAATCCACATTATTCTCCAAAATAAAATTCAACATTATTATTCCCAGCAGAAGAAATTATAAGAGACATATCAGACTGTGGAAAGTGTGGGAATTATTGTCATTAATGGGATGTTTTTCTTATTAATAGGAAGAATTCTCAGTATTTAAATGTTTTCCATTTTCTCTTGAAGTTTTAAAAGTTTTCTCCTCCTCTTTATTCAAAGCCTTGGAGGATCAAACCTATACTGTATACATTCATCATGCCCCATTTAAAGCAGCTCTGAAAACAAGCTTCAAAACTGAGAATGTTTGCAGAAAAGGGATGGGGTTACAAACTCAACCATGTGACAAATGTCCTACCCCTCTTTTGCAGGTCTTGCACAAACAATGGACATAAAAGGGAGAAGGTTTCGCTGCGTGGTGGCAGCCCCACCTGACTTTTATTGACACTCTGTCAGATTGTCCTGTCATAGCCTCAAGATTAAGGTCACAACTGCAGCCAATGATTGGCAGCAGTTGAAATGAAACTCCCTAAAATAAAATAGCTTTCTATGAGGACCAACACTCATATCTGAACTAAAAAAGAAAGTTCAGTCTTAAAAAAAAAATCATGTAAAAAAAAAAAAGTCCAGTCTAAACAATACCAATCTGGACTAAAAAAAAAAAGTCAAAGAAGTGGAACAAGAAAATGCTTCTTGTTAATAAAAAATGCTTGCCATTAATAATAATTTCTACACTTCTTACAGTTAGATGATATGTGTCATATAATTATGCATTAACCTCCTATTGGGGGGATAATAATTTTAGGTTTTAGTTTTGTGGATTTTAGGTCATCGATTCATTGGGATGGTCAGAGATAAAAAGATTATAAAAGGGGCCATGTAAAATGGGCCACCCTAATATAATCTATAAGTATGCATTAATATGAGAAGAAAGTTTATTACTGGTTTATCCTGCCTTATGAGCATAATTTAGGTACAACATCATAAAGGTATCCATAATTTATAACCCCTAATTTGAAACGTAGACTGTTGCTACAAGAACTAAAGACCTTGCTTGCATTTTCCTTAAGTTGAAAGTCACTAACTATTAGCGTGGCTGTCTTGATTATGAAATTCCCTTTTAATTCTCTTGTCGTGCCTGTTTGCTGATGTTTTAGTTTTCTGGATTTAGGTCATCGCTTCATTGGGATGGTCATACATAAAAAGATTATAAAAGGGGCCACCCTGATATAATCTGTAAGTATGCATTAATAATATCCTGCCTTATGAGCATAATTTAGGTACAACATCATAAAGGTATCCATAATTTATAACCCCTAATTTGAAATGTAGACTGTTGCTACAAGAACTAAAGACCTTGCTTGCATTTTCCTTAAGTTGAAAGTCACTAACTATTAGCGTGGCTGTCTTGATTATGAAATTCCCTTTTAATTCTATTGTCGTGCCTGTTTGCTGATGTTTTAGTTTTCTGGATTTAGGTCATCGCTTCATTGGGATGGTCAAACATAAAAAGATTATAAAAGGGGCCACCCTGATATAATCTGTAAGTATGCATTAATAATATCCTGCCTTATGAGCATAATTTAGGTACAACATCATAAAGGTATCCATAATTTATAACCCCTAATTTGAAACGCTGACTATTGCTACAAGAACTAAAGACCTTGATTGCACTTTCCTTAAGTTGATGTTTTGCATTGAGATTAAAAAACCATTTTATTGTCTAGATAACAAATATTCATGTATCATCATGCACTTCTCACAAACTAATTGTCAAAAAAAGAATAATTTCATTCTCAAAAGTAGAATGCACAGTCATTTAAACAGAACTGAAACACATTTCAAAAAATATCGATATAATATTTGCTCCAGCACAAACAATAACCCACTTATGCTTAAAGCTGGTATGGAGCAGAAGAAAAGGGAAGCTATAACAAAAAATACAGGTCAGGCTAATAATTGCACTGGCAGCAACCATGCAGCGATCTCAGGATATTCGTTCTAAGCCACTAATGGAGAAGGAGGCCTATATTTTTCAAATTTATTAATATATTTGAGATCACATTTTCTGACAGAGGCAGATTCCATATTCTAATCTCCATGATGCCTTCTGCCTCATCATATTTGAAACTGATTGAATAATAGGGTGCTATTTCCTATAATCAAGAGAGAAATGCAGATCTGATTAACTTGATTTTGTTAATTTTCTTTAATAAGAATTTTCTTAAATTCTTTAATTTTATTTACAACAAACTTAATTTTCTTTAAGAAGACTGAGTGATTTCATAAATCCCAACTTCTGTCGACTTCGCTCCAATGTTTAAAAACTTTGGCAGGTTATATACACATATTCCAACATCAGTGAGTAATTTTAGAACAATCCAACAAGAATTAAATTCCACATTGACATTACTTGGTATGTAGAGCAGAAAGGGCTCTAAACTATCAACTAATAATTTTAACTAAGAATGAACCTAGAAAGAAGGAGAAATTTCCTGACAGTTACAATAATTAATCAATAGGTCAGCTTGCCTTCAGAAATGATAGGAGCTCCATCCCTGGGATTTTTTAAAAAATAGATTGGACAAACATTTCTCTGAAATGGTATAGGGTATAGGTTCTCCTGCTTGAGGAGGGGGTTGGACTAGCAGACCTCCAAGTTCTTTTCCAATTCTGTTATTCTGTTAGTATTATAACACAAGCTCTTTCCTTGTGAGCCTGAAAGTTCTATTTCCCCGATTGATCAGGGAAAATCAATAATTATACTTAAAGAATCCACATTTTCAGAGGATTCTTTTTGATCACAGACAAATTAATTAATGCCTTATACTGTATAGTGGCATTGGGACAGTGTGTATGTGAAAACAGGCAAGATGATGGCTGCAACAGCATGGCTGAAGCCCTGCCGCTTTTATGGTTTGACATTGCATGCATGTATCAAAGGGCAGACTTTGATTTCATGTCCACATTGGCCATCTTCCCCCTTTGATACACATTTGCCCTATTGGTTTCCTTTTAGCCATTAATTAAGAAATAAATGCTTGGATTTAGTATGTCTTCAGCCAATTGTAAGATACTTATTTTAAATTTATTTTATGTTCAAACCCAGAGCTGAGCATCAAATTTGGAAGAATTTTTTTCTGTTTTTGTTCTACATTTAGAAATACAGTAATGAAATTCTGCAATATGTAAGAAGGAGAGGAGATGGTATTACACTTGTTCATCATTTGTGTTCAGCTTTGTTTTTTATAATTGTAAAATTATAATTCCCAGTAAATCTGATGTGCACAGTAGCCAGATCTATTGCAAAATATATGGCTATAAGTAATATATGATTTAATTAATCTCAGTCTAAAAGTTAGGAGACTGTGAAGTCGAATCTTGGCTTTGGCATGTAGCTTTGGATAAACTTTGAAATATTTCAGTAAGCACAGACAAAAATCTTCAGAAAGTTCAGTCATATTAATTATATTGTAACCATTGAAAAACATTATCTTCTACATTCTTACTGTAGTAAGCTTATTCTTAAGGGAGTGTGTTTCTAGCACAGTTCCTTTTAAAATTCCTTACTGTCCCATAATCTTTTTTTATAGTGTAAATTGATTTGTTATTTTTTCTCTTCAAACATGTTATTTTGTTATTTTATAATTATTTCAAAAATATCCTCTTGGAGCTGTATTGCTTTAGAGATGGGCCTTTCTCACAATCACCTGTCCTTTTTTTATCAGAACTGCTGCAATATATTTCTCTCTCTTCCCAATTCTTGTCCAAATGGGTATTTTAAAAGCCAATATTTAGAAAAAAAATCAAGGGTTTTATATTCTTTTTTAAAAAATACTATTAGATCCAATAACAGTTAAAATCAATAAGATCCACATAATAAAACAAAATTTTAAAAAATCAGGGTGCACAACAACACCAATTCTTCCATCAGAGAGTTAGATTCCTCACATTTCCCCAGCCCTCCATGCTCTCCTCTGCTTCAATTCGTCCACCCATCTATCTGCCCCCTACCTTTGCTCTTCTGGCCACCTTGCCCTTGGCCACCCATGCCCTCCCCTATCCCTGCCATCTCTGCCACCCTACATTCCTCCATCTTTCTGTCCCTGTTGCCTTCAGCTGATTTTCACTATTTTCTTCCTCTTGTTGTTGACAAGGCATGCCTGTCCTGGCCTTTCTTGAGGTAGCTGCTGTTTGCAACAGCTGTAATTTTGAGGAATGGTTATAAATATCATTTATTCAGCACCATTGCAACTTTGACCGGTCACTGAACAAAAGATTGGTAAGCAAGGACTACCTCAGTAGTAATTTGACAAGGTGGATGAATGTAAGCAAGGTTCTCCAAAGGCTGAATTAAGGAGTGATTTAGCTTGCATCAGTGCTATATGAACCTATTTAAAGGTTATGTGTAAGAAAAGAGCAGGCAGAGTTGTGGGAGCAGAGTTAAGCATGTCAGAATCCTTTTGTTGTCACAAATGATCCAAATCCAGCCCCCCTCTTGAATGACTAGATTAATAGCAGGTACAAAGGATTAGGACAATACATTAAACTGCTGCATAGCCTATATACAAGAATCTAGTCAACTAATGGTCAGCACTAAATTGGAGCTAGAAAAATGTCAATGGATCTCAAGAGAGGAACTGGACTTGGATCATTTGTGGCAACATAAAGACTCTAAGCTGATGACATATTTAACTTCACCTCCCCCCCCCCAACACTGCATGCTCTTCTTGAACACTATGGCAATGAAGCTCTAGGAGGTGATATCTGGCTGGCAATTTTAGACATAGGAAACAGCAAGCAGAAATGTTCTTCACTAAATAGAGCTTCACCTAAAGTATTCATTCAGGTCTCACAAACAGATGAAAAAGAAGCTCATGTACAGCTTCCCTGACTCCATACACCCTTCCCTTCCCTCCCTCATGGTACAATGACCTGATGTCCTGGATGTTCTAGGCAGAATTTCTCACCTGACTTTCTGCTTAAAGGCCCCTTGGAAAGCTGCAGTGGTTGACTATGTGTTAATGGACACAGGGCGGTAAATACTTCTGTTTGCTTTTATTCTGCAGATGGAGAAGGCATCTTGCAGTTTGCTGTCCGTGAAAATCATACAAATAACCAATTTACAAAAAGCCGATTTATGTGAGTATTTTGCTATTTCTACAGATTCCATCTGGTACACTGGATATCCACTACTAATTTGCTCTGACATAGATATTCACATTAAATAATATATTATAATGCAATGTAGTAAGTTGCTATTATTCTGCAAAGTTATATGCAATTTTAAAAGAATTGAAT
This sequence comes from Crotalus tigris, assembly GCF_016545835.1. Lineage (NCBI taxonomy): Eukaryota > Metazoa > Chordata > Lepidosauria > Squamata > Viperidae > Crotalus > Crotalus tigris. Next base: position 290,442 of record NW_024096464.1, on the reverse strand, counting down.
TTTCCTTATTTTATTTATAAATTACATTTTTTCCTTTAAAGTGTTGGTTTCAAAATAGATTGTAGAGACTTATTAGAAGGGGAACGGTTTGACATGATACATTTCCAAAAGATGTTTGTATTGGGAGCTTTCCTGTTTAACAATGATTGAAAGGTTAATCCAGACTGTGGAACTTTCCTTTGTTAATTGTCTTTGAAAGACAAAATTTAGGATAAGGGAAGAATAGGTTTTAAAATGTCCTCTTATTTACATGTTCATGAAAATTCAAACAATTTGTTTATACTGTAAAAACTTAATTATCATCAAACATATTTTTTTCTGACCCATGTAGTCATTGTGCAATTTAGTTTTACTGTGTAAATTCTCTGAATGTAGCAAGTTGTGTATATGTAGATGATGCTTCATATGTCTAATTCAACAAACAAATAGCAGAGGAAAGTTGCTAAAAAGCCGCCCCCCCTTTTTTTAAAAAAGCATTTAATGTAACCATTACAGACAAGGCCATCTTCAGAGGACTAAAAATAATAATAAAATAAAGACTGGAGACCATGTATCAGTTTCTATGCATTGAGTGGACATAGCGAAAGCCAGTCAGTGCTTATGTAGTTCTATGCTTTTATGATCTAAACTTTAACATCCATTCAGTCATTGTGAATTCAGAAATTAGATCTAGTTAAAAAAACTCTTGGTTTCTTTATACTTTCTGGTTATATGTATGTGTATACAATCTTGTCAGGAATTAAAATAAACTTTGATGATAGCATCTGTTCTAGGAATGCTGCATTAATCCCTCTTTTTATAAAACAAACAAACTCAAAACCCAACAGTTAGCCAATCTGACTGCTATGTGAGCTTGTTCCTGCCATCAGCTTCATTTGAAACGGCTCAGACAAAGGCCATTAAGGACTGTAAAAATCCAGTATGGAATGAAACCTTCTGCTACAGGATACAGAATCATGTCAAAGTAAGACACAAAGTCATTATATTTCTCTTTGAGTTCCAGAACCACATTCAGATGCTTATTTTGTAAATATTCAACTGTGAAGAGGCATTAATTCAAAATATTTTTTTGAACATATTTATCTGATTCCTATTTCAGTGCCAGACTGGGGATCAATTATTGGGTGTACATTCATAAGATATTTTTTGTATGGTTGTAATAATTTTAACAACTTTTTTTGGTAAATATAGCATTGCAGTTATTAATAACAGAATTAAACCATAGTGGTATAGCAACTGGATTATGATATAATATGTAGCATTAGTAAAAGGGAAACTTAATTTTGGGATCCTTTCATTGATTAGTATATCTTTATATATATATAGGGCAAAATAAAATAAAAACATTTACAATGGCAAAGATGAATAAGGCAGAAGTTAACAATCTGACAAATGAATCAAAATAATTTTTAATCTACAGCTGGGTTACTCACTTTGGCTACTTTTTTTATACAATTAACAATCAGCGTAGTAACTCTAAATGTAAAATAATACATAACACTTGCAAGTGTTATGAATTTGCAAGAGGGAAGTAAAATAATAATTAAATAACCTTTAAGCATTGGTCAACATTGGAAGTGGAGTCACAAATCACTAAGTCCCAGAGCTTGTTGAAAGAGCCAGCTCTTCAAGGGCAGTGGCATAATGGTGGAACAAGGTCTGTCTCCAGGACTGTAATGTTTCCAAGTGAGGAGATCATTATTTTACAATTCTCTTTAAATAAAAGAGTTATCTGGCTTGTTAAAGTAATCTTTATTTACATAGCTGTTGAAATGTCTTTCATGACAACAGGTAGAAAAGTTGTGGTAGCTGTAGAGTTTATAAAAACTTTGCATAACAAGTAATCAATTCTTGTAAAACTGACTTAAGAAAGACATTATAATGACATCCCTTAGCAACAAATACCAGTTTGAAATGGTTGGGCTAATAATACAGATGGTCCTTGACTTACAACTATTTGTTTAGTAACTGTTCAAAGTTATAATGGCACTGAAAACAGTGACTTATGACCGTTTTTCACATTTACGACCATAGCATTCCCCATCTTGCAAAGGAGGAGTCTTTCGTGTGAAGAGAAGAGAATATTACTATTTTTTTGGTTTTGTAATCTAGATTCAAAACCTGATGATTTAAGTTTCCTTCTCTTCTCAGAATATTTTGGAGCTGATGGTTCATGATGAAAACCGCTGCCTTTTGGATGACCAACCCTTCACTGTTCTCTTTGATGTTGCTAAACTTCAGCTTGGAGAAACAATTTGCCTTACATTTCCATTGGATCCAAAAGTACGGGGTCAGAACTACTAGTCAAAGGAATAACAAGCAATAAAATTTCTGATATTTACTGGTGGAGGAATGGGAAGAGATGATAATAGATTTAATGGGAACTTTCAGCATCAAACACAATAGGCAAGGAAGGACAGGATGGCTATTCTAGGAACCTCATTGGTGTTCATATGTGTCATAGTTAAAATTTCAAAATTCTTTACTACTAAAATAATTTTTTGTAGTGGGATTTTTTTTTTAATATTTAATGAATTCACATGTCTAAAACAGACATTCAGATATAGTCATCCTTCAAGAATATACTTTGAAAGCAAAATGTCATCATTGCTATTTTATTCACAAGAGGTGACTTTGAGGAGTTTTGGTTTAAATCAGGCATGTCAAACTCCCGGCCCACAGGCCGGATGTGTCACACCAAAACCACACCCACCCCATTGCTAGCAATGGGAAAAAAGTCCCAATACATCACATGACGCCATGTGATGTTGTGAATTTGACATGTCTGGTTTAAATGAATTGGAAATGACATTCAAACATCAGTGAGTTAATTGCAGTTGTGCTTGTACTGGATTCAGGTGAATGGAGGACATACCTGCTGATTATGTTGCAGACATCCTTTTTTAATATAATAATTTTATTAAAGATTACAGATTTTATAGATAATAACTACAATATGTATTTTATATATAATATTACAAGAGGAAAAACACATATAATAAGGGGGGAAGGAAGTGATTTCTCCCTCATCATGACATAAACACATTTTTTAAACAACTCATCAACTTCTCTTTAAAAATAAAAAAGACTTTCTTCATCCCATAGCTCATATCCATATTATGTATAAATATAATGTATTATGTATATATATCCATATATATGTATATATTAGAAAAACCAAAAGGAAAAATTGAACTCCAGGATAGAAGTATAAGCAAGACTGTTTAATATAAACAAGCCTGTTTGTTACAAAGTCACTTAGCTTTCATTGGCCAAACTGCCGGCATCGTCAGAGTGAAAGTAAAAGAAGATCCAGGAGATCTCACTCTGACGATGCCGGCAGTTTGGCTGATGAAAGCTAAGTGACTTTGTAACAAATAGGCTTGTTCATATTAAACAGTCTTGCTTATACTTCTATCTTGGTGTTCGATTTTCCTTTTGGTTTTGCTAACATGCACATACCCAGGATTCACATTTTTAATGTTATCAAAGACACCCCCACACACCCACATACTCACCCATCCACACACCCACACACCCACACACACACACACATATATATACCCTTATCTATATAGAAATCCTCCAAATCATAGTCAATCAAAGCCCATTAAGAGTTATCTGAAAAAATAAACTGTATTAATGTTAGTCAAATAGATTTAAAGTACAAAATAAACACTTCTTCCCATACTTTATCTCTTATCTGAAAACAGGAAATTAAAAGCCCTTCATTCAGTCCAAGTTAGCAAAAGTCCATTCATTGTCAAAGATAATAATATATCTATTTTAACCTTGAATAAATAAACCAACAATTAATCAGAGGAACGACCTGCATCCAGAAGTTGTGGCTGTTCCAACACTGGAGACTTTCAAAAAGAGACTGGACATCCATTTGTCTGAAATGGTACAGGGGTTCCTACTTGAGCAGGGAGTTCCAACTGTTGTTCTGTTACTTCATATTCCTTCTCCCTTATTCCCTAAGTTTTAGCTTTTAGTACCCTCAAATAGAAATTGGTTTCTTTTCATTTTTTTCTTTGTCTTTTATCAGAAAAACTTGAAAACTTTAGCAGATCTCGATCTTAGACCTTGACTTCTTTTCATTTTTCTTTTGCCTCTTGTCACAGAATCCTTCAAAGTTTTAACAAGCTCTTTCATCCAATATAGGAAGATTACAACACTTTCCTGGTTTATTATATGTACAGTATATCCTCTTTAATTGTTGAAGCCTCAGCCAGTTTTATTTGTACATCCAGTTTTTCATCCCTTTCTATATAATGCTATATAATTCTTGTAACTTGTCATTTCCAAATCCACATTTAAATTGGTTTCAGTCTTATCCAGTAGAACTTGTTCCTCTTCTACAACATATTTACATGCTGTTTATAATTTATTTAATTTAAAAATAAAAAGATATTTTTTAAAAATTAATTTCTGAATCCATTGTTTCCAAATATCCTTAAATAAATCCAGTGTTAAAACATTTTGTTCTATTCTTATCCAGTAATTTAAGTCTTTCTCCTTTGAATGCAATCTTTAGTTCCTTCTAATTCCCTCTAGTGACCAAACATCAACTTCCCAGCTTATTATGTTTCCCACCTTATTTTTAGAGTTAAAACAACCTCAGCAATTTCCCACATGAAAGATTCATGTAATTTTATTTCACATCTATCTGGATCAGTGTTTCTCAACCTTGACAATTTTAAGGCATGTGGACTTCAACTCCCAGAATTCCACAGCCAGTGTTGCTGGCTGTGGAATTCTGGGAGTTGAAGTCCACATGCCTTAAAATTGTCAAGGTTGAGAAACACTGATTCTGGATTCTTAGTCAGTTTATAACTTTCCAAAACGAGTGCTGATTGCTCCTTTGCTGTTCACTTCAAAATTATTTTTTTCTGAGTCTTGACATTCATATGCAGAAATCATTTCACTATAGATTGAAGGAAATTTACCCAGTGAATACTGTGAAATTTGCCATTCTGAGGGTTCTCAATATTTTAGAAACGATCAAAAAGTGATTCCAAAAGTGAATAAGAGATGAGGACTGGCTGAACTTAAACATCCTTAGAGGTATTATTAGCTTATGAGCTTGATGAAATCCCACATTTAAGTTTAATTATCAGAGATGTGATAGCAGGAATCAGACAGGACCTCTTGCTAAAATGGGTACATACCCACATAATGAAATGAAGACACAAACCATTAACATGATACCATTAATATTTAAATCTGGAGTGAGGTAGCAGTAAAAGAAAATATATCCTATTACATCAAGTTAATATATTGTTGCATATTAAAGGAATTTGTGCATTTTCTGGAGATAACTCCATATATATTATAATGAAATAATGCATTATTTTTTCATAGATTCAAGAAAATCTGGAAGTCGAATTTAGTCTGGAAAATATGTAAGTACCTCCTAGACTTTTAAGAAATTGTAACACAAAAAAAATGCTTCCCTGCCTCCTATGGAAACTGTGGACAAGGTGGCATGGGGTATTGGATAGAGTTGTCTGATTTTGCATGCATCTGTTTGATATCCTGACATGGAATATGTGGGCATATTGGGATTTATACCTTCCACCTCTCTTCAGCCTTCCTTTATTCTTGCAGTATTCACTGATCTCAAACGATGGACCTGAATCTATGATTCTGTCACCATATGCAGTAGATCAAGTAGTAGGATTTTTTTTAATGTCTATTCTGAAACTACCAGATTGGGATTACAAAAAACCCAGGTGACCCTCAAATGGCAAAAATGATTTGATGGCACATAATCAATCTTATTATTTCAAAATGAAAATAGTCAAAATGATGTTTAGTTTCATCCTAGTCTTGGGTGTTAATACAGAGAGTGATGCCATTAATTCACGCCACCCCAAATTAAATAAAAGACAGATTTAAATAACCAAAATCTATTATATGTATTTTTTTTTCAGCTCAGTTCCTCCCGAGAATATTGTTACCAATGGTGTATTAGTGGTAATTTCCATTCTGCTTTTTATCTCTTTTTAAAAATTCATGTTGTGGTGGGTGTATGGCTATTTTAACTCTGCAATCCTAAATTTGATTTTATCTTGTGGGTGTGTGAATAGAATGTGTGAGTGCAATTAGTTGAGGTGGATGATATAAAGTTTCACCATAATGAAATGAGACATAAAAGACCCTCTATAGCCATACACAGAGATTCTTTGCTTTTGTGGTATGAATAAGAAAATCACACAGGAACTATGCCTTTAATTATAATTTCCAGCAGCCTCAGAGGCTTCAGCACAATCCAGTATTACTTACCATACTGGGCTATAAATTGGTTAGCCTAGCATGAATGCTATGAAGCAAAGCCCATCATATTTAATTGAGTTTCCTCTCACATAAGCAGGCATGAAATCTGAAAGAGGAATCCTAAATATATTGGGAAGCAAAGGCATGAGGGGAGTGTATGATGATAGTACGAACTAAATGTATCCACAAAAACACACAAATGCATATGCAAATGGTGTGGTAGAGTGACTCATTTAGACCAGGGGTAGGCAACCTTGGCTCTTTTATGATTCGTGGACTTCAACTCCCAGAATTCCTGAGCCAGCTTGGCTGGCTCAGGAATTCTGGGAGTTAAAGTCCACGAGTCATAAAAGAGCCAAGGTTGCCTACCCCTGATTTAGACCATTTTGGAAGCTACCCAAAGATGATTATATACTGAGTGGATTTGTGCATTTAAAAAAATAAATGAACGAATAAATATCAAGCAAACAAATAAATAAATAGGCCTCTCAGGCAATTTAAGGGACTTTTGTTCAGAAAAGTTTAGCAGAATCAGAGCATCTCTAAGGAGACAATTACATCTGCTCCCAACCAAAGGATGCAGAGATTAAAGCTGATCTGCAATATTTATTTAAAGTTTTCTTAAACTTTTCCATTTTGGTTCCAGCTTGAATCAATTTCAGAACCAATCATAGATGCCTCCCATATTTTAGTGCTGTTAATGTTCATGAAAAACTTTGTTTAACTTCATGTATTTAAAATAGGCACACAATTCTAATTTGGCTATTAATTTAGGAAGTTAGATATTCTTGGCTAATTCTCATGTTGTAAAACATTCCTAGTGATGTTCTATTTCTTTCAAAGTTATCTTGCTTTGACCATTAAGATTTTCGTCCCCTTTTGACAGTCCCGTGAAATTTCCTGCTTGGAGATAGAAGTGAATAATATGAATTGTGTTTCAAAAGGTAAACTTGGAAATGTATTGTTTTATATCTATTTTTAATTTAAAAGCTTGTTTATATTGTTTTAACTGCCAGCTGAAGGACATGAATCAGATGAATGCATGTTGATCACAGAGTAAAAAAATGTACAATACAAATGTAGTTAGTTAAATCCAATATATATAGATCATTGACTCCAGATAGCTTCAAGGCCATATGCGTAACTAAGCAAAATCTGACAAAAGATGATTCCTCTATTATTTAAATCTCAGATTTCCTACAGAAAGACTTCTGCCTTGAATGCCCATTGAAAAATCATTCAGAAGAACACTAACTAGAAATGGAGGCAAAGTATTTTGTAAAAAGGGAGAATAATATTCTTTGTTCCCAGTCTCAGGGGACAGGGGACATCTCAGCTTGCCCTTCTGGATATATTCCCTGTTTAGCAGGTTGTCTCTATCACTATAAGAGATGACTATAAAATTATGGCATTTACCTAAATACTACTAAAACACTAGTTGACATGACTTTTAACTGGATGAAATGATGCATCACAGAGCAACTATTTTCAAATCAAGCTTCCTCAAATGGGCTAACTTACAGAATGTGTCCAAAATCCAGGCTCCATGACTCTGGAGAGAATGAAATTTGGGGAAATTATGGCTGCTTCAGTCCAACTGGCTGCTGTTGCTGCTGCACTGCTGGACTTCTACTGTGGTCTTGTGATCTTCATTTTCAATGTTCCCTCAGTCTTGCAATTCCTCATTCCCTCCCCCACCTTAACTGCCTGTTGGGAAGGAAAGGGAAGGAAAAGGGAGGAGAGGAGAGGAAAGAAAAGGGGAGGGGAGGGAGGAAGGAAGATATATAGGCATACCGTTTTCTTTAATATATGCTTTTAAAAACACACAGAGAGAAACATATACCCCTACTTAGTTACTTGGAATATACATTATATTTATTGTTTCATAACAAACATTTTCAGCAAAATTATATACTAGTAGATATATAATGGTGGAATGCTCTTTAGAGAATTGTAACATTTTATTTTAGCAAATATCTGTTTGTTTTATTTTTCATGGGATGCAAGTTAAGTTTGACTTCATTCTTGAGTCAGTTCCCTGTGTAATTGCACCTTTCCCTCTCCACAGATGAAATTGCTTTATTTATTCTGCAAGGATCCTATGAAGAATCTCAGAAAGTTCTGTTGACTTCTTCTGTTCCTCTTGAATTTCAATGCATCAAGTATAAAGGATCTGCCCTGAAAATTGAATTACTAAAGAATATCTGTGTATGTTTTAAAGACACATTTTAATTCAAAAAGCAAGGCAAATGTATTTGAATTACTTGTCTTATAGGAGTGCTGGCGAACCTTTTAGAGACTGAATGCCCAAACTGCAACCCAAAACTCATTTATGTATTGTCGGGTGCCAAGTAGCCATGGCCCATTGGGTGTGCATGGCCCTTTGGGTGTGCATGGCTTTGGTGATAATGGCAGACTGGGCAGAACTAAAAAGTTCAATCAAACAATTCCAACTTTGCGAGATTTTTTTTTCCCGTGAGAAGTTGAAATTGATTGAACCTTTTTTTTTTGCATGTGGCAGTGGAGGCCTAAAGTGAAAAAGTTTTATGAAACCCAGCTGAAGGCCTAGGACTGGGGCGACGGTGTGTGTGCTCACAGAGAGGGCTCTGCATGTGTACCATAGATTCGCCACCACGGTCCTATAGCATACATTTATTTTGGAGAAAAATACTGACCCCCCCTAATGATTTCTAAGGTCACCTATAGCCATTACTGGAGGTAGCTAACCCCTATTATCAGACTGATGGACATACTTGTGATCTGTCTCATGATACATTATTTCCATATATATGGAAGATATGAGTAGAAAACCTATTTTCTCCTTGGTTAAACCTAATCAAATAGTAATGTATTTTCTAAGATCAACAAAGGTATTGCAACTTCTTTGGGATTTCTATCCTATTGTGAACAAGGATTATTCTTATTCTGAGCAATGGTTTAATTTGCTGATGATGCTAAATCTATTCAATTGACTTGACTTTAGTTGGGAGTGAATCATACAGTGTTAATGAATTCTAACTAGTTTAGTTGTACCCAATAAGCTATGCCACTGGAGAAGGGCCTAATGCTGGGAAAGATTGAGGGCAATAGAAGAAGGGGACGGCAGAGAATGAGATGGCTGGATGGAGTCACTGAAGCAGTAGGTGTGAACTTAAATGGACTCCAGAAGATGATAGAGGACAGGAAGACCTGGAGGAACATTGTCTATGGGGTCGCGATGGGTCGGACACGACTTCGCAATTAACAACAACAACAACAAATAAGCTATGCCCACATATTTCAGTTTAATGTGATGGTTAACCTTGTGTGTTGGTGTTTGTCTGTGTATACGTGTGTCTTCCAATGTAAATGTGCAGCCAGATTGGGTGAGAAGACTTTGGGAAGTGAAATTGCAAATGAAATTTGGCTCTTTAGAATATGGGGGATCAGATGAATGCTAACAGAGGTAAAACTCACTTGCACTTTTTTCAGTTAGTAGTAGGAAGTGGGAGCTGCCAACAAAGAAATAGCAGCAGTGAGCATCACCTGCTTTTATTGTGAATATTTCCAAAATGTTTCTTTTGTTGTTAATTATTGTTAATTATTCATATAGAACATGGTTTTGATCCAGCACCTCATAAATATGTTAGACAGCTATCTCTAACAACAGAGCCTTGCGAACCAATAGAAGATTGCTAATTAATTAATTGATTAAATTTACTAGAGCTGTCCAACTCCAACACTCTCTGTGTGACATACAACTCCCCCCCCCATTCATAAAAACAGAGAAATTCTAAAAGCACATAGGCTTCTTTATCTTCCAATGAATGCAATATACTGGATTCTGGATTTACAGTTGAAAATCCCTAATATACAGTACCTAAAGGTTGAATCATGGCAACTGAGCTATTTTTTTGCTAGTCTGACACATTTTACTGGTTGTCCAAGCAGCTTCATCAGTCAGAGCAAGTCGGTTAGGCAAAGATTTGTTGGAATGTACCAACTCTTGCCACACCAACTTCAGGGGTTTCCTCACCAAAATGTGTTGCAATATGTCTATGAAGACTTTCAATCACCCACACAAATGTGTCTAAAGGTTGAATGATGACAACTGGACTAATTTTTGTTTTTTGCTAGTCTGAAGCATTGTGCTGCTCATCCAAGTAGCTTCATATAAGCAATGAAACATCTCAGACTAGCAAAAAAAAAAAAAAAAAAAAAAAGTCCAGTTGCCATAAATCAACTTTTTGACATCTTTGCCTGGATGATTGAGAGTTTTCATCAACATATTGCAATGCATTTTGGGAAGGAAAGCCCTGACATTAATGTGGCAAGAGTTGGTACATTCCAACAACTCTCTGCCTAACTTAGCTTGCTCTGACTGATGAAACTGCTTGGATGAGCAGCAAAACATCTCAGACTAGCAAAAAACAAAAATTAGTCTAGTTGCCGTGATTCAACCTTTAGACACCTATTCTTCATCAACCAACATAGCATAGTTCCTGATTTAAAAAAAAAATCCAGTTTTTTTAAATCAACATTATAACCAATGGAAATATGTTCTGCAATAAGTTGAAGATGCCCTTGTTTTAATAGCTGTTACTATGTGTTAATACAACAAATCCACACTACAATCCTATACATATCTACCTAGGAGAAAGTTCCACTGAGTTCAAGGTTGCAGGTTTGCAACAGTTAAGGCTGTTTTGTATTAAGCTGTTCTGTCTCTTAGTGTTTTTCAGGTAGAAAAACAGATAAAACTGTTTGTCTTACTTTACCTCTGGATTCAATGTCAATGGAAAAAGAAGTCATTATAGCCAAGGTAAATACTGTTTCATGATGGAATATGGAAAATCTATAAAATCTTTTAAAAGATTAAAAACTTAATTTTATTTTGCAAAAAGAGAGGGTGGCTCAATATGTTATTATTAATTAAACATATAAATTAACTTTTAAGGTAACAAATGTAGAGGAATAGTCTTAACTTTAACCATGGAACTTTACATTTTGTGGATTCCAATTACCCCAGCCATTCTGGCCAATGAAAAGAGATGTGTGAAATAGTTCAACAATATCTGAGGAGGGCACACCCCCCCCCCTCCATACACACATTGGACAATTTGTGGAAACTATAAAAAGGTCTCCAAGTACTCAGAGAAAGATATTTTAGAGATACTAAGAAATGTTTGACTCTGAAGGTATGTACTCAGTTGTGACTTCCAATTCCTCAAGATATCTCAAGTAAAGTAAGGAAAATGTTATTATGCAGACATGTAGAAGAAATATTACAAAGAGGCAAGATAAAATTGCTATACAGCAGTATTTACAACCAGTCGCTTAGTGACTATTCAAAGTTACAATGGAGCATTCCCCCAATCACGTGACTGCATTGTAGACAATGAGCAACAGGCACACATTTAGAGCCTTTGCATTCTCCCACAATCATTTAATGACAATTTACTTTTTTAAAAAACCAAAAACTGATCTTTACTTCCAGTTTTGCAAAACCAACACACAGTGAACAATGGGTTCTCTTAATGACTGCTACAAAAAAAGATTGTAAAATTGGGTCAGTCACATAGGTGACCCATTTTATGACTATCAGACTTACAATAATGGGCAAGTTCCAGTATGGTGATAAGTCGAGGACTACCTGTACTTTGGCATCTGCATAAAATCTGAGGTATCGAAAATTCCAAACATGTAGGAAGATGTCCCCAGTGTCACCAAACATGAAGAAATTACGTGGGATGATCACATAGAAATCAAGTCATTTGGTTCCATTTAAAAACTTCTTCATTTGCTTATTGGAGAAATAGAAGAAGAAACCAAAAATAAAGATTATTTCTTGTGGCATTTGTTCTTTAAACTTCCAGAAGATTTTGAAATACAAAATTTAAATTATTTTTGTGATTTGTCTGTTATTATCATTTAACATATGATGAAAGCAGGACAAAGAGAAGTAATCATATACACACAATCCATGTAATTGTTCAAAAACAATTTTTACGGGGCTATGGCAGAGGCCTCATAACTGGATGTCCAATTTAGCTATCCAGGCAATCGCCTCTGGTGTTGCTTCATGTAAGTCTTCTAAGGAACCAGAGAATACACATCATGGGGAGTCTTGCACAATATGTTGAATATACGGAATGTTTAATTTGTCTGCCATGTGTAATTTACCTGTCATGTAGGTCTATTATGAACTTTAGAATAAATTCAGTGGATCATAAAACTCTAAAACTTTCCAGAGTTGGGTAAACAAAAATCTTAACTAGAGAAGGAATAATTGCTTGACTTGCCTGATTTATAGGAGTGTCCTTCCTGATCATGCTAGTTAAAACTGAATTCTGCTAGAGCTCAGCACTTCATGTCCAATCCTCTTTTTATCATGTGCATGGGATGCACTGAAAGTCTTTATTATTTTTTGTAAACAGACTTTTCAATAATTCCATTGTACCTTGATCCTACAGATTCAGGTGTTAGTCGCTAAAGCAGGATATCTGCCTTGAATTGATGCAACTCATATGGATTCTTACAGTAGATCTTTCAGTTATAGTAATCTTTACACATTGCACATGTGTAGATTCAATCAGTAGAACTGTCTCCATTAACTAGTCAGGGGGAGTAACAAAACTTGCATTATGATATCACAATGCAAACCTCGCAACTTGCATACTTATGTAAGATGGAAAGTAAATAGAAAGGAGTGGGATTGGCTTCACAACATCATAGCTTGCATATTGTCATTTTTTCATCATTGTGGCTTGTTGCAGAATCATATAACTAGCTGAATAGTGGCTGTAAATCACTGGAATGTCATAGGTTGGGAAAGGTCATGTGTCAATAGGTAGTATTGTTTCATCTCTGTTTGGCATGTAGTTGTCTGGTGCTTTTGGTGTTGATTAACAGCTGATGCCTCTTTATTTGAGTGTTAGTCAGTAGATGTGCATTAAAGCAGAATTCCCCAAACTTTCCGGCTTTGTGGGCCAGCGGGGAGGAGAGAAGAGGGAATGGATCTATGTGAGTGGCTGGCAAGCATGCATGTGCACGCAGCTCCATTTAGGTGAATGGTGGACAGTGCACCTGTTGCTCACACAAATGAAGCACACATGCACGTGCTTGCCCACCTCTCACGCAATCAATATTTATTGCACCAGCAAAACCGGGCTTAGAAACTTGACAAAACCATTATATTTTGTAAATCATTTTGAGTTTGCTATTTGATTTTCAGGTGTCAATGCTGCAAATATTGTATATTCTTGCTTTTGACAATATGCAGAATTGTCTGGTAAATATGGAGTTAATAAAGAGCAGAAGGGACGTTGGGGGTAAAGCCCGGGAAAGAAAGAGGAAGAAAACCTCTTTGACCTTCACACTAATTGGATAGTGTGAGATATGACGGCAAATTTAGAGAGGGAACTTGCTGATAATTTAACTGCTCAGAGAAAGAGAACTGAGATCCTAGCATCCCTCTGTTGTGCCTGTGCCGACATTTTGTAACAATAAAAGACTTTTAGGAAAATAAATGCCTGGAAGTTCTTTGGAATGTTTCATTAGCCGGAACCACAACATCAGGTTTGCTAAGATTGCTTTGAAGAGATTTTGTTGCTTTGTGGGCTATAGTGATGCCAGGAACTTGTAGCATTGCAATTGTGATTTCTGATATGTCTTTTTTTAATATATAGAAGGAGTGTGATGATTGTGCTGTAGTTGTATGGATCGACTCTTTTCTATGAGGTGTTGGAAAATGTTACACAAATATCCATTCCTGTTTTTTGGAATTCAAAATAGGATTGTGTACGTGTGAAGGAGGGAGCAATTTCAGACAGTGATTTCAAAAATTCTCTTTCAAATAAATAATATTTAACTTTCAATTAAATGATATTTAATTTAATACATTATTAATAATATTTTTATCTCTAGGACAAATCAGTTGGCTTATATGTAAAGATAAAAGAGTGGTAAGAGAAAATACTTTAATTTATTGATTGACAATGGGTCATCAAGCTGGATCTTAGCTAGATTTTATCCATAATGATCTGTCCCTAGCCTGATTTTTTGGTCTTGCAATGATTTTTGTGCATGATGCAATAATCTCTGCTGCCTCCACTATCATCTGAGGTGTTTCAGTCCTATGGCTGGGTTAGGATGGAAATGTGATTTTGCTTGAGATTCTTTTCCGTATTAATGGTTATTATTATAGTGTCTTCCTAAATTAATCATAACAGTGATATTTTATTTCTTTCATCATGGACCATACGCAAGGCAAAAAGAGCTTGATGTACGTTTAGACTATGAACTGTGTCCAGATGAACAAGTATTTATACAGAAAAGGAAGAAAATTGTAGCAGCTGCCATGAAAAGGGTTCTTTGCATGGACAATGATTTGCAAGATCATGAGGTATGTAAAACATAACCACTGCAATTCAGTATGGATAAATTAAGACTTTGTTTTCAATTAATTATCTAGACCTCTGGCAAACCCATGTATAGATGCGAGAGTTATGCAGATTTGGAAATAGGACGGAGAAGATTGATAAATGAATACATTCATAATTCATAATTCACAGTATATCTAGGGCCGTGATGGCGAACGTTTTAGAGAATGAGTGCCCCAAAACTTGCCCCACTCCCGCTCCACCCCATGCCCTCCCCCTGTCCCACCCCCACCCTGTCCCCCACCCTGCCTGCCGACAGGGCCACTCACCGCCTCCAGGGCCCACCGCAGATTACCCAGGCAGCCCAGCAGCCCAGCAGATTGCCCAGGCAGCCACGCCACAGATTGGCCACGCCTTATGCCCATGCCCCACAGCACCAACTGTGCGTGATGTGGCGTGAGGGCAGAGTCTTGTCCACGCTGCCTGGTTGCCATGTCCTTGGCTGCGCTGCTCCGTGTGTGCCACGCTCGGGAGTGATTCTCCTCCAGGGCGGCTACTGGTGAGGAGGGAGTCATGGGGGAGGCAAGGCTGGGGCAACGGCATGTGTGCCCACAGAGAGGGCTCTGAGTGCCGCCTCTGGCATGCGTGCCATAGGTTCGCCACCACTGATCTAGGTAACATTATTGCAACATATGGGCAGACTTAATCATAGTTTCAGCTAGGAAACTGTGAGTATCCTAGACTAAGCCAAGTCAAAGTACTTCCAAAAATTCCTGGAAGCCTGGCACTCAGACAAATCGGCCATCGAAAGGTAAAATGAAAATTTTTACTTCTTTGGGCTTTATTTGTTGAACAGGTGCCTGTGGTGGCTATCATGGCCACAGGAGGTGGAGCGCGGGCATTTACAGCTTTTCATGGCCATTTACTTGGTCTTCAGAAACTGAATCTCTTAGACTGCCTCACATACATTTCTGGATCTTCTGGCTCTTCTTGGTAAGAATGACACACACACACACACACACACACACACACACACACACATCCTTGTCACATATTCTGAGAAGAAGAGTTGCCTTATGGTGAGATGGATTGCAAATAAATGTAATAAATAAATAAAATAAATACGTTCATATTGGCTGTTCATATTGCACTCTTGCTAATAAGCATAGTCTTTTAAATGTCACTGTAATTTGATGAGAAAATGGAACTGATAGGCAAAATTTAGAATTTATTTAAAACATTTAAAATTTATTTAAAACATTCCTATTTAGAATTTATATTCCCATTTATATTCCTATATCTGCCCCTCCAATCAAAAGTTAAAGCAATACATAAAATTACATTAAAATACAAAACTAAATAGATTAAATATATTACATAGGCCAGGGACTGTCACAGAAAAGGCATGCTTCCTAACTCCCATCCAATGGTAATATTTAAATGAAGTATCCAACTTGGTAAATTTAAAAAAAAAACCAATCAAATTAAAACAAAAATCTGTTTACTTCCTGTATACAGAATAATGATGATATTATATGAGCATACATATGGGGCAGTTCTCATCCATTAAATTCACCAGTTGGCCTTGGGAAGGCTTCCAATAGATGAAAGTGTGATTTGGAGAAAAGGACACGATACCAGGATGAAATATCCAAATATACAGTAAATATATAAAGTGCATAACCAGGTTGGAGAGTTCTGTTCTTAATTTTGTTTTAAATTTGAACGCCTTTTGTCTAATCCAGGAACGACACATGATGATTCCTCCAAGCTGAGTTCTTTATTCTTTCATACCTATAGATAAAATCTTGCCAAAGTGAGCACTTTAATCTGCATGTACCATGTACTCTGTGAACTATTAGGGAGGGGTCATCTTCATCCTTTTTCTCTTAAGCATAAGATCTGGACTGAGTTGCCTCTTAGTCATCTGGAATGTATCCCCTCCCTCCTAGGGATCCACCTCCTTACTATATTCCAACACATGTTTCCTGTCTTCATGGTCTTTTCATATTTAAAAAACCATCTTTGGCAGATTGGCTATAATTTCCCATGATAGCTCAAAAACAGAGGATAACATTTACATGACTGAAAATTACTTTAAAAATTTTTTTTGGCTAACCTGGCAAAAACTTGTGTCTGGATTTCTTGGATAGGCTGAATTAATTGTTTATTTTCACTATTATTAAATATTTTTTCTAAATATTTTCTAAAAGTGTTTTGGCAGGAAAATCCTAAAAATTGCATCACAATTCTTCTTGTTCTTCTTCACAATTCTTCTTGTTCTTTTTTTTAAAACAGTTTTTAAATTAGCATGATGGTTATGTGTTTAAATATTAAATAATAGTAAATTATGTTAACAACCCTTAATATAATTTGGGAATTGTAAATCTCATTATCAAGCTGCATCTTTTTTGTAGGACACTTTCAAATCTGTATGAAGAACCTGATTGGTCACAAAAGGATCTTTTAGGACCAATTGCAGACGCTCGCAAAAACATGTCCAAATGCAAGCTGGACTGTTTTACATTAGACCACTTAAAAGAATACTGTGACATTCTGAAGCAGCGGCAAAAGGATGGCTACAAAACCTGCATTACTGATCTCTGGGGACTTTTCATTGACCAAGCATTAGGAAATGGGGTAATAGATGTGTCCATTTTGTTAAATGGTTCTGATAGAAAGCTGAATATACATGCTGGAAAATCAAAGCAATGCAAGCAACATCATAACAGTTTGAATGTGCACTGTACAAACCTGGTATGGGGCTGAGGGTGCCTGGGCTGATCCCATCCTCAAA
This sequence comes from Crotalus tigris, assembly GCF_016545835.1. Taxonomy (NCBI): domain Eukaryota; kingdom Metazoa; phylum Chordata; class Lepidosauria; order Squamata; family Viperidae; genus Crotalus; species Crotalus tigris. The sequence goes on along the minus strand of NW_024096464.1, from coordinate 273,006 downwards.
AGTTTACATTCACATTATGCTTATATAATCTTCAGAATCACATTTTTTATTTCTAACACTCATCAAATCCTTTTAACAAGTACTGTGAATATTAATATGCATTCATTGATATGCTCACTTTCTGCCACTTTACCTCTTAAAACTTTCCTAAAAACCCAATACCGTAGAAAAGGGAACGCTGTAGATAGCTTATCGCAGGTTACAATTAATACATAGAAAAGGAAAAAGAATTGAGAGGGATACACAAATTAATATACACTGATGTTAACTTTTTTCATAACGAAGCTTTGAATTTACACAAGGACCATATGTAATATTTAGGGAAACTCTTTTAAGAATGAGAGAAGCCAACTTTTTTTTAGCTTTTATATGACTGCAAAAATGTGATTTGGGCAGCATATAATAAAAAACCAAAACACAATAGAAACCATGTCAAGAAATCACATAAACATATATTGCAGGTGGAGCTTGTCTACCACCTTGGCCCCAATGCCCAAGAGAACATCTACCTCATCAAACCTTCCTAAGAGTTAAGAGACAGAGGGCTGGTTTAATCTCAGGGGAGATAATAGCAAAACCACACCTCCCAAGTCCCAACAGATGACATTATTTTGAGGAAGTCACCAGGCCATGTCCCTTCCGTTGGACACCAGGCAATCAGGCAAATAAAATGGCAGATAATCACAGTGAGATGGAGAAGGAAAACTTAGTCCTTACTTAGAACTAGGTGAATGTGGACTTTAGTTTTTTCCAGTCTCTTTTCTGATGATATAATTGGGAGAAGATATATTACTAGAATTCCCCAACGATAGGGTATTTAGGATTCAAAAGGGGCAGTCAAAATATTATCAAAAATCTATCTTCTAAGAAGTAGTTTTTAGTTATTTTTAAATGAATTCTTTTAATACTATTAACCCCAACTAATGGGCTAAGAGGTGAAGGTGGCAATCTGAATATGTTAGATGGAACAGGGCCTACCATGTGGGAATGATGGGAGACAGGAAGAAGAGCCACAAACTAGACTACCATCATGTAAACGATAGCTCAGCTAATAGAAGGGGGAGTATGGGAAGCATTTCAGAAAAGACCCTTCTACGATTTCTAGAGAGGAGAGAAGAGAAACACTTTCAATCTTATAAGATTATGTCAACATAGCCTTACAATAAAAATAGAGTTACTCCTCATAGTTGTGCTTCTTGTATGGAACTGTTTTGCTTCTTGGGTGAGAAGCAAAACATTTTCAAAGGAAAAAAACAAGAAAGCCCAGTTGCCTTTTGGAAAAAGCACTTTTGGCACAACCATGAACTGGATGATTGAGAATCTCCATAGACATTCTTGTCTGAACTAGCTCAAAAGGCTAATACCATGCTATTCACGGGTGATATTTTACCACATATACTCCAAGTGGTCTGAAATTCTCCCAGCAGTTTGGGTAGAGTTCCCAATAAATAAAATATCAAAGAATTTTCTTTAAATGGTTTTCAGAGAAATTTTTGGTCAATTCTGTTCTTTTCAATGAACCCAGATGAAATGTGAAAGGGATAGAGAAACAATATGAGAATTTGTTCCAGAAATGAATCAATAATAATAATAATAATAACAACAACAACAATAGGAAAAATTATGAAATATCGTGACCTGACCATCAAAACTGCATGACTATGGATGAAACATTTAGCAGTGATACCCATTGTCATCGGGGCTCTGGGAACTATGTCCAAAAACTTTGCAAAATATTTTTTTAAAACTGCAGCTTCCTGCAATAATTCCAGCAATGGTACAAAAAACTGTGCTACGTGGCACATCTTACATTTTAAGGAGATACCTGGTTGATACCTAAGGTGCTGGCAGCAACCTGTGTCAACCATCAGTGCCAGTCAATTCGAATGTTCAGTTGACTGAGGTTCACATCTAATGAATAATAATAACTTGTTATATATGAGGAGAATGAAATTAAAATTAGGATTCTTCTTCTGATTCTTTCTAGTTCCAGTAGGATTAAATCTATGACATTTTTGTGGTTTGTTGTTGGTTTATTTTTGCAGAGATGTAGCAGCACACTTTCAGAGCAGAAGCATGCCCTGAATCATGGTCAGAATCCTCTACCAATGTATTTAGTCCTCAACACCAGGGACAAATATAGCCTTCAAGAATTTAAAGGTAGCATTACCCATATTGTTGATTATGATGCAATAATAATAAGGGGTCATTGATCTACCAGGATAGCCAAACATTTATTTCATTTTAATATTACCACAGTGGTGCTGTTTTTGGTCTAGACTACAGCCAACAAAGGAGTCTCAATTCCATTATATATATTATTCTTTTAAATGAATGGTGAACATTCTGCCCTGTTCCCTACTTCTTCCGCCTCTTTCCTCTTATGAGATCTTCTGAAGAAATGAAGATGTAATGCATTGCTGTAGCTTTCTCTTGCAAAGCTTCAAAAAGCAAGATATCTCTTTATTACTGCCTATTAAATTGGGGGAAAGGAAGAATAAAAAAAATGGAGTCAGAAAATGAGGAGAAAAAGATAAATATGTAAGAGGACCTGTGGAATGAGAGAAATTATGGAAGGACCACCCAAGTATCTATATTTTTTTTAGTCCTTTCAGCCATAACATGGTTGTACACACATTCCCAGAACATAGGATATTTTGAAAAATTGATTATTTTTCTCAGTTTGTTCCAGCCATTGGTTCATGGAAAGAGGAAGGGAATTAATGGATTTTGGGATTTTAGACAATTGCCAGTAGATCTCTGAGATGCTTAGAATATCTGAGTAAATTGGGTTTGACTCTAAGATTTTGAGGTTTTGGCAATTAAGAGAGATACAATTGTGAGCATGAAGGAGCAGCAGGAGGAAATCATTAATTTTCATCATTGTTCTCTCTAAGCTTTCAGTTATTGCAGGGGTTCTCAACCTTGGCAACTTTAAGACTTGTGGACTTCATCTCTCAGCAAAGCTGGCTGAGGAATTCTGGGAATTGAAGTCCACAAGTCTTAAAGTTGCCAAGGTTGAGAACCCCTGAGTTATTGCAATGATAATGGACAGTAGAACTATCTGATACAAAAAAAAAAAAAGACTTTGGAGAGCATCTGCAAATGTAAATCTCAACAGGAGAACAATGGACATTAATTCAAGAGCCAACATAAATACCATAGACTCTCGTGTAAACTAATAGGCAGGATTGTCACCTTCATTCTCTTGTGATTTTTGATTCCTGATGACCTGATGGATTAGAGGGGAACAAAAAACAGTGTGACGATTGATCCTGGGCACTTAATTATTGGTTGGTCTTTTCAGGGCTTTTCAACATTCCATTTCTCCCCATATATTTTTGTATACTTAGCTTGGTGGAAATACAGCAAAATTTAAATTTAAAAGGCTAATTTAGTTACATTCAACCATTTGCAAAATCACACTTTGCAAAGCCAGTGTTTCATTTGAATCTGTAACTCATATGATTTTGTTGTAGAGTGGATGGAATTCACTCCTTTTGAGGTTGGATTGTTAAAATACGGGGCCTACATTCGTGCTGAAGACTTTGGAAGCAAATTCTTCATGGGTCGGGTGATGAAGAAGATCCCAGAATCTCCAATCTGCTTTATGAAAGGTGCCTTTCAAGATCTTTATCTTTTTCTTTTTAAATATATACAACCTTCTGAAAAATAGTTTTCACAAGGCAGTTTACAACTTTCTTAAATAACATTTTGACTAATTAAAGATTAAAAATGTATTAGAGCAGGGGTGTCAAACTCAATTTCATTGAGGGCTGCATCAGCATTGTGGTTGCCCTCGGGGGGCCGAGTGGGTGTGGCCAGGGTGGATGCAGCCTACTGGGTGGGCATAGCCAGATCTACATTGTTCACGTCAAGGGTGCCTGTGGGGGCCTGGGCAGGAGTGGGACAGATCTGAGGGTCTCTGGCAGAAGGAGGTGGGACTGGGGCAAGCGCTAAGGCATGGTCCATTTCTTCATTCCTCACAAAAAGTGACACCTCCCCAGCGTGCACCCAGGAGGCGGGGCCGACATGGCAGGGGCTGGTTCCTCGCTGTTTCTAGACAGCCTTGTGGAGCTAAGACTGAATGCGTTTCAGCATAGATGGCCACCAAAAAAATTATACATTGGCTCCCAGCTGGCTTGGGCCAGGGCCAAGGCAGTGGGGGCCATTCCCTCACTGTTTCCAGGATGGCTTTGCAGGCCACATGAAACCAATTTGTGGGCTGCATCCGGCCCCTGGGCCTTGTGTTTGACATGTCTGTATTAGAGTTTCTAAACTACCCATACACATTACATGAAACAATGGCATTTCTTTTCAAAAATTCTGATTCCACTTGTCTGAAAGTTGCCAGAAACAAGGTTGAAAATAAAAATCAACAAGGCTGATTGTTTTCGATTGTAATCTAAAGCAAGGTTGGGGAGAGGGCATATGGTCCCCTAGAAAACATAGGATAATTCAAGGGAGTCACAGGAAAAAAACATGGAACAGGGAGGGGCACATTTTGAAGAGACACAGAAAAGCAAAAATCTGTATTGCTTTCTTGCTTTGTTGCTCATTCATTCAATCAATCAATCAATTTTGATAGCTGCCCATCTCAGTCGATAACTCTTGGTGGCTTACAATTATTACAAACATTGTCTTGCTGATGCCTGAAAACACACTATTTAATATCCCATGTCCATATCCAGCAATGGCACCTGGACAGGTAGAAAACAGAAGGAAAACAAGGTCAAAAGGGGGCCACAAGCAACAGAAGGTTGAGGAACACTGCACCAAAGCATTTTCAGTTTCTTCCAATGTTGTACCATAAATTTGACAAGTTGGCACTGTCGTCTGTGATTGTGAACAACAACAGATCACACTCAATAGTACAATAGCATCCTGCTTAAGGCAATTCTGTATATGTGCATTCCTTTTGTCCTTTTAATATGCTTTTAGGCAGGGCTTTTTTTTTTTTTTTGTCATAGAACACCCAGAACGGAATTCCAGCCCCTTTTTTGGATGGAACCTTGTAGGGCAGGCAAGGCAGGTTGTATGACATGTGTGAGTTCCAGCACCTTTTTTTTTAATTTACAAAAAAAGCACTGCTTTTAGGGAGAAAACATGAATGAACAGAAAATAACTTTCTTTTCCCTTGAGTCTGCCATTTTCAATTATGATAAAGATAAGTAAAGACTGCCTCCTTGTGGCAGTTAGGCTAGAATCTAAATTAGTCACAGGGCTGATTCACACAGTGTAGGTGCTATTTGCACCAGCTCAAGTAAGGACTACTGATTATTACTAGAGGCACCCCTTATCATCCTCTACTTTTACTCAGCCCATCATTTTTCTCACGTGGCCTCTTATGCAGTGTTGTCCTCTTCATCCACAATGCTTTACTTCAGCACCTCCACTCCAACGCTAGCTATTGTGCTCTGGAATAACTCCTCTTCTCTAGACCCTCCTTCATGGCCTTTTTTTTTTTTTTTTTTTTTTTACAAATTCAACAGCAAACAGTAAAAGCTGGACTTTTTTCCCTGTCCTCTCCCTCCTGCCAGGTTCATTGATGGACCTATGACAGCACACTTTTTAAAACTTCACCTTGGTTTCAGTTGAAATTGACCAGAATTCTGCTACTTTCCCATTCAAGCCTAAGTGATAGGAAAAAAATGAAATTTTCTCTTTCCTCCACTTTTATTAATTCAGAGAAAGTAAGGAAGCAGGAGAATCCTCCAATCAGGAACGCTGGTAAATATGCTCTGGACAGAAGATCAGGCCAGCACAGAGACCAAAATGAAGGAAGGGGTTTAAAACCAGAAAGGGATTTCTTAAGCCAACTTTATTTCTGGCATGTCTAAAAAGAGTGCAGAGAAGACTAATAAAGATGATTAGGGGACTGGAGGCTAAAACATATAAGGAACGGTTGCAGAAATTGGGTATGTGCAGTTTAATGAAAAGAAAGACTAGGAGGGACATGATAGCAGTGTTCCAATATCTCAGGAGCTGCCACAAAGAAGAGGGAGTCAAGCTATTCTCCAAAGTGCCTGAAGGCAGGACAAGAAGCAACAGGTGGAAACTTATCAAGGAAAGAACCAAACTAGAACTAAGGAGAAATTTCCTGACAGAACAATTAATCAGTGGAATGGCTTGCATCCAGAAGTTGCGGTTTGCCGGAAATATTATAGGATTTCCTACCTGAGCAGGGCGTTGGACTAGAACAGGTCTTTTCAACCTTTTCACCAATTGTACCACTTTTAGGATATTCAAGTACCACCAGTCGCTTAGCAAGGTGTCAAAAACTTGATGACCAAAAAAAAAAAAGGAAAAAAGTGAAAGTACAGGTAGTCCTCGACTTCCAACAGTTCACTTAATGACTGAAGTTACAACGGCACTGAAAAAAGTGACTTATGACCATTTTTCACATTTATGACCATTGCAGCATCCCCAGGGTCAAGTGATTTATATTTGCATGCTTGGCAACTGATTCATATTTATGATGGTCACAGTGTCCCAGGTTTATGTGATCCCCTTTTGCAACCTTTTGACAAGCGAAGTTGATGGGGAAACCAGATTCATTTAACAACTGTCTTACTAATTTAACAAGTGCAGTGATTCACTTAACAAATGTGGGCAACAAAAGTCATAAAATGGGACAAAACTCATTTAACAAATTTCTCACCCCTTCTCTTTTTATAGCCTTTCCTCTTCCCCCCTCCTCCTTTTCTATCCTCTCCTCTCCCCCCCCCTCGTCCTTTTATATCGGGTATCAAATTTGATTTCATTGAAGGTCGCATCAGCATTGTGGTTACTGTAGGGGGGGAGTGGGGCTGTGTGGCCATCTCTACTTCACTCAGGTCAAGGGGATACCTGTGGGGGGATCCGGGGATCTCCAGTTGAGGGGTTTAGGGTTAGGCTCCTTTCCTCCCTCTCTCCCTCCCTTCTTCCCATTCCCATCTCCTTCCTTCTCTTCTCTTCTCCCTTTCTCCTCACAGCTTCTCTCACAATAAGCCTTTTCTCTCTTTCTCACATACATAACTCTGCAAAATCCTTCCCATTCTTTCACACACACACGTTCCTCCAAATCCTCCCCATTCTCTCTCACACACATATTCCTCCAAATCCTTCCCAGTCTCTTACATACATTCCTCCAATATCGTCTCCATTCTTATGCACACATTCCTCCAAAATCCTTTCTTCTCTCCCTCTCTCTCTCTCCCTCTCTCTCTCTCTCTCCCTCCCCCCCTCTCTCTCTCTCTCTCTCTCTCTCTCTCTTTCTCTCTCACCACTTCTATGACAAAAGCCTTTTCTCTTCTGCCTCTTTCTCTGGAGTCTTTTCTTCTCTCCCTCTCCCGCCAAAACTGCCTCCTTTTATCGCCTCTCCTGTCTCCGCCCCCCTCCTCCTTTCTCTTCCGGGTGAGCCGAAAGTGCTGATCCTGGGGTCTTTGTCTCATCACAAGCAGCCCTGCAGCTCCTGAGAACTCTCTCAGGGCAAGTCGTGTGCTGTGCCGTTTTGGCTTGTTCCCTCCCCCGATACGTTTGGGTGGGCTGGGCTGGGCAGGCCATGTACCACCTGCCAGTTGCCAATGTACCACCAGTGGTATGCATACCACTGGTTGAAAAGCCCTGGACTAGAAGACCTCCAAGGTCCCTCCAACTCTATTGTTCTGTTATGCCAGGGCAACAAGCAGCTAAAGGCTGCATTGTGGAAAAGCCCACTCCATCATAGTTTCAGTCAGAGACCATTGTACTCAGCATGAACATAACTAAAAGAACATTAGTTGTTGTTGTTAATTGCGAAGTCGTGTCCGACCCATCGCGACCCCATGGACAATGTTCCTCCAGGTCTTCCTGTCCTCTACCATCTTCTAGAATCCATTTAAGTTCACACCTACTACTTCAGTGACTCCATCCAGCCATCTCATTTTCTATCATCCCATTCTTCTATTGCCCTCAATCTTTCCCAGCATTAGGCCCTTCTCCAGTGAGTCCTTCCTTCTCATTAGGTGGCCAAAGTATTTGAGTTTCAACTTCAGGATCTGACCTTCTAAAGAGCAGTCGGGGTTGATCTCTTCTAGGACTGACCGGTTTGAACGCCTTGCAGTCCAAGGGACTCGCAGGAGTCTTCTCCAGCACCATAGTTCAAAGGCCTCAATTCTTTGGCCTCAGCCTTTCTTATGGTCCAACTTTCACAGCCATACATTGCAACTGGGAAAACCATGGCCTGGACTATCCGCACTTTTGTTGGCAGGGTGATGTCTCTGCTTTTTAGAATGCTGTCTAGATTTGCCATAGCTTTCTCCCCAGGAGCAAGCGTCTTTTAATTTCTTGGCTGCAGTCCCCATCTGAGGTGATCTTGGAGCCCAGAAAAATAAAATCTGTCACTACCTCCATTTCTTCCCCATCTATTTGCCAGGAATTGAGAGGGCCAGATGCCATGATTTTGGTTTTCTTAATGTTGAGTTTCAAGCCAACTTTTGCACTCCCCTTCTTCACCCACATCAAGAGGCTCTTTAGTTCCTCTTCACTTTCTGCCATTAGAGTGGTATCATCTGCATATCTTAGGTTGTTGATATTTCTCCTGGCAATCTTAATTCCAACTTTTGATTCATCTAGCCCTGCCTTTTTCATGATGTGCTCTGCATATAAGTTAAATAGGCAGGGCGACAGTATACAGCCTTGCCGGACTCCTTTTCCAATTTTGAACCAATCAGTGGTTCCGTGTTCGGTTCTCACTGTTGCTTCTTGACCCACATATAGGTTTCTCAAGAGACAAATGAGATGGTCTGGTACTCCCATCTCTTTAAGAACTTGCCACAATGATGATCCACACAATCAAAGGCTTTAGCATAGTCAATGTGTTATGATCCACACAATCAAAGGCTTTAGCATAGTCAATGAAGCAGAAGTAGATGTTTTTCTGGAACTCCCTAGCTTTCTCCATGATCCAGCGTATGTTGGCAATTTGATCTCTAGTTCCTCTGCCTCTTCGAAATCCTGCCTGTACTTCTGGTAGTTCTTGATCCACATACTGCTGGAGTCTAGCTTGTAGGATTTTAAGCATAACTTTACTAGCATGTGAAATGAGTGCAATGGTGCGATAGTTTGAACATTCTTTGGCATTGCCTTTCTTTGGAATTGGAATGTAAACTGACCTTTTCCAATCCCGTGGCCACTGTTGAGTTTTCCAAATTTGTTGGCAAATTGAGTGTAGCACTTTTACTACAACGTCTTTTAAGATTTTGAATAGCTCAGCTGGAATACTGTCACCTCCACTAACTTTGTTGTTGCTCAGATTTTCTAAGGCCCATTTCACTTCACATTCTAGGATGTCTGGTTTGAGGTCAGTGACCATTTCATTGTGGTTATCTGGGACATTAAGCTCATTCTTGTATAGTTCTTCTGTGTAGTTTTGCCATCTCTTCTTAATCTCTTCTGCCTCTGTTAGGTCCCTGCCATTTTGGTCCTTTATAGTACAATGGTATAAACATAAATGTTATAAAAATGTACTGCTTAAAACTCACCCAGTTATTTCCCTTTTATATCCTTTATCAAAGCATATATTCACCTTATTCTTGAGTAAAAATTTCTTACATTATTTGTAATTAAATTCTTTTGATTAGATAGGAAAAACAGTGGCAGTGTATGTGTGGGGTGTATGTATGTTGTTCCATTAACAAATCTCTTCCTTAAAAATAATGTATCTTTTTTGAAAGCCTGTGTACCACGGGATAGAGCCAGGACTACTCATTAAAATATTGTGGAGCAGGTGCTGCTAGTGAATAGCCCTGGGAGAGAGAAATTAGCAGAAATTGAAAAGTTTGGAAACTTTTTCCCCAATGCTTGTAAATAGACTTGTACATAGTAAAACAAATTCCCCATCATCTCTGTTTCTGTGAAGCAATTGTCCTCCTTTAAAGACGCACCCACACTGAGGTATGAAATAGCTTGAGGCCCTGCTATGAAAGCATCTAAAGGTTGTCTAGCTTAGAGCTGTTCTGTTTTTTTAACTTTCTCCTTAAAATTTTTGATTTTGTTGAAGATTTAAAAATTGACTTCATGAACCAACAATACTGAAGAGGAACATATTTATTCTGTTGCTCTGATTATTAATATGGATTATGTTACTCTAGGCAGTTTCACAATGGTTTTAGCATTATCAATACTTTAATTATTATATATGCTGTTAGATACTTCCAGTTCAGAGAATCAGACTGATGTAATGGTTAAGACACCAGGTTAGAATTCACGAGACTGTGGATTCTAGTCCTGGCTTAGGCATGAAGCCAACTGGGTGACCTGGAGTCAGCCACTCTCTCTCTCATCCCTGGGAAAGAGGCAATGGCAAACCACTTACGACAATGGCAAACTACCATTTTCTTTTGCCAAAAAAACTGAAAGGACTTCTCCAATGGATTTGCCAGGAGCCAGTAATGACTCAAAGGCACAACACTTTTAGTTCATTACTGAAATCAACTAAATGGAGGATCAGGCTGTTCTTGAAAACTACCACAAGAAAAGGGCTGAAACATTTTTATCGTCTTCCAAATCTGTTGAAAATATTCTTTGATTCCTCTTAAATCAGAATAATATATTACTATTGTCCAATGATGGTTACATTCTATTTTATGGAAGCTTATACTTTAACTGATATGAATGTTTGAGATGCCACAAACCTCTGATTTGCTTGTTTGTACAGACCAGTTTCTGGCATGTCCACGGACCGGGGGTTGGGGCCCCTTGATGTATACAGTTCAGAACTATAATTGAAAATCTTACTAACTCTTGATCTTTCTTTAGGTATATGGAGTAATGTGTTTTCCTTTAACCTCTTGGATGCCTGGCAAGGAATTGACAGTTCAGAAGACAGTTTTTGGTATAGCTATACCCAGGACAAAATAAAGCAAATAGGTTAGTAAAATACAAGTCACTTTAAATTTGATTATGGATTTTAATTATTTAGTTTATACAATAACTTTCTAAGCTTGAGTATCAATTCTAGTGATAAAATCCTGGGTGTAGATTTCCATTAAGTTAATTCAAAGCAGCTATACTATTGTAAAAATGTTAATTCTAAAATGTAATGAAAAAGACCAATTAAACCACTGCAGCAAATTACATACGAGAACTTAACTGGTCTTTGCTATGTTTTCTTTTATTGAACTTCAAATGTTTAACAGTTTAGGTTTACAACTACAGTAGTCTTTCTCAAAATATGATGTAGATTGTTAATAGATATGGGCATAAATAATAATAATAATAATAATAATAATAATAATAATAATAATAATAATAATAACAACAACAACAACAACAACCAGGGGGAGTTGGCAGTGAGGGAATAGAGATATACAACTGTTCTCATTTGGAAACCAGGCACCTCTACCTCAGGAAGAACAAAACCCTCTAACTAAAGAAATAAAAGAATTGAAACAAAGAATAACTGAGCATCTAGAACAGCACAAAAACAACAGAATAAGGCTACCTGCATTGAAGCTTGTTCCAAAGAAACAGCTAGCACAAGCATTAAAAGATGCAAATATTGCAATATCAAGTATAAGCACCAATTCACTGCAAGAAACAAACCAACTAATGTACAGCACAGCTGCAGTTATAACAGAATACCTGGGATGCAAAATCAACAAAAAAGAAAAACAAACAAACAGTGCACCAGAAAAATGGAAGGTTAGACTAGAAAATAAGATCAGCAAGTTAAGATCACATGCAAGCAAGCTAGAACAGATGAAAGAAAAGAAGCTGAAGAACAAGAAGACCAAAGAATACCTAATCAAGAAATACCACTTAGAAACAAGGAAGATCAAGGAAGCACTGGAAATAATAAAGCAACAAATAACAGCTATAGCCAGGAAAATCAGTAGATATGAAGCTCGAATTGCAAACTATAGGCAGAACCTCCAATTTCAATCCAATCAGAAACGTTTCTACCAATCCATCAATGGAGAAACTGCAAGGAATCAGGCAGTACCTGACAAGGAAGAAACAGTGCAGTTCTGGAAGCAGATATGGGATAACCCAAAGAAATACAACAAGGATGCGGCTTGGTTAAAAGAGGTGGATGCAAATAAAACAGAAGTTGAAATGAAAGAACTAGCAATAACAACAAAAATGGTAGAAAAAAGAGCAAAGAAAATCAAAAATTGGTCAGCACCAGGTGAAGATGAACTGCATGGGTTTTGGTTGAAACATCTAACTGTTATACACCCACTCATTGCCAAACAGTTCAACAATATACTACAAGGAGGAGAAATTGAAAAGTGGCTAACAACTGGGAAAACCTACCTAATAATGAAAAATCCAGCAAAAGGGGCAACACCAGGTAACTACAGGCCAATTACCTGCTTACCAACAACTTTCAAATTACTAACTGGTGTAGTAGCTGATGCAGTGCAACAGCATCTAGTTGAAAACAATCTCTTTCCACCTGAGCAGAAAGGAAACCGCCCCAATAGCAGAGGAACAAAAGATCAACTCCTAATAGACAAAATGATCTTGGAAAACTGCAAGAGAAGGAAGACCAACTTGAATGTGGCATGGATTGACTACAAAAAGGCATTTGACTCTCTGCCACATGATTGGATAATAAAGTGCCTAGAAATAACAGGAGTCAGTAGAAACATCAGAAAATTTGTGCAAAGATCGATGGCACAATGGAAGACACAGTTGCAGATCAATGGTGAGAGGCTGGGAGAGGTTAATATCAAGAGAGGAATATTTCAAGGAGATTCATTATCACCATTACTATTTGTTATTGCACTGTTTCCTCTGTCAACAATACTGAATAACTCAGGACATGGCTATCAAACATCAAAAACATCTGCCAGACTATCCCATCTCCTTTATATGGATGACCTGAAGCTGTACGGAAAAACATCATCTGAAATAGAATCGCTGCTCAACACTGTCCGTATATATAGCCAAGATATTGTTATGGAGTTTGGCTTGGACAAATGTGCCACACTTACTATCAAACAAGGAAAAATAGTGAAAACTGAAGGAATCAAGATGCCCCACGAAAATAACATTAAGAGTCTGGATGAGGAAGAGTACTACAAATACTTGGGTATCCTTCAAGCTGACAACATCAAGCACACTGAAGTCAAGAAAAAGATTAGAGGTGAATACATCAAGAGAGTGAAGAAGATCTTAAAATCCAAACTCAATGGAGGAAATACCATAAAGGCAATCAACACCTGGGCAATCCCAGTCATTAGGTACACAGCTGGAATAGTGGACTGGACTCAAGCAGAACTAAAAGCAATGGATAGGCAGACCAGAAAAATAATGACAATGAATCATGCCCTTCATCCACGCAGTGACATTGACAGACTTTATCTACCAAGGCAAATAGGTGGGCGTGGAATGCTACAAGTACATCAGATGGTTGAAGAAGAAAAACTGGCTTTGGAAGAATATCTGAAGAACAATGATGAAGATGCACTGAAATTAGTATATCAGGAAGGCTTACTGACTACTGGAGAGACCAAACTGGCCTACAAGAAAGACCAAATGAAGAACAGAATAGAGGCATGGGAAGACAAAGCACTACATGGCCAATACATTAAAAAAATAGCTGGGAAAGCAGATAATAAAAAGACCTGGCAATGGCTAAGAGCAGGAAAATTGAAGAAAGAGACCGAGGGACTAATTCTGGCTGCACAAGACCAAGCCTTAAGGACAAATGCATACAAAGTCAAAATTGAGAAGACAGCAACAGACAGTAAGTGCCGCCTATGCAAAGAAGCTGAAGAAACAGTGGACCACTGGTAAGCTGTTGCAAGAAGATTGCACAACTGACTACAAGCAGCAGCATGACAAAGTAGCAACAATGGTGCATTGGAAGATCTGCAAAAAATATCATTTGCCTGTAAGCAAAAACTGGTGGGATCATAAAATAGAGAAAGTCATAGAAAATGATAAAATTAAACTGCTCTGGGACTTCAGAATTCAAACAGACAAGCACCTGCAACATAACACCCCAGACTTAACAATTGTCGATAAGAAAGACAAAAAAGTCTGGATAGTGGACGTGGCAGTGCCTGGAGATAGCAGAATAGAAGAGAAAGAACTGGAGAAGATAACAAAATACAAAGACCTACAAATAGAAATAGAAAGACTGTGGCAAAAGCAAGCAAGGGTAGTACCAATAGTCATAGGCTCCTTGGGTGCAATCCCAAAACAACTGGAGCACCACTTGAACACCATTGGCATTGACAAATTCGCTATTAGTCAATTGCAAAAGGCGGCCTTATTAGGAACTGCTTCCATCCTGCGACGATATCTGTAATACCATCAAACATCCACATCTGCCTATCCCAGGTCCTGGGTAAGGACTCGATAGGTAGACAAAATGCCAAATCCAGTCTGAACATCTGGCTGACTGTGCGATGATCGATAATAATAATAATAGTAATACACTTACTATCAAACAAGGAAAAGTAGTGAAAACTGAAGGAATCAAGATGCCCCATGAAAATAACATTAAGAGTCTGGATGAGGAAGATTAGTACAAATATTTGGGTATCCTTCAAGCTGACAACATCAAGCACACTGAAGTCAAGAAAAAGATTAGAGGTGAATACATCAAGGGAGTGAAGAAGATCTTAAAGTCCAAACTCAATGGAGGAAATACCATAAAGGCAATAAACACCTGGGCAATTCCAGTCATTAGGTTCACAGCTGGAATAGTGAACTGGACTCAAGCAGAACTAAAAGCAATGGATAGGCAGACCAGAAAAATAATGACAATGAATCATGCCCTTCATCCATGCAGTGACATTGACAGACTTTATCTCCCAAGGCAAATTGGTGGGTGTGGAATGCTACAAGTATATCAGATGGTTGAAGAAGAAAAAATGGCTTTGGAAGAATATCTGAAGAACAGTGATGAAGATGCACTGAAATTAGTATATCAGGAAGGCTTACTGACTACTGGAGAGACCAAACTGGCCTACAAGAAAGAACAAATGAAGAACAGAAGAGAGGCATGGGAAGACAAAGCACTACATGGCCAATACATTAAAAAAATAGCTGGGAAAGCAGATAATAACAAGACCTGGCATGGCTAAGAGCAGGAAAATTGAAGAAAGAGACCGAGGGACTAATTCTGGCTGCACAAGACCAAGCCTTAAGGACAAATGCATATAAAGTCAAAATTGAGAAGACAGCAACAGACAGTAAGTGCCGCCTATGCAAAGAAGCTGAAGAAACAGTGGACCACCTGGTAAGCTGTTGCAAGAAGATTGCACAGGCTGACTACAAGCAGCGGCATGACAAAGTAGCAACAATGGTGCATTGGAAGATCTGCAAAAAATATCATTTGCCTGTAAGCAAAAACTGGTGGGATCATAAAATAGAGAAAGTCATAGAAAATGATAAAATTAAACTGCTCTGGGACTTCAGAATTCAAACAGACAAGCACCTGCAACATAACACCCCAGACTTAACAATTGTCGATAAGAAAGACAAAAAGTCTGGATAGTGGACGTGGCAGTGCCTGGAGACAGCAGAATAGAAGAGAAAGAACTGGAGAAGATAACAAAATACAAAGACCTACAAATAGAAATAGAAAGACTGTGGCAAAAGCAAGCAAGGGTAGTACCAATAGTAATAGGCTCCTTGGGTGCAATCCCAAAACAACTGGAGCACCACTTGAACACCATTGACATTGACAAATTCGCTATTAGTCAATTGCAAAAGGCAGCCTTACTAGGAACTGCTTCCATCCTGCGACGATATCTGTAATACCATCAAACATCCACATCTGCCTATCCCAGGTCCTGGGTAAGGACTCGATAGGTAGACAAAATGCCAAATCCAGTCTGAACATCTGGCTGACTGTGCGATGATCCATCATCATCATCATCATCATCATCATCATCATCAGGTTGAAAGAGACCTTGGAAGTCATTGAGTCCAGCCACCTGCTCAAGCAGGAAATCCTATACCATTTCAGACAAATGGCTATCCAGTCTCTTCTTTAAAACTTCCAGTGTTGGAGAATTCACCGCTTCTGGAGGCAGGTTGTTTCATTGGTTCTAACTGTCAGGAAGTTTCTCCTTAGTTCTAAGTTGCTTCTCTCCTTGATCAGTTTCCATCCGTTGCTTCTCGTCCTGCCTTCAGATGCCTTGGAGAATAGCTTGACTCCCTCTTCTTTGTGGCAGTCCCTGAGATAGTGGAACACTGCTATCATGTCCCCCCTCATCCTTCTCTTCGTTAAACTAGACATACCAATTCCAGCAACCATTCCTTATATGTTTTAGCCTCCAGTCCCCTAATCATCTTTGTTGCTCTTCTCTGTACTCTTTCTAGAGTCTCAGCATCTTTTTTACATTGTGGTGACCAAAACTGGATGCAGTATTCCAAGTGTGACTTTACTAATGCATTGTAAAGTGGTATTAATACTTCACGTGATCTTGATTCTATCCCTCTGTTAATGCAGCCCACCACTGGGTTGGCTTTTTTGACAGCTGCAGCACTTTGCTGGCTCATATTTAAGTGATTTCCACTAGATCCCAGATCCCTCTCACATTTACTACTATTGAGCAAGGTACCCCCTATACTATACCTGTACATTTGGTTTTTCTACATCTCATTCGTATTTCAGAATGTCACTGAAAGAATGAAAAAGTTAATAGCTGTACCCCAAAGGGCAATGTTTCCTGGCCTTGGCAACTTTCAGCTGTGTAGAGTTCCCTCCCAGAATTTCCCAGTTACCATGCTGGCAGAAGAATTCTGAGAGTTGAAGTGCACACACTTTAAAGTTATCAAGATTGAGAAATGCTACTATAGAATAATGACAAATAATGACAACTGAAAAATAATAGATTTAAGCTAGCAATTAAAGATTAATAAACATGCCTTAACCTCCTCCTTTATCTGACCAAATTCTAATCTCAAAATTGCATTAGATATGCGTTTTGGAACTTGAAACACCATTCTTATAAACTTAGTTTGGATAGTTTCCCTCTGTGTATTGTTTAGAAAGGAGCCTAGCTGGGAAACATGGAACACCTGAGCCAGTGATTTGGCTGTGAATAATTTGAGAAGTATAAGGGATACATTCTCCACCTCTAGTGCGGAAGAATCTTAAGACAGCTGAAGAAGGAATTTTTTTTTGAGTCTGTGCATCCTCTATGTTGATGTGTGAGTTCCATTTACTTGAGTTTTAAAAGGCAATCTAAATATTTGAAAAGTCTCACCTACACAATTTTTGCCCTTCTAATGCCTAGTGAAACTTACTGAATATTTTTTTTTATAGCAGAGACCATTATTTTGGTCTTGTGGAAGTTTAGAACAAGGTGATGTTCATTGCAATAGCACACAAGACTTTTGACTGTGCACCAAAAACCATTGGGGGTCCTTGAAACAATGGCTATGTCACCTGCATAAAACAGAAGTAGAACATACATTTCTGTTATTCCAAGCAGATGGAAGTTTGGATCAAAAATTCTTTTGCTATTAGTTGACCCATAAGTAAAACAGTGTGTGTGTGTGTGTGTGTGTGTGTGTGTGTGTGTGTGTGTGTGTGTTAAAATGCATCCATGCCTGATTCTACTGTGCACGGAGATTAAGTCTGAAATTAGACTCCTGTGGATTGAATCTTACTTTGATTCACAAGAATAGTGTCTTGATACAATTCATGGATTAGGAACAATAGCATCAGTCGATGTCCAGTCCCCTTAGTTTTTCCCATAGAAAGGGTCTTGAGCTAGAGTCCAATGCTGAATTGAAGATGGCAAAAGCCACATAAAGAGAAACACAAGATTGTCTACTGCAGGGGTGGCCAACCTATGGCACATGTACCAGAGGCGGCACTCAGAGCCCTCTTTGTTGGCACATGTGCTGCTGCCGCCACCAGCAGGTCCATCAGGCCGCCACCACTGCCCAGAGCAGGCGCCCTGCCCAGCACAAAGGAGGTGAAGCGGCTGACTAGCAAGCTTGAGTAGAGGTGGTAAAGCAGAGGTCACCAACTATTGTCAATTGGTTGACTGGAAGAAAAGGGAGGGGGAAGCATTTTACATGCATACATGCGCGCACGAGGCTGCAAGCACACACAAACTGCAAATGGGGCAAGGCTAGGGCCTGCATGATGCTCATTGCCCCATTCTTGCGTGGTGCAGTGCTTTGCATCTGCACCCCGCGGTGCAGCAGCAGCCGTTTTTGCTCCTTGCAGCATGGTGGCCCATTTTTGCACCCCCTGCTTTTTGCATGCCAGAGGCGGCACTCAGAGGTGCCTCCCTGTCCCCCCTTGAGGGCACCACAATGCTGATATGGCTCTGGCACTTTGTAAAAAATAAGTGGGTTTTGGGTTGCAATTTGGGCACTCAGTCTTTAAAAGGTTCGCCATCACTGGTGTACTGTATTTCTCAATCAGTATAATCAATATCATTATACAAGGATGAGGTCTAATGTCAACTAGCCAGCTCTATATCATGCCTGATTACACCCAAAAAAGCTTTATTCACCAGCCATGTGGACAACTGCAGGAGTTTTATTCCACATACAGTCAGAGAATAACCTAACTATTATATTAATTCTATATTAATAAGCATATGAAAAGAATATCTGTGCTGCATTTATGTATATGTATGTCTGTACCTATGTTTGTAAGTATGTATATTTATATGTATATATATGTATATATGAAAAAATATACATACACACATACACACATACAATCTCTCTCTCCCTTCTTCCCTCCCTCTCCCCACTCCCCCCATATAGGGTATACCAAAAATTGAGCTCCATAGGCCAATCACAATATGTTTTATTCTTTTTTTTCACAGAAACTGCTACTGAATTCAGAATTGTTCAAAGGTCAAGTAACAAGAGTGTTTAGAAGAAAATGGAAACCAATTCAAAACATTTTTAATATACAGAAATGCATATAATAAATGTTCTAAGGGGCTTGGTCTTTGGTACACTTTGAAATGATATAATCAATGCCGAAAATTTTGCAATATACATTAGTCTATCTTTTCCTCTTAGTCTTTGCTTCTCTAAATTAACTTATGTATATTCTATTCTTCAGAAGAAAAACCACCTCTTCCACCAGTAGCTGAAACAGTGAATACTTATCTGGTCACGCCTAGACATATGATTATGAAGATAATTCGCAAAGTCATAACAGAGCGTGTATCAACATCAGAAGTCTACAATTTCTTAAATGGATTCCAATTAAACAATGGATATCTAGAGAATAAAAATTTTTCTATATGGAAAGGTACATGGTAAATGCTAAGAAAATATGTATCAGTTTGTTCATTAACATGATGGCTGACTTGATTTTTTAAAAATGCAAGTGTTTATCCAAAAATATACTTAGTAAGTTGTCCAAAATTGGACATCTCTCTCTCTTGAAAATAGCAATTGTCATATAAACTACACTGGTTGGATTCTTCAAGCCAAACGAATTACATTAACAGCTTTGCACAATATGTGAACCTAGCTGCCAAAATGAAGCATTTGAAGTCCAAAGTAACAAAGAGTGGAATGAGTTCATAATCTGGCTCAGATATGTTACTGGAATATGATTTGGATAATTCTAATTCCACAATATTTTAAATGAACAATAAAATAATGTTGCTAAAGGTATTTGCAAGAACTGAAGAATATCACATACCAATGGGTAAGATTTTTAAGGAGTATTTTTTTTATTGAAAATTTTTAAAGGTTTTACAAATATACAACCAAAAACAAATCAACCCTCACCCCATCCCTCCCAAGCCCACCCCTCCCTCCCCCCTCCCCGAACTTCCCAGAACTGAATATAGGCTTATCTAAAATTTTAAAATATCTAAACCAATTTTACATCTTATAATAATAAAATATATGTAAGCATTAATAAAAAAAAATACTTAAAAAAGAAAAAAGAAAGAAAGGAAAGAGAGAGAGAAAGAGAAAAAAAAAGATAAAAAAGAAAAAACAAAAGACGGAAAAAGAAAAGAAAAAACAATCTATACAAGTTATAAGAAAGCTAAATGATATTTTTCCATATCCAAATTATATTGTATAAAATTTATCCATTTTTCCCATACAACAAAAAATGTCTCTTGAGATTGCTCCTTTAAGAAAGCCGAAATCTAAATTTCTGCTTATTTAAAGGATCATACACAAGAAAGATATATTACTGTATGGGGAAGGTGGATAGATTATATTCAGAAAAAATATGGAATTAAAAAGTTTTATTTATTTTATGAATGAATATCAAATATTATAGAGAATTGTTTTATAAGTTATGGAGTTAAAGGTTAATTATGATATTTTTTTTTCTTTCTCTTTTTTTTTTCTTTTTTTTAATTATTATAATTTTCTTTTTCTTTTTTTTTCTTAACCCTGTATTCTGCTCTGGGAAGTGAAGGGAGGGGGGGTGGGGGTGGGAGGGAGGGTAAGGGGGGGGGTTCTCTATTTTAAAATTTTATTGTATTTTTATAAATGATTGTATGTTTTAAAAAATAAAAATTTTCAATAAAAAAAAAAGAAAGCCGAAATCTTTGCCATTTCCGCCAAATAGGAAACTTTATAAAACCACTCTTGCAAAGTAGGCAAAGATTCCTTCTTCCAATATTGTCCTACTAGCAGCCTTGCGGCTGTGATCAAATTTAACATCAATATAACTCCCTTAGCATCACAGTCAGTAACAATACCTAATAAAAATAATTGCGGGGTAAATTTTACCCTCCTTCTAAAAATTCTTTGAATATTCCACCATATCTTAATCCAAAAAGCTTTTATATTTTTACACGACCACCAGATATGATAATAAGTAGCATCCAAACAACCACATCTCCAACATTTAGGCTGTAGATCATAATAGACATTTTTTGTGGATCAAGGTGCCATCTATAAAACATTTTATAAAAATTCTCTGTTAAGTTCTGTGCTTGTGTAAATTTAACATTCCTCACCAGATAAGTTCCCAAGTATCCAATGGGATTGGTTCACCAATATTTTGTGCCCATTTAATCATACAATCTTTGATTAATTCGGATTCTGAATCCTTTTCTACTAAAACCCCATAAACCCTCTTAATATGAGTTGGTCTTTGATCCCTTACTTGTTTAAACAAATTTTCATCTTCTCTAAGCCAACCCATATTACGATCCATCTGCCATCTATCCACTATTTGTCTATATTGAAACCATGAGTAAGTAATATTTTCATGAACTAAATCTTCCAAAGATTTTAACTGCCAATTTTGACCATCCCATCTAAGTATTGTATATAAGAAACCATATCCATCTTAACTCCTCTCTTTATCCCTTCTATCGCATGCCAAGGTATAGCCCATAATGGTATTTTAAAATCACTTTTGTAATATTTCCTCCAAACCCGAAGTAAAGAAATCCTTATAATATGAGATTTAAAGACCCGGTCCACTTTTTTATTAAATATTAAATAGGCATGCCATCCAAAAAGTAAATCCCAACCCTCTAGGTGGAGTATTTCTACATTTGTTAAATTTACCCAATCACTAATTAATGTTAAGACCACAGCATCATAGTATAATTTCAAATTTGGTACCTTGAGTCCACCTCTCTCACGAAAATCTTGCATAATTTTAAGTTTTACCCTCGGTTTTTTCCCTGCCCAAATAAATTTATTAATACCCTTCTGCCATTCATTTAAATTAAGTTCATTCTTTAAGATAGGTAACATTTGAAACAAAAAAAGAAATTTTGGTAAAACATTCATTTTAATAACTGCAATTCTACCCATAAGAGATAACTGTAAGTTATTCCAATTCTTTAAATCCTTCTGTACCCGAATCCACAACTTTTCATAATTATTTTTATACAATTTTACATTAGAAGCAGATAATATAACCCCCAAATATTTTACCTTATCAACAACTTCAAAATCTGTTAAATTAACCAAGGTCTGTTTATCACAGTTAGTCATATTTTTAGGTAATATTTTAGTCTTATTATTATTAATTTTAAAGCCCGATACACACCCATATTGATGAATCAATTGTAATAATTTTACTACCGAGTGAGTAGGTTGAGACAAAGTCACAACCAGGTCATCTGCAAAAGCTCTTAACTTATATTCTTTTTTATTAATCTCTATTCCTTTAATTTCTTGAGACTCCCGAATTTTAATCAACAAAATTTCCAATGTTAAAACAAATAATAACGGAGATAATGGACATCCCTGTCTTGTACCTTTTTCTATTGTAAAAACCTCTGACAAACCCCCATTAACAATAAGTTGAGCAGTCTGTTTTTGATATATATTAGATAAAGCTTGTAATATATTTTGTCCAAAATTCATCTCCTTAATTAAACATAACATAAACTGCCAATTCAATTGATCAAAGGCTTTTTCGGCATCCAAAAATATCAGCCCTGCAGAAACTTGGTTGTTTTTATCTAAATATTCTAATAAGTTAATAATTTGTCTAACATTATTTTTCATATACCTTCCAGTTATAAAACCCGATTGATCCTTGTGTATAAGCTGCTACAAGACCCTCATAAACCTATTAGCTATAATTTTTGCAAAGATTTTATAATCCACATTTAAAAGAGATATAGGCCTATAATTCTTAGGCAAAGTGAGATCTTGATCCTCTTTTGGAATCAAAGATATAAAAGCGTTGCGCCATGACGGAGGGATCTCTAAACCCTGTAATATATTATTAAAAAGCTCACATAAAGGTTGAATCATCTCTTCTACTAAAGTTTTATAGTAAATAGATGTCAGACCATCCGTACCCGGCGCTTTACCTAATTTTAATTGCTTAATAGCTGTCACAATTTCCTCCTTGGTAATTAAACCATTAATCTCTTTTTTCTGATCTTCTGTTAATTTAGGAAGATTAGCTTTGCTTAGATAATTCTTTATATCTATAGTTTGTACATTAGTACTCTTATATAATTTTTGATAATAATCTAAAAAAGATTTCTTAATCAATTCTTTCTGATAAACCAATTTACCCTTATAATTTATTTTATCTATAGCTCTCTGTCTCTGTTTCTTTCTTAACTGATAAGCAAGCCATCTCCCTGGTTTATTAGCATTACAAAATGTATTTTGTTTCATAAACATTAAATTAGTTGCAGCTTGATCAGCCATCAGCATGTTAAATTGTGTTTTTAACAATTTTATAGCTCCTTTCACCTTTTCATCTAAAGGATTTGAAATTAAAAGCTTCTCTTTTAATTTAATCTCATCTTCCAATTCTTTACGTTTCCGAATCTGCTTTTGTCTATGAAAATTATTCATTTTTATCAGAATCCCACACATAAAAGCTTTGCTTGCATCCCATACCATTGATATTGATGTTCCCTTATACATATTTAAAACAAAATAGTCCTTTAAGCATTCCTTTAATTTTTGAACATTTTTTTCTTGTTTAAATAAATTCTCATTCAACCTCCAGGATCTCCTCTCCTCTTTCTCAGCAACCAGTTCCATCCAAACTGGACTATGATCTGTCAATGACCTAGGAAATTTTTTTTACATTCTTCACCCTATTATATAAGTCTGTTGTAGTCAAGAAGAAATCAATCCTTGAGAAAGATTGGTGTCTATCTGAGAAGAAGGTAAAGTCTCTTTCCTCCTGATTACGTTCACACCAACAGTCTCTCAATTCCCAATCTTCTTTCAAATCAAAAAAAGCTTTAGGTAGTTTAGCCTGTTTAAAGAGGGTAGAAAAACCTTTTTTGTCTTTCTGTGTATCTAGAACACCATTCTAGTCTCCCATTAATATCACTGACCTATAATCCAACAAGGTTATTTTCTGATGTAACAACCTATAAAATTGTTCCTGCTGCTGGTTTGGTGCATACAATCCCACTATTAGTATTTTCTTACCATATAGGCCAAGTTCAATCATAACATATCTTCCTTGAGGATCTGATTCTATCAAGCAAGCTGGTAAATTTTGCTTAACATAAATCACCACACCCCCTTTTTTTCCAGGGACAGGAGATACAAAATGAGATCCCAAGCGAGCATTAGCTAAATATTTTTGATCCTTAAGTAGAATATGAGTTTCCTGCAAACAAATAATGTCATTATTATGTTGCTTTAAATAATGAAAGATTTTCTTTCTCTTCTGGGGAAAGTTAAGACCGTTAACATTCCAGGTCAGAAACTTTGCCATCTCCCTCAACCAGGAGCCTGGAGAAGATTCCCTCAAGATCTGCTAGTGAAGAATGTGTTGCAGAGCTTTTAGGTCTTGCTCCTCCCACCGGCATCGAAACAATCTGATGATAAGATTCTTTAGCTTCTTTCTTCTGCTGTTCCTTTTCCTTACGTTTATGTGCTGCACGAGTCATTCTCTGTTCTTTAACCTCTGCTTGACGCATCCATTCCACCTGCCCAGCAGCCATCAAACCTAGTCCTTCAGACTGCTGTTCCACCTCTTTATCACTCAAAGCTCTCTGAGTCATGGATGAAGATGAGCCTGCTCCCAGGACCGTGTTATAAAATTCTTTAGCTTTAGCAACCGTATTAAGTCTATAACGTATCCCCGCATGGCTCAAAACAATACCCATCAGAATCTCCCATCTGAATGGCATCAATCTTGTTTTAAGTTCATTTGCTAAAAAAGCAAAATCTTTTCTGCTTCTTAAAATTTTGGATGGGATTTCCTTTAGGATAATGATATCTTGGGCAGCAATCTGAAATCTCTTATTATAAAAAGCTTGTAAAATCTGATTGCGCAGAGACTTCTTAGCAAAATAAATCACCACATCTCTTGGCAGATTCTTCTGTTTCGCAATCCAAGAGTTAACTCTGTAAATTTTTTCCACTTCTCCACGTAATTCATCTTTATCTATATTCAAGACAACAGCTAAATCATTGATCACCATCTCCATCAGATCTTGATTCATATCTTCTTTAAGACCCCTAATTCTCAAAGCATATTCCATCTGTCTATACTGAAACATAAGAATATCATCTTGTGAAGTTTCCACCTTTTTTTCCATATCTTGAAATTTATACTCAAGAAAATCTACTTTTTCTGCGACTTCTTCCACCCTGGAGTCCAGCTTCACGACCACAGAAGCCAATCCAGATAAAGCTGAGACTATATCTTCCCTCAAAATAGTATTATTCTGTACAAAAAGCTCCTTCATTTCTTTCTTCATTTCCTCCTTACTTTCAGACTTGCTCTGTTCCAGAAGTTGCTTCACTTCCTCCCTAAATTGAGACACAGCATTTCCCATTATATCTTTAATGTCTTGTGCAGACACTGATGGGGGAGGAGAAGGTGGAGATGTAGCCTTAGGTTGCTGCACCGGTGGTGTTACTTTAAGTTGTTGTTGAACAGTTGCAATAACAGGAGAAGAAATCACCTTAGAGACTATAGAGGCTGGTTGTCTCTTTGAAGCCATTTTTTTTAAAAAAATTAGTCTCTCTTTCTTTCTTCTTAAAAAGAAAAAAAAATGCTTAAATCTTTACAAATGAAAAAAGACCAAGAAAAGTGCAATAAAAATAAAAACTTCCAAAGCACTTTAAAAGAAAAAGAAACTTAAAGGAAAAAAAAGAGCAATGCTAAACATGCATTTCATTCAGTCCGTCTTTTCTTTCCGGAGATAGGAAAAAAAAACTTTCAAAGCGCCATTTTACTTTCACTCTCACTTTCCGCCCAAAAAAAATAAAAAAAAAAAAATCAGCATAGGCTAAGAAAAAAATTAAAAAAAAATAAATCTCTAACTCTAAGTAAAATCCTTTAAACAGTTCTGTCTGCTTTAAAAATCACTCACCAGAAAACTTTAAGTGCGGAGATGGTAGCGGCGTTTCACTTTGCTTCCGAAGAAACAAAGACAGCTGAGAGGCGGAGAAGGCAGGAACTCCGAGGGAGCGCTCCTTCTGCCCCCTCAAAGAAGAAATCCAGAGGAGGTTCGGAGGTTCTACCTCTATTCCTGCAGTCTCTACCCCTTCCCTTCGCCCGGGAAGGGGATTTCGAACTGCGGGCCAGCTGATGAACGCTGTGCTCCGCAGATCTGACACCGTCTCAGGAGGACGGCTACAAAGTAGCCGCCATCATCGTCGCTTAACCACCGGAAGTCCGATTTTTAAGGAGTATTGAAGTATAGTTCTAAATGAAGATTAATTTAACAAAATATTCTTTTTCACATTTATTGTATACCACAGCAAATGTTTTTAAAAATTGGTAGTTAACTTTATTATGTTGAAAGTATAACGTGGGTGATATTGATTTGTCTGCTTTTGCCCATTTTTGTTTAATTTCCATATGTTTATTAATATAGTATTAAATCTGAATTCCTGAGATGTATTCACTTTATGTGCTAGCAATCTCTCAATATTATGGAAATACAGCTCATGTAGTCAAGGTTTAATGGTCAGTGCAAAAATTAGACTGAATGAAGCATGTTGTTCTCTTTATTTTCTCCTTTTAGTTCCCCTCCCCCTTTTTCCAATCTCTTTTTCTTTCTCTTCTGTTCTTTCATTTATTAAAGCAAATATATCAGCAATGAATCAATTACTTCCTTGTTTGCTCCTCAGTTGCTACCTCAATCTTGTTCCACACTGGCAATTTTCAGGGCAACAGTACCTTCAAAAGAACATTTAGTTATAGAGAGACAGGTTTCCTTTGGATCAGATATAAATGGATAATAAGCTGTTTCAAATAACATTCCATAATTCACAAGATATGGTTTGTGAATGTGGAAATGTGATGTGTGTGTGTGTGTGTGTGTGTGTGTGTGTGTGTGTAAAATTAGAAGTTGAATTAAATCAAGATGCAGCAAACTACGTTTTGAAGTTATGAGCTGCTAATGAAAATGCTTGCCTTTCAGATACAGTACTGGACACTTTTCCTAACCAGCTAATGACTCCATTGGAATATCTGAGACTTTTGGATACAGTTGCCTTTATAGATACCAGTTATGCACCACTGATGAAGCCAGAAAGAAAAGTGGATGTCATTATACATTTGAATTATTCCTCAGGCTCACAAACAGCAGTGAGATGATTTACAATTAAGTGTTGTTTTTGTTTAATTAATTTGTGTTTTACATTTACAGAATTCTACAGAAAAGAACTCTGAGAATTCAGAGTTGTGCATGTCTATATATGTGGTTTTTTTTGGTCTGAGAATGCTAGCATTAAATGAGCTTAAAATAATGGTGCCATTCCCTCTGGGGACAAACATACACAACTGCATTTTCACTCATAATCAGGGCTTTTTTTGTCATAGAATGCCCAGAACGGAGTTCCGGCACTTTTTTGGGATGGAACCTTGTAGGATAGGCAAGGAGGGTTGTATGACATGTGTGAGTTCCGGCATCCCCCCTTTTTTTTTTTTTACAAAAAAAAAAAAAAGCACTGCTCATAATAAACACTATTATTATAGTACTGGCAACAAGAAAACCTTCTTTAAGAGTCTTGGAGATTATTTGTGGAGGTCACAAAACTGGGTAGAAGAGGATTTGCCCTTACCTCCATATCAGTGTCTTCTCTCCTCAGTCTGTCTGGCCAAAGATTTTGGTAAAGTGATTAACATTCCAGAGCTCAAATTAGCAGGGACGTTTACTGTTGATGTCAATAGCTAATCCCAGTGTGTAGTGCAAGTTACAAATATATAGGTTTTTTACAGGGGGAAGACCTCCAAGGTCCCTTCCAACTCTGTTATCCTATCCTATCCTATCCTATCCTATCCTATGCTATCTTATCCTTTCCTATCCCATCCCATGCCATCCCATGCCATCCCATGCCATCCCATGCCATTTCATTCCATTCCATTCCATTCTATTCTATTCTATTCTATTCTATTCTATTCTATTCTATTCTATTCTATTCTTTATTGATGGCAAATTTTAAGGGAGCAAAACACAAGGCATTGTCAAATCCAATGAAAAGATTAAAGTCTCTTGGGAAGCTATTATGGCTTGAAGGCACTGCATGGAGCACATGGAGTTGGGAAATTATAGGAAGTTGTACCAGTGCCACCCTATATTTAAGTATATCTTAAATGCAAGAAATCCTGAGACTCCATCTACCCACAGCCAGTACTGATCAGTTCTGATTACAAGATTCAGGTTATTCAAGAACAATAGTCTACTTCTGGGTAGATATCAAGCCTAAACATCTCAAGAAAAGAAACATTCTTCCATTTTTGCCTAAAGGGGCCAATGAAGTTCTCCTATGCATGACTTTGATGTATGAAAAGCAATCTGAACATTGTAAGGACCAAATTCAGAATCCAATCTAAATCAAGGCATAGATAATTTTCACAGACAGGCTTTAATGGTATGTGGAAATAATATAGACAAGACCCAGACATAGACAAGAGTCTGTTAATTACAATAACAGGATTAGCTTACAATAAAATAGAATTAGCTCCTCTAATCTTATTTCTTGTCTGGTCTATATTGTAAAGCTAATATCAATCTTGCAAGCCTTTAAAATACTTCTTTCCCCCTTGGAATGGGAAAAAGAGCCACTTTTTCTGAGTCACTTGATCTTCCCACATTCCTGCTGTAGGCTAATCTGCCTTTTAGCCAATTGTTCCCTCGGTTGTGTCTTGTTGCCATATCTCCCAAGGCCATCCACATATACCATTATACAGGCTCAGTGGATGTTCATTTACCCAGATACATTCTTTATGCACAGATAAGTTGAACTGCATGCCAAGAGAGATAATCCTTAACTAATAGATCCCTACAAAGTCTTCTGACAAGTGTAAGAAATCAGTAACCAAGGTTGTTCAAATAACAATCTCAACATACAACAGTCCTCAACATGCAACAGTTCATTTAGTGACTGTTCAAAGTTACAACAGCACTGAAAAAAGTGACTTATGACTATTTTTCACAGTTATGCCTTTGCAGCATCCCCGTCATCATGTGATCAAAATTCAGACAACTTGTCTGAACAGTTTGACAACTTGTTCATATTTATGACAGTTGCTCTGTCCTAAGGTCATGTGTTCACCTTTTATGACCTTCTGACAAACAAAGTCATTGGGAAGCCAGATTCACTTAACAAACAGGTCACTAACTTATCAACTGCAGTGATTCACTTAACAACTGTGGCAAGAAAGGTTGTAAAATGGGCAAAACTCACTTATCAACCTAAATTTGGGGCTCAATTGTGGTCTAAGTTGAGGACTACCTGTACAAGTTTATTCCATGGTATCTCTAAACAAGAATCTGTACTAATAATGGTCAAGACAAATTAGCGGTAGATAAGAGTCAATGGAATTTAAGGATGGCTGGACTTAGATGTATTGTGGGCACAAAGGGACTCCACACTGATGATGTGCTTGACTCCTCCCTTGGGCTCAACTTAGTCATCTCTGACCCCTTCCCTTGATTTCTTAGATAGAAATGAATTGGAGTAAAAAAAATCAAGAAATAAGCTGCCTCAATCAAGGATGAAATCTGACTATCATTACCGCAACTTATTATGCTTATTAGTTCTATTATTTGCTTTGTCTGTGATAATCTAGCCTTTAGATGAAGCTTCCAGATACTTTGCAAAGCAAGGGATTCCTTTCCCCAAAATAGATCTGAGTACGGAAAAGAATCTGAAGGAGTGCTATGTTTTTGAAGATGCTACAGATTCCAAAGCACCTACTGTGGTTTTTTTCCCACTAATAAATGATACCTTCAGGAAATACAAGGCACCAGGTAAGTTCTTTGTTTCCTTAACAGAACTAACCTTTTTTTCCACAGGTGAACATTCATCATTTGGTGAAATAAACCATCTGCTACACTTGTGCTATTATAAATCAATAAATTTGGAAGTTTATACAAGCCTATCATCATTACTCATAATCCTCCACCTGAGTTACCCTTCATTTTCTAAGTTTAGATAACTCTTATTTAAAAAATATCTTGATAGTTGTCCCAAAGATGCTTTTTCAAAAGGCAACTGGAAGATGTTTTGATTCTCATCCAAGAAGCTTCTTCAGTTCTAGTCAGTTGTACAGCCTTGCAGTAGTCAAGAAAATATTAAACTGTTTAAATTATATTAAGTCAGTGGTATATAGTCTGGAGTCCCAGGGACATATTTGAACCTACAATTCTGGGTTTGGTCCAAAGGAGCCCTTGGAAATTTGTCCCCAAATTGTACTGCTTAATATGACAATGGAGGGAAATTGTTAAAGACATTGGGAGAAATTACATTAAATTAAGGATTTGTCCTGTATTTTTCTCCTAGCTTTTTCTATTTCCTGAATGCAATACCTAGCACAACATTCAAAGACTGCCGCCTCCCCTCCCCTCCCCCCACAAAGTTAAGCTTTCTTATGTTAAATAGATCTAATATTATGGGCATTATCATGCCTTTGAAGTGCATGTCTTTCCTTCATCTCCAGCATTGATTGTGACTTGTTTTAGAGTCTTCAGCCTTTGCGTCATTAGTGTACTGCTCCATCCCACAACAAACAGGAAGTTATGAAGAATGGAAGTTCCTGTTTGTTTGTGGGATGAACTAGCACCCTAATGATGCAAAAGCTGAACTTAGGAAAATACATGCTTTGTAGCTCGACAGCTGAATGTCTACAGGATTCCTTCTCAGCAAAGGCCTCAATAATCCTGCCATTCTGCTATAATGGATGGATAATGGAGCCAACGTTATTCTATTCCAGTGGATATATCATCTCCTTGGTTCCCTAACTGTCACCAGTTTTCAGAAAGACTGAAAACATGAATCAGTGTTAAGGATATTTATATATTTTTGTCTCTTTAATGCCATGAGGAAAACAAGGCAGAGAGGAAGAGTACCAGAACACTCTCTCCCACATTGTGTTCTGGGTAGTTTAAGTTTTTTTCTGTTATCAAGTTTTTACTTATCTCAGATCTGTCTGTAAGATCCTTAAGAAGACCTTTCACTTCACATCCTAATTAATTTAATAGAATTATTCTAAGTAGATATAAATTGCATTATGTGTAAAAAAGGAAAGTCATTCAAGATCTATAACATCATAATAGAATGTTTACACACTCAGTTTATTAATGACAAAAGAAGTAGATAGAGAACATTACAGAAATTAAAATTATACGAACTAAGCCAGCATCCGATTGGGGAACTATCTAAGATTTCATATTTCTCATTCTGCTTTCTTAACCAAAGCAGAGCATCAATGTAATAAATACGTAATAGTGTAAAATTGCTACATAAGTCAATGGAATGGAAAACTTGTTGCCCTTGGATCATTTCAAAACTCAACTCAGCTATAACTCGTGAGTGTATTATTTTTGTGATTTATGATGGCTAATGTTGAAATATGGTGGAAGCTGTAATTCAGAAAGCCACAGGCTCCCCATCCCTGATGTAATCTAGCAGCAGAAGGTTTAGATCAGATCAACTCTTGTGATCGACAATCATAAAATGATATTGACTTGGTTCTGTAATAGGGATAGCACAGTGGTGGGATTCAAATATGTGAACAACCAGTTCTCTGTGTGGATGCCACTTCTGGAAGTCCATTCTGGGCCTGGGTAACAAAAAATTAGCTACCGGTTCTACCGAACTGGTGCGAACCGGCTGAATCCCACCACTGGGATAGTAGCACTAATAAAAAGATATAGACTTTTGTTGTGTAGATTTTGAGCAAATAATATATTTAGTGTTAAATGGTGTTTTGCAGGTATGAAACGTGGTCCCACTGAATTGAAGCAAGGTGAAGTTGATCTAACTAGTCCTCTTTCTCCATATGGAATACAAAACTTTCAATACACTGAGGAGAATTTTGATAAGTTAATAAACCTAACTACTTACAACATTCAGAACAACAAAAACTCAATTATTCAAGCTTTACAAAGAGCAATAGAGAGAAAAAAACATCAAACAAAATAGATATCTTTTCAAATACAACTGGAAGATTGCTGAACCAGCTATTGCAATTTATGTGGATTAATTTATCATCAATGGCTATGTCAGTTTACAATATATTAAGACCATAATACACTTTGATTATGACGTTATATTAGTAGATCTCAGGAGCATTTGATCTGTATAATAGCATCTGAATTACAAAAAGTTTTACGAGGCATATTCATTGAACAGTCATTTCTTGATGCTCGAGACGTTGAACAAAATGTGCCTTAAGTGATATGATTCACAATTGTATTCTTTGCTTCCTTCATGTATATATTTGACCCTTATTATTCTTGATATTATTATTTGGATGGTTATTGATGTGACTACAAGTTATTATATCTCTAATTTATTAGGTAATAAATATAATAAATATAATATGCATATTATGTATTTCTAATAGCCAATATTGTCTGACCAGTTTACAAATATTTTTTAAAAATCTATGAAAGATAAAAATAATATGATAACATTACTCTTTTTCCTCTGTTCTCAATAAATAAACTAAACAGAAAATATGTTGCAACTGGAAGCTATATTTTAAGAGGGAATTGGGCCCTTGGGCCTCCAAAGAGGTTGGCATCATCCAAGCAACATGAGCAAAAAAGGTTAGGGGATTAATATAACTACTTTATATCAGTGTAAAAATAAACTTTAAAAGTTGAATGGCAAGAGGAGCAAGAACTGCCAGTTCTTGGCAAAGAAGAAGAAAAGCGACCTCGTTTAATCTAAAATATTGGGATGGATAATTAAGGTATTGTGAAAGAAGAAAAGATTCAGGGTAGGAAAGCATCATTCTGGAAATGTCAAATGAATTCAAATTGTGAGAATTAGATAAAAGACACAAGGGAAAATCCTTTAGTGGGGTGGGATTGATTTGAGGCTGATTGGGTTTTTTAGTCTCTTTTCTGAAAAATAGTTTTTGTTACCATTGTCCTTTGATGATATTAGATTACTCCCAAACTCAGTTTGATCAAGTGTGCCAGATCGTTCACACATTTCCAAGGAAAACAGTATTTTCAATATTTATTTGGGGGTGGGTGGGAAGGGCAACATAAGGCTATATCACATGTGATAATTAAACGGCATTGTTACGTTTTCAAGGGGAAAAGTCACTATTTGGTTTCCGTTGTTTGTTCTTCCTTTCAAAATGCCATCCACTGCTTTCTTGACTGAAAATAGGGTGGATAATTTTGAGATGCCATATTTGCACAGCTCAGGTAATTTCACAGGAATTTGCCTTTATAAGCATGATATAATTGAACATCATGTGCTGTTACTATAGCGTATTTATTAATTTCTACTACTGTCTATAAAAGAGGAGGGAGCTCCAATTACTGTGTCTAAGTACGAGCTTTCATTTTTTAAGAGTTTTTGTTTGTAAAATACTTCTGGTTAAAATGGGAAATACCATAAGCAGTAATTAATTTACGTGTTTTGAATTTTGTCTAGTATCTCAAACCTCTCCCTTTGATAAATTGTTTTCACGTGGGTGCAGTCATTTCAATCTTTCACAATTTAGTCCAGTGTTGCAATATGAAATTAGAATATTATATATGACACCAAAGATGACAGGAAACAAACACAAATCATTATGAGTGCAAATACGGTAACTCTGTTAAAAATACAGTCTTATCAAATCCAATACCTTGTTTTGCAGAATGGTCAGTCAAGGCTTCTAGGAAACGTATGTACAGGGCTGGATGAAAATTGTCCACTCCTACTGTTATTTCTTAGTATCTGTTATTTATAGGCATATTACTTCTACCAATAAAAGAGAATATTTGTAGCTCAGAGTTGAAATGAGGGGTCCTCGCTGCTCTCTGAGTTTGTTTGTTTTCTTGCTGATGTTTCATTACACAAACTATGTGACCTCATCAGTGCCAGCCCTAGTCCAGTCCTGGTTCTGATGATGTTACCCAGTTTGGGTAATGAAACGTCTGCAAGAAAACAACCAAGCTCAGAGAGCACCCAGGACCTAACTTGACAGATTGAACGTAAGTCATTACAAGTAGTTCCTGACATGTTTTTTTCACACATTCCCTTTGAGGCCATCAATACAATCAGTGACACTGACTGGGAAGCTTGAAAACAGGCAAGATTTTAGGCACGTGCCTCAGTCCAAGACCCACCAATTTGTACACTTGTATGATGTTGTCAAAAGTAGAAAAAGGTTTGCAATGCTGTGTTTACGATCTTGCCTATTTTGACCCTCCCTTAAAGATACTATCATAATGTTATTACTATTTTATTTTATTTTTTAAGGAATTTGTATGTTGTCAACACTAAGAACCAATTTATGCCATGGCTTTTCTAAAGGTGCTGTGAAGAAGCATTTAAAATTACTCATATCAAACAAACCTGTTTTTCATCTGGGCAGTGACAACGTTTTAGTCACAAAACAGGTTGTTGGCTTTACTCTTTGTTCTGCAAAGCCCTGCATTTCCCCTTTTCACAGTTCATCTCGTGTCTTCCTACGTTTGCATGTGACCAAATGGAAACCAGGTGAGATAAGCTAGATAGTTCAGCAGGTTTGTTTAGAGATGACTTATCTTTTCATAGTGTAGCTTCCATTCATTTGATTTCATTGTCCCAGATCAGCTGTTAAATGACTTCAATAGTATAGTTATATCATTATATTACTTTGCAGCTGGCATACTACAGGTAGTCCTCAATGGAGTCTGCCCATTACCAGACTTCACCCTCTGGTCTTCCTGATCCAGTCATTAAATAACCCTGTGGGTCATTAAACAGAGCATGGGATGCTTCGAGCCTGGGGGGAGGCCCCGGGAGGCCTAGCAAAGATCCAGGTCTGCCTGCCCTGGACTTCCCAAGGCATCCCCTGCCCCCTGAAACTTCCCTGTGCTCTGTTTCCCACCCCTCAGGCTCCCCACAGCTCTTAAAACCTGCTCCCCCCAACAGGATTCCCACAGATGTTCTTCCCTTACACCAGGTTCCTGCAGAACTTGGGCCACTTACCTACCACCCATTGTCCATCACATACTTAAAGATCTCTGGAGCTCCTGGCTTCATGTTGGGGAAGGAGGGCATATCACTCTGACCTTCCCTGAGTCATTTAATTACCATTTCAGCACAATCACAACTCCTTGTGGACACACTGAAACAATGGCTGCTTCTGTGATATGGCCATGTGCCCCAGCAATGAAGTAATCCATTCTGCTTCTCTAATACTATCTGCGCAGTGCTGTGGAAAGCTCTGGGGACGAGGTCCAAGGCTTGCAGAGACTTGGTGGGGTGGGATAGGGAGGGAGATAGGCATAGGGACGCTGCAGCATTCCTGCAGTTGGTCATAAAGTGAATGACTGCAGGGGTGCTGCAGTGGCTGTAGCTTCGAAACTGGGTCATAAGTAGTGTATGGGCAGTCTGTTGTAACTTCAAACAGTTGCTAAGCAACTGATTGTAAGTTAAAAACTACCTGTATGGTCTTTAATGTTTTTATACTGAAGTTCTATAATACGTGTTATGTGAATCAAACAGAATGAATGCGTAACATTAAAAAAAATCGATTTCTCTCAAATTACACTTGACATCATAAAGCATTTTGTGCTATAAGCATCTCTTCAATCACAAGGGTATATATGGCATTGGGTGGGATACAAATGCAGAGGAGAGAAAGAACTAAACACACATAAGGAAATCAAAGAGTTATTCATAAATTTGATTTCCACAAATCTAATGACAAAAGCATAAATGCAAGATGTAATGGGGTTTATTTAGTTAATAAGGATCCTTTCAAAGTACCTACATATATTTCTCCATAATACAGAAAAGGAAGAAAAAAAAACAGACCAGGTTTCACAACCTCACTCCTCAAGGCAACAAGCTATTATTTAGCAGGTTTTCCTACTGAAGTAGGAGAAAATGGGCTGGGATCCCTATTTCTCTTCTGCAATTCAAATGGGCGGACCTAATGTTTAGTTTTAAGGTACTGTACCTTCATACTGAT
This sequence comes from Crotalus tigris, assembly GCF_016545835.1. Lineage (NCBI taxonomy): Eukaryota > Metazoa > Chordata > Lepidosauria > Squamata > Viperidae > Crotalus > Crotalus tigris. The sequence continues at coordinate 237,233 of NW_024096464.1, read as the reverse complement.
TGCTGCCGGCATAACTGGAAGAATGTATCAGCAGCACCAGCCAATTAAGTTGACTGATAAAGCAATACCCGCCCTGAGTGAGACCATAGCAGGACCACTCTCTCAGGTAAGGTACCTTTTCTTCTGGGAAAATGTAATCTGTGTTTTTGTTATTTATTTGTGCTGAGACTTTGGGTATTGGAAAAAAAAGATATTAGAAAATAAATGTGTATTTATTTTCTGCAGAAGGCTGCAGAAGGGCTAAGTACAGTAGACACCTTTTTTTCCCCTGATAACTAAACTGGTAAAGGATATTGATTTTCTTTCTTTCTGTTAGTCACTATTGTATCCCTACCGCCAGTATAGTTATAGCAACAAGGTTGTATGAGAAATAAGTTGCATACCAGATCATCAATTTGGGGAATCCACAATCAGGCAAGAGACGCTGCTGGAAGTTTGCCTAGTTCCATTATTTGGAGACTGTGATCACACAGCAGAAGAATGCAGTCTTCTGATATCTCTGAATTCATCCCTGTAAGATGATTAAATATGCCCTAGTGAAATGGGGAGCTGCCAACCTCAAAGGAAATTCAATGATCACAGAAGTGGCTGGGAAATTGTCATTTCATTTTTAATTTCTCTCCCATATAAGGAATTTGCTCAGATCTGACCAAGGTCAGTGTTTCTATGGTTACAATTAGTAGAAACCCAATGTCACCAAAACTCTGTTTAAAACAATCCAGTTGGGACAATAAAAAGTTCAGAGATGCAATTCTCAGAGAAGCCCTTTTGATGCCAGGAACCATCTCTCACACATTACAACTGACTGGGACTGGTTAATTTCACTTCAGTTCCAATGAATTCATTGACTTAAGCTAATTTTCTTTAGCCAGTGGAATGGCTTGCCTTCAGAGGTTGTGGGTGCTCCATCACTGGAAGCTTTTAAGAAGAGACTTGACAACCACTTATCTGGAATGGTATAGGGTATCCTGCCTGAGCAAGGAGTTGGACTAGAAGACCTCCAAGGTTCCTTCTAACACTATTATTCTGTTCTGTTCTAAACCCAGAGCTGATTGGATATAACTTTTCACATGTCACACTAACCTGGCCTATTAACTACTTAAGCAAATAGACTAGTTGCACAGGTATAAAATAGGTGGTATCTGGTCCAAAAGTAGTTAACTGAGGAGAATCTAGGTGTCCTAGTGGACAACCACTTAAGTATAAGCCAGCAGTATGTTTCAGCTGCCCAAAAAAGCCTATTCAGTCCTAGGCTATATCAGCTGAGGATCACATGAAGTAATAGAACCATTTTGTACTGAACTGGTAAGACCACACTTGGAGTATTGCATCCAGTTCTGGTTACCATGATACAAAAAGATGCTGAAACTTGAAGAAAGAGTGCAGAGAAGAGCAGAAAAAAAAAGACAATAAGGGTTTTGGAGGCTAAACCATACAATGAATTATTGCTAGGTATGACTAATCTAAGAAAGAGAAGAACTAGGGGGTGATTTCTATCTTGAAGGGCTTCAGATTTGAGGAGCTGTCACAGAAAAGAGAGGGTTGACCTATTCTCTAAAGCACCTGAGGACAGGACAAGAAGTAACAAGTGGAAGATTATCAAAGAGAGATCCAACCTAGAATTAAGTAGAAATTTCCTGACAGTGAAAACAATTAATCAGTGGTATGGCTTGCCTCCAGAAGCTGTGGGTGCTCCAACATTAGAGGTTTTCAAGAAGAGATTGGACAACCATTTGTATGAAATGGTGTAGGGTCTCCTGTTTGAGCAGGGGGTTGGACTAGTAGACTCCAAGGTCCTTTCCAACCCCTATTATTGTATGTTCTACATTCTAGTTGTCAACAATGAACATTTTTTGATTCCCTCAATTCCTTACTATTATGCTATAAGATGCAGTTAGAATTCAGCAATATTTCATACCTTATCCCTGACCTAACTGACAATTCTATACAAACATATCTTAAAATAGGCTCCATTAAAACCTACTAAATTTAACTATTTTAATTTTTAAAAAACCACATTTTACAAAAATCAGGATTAATTTTACATGTGTTGTCTTTTGTTTATCATTCAATTTTTTCATTCAAGGATAATTGCCCTCTTGTAATTTCTTTTAAGCGCTGGTTTTTAACTCTTATACATTTTTGTTCATTGATTTCCTGCCTTTATTATTTATATAAATAACTTAAGGCAGCAAACACACACAATATTCCTTCCACCTCCTATTTTCCTCACAACAACAACCCTGTGAGGTGAATTGGACTGAGAAAGAGCCCAGAGTCACCCACTTGTCTTTCGTGCCTAAGGTGTGACTAGAACTCATGGTCTCTTAGTTTCTAGCCTGGTGCCTTAACAGCTAGATTAAACTAGCATCAACTATTCTCTATCAGGATTGACTAAAATATTTCTTATTTGGTCTATTGTGTACTATGTTACAAAAAAAATCTTGACTTATGTCTCTCTCTCTCTCTCTCTCTCTCTCTCTCTCTCTCTCTCTCTCTCTCTCTCTCTCTCTCTCTCTGTGTGTGTGTGTGTGTGTGTGTATTATTTAACATATTCATATGCACACTTTTTCCCTTCCAGGACTCTTCTATAAATGTATCTCCCATAGCAAGCGCAGAACTCCGACACAATGAAATACACTGTCATTCTCAGTGCAAGGTACTATGAACACTTAATTTTAGGAAAAGGTGAATTAAGTAATCATTAAAAAGAATGAAAACTGACTTAAGAACTATCTGAGCAGACCAATCATAATAACCTCATCTCCAACAGTTGCAATGAAATAAATACAATTTATTTATTTAATGTTTATATAGCTACTCTAGTTGTTAATCACTGTTATAATTTTGCCACTTTTTCCCATATACAATCATACTCTGTAATGGGTATTACCACTTCAATGGTTGGGTTGACACACTGTACTAAGCCAAATTGAGTTTGGATAGTTTCAGATTAGCCTAGTGCGCTAACTCACCCAGTTGTGGTTCATTCAAAAACAAACTGAACAACATATTTTTACAGTATCTGATGAAGGACTTCGAAAATAGGTGGATTAAATTGTGCATTTATTCCCTTTTGGGTGATGTTTTGGATGTGAATGTGTCTGGTATCAGCCAGTGAAACAGTATGGCAGTCAATTCTGTTCTTGAGCTGAAGGGTGGAGATGTACCATGGCATGATAGCCAGAGCAGGGAAGAATCAGAGTTCATGCAACTGTTGACCCTTTTCAAAAGAAAGAATGCCTTATTGGCTGGATATATTTGAGCTTATTGCATTCAAGCTTTTTTCTCTTCATTAGCACTATTTGTTTTTTTAGCAGCAAGGAAATAATGATGAACAGCAACCAAGTCATGAAGTTGATAGGTTTGTGCCAAATACCTAATGAGCAAGGATAAAAAAAAGCCACTAATTCTCTCCTTCAGTTCTTCATATGTATAATACAGGGATATACAATTAAGGTATACTATGAGGATAGTCAAATGAAAATCACACAGTATTTTTATCCATTTACAACATCAATGATAAATAACAATTAAGTGCATAGGAAGCTACCCACTGACTTCTCCATACCAAAAATTCCATCCACAGGAAAGGAAAGGTTGGAAGAAGTGGGTGTAAGTGATCTGTTCTCTTAATAATTATTGTGACCAAATGACCTGATTAGAGGAAATGATGAATGCCAAACAACTTTTGTTCAATATGAATACATATGAACAATATCTTTTTTTAAAAAAAAAAAAAAATCAAAGTTGACAATAAATAATTTTTATCCAGTTCAGTACAATGTCACATGAGGATTTCAGTTATTACTTTCATAGTTGAGCTGCATTTGATTGGGAAAGATAGTAACATATCTCCCTTTTCTCCTTAAGGTGCTCTGTGATGATTACCGTATTTTCCAGTGTATAAAACGACTTTCTAAACCCTGAAAATCTTCTCAAAAGTCTGGGGTCGTCTTATACGCCGGTAGCTGTTCTCTGAATTTAAAACCAATCTGCCCCCTAGTGGCCAACCCTATTTTTTTTTACAGAAATAAGCACTAACACAGTGTTTCTCAGCCTTGACAATTTTAAGGCATGTGGACTTCAACTCCCAGAATTCCACAGCCAGCAGGACAAAGCATTCAAAAATCCCATTTTTCTACATCGCCCATCACTTTATTCTTTTTCAGGAAAAGCAATTAAATAGTAGAAAACAGTAAGCTATATAAATTAAGGATATTACATCTACAAAAAAAAAGAAACATTTGATTTACTTCTTATACCTATAGCAGCAGTCATGAATATATGGAAAAACTTTTTGATTCAGGAAATCAGTTGATTAAGAAAGATACTGGTCAAAGGAAAAAGATCAAAGTGAAAATTAAGAAAATAGATGATGGGATCTACCAGAGAGAATATTTAAAAAAGAAACATTTGTTTGAATATGGTTAAAGAAACAGAAAAGATTCTGAATATATATGTCATTCTAAGAGAGATGAATTCTTTAAATAATACTGTATGCTTTCCCCCCCTTTTATTTTATTTCTTGATATAAGTAATATAATACTGCTGAAATGGCCTAGATGAAGTAAATGTTTTAGATAATTAAATGTGTCTGAATTTAGGGAAATTATAATGTATAAAAAAGAAAAAAAATAAGACCTAAAGGATTAGATGACTAGGCACATTAAATGGAATATTTAAAGATTAAATATATTTTATCAAAATAATAAGAACTATATTATTTCAAGGTTTGCAAAGAAGACATTTTGGGGAAAAGGGGAAATCAACTAAATGTACCATGTGGATTATAGATTATAGAAACCAATTGTTAATGATTTTTCTTTACAAATGCAAACCCAGCAAACACACTGTTTACCAATTATTAAGTGATTTATGTTTTAAAAAATCAATAAAATATATGGGGGAAAAATACCAGCTGAGTTAAGGAAACATTAGGGAAGCAGTGGTGGGCAACACTCGCTTTCTAGCAGCAAAGGAATGGAGCTCCTATTGTGCTCATCTATAAACAGAAATTCAATATTGTACCGTATTTTCCGGCGTATAAGATGACTTTCTAAACCCTGAAAATCTTCTCAAAAGTTGGGGGTCGTCTTATATGCCCAGTCGTCTTATATGCCGGAATATACGGTAATAGATTTAATAAAAGTAAGCAAACATATGGAAATCATCTGCTCCTACTAGCTGCAGCTGGTAGCCAAATACCTATTAGAAATAGAGTAGGCAGCAAGTCAATTACACCACTTCTCCCACCTTTCTCAGCTGGGGTCCCATGAGAGATCATGACTGGGGAAAAAAATCTTTTTTTTTACTTTGCACATTGCTATGCCGGTTGGGGAATTCTGGGAATCTTCCTGCTGCCAAGTTGAGAAACACTGATTTAAAGGATTTTCCATGGTAATAAGGTTGATAAAAGCTATCCTCACTTTAGGAAAGAGAGAAATTAATTGTCAATTTTCAATAACTGCCTGTCTCCAAAACATTATGATGAGCGCTGCTAAAAATAAAGTCAGTTTTGGAAGGTGAAACACTAGACAACATTTCTCAAAAAGAAAGATAGGGAAAAATACTCCAAATACCAAATCTATTTCTGTCTGTTTATAAATTGCAATACATTTACATTAGATAAATAAATCAAAGCTTTGCACACTGTTGATACTTTTGTAATCTGAAAAGGATTTTTTTTATTAATCCAGTCTTCTGTCTGCAACCCTTTCCCTTAGAAAATGGCAAAACAATTTCTGTATCCTTTATTTATTTTACAAGGACAATCTCAAGTTATTCTATTTATGGAAGGTGAAACCTGGATCTTCATCAGTGGTAGCAACTTGAGCACATATTTTATTTTTCTATAATTCAATTCATAGTGACAGTTAGCTTCATATTCTATTCAGAGCAGCTTTTATTTGCAAATGAAAAAGCATGTCTTTGGAAATCCAAGAAAACCAAATATATGGCCTCTATTCATCTATCATGTTTTAGCATGTCATAATCAAATGATTCCCAGTGGCTTACATCAAAATCTGATCTACAGTCTGATCAAAAGACCAACAGGGCTATTCAAAATCAGATTTATGCCTTTATTATTTTTATTATTTATACTGTAAGAGATCATGGTAAAGAAGAACAAAAGACAGAGTAAAAGAATACAATTTAATATCACCATTTTCTTCTCTATGTTGTTTTTCAGCAAATGAAAACATTTCCTTGCAACTTGCTTACTGTTCGTGTAATACGACTGAGGAATCTCCGTCGGGCTGATACCTGTAAGTGATCTTTGTTTTATTATAGTTACATATTTTATTAATATATATTAGCCACTGTTATTTAGATATTTGTAGATTAAAAACGGCTTCAGAATTTCATTATTGATGAATGTATTGCATAAGGAATTGCATCTATTTCCATGTCCAGTAGCCTTTATGACTTAATGATTAGTGAATTCTGAAGTTGGATGAAAGGAATATTTGTAATCTGTGTGTGAAGGAAGACTAATCTTGACATGCCCTATGATTCTGTGATTGAGGATAACCCATGAAAGGTCATGAAAAGAAGTGAAGCAGAAACAAATATTTAAAAGTACTTTGGTTCTTTTTTTTTTTTATTGAAATTTTTCAAAAGTTTTACAAATAAAAATCCACCCCCCCCTCCCCAACCACCCCACCCCCCCCCCCGACTTCCCAGAACTGAATATAGGATTATTTAACAAATATTTTAAAAATAACATTTGCAATTTATAAAATAATTAATAATAATAATAAAAATCACAGTAATAATATATATAGAAATAATATACATAACATAAACTTTAAAATGAATAATATATACTAAAAAAGAAAAAAAATAAAAAATAAAAAGAGAAGAGAGAGAGAGAAAGAAGAAAGAAGAAAGTAGACGAAAAATAAAGCATATATATATATAAAAAAAAAATATATGAATAATAATACATTAAAAATGTATATATATAAAAAAGAAAAAGAAGAAAGAAAGAAAGAAAAAACAATCATTACAAATTATAAAAAGGCTAAATAATATTTTTCCATATCCAAATTATGTTGTATAAAATTTATCCATTTTTCCCATACCGCAAAAAATTTTTCTTGAGATTGCTCCTTTAAGAAAGCCGAAATCTTTGCCATTTCTGCCAAATACGAAACTTTATGAAACCATTCTTGTAAAGTAGGCAAAGATTCCTTCTTCCAATATTGTCCTATTAACAACCTAGCGGCTGTAATCAAATTTAACATCAATATAACCTCCTTAGCATCACAGTCAATAACAATACCTAGTAAAAATAATTGCGAAGTAAATTTTACCCTTCTTTTAAAAATTCTTTGAATATTCCACCAAAGTACTTTGGTTCTTAAAATCACAAACAGACTGACTATATTGAGACATAAGATATTTTACATTTTTGTCACATAAAATTGATTGACACATTTATCTTTAATGTATGGATAATCTTTCTTTAGGAAACACAGGAAATCAATATCTTTGTTAAAATTGCTTTCCTGAACTGCTTCCGAAAGTGTATTTTGCACTGCAACTCTTATCACCCCAGATTATCAGCCATTTCTGCTGGACTGTATAGTAATTACAGCCTATAATGTCTAGGAAAATTGTTGATGGATTGACATCTCTGGCCTAGAGATAGGAAATCAGATAAGTTCTCAGATATTTTGGCCTTCAACCTCTATCACCTCTAAACAACATGTCAATCAGAAGGGCCTGAGAGCAATACAATTCAAATCTTTTAGAAGTACGTGGTAAATAGTTTGCATTAGATTATCAAACAAAGGTAAACAAAGTCATAACAAAAAGCCAACATGGGTTTCTCAAAAACAGATTATGCGAGACAAATCTTATTGCATTCTTTGACAAAGTGGCAAAATTAGTGGGCCAGAGGAATAATTTACTGTGGATATAATTTATTTGGACTTGTAAGGCATTTGATAAATTAGACCACAACCTACTGCTTGATAAGATAGAAAAATGTGGGTTAGACAGCATAACCACCAGATGGACTTGTAACTGGCTGACCAACCACACTCAATGTGTAGTCCTCAATGGAACTGCATCTACATAGAGGGAAGTATGCAGTGGGGTAGCCCAAAGCTCTCTTTTAGGCCCAGTACTCTTCAACATCTTCATCAATGATTTGGATGAGGGATAGATGGGGAACTCATCACATTTCCAAGCTGATAGGAATAGCCAACACTCCAGAAGATAGGCTTATGTTACAGAAGACTGTTGACAAATTTGAACATTGGGTGCTATCTAACAAATTCAGTGATGAAAAAAGTAAGGTTCTACATTTAGGCAAGAAAAACCAAATGTATAGGTATAGTATAGGTGGTACCTGGTTCAATTGTAGTAACTGCAAGAGGAATCTTGGAGTCCTAATGGACAATCACTTAGATACTATCCAGCAGAGTGCTGCAACTGCCAAAAAATTCAACACAGTTCAAGGCTGCATTAATAGAGGGATAGAATCAAGATCACATGAAGGGTTAATACCACTTTATAATACCTTGGTAAGGCCACACTTGGAATACTGCATCCAGTTTTGTTCACCACAATGTAAAAAAGATGTTGAGACTCCTGAACAGGGGTCTTCAAACTTGGCGCTTTTATGACTCATGGACTTCAACTCCCAGAATTCTTCAGCCAGGCACGCTGGCTGAGAAATTCTGGGAGTTGAAGTCCATGAGTCATAAAAGCACCAAGTTTGAAGAGCCCTGCTCTAGAAAGAGTACAGAGAATAGCAACAAAGATGATCAGGGTACTGGAGGCTAAAACATATAAAGAACAGTTGCTGGAATTGGTTATGGCTAGCTAATGAAAAGAAGGACTAGGGGGTGATATGATAGCACTGTTCCAATATCTCAGGGATTGCCACAAAGAAGAGGGAGTCAAACTATTCTCCAGAGCATTGAAGGCAGGACAAGAAGCAATGAGTGGAAACTAATCAAGGAGAGAAGCAACCCAGAACTAAGGAGAAATTTCCTGACTGTTAGATCAATGAATCAGTGGAACAACTTGCCTCCAGAAGTTGTGAATGCTTCAATACTGGAAATTTTTAAGACAAGATTGGACAATCATTTGTCTGAAATGGTATAGGGTTTTCTTCCTGAGCAGAGGGTTGGACTAGAAAAACTCCAAGGTCCTCCCAAATCTATTATTCTGTTCTGTTCAATGCATGCAGAAATAAGCAATGATGTGCATTATACATATATCAAGAAAATAGGTGAAATGTATATTTCAATGATTCTCCTAAGCAAGCCGAAGCCGACATAATTTTATACAGTAAAAGTTAAATACAGTATTGTTTTGAATATATATTTGTGTGTCTCTCTCTGTGTGTGGGTGTTATGTGAAATTATTTGCAATTCAAAGTAAGAAAAAAACAGGTGCAATTGGGAAACCCTTGAAGTCAGTCTATTTAACACCTCCTTTGTCAGGTATTAACATGTTTCATGTGATCATTATGGATGTATTCTTGTTCTCGGAATATTTTCTCACTTTTTGCAGAATTCTTCCAGATCAGAAATCTTTTTAGATTTCTTTGCATGCCTTGCATGTTTGAGATCTCCTCAGAGATTTCCAACAATATTTAAGTCTGGTAATGTGAAGACCATCCAAAACGTTAACCTTCTTTCCTATAAATCTTTGATTTGGAGCATGTTTTTTGTGGCTGTCTTGCTGAAATATCCAACTTCTTTTCAACTTCAGTTTCTTAACTGAATGTGGGACATTGGCCCATAGGATATATTGTTATTTAGCTGAATCCATTCTTCTCCTTCTCCTCCCCCTCCTCCTTCTCCTCCTCCTCCTCCTTCTCCTCCTGTTTTGTTTCAAAACAGTTTAAACTTCTTGAGAGTTTCCCCCCCTATACTTTAGATGATGACTTTTGTGATGAGGCCAGAGACAATACTCCCATATAGATCACATTATATTTCTGGATAACTACACCATGGACAACTAAAATTTTCAGCAGATGAATTATTCATGATCTGTGGGTTCAACTTTACAGACCTTAGAAGTTTTCTCACAGAGATTTCAATTTGGTCTTCCAAAACTTGTCTTGATCCTGTCATATTATTTTTGTTTCTTAACAATGTTTCTCACAGATGGAATTATTAATTAGAAATGCTAAAGATTTTTATGCCTTCTCTACTCTCCTGTAAGAGTGAATGACTTAATTTTCAAACGATGAGTGAGCTCTTTTTTTTTTATAAGCTAGAGTAACCAGAGTTTGTTCACCAATGATTTAATTTTGGGCCTTATTAACAACTTTCCAGTTTTTTAAAGAAGTAACACAATCAGCAGGAAAGATGTCCTAATTTATGAACCTGCCATATTCAGTACATAACTAGTAAGCATGCATTCAAATCTGCAGAAAGATCTATGCTTAACTTTATAACATGTATAAGCTATGTCAGCTTCTATTTTTAAGAATGTGCAGAAACATAGAATTTAATCAGGGTGCTTCAACTTGTTCATGCAATTACATATTTGCAGGTTAAGCAGATTTGCCTAGTATCATCTCTTTACCACTTGTTCCTTCCTATACTCCATGAGCAAAGAATTTCATCGCCATGAGGAGAATGTATAAAATCAGTCCCAGAAATTACTTCTTGATTCATTTTAATGCATTTCAGTTCTTTAAAACAGTTCATTCCTCATACGATATCAGATGTGCTGAGTATTAGATTATTGAATTGTACATATAATCACAATTTAGCCCAAAATTTCCATTGTTGTGAGACATTTGTTAAGTGAGTTTTGCCCTATTTTACGACCTTTCTTGCCACAGTTGCTAAGTGAATCACTATAGTTGATAAGTTAGTAACCCAGTTGTTAAGTGAATCTGGCTTCCCCATTGGCTTTGCTTGTCAGAAGATCGCAGAAGGTGACCACATGACTTTGGGACACAGCAATTTCAACAATTACAGATAGTCCTCAACTTGCAACAGTTCATTTAGTGATTGTTCCACAGCAATGGTCATAAATATGAAGCAGTTGCCAAGCATCTGAATTTTGATCACATGATCAAAATTCTGCAAAGGTCGTAACTGTGAAAAACAGTCATAAGTCACATTTTTCAGTGCCATTGTGATTTTGAACAATCACGAACTGCTGCAAGTTGAGGTCTATCTGTAATTGTTGTTAAGCTTCTTCAGTGATTATGCTTCATTGATAAAAGATAAGGGATTTTTTCCCCTTATTCCTATTATTGCTGTTAAAAAAACGAGACCCTTAATACCAAATTGCATTTCTCAAATGTAATTCTGATGCTGCCATGCAAATATTATAGCTATATAATATAGCTATATTTCTCCTATTAGTCATGCAATCTCTATCAATATGCATAAGCATCTGTAAGGGGGAGAGGAGCAGGTAATAAAACATACATTATGGTGTCATGGTGCAAACTCCATTCCTTTGTGCTTGCATTGTGATGTTCAGTACAAGCATCAAAGGTAGAATTTGTGATATCACAATGCATGTTTCATCATATTGACAAGAAAAAAGTGAAGGAAATGATTGGTTCATTAGTGGGTGGAAGTGGCAAGAAGGTGACAAGCAACAGGGAGAAAGCAGAACTATTTAACTCATTTTTTGCATCTGTCTTTACACAAAGGGAAAAAACAGACCAACCTATCAAAAATAGTGCCATAAAAAACAAAACAGAAACACAAATTAAGATAGGCAAGAAAATGGTTAGTGAGCACCTGTCCAGCCTAGATGAGTTCAAATCGCCAGGACCAGATGGATTACATCCCAGAGTTCTCAAGGAACTGGCAGATGTGATATCGGAGCCACTGAACTATATTTTTCAAAGATCCTGGAACACAGGGGAACTACCAGAGGACTGGAAAAGAGCTGATGTAGTTCCCATCCTCAAAAAAGGAAAAAAAATGGATCCAGGAAATTACAGACCTATCAGCCTGACCTCAATACCTGGGAAGATCCTGGAAAAGATAATCAAACAACGAATCAACGAACACCTAGAGGCAAACAAAGTCATTACTAAAAGCCAACATGGGTTTGTCAAAAATAGATCATGCCAGACAAATCTTATTGCATTCTTTGACCAAGTGACAAAATTAGTGGATCAGAGGAATGCTGTGGACATAATTTACTTGGACTTCAGTAAGGCATTTGATAAAGTAGATCACAACCTACTACTTGACAAGATAGAAAAATGTGGGGTAGACAGAACCACCACCAGATGGATCCGTAGCTGGCTGACCGGCCGTACTCAGCGAGTGGTCCTCAATGGAACTGCATCTATATGGAGGGAAGTGTGTAGTGGGGTGCCCCAGGGCTCTGTTCTGGGCCCAGTACTCTTCAACATCTTCATCAACGATTTGGATGAAGGGATAGATGGGGAACTCATCAAATTTGCAGACGACACCAAGCTGGCAGGAATAGCCAACACTCCAGAAGACAGGCTTAAGATACAGAAGGATCTGGACAGACTTGAACACTGGGCACTAACTAACAAAATGAAATTCAATGGTGAAAAAAGCAAGGTTCTACATTTAGGCAAGAAAAACCAAATGCACAAGTACAGCATAGGTGGCACCATGCTCAATAGTAGTAACTGTGAGAGGGACCTCGGAGTCCTAGTAGACAATCACCTAAATATGAGCCAGCAGTGTGCTGCAGCTGCCAAAAAGGCCAACACAGTGCTAGGCTGCATTAACAGAGGGATAGAATCAAGATCACGTGAAGTATTAATACCACTCTTCAATGCCTTGGTAAGGCCACACTTGGAATACTGCATCCAGTTTTGGTCACCACGATGTAAAAAAGATGTTGAGACTCTAGAAAGAGTACAGAGAAGAGCAACAAAGATGATTAGGGGACTGGAGGCTAAAACATATAAGGAACGGTTGCTAGAATTGGGTATGTCTAGTTTAACGAAGAGAAGGACAAGGGGGGACATGATAGCAGTATTCCAATATCTCAGGGGCTGCCATAAAGAAGAGGGAATTAAGCTATTTTCCAAAGCACCTGAAGGCAGGACAAGAAGCAACGGGTGGAAACTAATCAAGGAGAGAAGCAACCTAGAACTAAGGAGAAACTTCCTGACAGTGAGAACAATTAATCAGTGGAACAGCTTGCCTCCAGAAGCAGTAAATGCTCCAACACTGGAAGTTTTTAAGAAGAGACTGGACAGCCACTTGTCCGAAATGGTGTAGGGTTTCCTGCCCGAGCAGGGGGTTGGACTAGATGACCTCCAAGGTCCCTTCCAACTTTACTAATATGAACATATGAACTTCTTTGTGATTAGGAGTGGATGCTTATGATGCATGGATACATCATATGAGTATACAGGAATGCACACGGGATGTGAATCTATAAGAACTATAATTTTCAGGAAACTGCATACATAGTATATTGTATGCAATCTGCATTTAAAAAAAAAGATTGAGAGTTTATAATTCATTAAATTCTCCTTGGTAGTGATAAAAACTCCAAAAGCAGGTTATTTAAAAATAGGTGGAGAAAATATTGGATGCTTCCTTTTAAATAACTGGGGAGATAAAAGATAATAATAGATGTCATGTACATCTGTCACTGATAGGTCAAAACATGTGATATTAGAGTTGCAGAACTTGTTGATTTATTGGCATACTTTATGTTCTGAGGTGTCTCAAGATAAATGCTATGTGATTATTATTTAAAACATAGGGTGGACTCAGTGATATAATGATAGATTCTTGTATGACAGAGCCTTGGCCATTTATGTGATTTATGCTACCTTGAGTATGATTGGCAGCTAGCTTAAAAACTGGCAACATTATCTTTTGTTTCTCTGTTATACAGTAAGCTACTCTGATTGTTATGTGACTCTTTGCCTACCGACTGCTACAACTGAGAAGCTGAAGACTAAAACTGTAAATAATTGCAAGGACCCTGTTTGGAATGAAACCTTTTACTATAGAATTCAAAGACAAGTTAAGGTGAAAACCTTTTATCTCTTTTAGCTGCTGCTGAACAGCTTCTAAAATATATTCCACTTTATCCATATTTGTATGTCATGATATTTGTAGGTTTTGGGGTGGGGTTCTTTTTGCTTTTCACCAATCATGCTTGTTTGTGTTATTTTTTAAAAAAAGAAAAAGATAACTGAGGGAGGATATGATTCTTTGCTACAGTATCTATACTCTGATTAGGAATTTATACACACTTAAACTTGTGTCTAGTATTGGTAAGATATTTCTTATCTTTACTTCTCAACCAAATTAGGAAAAGTAAAGTACTATATCACTAGAATTAAGCAAGCAACTGTAACTTGAAAGGTTGCTTGTAACTAATGAAACACCCCTCTGCTTTATTAAAGTAACCTTTCTTTTTTCAGTGCCTAAAAAAATTGCAGCTGCTTCAATGTTGCATTAACTCTAATCAATCAACTCCTTAAAGCAACCACATGGTTGGTTCATGTTCATGTGGAAGTCTGAAGAAAGGTTGGCAAGATTTAATGAATGGTAGAGATATGGTGTGCTCATGATCATATGAATTCTGAAAAACCTCTTCCAGTTTGTTTTTAAATCATGCATAATCCTACTTGCTAATAAATACTGAAAGTCAATGAAGTATACAAGATTTTATGTCAAAATCACACTATAATGTCCAACTTCTAAATTTGAACATCATTTTTAAATATACCAACAGCACTTTAAGGAAGAGAATAAATAAAATCTGACAACCACAGTCTGCAACAATAAATATCAAAAAATCTTGAAGCAACTTGTGGACGTGTATGGTGACATGAGCTTTCATTAGTAAAATCTGAATTCTTCTGATCTATTTGATGATATAGATTCTTATTTATGAAAGATAATTTCATAAATAATGTGTTCCAGTTTGTATTCCAGAATAAGGATGGAGTTGGGTGGATATAAATTTAATAAATACCAGAACACTATTCTTTGTGTTTGCTACTATAAACAAAGAATTACAAAGCATTCTGTGCTGTGGACTAAATATCAAAGAAGGAGAACATTCCAGCTTTCTTACAGATGATTCAGATAGGTTCTCTCCAGAAGTGCTCTAGCAGTTTTTAGAAGTAAATCTTCCCAATCTGGAAGACTACTTAGATCATTCATTTTACAAACTGCACTGTAAGAAAGATATCAGAGAAGTGGGAACAGACTTAGAGAAAGAAAACTAGGATGATCAGGGGATTAGAATCTGAACCATGTAATGAGAGACTGCTAGAACTGAGCATGTTTACTCTTGAGAAGATCGAGAGATCATCCTCATATCCCACTAAATATGGCATTAAGATGCCTTTTAGAGGACATGTCCACATTTTGTTGCCTCCAACTCATCCCTAGCCCACTATGGTGATATCTTAAAGTACCAATAAAAGAGAATATATGTAGTTCAGAGAGCACCAATGACTGAACTTGGTTGTTTGCTTGCAGATTTTGGCCTGCCAGGGTTGGAAGGGATCCCAATAACACAGGAAAAGCTACTCTATATAAACAGAAAACAAACCCAACTCCCTTCTAACACTGAAGTTGTTATCTAGCCGGGTAATAAAATGTCTGCAAGAAACCAAGCTCAGAGAGCACCAAGAACTCCACAGTATCTTAAAGTCATATTTATCTATTCCAGTTTCAAAATTAGAATTTCCATCTTCTTCCAGCAGGAGTCATGCTATAAAAGCAATCAAATACCTCACTGATGATATCTGTGATTATGCAATCAGATGCTGGGATCCTTTGAATGGCTATTGTTCTCTTTAGGTTGCAGACATGACCCTGTCATTTGACACTGCCCTCCATTTTGACTTGGGCTACCATAGAAATTGGATACCTGCCTCCTACAGATGCATCTGCCTACATAATGTCTTCCTTGTTGCAGCTGCTATTTGTATACTTTATTGTAAAAGGGCAATAAAGCAGACATTTCAAACCTATATGATCAGTGCTGAAGGAAATACAGAATCTGTATTTCAGCCACATCTGCTCTAATGTTTGCTTTACATATGCAGGTAATGCCTGAAATATAATATATTTCTTATTCCTCACAGAATGTGCTGGAGTTCTCAGTGTATGACTCAGATGCTATTACTCAAGACGATCACCTTTTCACTATCAGTTTTGATGTAGCTCGTCTTCCTGATAATGAGAAAGTTCTTATGAATTTTAAATGTGATCCAGAGGTGAGAAGTATTATATGTAAGAGTGAGAATATTGTTAATGTCTAGACAGTCTGTGGTCCACTAAGTTGAATAGAGTCCACCAGTCGTCAGCACCTTGATAAGGATTTTTGTTGGCTGCCTACCTGCTGGGTACCCATGACTGTAACTACAAAACTTGGCTATTGGGCTACCATAACTTTTCTCAATCATAAAAGAAACAAGATTTTTCTCCATAATTGATGTATCAGTTATACCTGCAAAAATGCTGCTAATAAATGATAACTCATTGGGAGTTGGTGGCATATAAATTTAATAAATTATTATTACTAGGAAGATTCCATGCATCCTATGAAAAAGAACCTCAGAATTTGGCTATTATTGAGCACCAGAAAAAGTGAGGGCAAGTAACCTGAATTTCTGTTTTGATTTTTGATTTAGATTTGCAGATTTTATATAGATTTATCTATAATTTTTTTCCAATTTGTCATATTAGTCACATATTCCACATTAACATTGTCTGATTTTCTTTTAAAAAAGTGTTGATT
Source organism: Crotalus tigris (assembly GCF_016545835.1). Lineage (NCBI taxonomy): Eukaryota > Metazoa > Chordata > Lepidosauria > Squamata > Viperidae > Crotalus > Crotalus tigris. The sequence goes on along the minus strand of NW_024096464.1, from coordinate 220,520 downwards.
TTTTGATAGAGTTCAGTTTTGTCTACTCCTTTCACTGCAGCCTTATTTTAATTTCTAGTTGATTATTTAGTTACAATTTTTATTTATTCATTTTATTATTAAATTTATTCATTGCCCATCTCACCCTTCTATGAGCGGCCAGCATAGGAAGGGAAGATTGGGTGGAGATTGCCTTGTTTGAGACTATCTAGATATGAAGTAAGTTTCATATGAGTTCAAAGTGAAGAACTTATGATTTCCACTTAAATATAATGTAAAATAAATTAAAAATATAATGATGAAAAAGTTCTGGTTCACTGTTGTTTTCTGTTAACTTGGAAACAGTTGATAGTTGTCTACATTACCTAATGTTTCTATCTGATTGCATGCTTTAAGTCCCAAATTGTGTTTTAACTTTAAGGAGTAAGCAAATTGGTGCCTTTGAAATATTTGGTACTTCCATTCCATTTTCTAGAAATCATGTTTCTTGTCAAAATGTAAGAAAAATTGTAATCTGGAGAGCACAATGCATGAATAAAGAAAAGCTTCCATATATTTGCTTATTATTGATGAAAATTATAGGTGTGTTTGATGGAAAATGAAAATTTCCAGTTTTCATGCTTACATCATTTTTCAATATGTCACTGACCAATTTTTAATGTGGGGTGAAGTCGTATGCATCTGCTTAAAAATGATGTTAAAGGAAAGATTACATGCCCATTTCAAATCCAGTTTTACTATTTTCTTCCTGGCAGACACAAGAAGAGCTGGAAGTTGAATTTATAGTGGAACCTGCGTAAGCATTTTCCATTCTTTATTTTCTGTATTACTGTGACATACTACAGAATTATTTCAAACTGATTTTGAAAATAGAGACAATCAGTAGATACAAGAATTACAATTTTCAGTAGAAATAAATAAATAGATCTGTTTGGGAACTGTTTTCCATTAAATATTAATAAAATGCTATCAGGGATATAGTCCTCCTTATATATTGTTTTTTTTAATTAAACAATAAATAAACAACAGTGTTTAACTGCTTCCTTAAATCTATCTCATACTGCTCTAGTAACATAAAAAAACAGAACAATAAAACGTTTTGGCAGAAAAACTACTCAATAAACCTCAACATCTGGAGAGGATTCAAACAATTGCTTTAATACAGCTAGTGAGTTACAGTGAAATATAGCTCCCTTCCACTCAAATGAACCACAAGCAAGAGCCATTGTTGGTCAAAGACAGTTTGATCATGTGTATATTTAAAATACACTCCCACACAAAGATAATTGATTTACAAGTGATAAGGAATAAGATAACTACAAAGAAAGAGAGAGGCATATTTCATGGTGTAAAAACATAGATACATTCCTTGAAAGGCAATATAGTACCTTTAATAGATGACTTACAACAAGTCATTATTATTGTTATTCTAACAATCCCTGTAACATACTGTAGAAGAAGGGGTCTTCAAACTTGGCCCTTTTATGACTTGTGGACTTCAACTCCCAGAATTCCTCAGCCAGGCACGCTGACTGAGGAATTCTGGGAGTTGAAGTCCACTAGTGATAAAAAGGCCAAGTTTGAAGACCCCTGCTGTAGAAGAAGGGGGAAAAGAAAGATAAGGAGACACAGCAGTACTTATTCTTCAATTTACTCTCTGTTTAAGGTATGAAACTATAATTAGTTAGAAACCATCAGCAAGAAATTCCATTTGTAAAGGTGCTACATAATTTCCTATGCAAAGTCCTGTATAAATACCATATTGATATAAGGAAGCATATGAGTGAGGGGTACATAATTCATCAGCCTGAGTTCAAATTCTATCTCTTCACAAGGTTTAAACCAAATATCAGAACTCTGGTTCAGAATAAGCACTAGTACAAGCGGTCTTTACATTGTTTTCTATATTACTAGAACAGCGGTTCTCAACCTGTGGGTCACGACCCCATTTGGGGTCGAATGACCATTTCACCGGGGTTGCCAAACAACGCAGTCCGCCATTTTTCCCCCTTTTCCTTAGCTGTGCTACTCCCTTTTATTCTATTGGCTTTTGAAAGCCAATAGAATAGACTCTCTTGAATAGAGTCTAATTCTATTGGCTTTCAAAAGCCAATAGGAATTGTCCAGACTGTCTCTGCCCTGCTGACCCCCCCAAAAGTCCCATTCTGCAAACGGTGCTGCAAGTTGTCTGCAGCGAAGGCAAGCTGTCTGGAAGTTTCCACCCCTCCCTGTTGAGCAACTACTAAAAATGTAAGTAAAAGAGGGCCAGGGGTAGGAGGTGGGAGGCCGGCGGGCACAGGGAGAGTTGTTGGTGCGCGTGGGGCCCGGTGGGTGCCTTACCTCCCTTGGGCTGGGCCAACTGGTGGCCCAGCCGGTGGTCGGCCTGCTCCGTCTCTGCCGCTTGCCAGATATGCCTCGGCCGCCGCAGGGGGCGGCACCACACATGTGCGGCGCTCCCGCGCAGGGAAAGTCCTCGACTTACGACCGGTTGGGTAGTCCTCAACTTATGACCGGTTGGGTAGTCCTCGACTTATGACCAGTTGGGTAGTCCTCGACTTACGACCGGTTGGGGGTCGCGGCATTAAAAAGGTTGAGAACCACTGTACTAGAAGGAACAATGACAAACTATCAAAGTAACCCTCTAACAATATGGGGCAACTATAGGAATTTTAAAATCTCAGTATATGGATCCTATTCTAAACATGTATTTTCAATTTCTATTTGGATGAGAATGAAACAATATTTGCAGTAATATTGGAACTATCTATTTCTTTACATTTGTTTTCTAGGTGCGGTCCTCCGGAAACACTAATTACAAATGGAGTTCTAGTGGTAAATTTTGAATTCTATTTTTTGCGAAACTTTTTGCAGTTCATCACTGTTAATAATACTGCTGTGATCTAGGTGAATGTGAGGTATGAGTAACCAACTCACATTTTTTCTGGGAGTACCCAGATACTTCATTCTGAAGCAATGCACTTTAAATTGATGATGATTGAATTTTCAGATATATTTGGACATATAATTAATCCTTGTTTAAGCATAACATAAGGACTGGATTTTCTTATGAGTATAGTAAAACACATACATCTAAGAGGAAGACCACCTCTAAATTGAGATATATTGGTTTAAAATTTCTCTCCCATTTTCCCCAACTTTGTCAAGGATTTTCAGGGCAAAAGATGGTCTGTGTTCTTTCTTTATCATTGGGGAAAAGAGCTGTGGAATTAGAAGCCAGCCATTAACTGTCTCTGTATGATACCCATCTTTGTATGTTTTAAAAGACATTGAAAAGAATTCAAATAGCCGGTGGGAAAGACATTGCCAGATCCAAATGTTTTAAGTAAGAGATCCATGTTTTATGTGGATCTCTTACTTAAAACATTTCCCACTTTGAATAAAGAGAACATAAATTGTTTTGCTTTCAAAGAATTAAATCAAAGTGCTTGAAGAGTCGACTCTTTTCAAAATTCTCAGGTTTTGAGAGAATATTTTGGCCTGACTAGAGTAGATCGTCTCTTTGCTTCAGTTGACTACTAAATTACCAAGATACCCCTCCATATTAGCAATACTGTATGAGATTTCCAACAGTGAGTCCAATGGATTTCACACTCTCATTGATCAGGAAAGCAAATTTCCTTTGATACTCTCTAACCTAGCTTAAGATTGGGACTGGAAGTGATAGCAGCAATTATTTTGCCAACTATTAAATTATCCGGCAAATTTATATTTATTTTTTGTAATTAACAAATATTATTAAATTGTTTTGTTTATTCTAACAAAAAGCAACCTTTTAATTTTGAATCACCCATCACTTATTAAATGCTTCTTTTAATTTGTCTAGCTGGATTAATTTATCCCTCACCTAGTATAAACTGTGACTTGTCTGAAGGCTCAATCAAGCTATCTTTATTTATTTGTTTGTTTGTTTGTTTGTTTGTTTAATTGCTTTTTAAAACCATCATCTCTCTCATAAGACTTTTCCCCTTATTTGGTCATAGACCAACAGATTTCTGAAGATTGACTTTTTTGTTCTTATTCAAGCGTTGTCTGTTGTGACTTGGAGATATTTTAACTATCCTAATGTTTGTATATTTGGATGGGTTTTTTTGTGTCTTTTAGCTTTTTATGATATGATTCTCCTTAATCCCCCTTGATTCATGAACAGGTCACATCCAAGATCTAGTTTTTGTCTTATGATATGGCCTGATATTTAAAGAGAGAAGAGAAGGTTGATCTGTTGTCATAACATTCCGTTTTCTCTCCAGAGGTTATCAGTACATTTCTTGTGCTTGATACGGTGACCCCAATTTCTCCCATATACTTTGCACAACTTGTTGACAGGGACACTATAGAATCAGCAGAGTTTGATAATTTCTTTTAATGCAACCACTAAATTAGCAGTCTGTCTCCTGCTATGCTTAAACTAGTACCTGCTAAGAAATTCCTTGACCAACTATGGTATGTAGTAAATCTTCAAATAATGTATTTAGAATGGAAGTTTTACAAGTCTCACTAAGTTAAATATAAATATTTCCCCATCTGTCCTTTCTATTTTTTTTACCCTACTTGTTCAAGCAAAAGAAATATATTCCCAATCTGCTATCCTCCGGCAACTAAATTACACCATCAGCTTTTTTTTAAATACTGAATTAAAAAAATACTCCCAATAGAGTATCTTCAGCAATGTCATGGAGATTTCTTCCTCTCTTAGTGTAGATCAGTGAAATCCACACATAATAAGGCTGCCAAGCAGGTTATCCTGTCTAGATTATCTTGGCCATTAATTTACCTCTAAGATTGCAACCAGGTTCTCTTCCAGTTCATCTGGCTCATATCTCCTCTCCTCTTCCTCCCCCCCCCACGTGCCCTGCAGTGTCTGAAGAAGCAATCTCCAAAGCAATATTGTCAACCTCATATGTTTCATACATTTTAAATAATTTTGTAGCCCATTTTAACTATCTACCATCTATGTTTGTTCTTTTGGCTCTTTTGGCAGTTTTTTTTTTTTTTTTTACATCTCAGAGAACCAAATATTAATTATTTCACTGGAGTTCCCATACATATCATCAACATAGCAGGTTTTTTTTTGTTTTACTTTTGTTTTTCAGGGAAGGAAATTGGGGTTTTTTTCATTAATGTAGTTTTCCTTTGTGCTCAATTCTGTTTTTCCTTTTGTTTACTCTTTATATCCCACCCTGGGAACTTTTATCTTTTAGTTTAGATCATATATTTTCCTACTAAAACCCTGTTTTCACTTTGCCCCTATTTTAGATGAGTTCCTGGGTTGTCACCTGTCCACATCATTTGGTGGACAATATACTCATATGAAACTATTGATACATAGTTTTTAGTCTAGAAACATTTATTTCAATGCAAAGCATTTGAATCATGCACAGTAGCAGCTTGTTGGCTGGCCTACTTACCTATATTCTTTACACTGTTATTGAAAGCAAAAACAACTTTTATTTGAAGCATAACAAAGAAAATCAGCAAAGAAACTAGTGGAAGTTTCCTATTGTTCTTATAGCCAAAACTGAATTATATTAATATATCTTCAAATTATTTTTTCTTTTGCTGTTAGGTTTTCTACAGGTGTACTGGTGCTGTTCAGTACAATACAGTAAGATACAACTGTATCTTACAATACAGTTTTAAATCTAGAAGTGATCATTTACATTGCTTTTGTTTATTACTTCTGTTTATTACAGTGTCGTGAAATTTGTACACTGGAAGCTGAGGTGGATCAAAGCAAGCGACAAAAATCACGTGAGTTTATATAAAATCATTTAATAGTCATAACTGGATGTTTTCATTACTGTGCAACAGAGCAAAAAAAAAATTGAAACAAAGGACTCAGGAAATTGTCCATGATTCATGAGGTCTCTTCCCATAACTCCAGTGATCTCATTATTACTTCCATTACTTGGCACATTGATTATGGCTGTTAACCAATCAGGTCAAAGTATTATTTCTTTAGAGATGGAGTTATTAATGGTGAGCAAGAATAATTTTCATGAGATTACCCAGATTGTTCATGACCAAAGTGAGGGAAATTAAATGATCAAGATTTTATCAGTGAAGTGGTAAAGCGATGGGAACCTAGCTTATTGGTCTGTTCTTTTCTATATCTTTTCCCTTATACCATTTCCCCACCATTGACTAGACAAACTTCTTGAATTTCGTCTGCTCACACTAAAGAAAATTATTGATCATTTAGAGTATTTACCACCTTTCTAAAAATCACAAAAGAATTCAAATTGCAACATTCTAGTATTGCAAGATTCTAAAACAATACTAAAATACAAAAACATTACAATATTCAAGGTAGCCGTACATTTTGTTTTACGTTTATGATTAATGATTAATGTCCATGAGGTTATAGAATTTCCTTCAAGATCATTCAATTATCTGATTTTCTTAAAATGTGCTTGATCTGAGAATACTCATTAAAATGTGCTTGATCTGAGAATACTCATAAAACATTTTTACAAAGGTTCCCCACCACCACCATGTTGCAAATGTCGATTAATATGAACATTTTAATGTTCACAACATGTTCCAGGATCCATCGATGAAGCAATGTCACTTGGTGCTTCACTGTGTCACTGTAGGAAATCTGCCTTCTCTATCATGGCACCTACTTTGTATAACAGTCTCCTTCTGGGATAGGAACTGCCCCAACCTGTTGGCCTTCTGGAAGTCTATAAAGACCTAGTTTTCCCTCACATTCTGGGGCCAGAACGTTAATAGAACTCTGGAATTAACATGTCTGTGTGATATGTTAACAATGTGTTTTTTAAAGGGCCTTGACTCGGCCTTTTCTTTCATTGATTTATAAATTTGTATGATGGTTTTGAGAAAGAGCAGGCTTGATATAATGGCTAACGCATCAGATTTGAAGCCAGGACACCATATGTTCTAGTACTTCTTTAGGGACAAAACTAGCTGGGTGACCTTGAACTAGTCACATTCTCTCAGTCCTAGAAAGAAAAGAAGAGCAAATCATCCAAACTCTGTGAAGAAAATTGCAAGAACTCGGATGTCAGAGAGGGAGGGGGGAGGGAGAGGGAGGGGGAGAGATAAATGAATTAAAGAGAGAGAGGGAGAGAGAGAGATGAATGAATTTTAATTTTAATTCTGGTTGCCACACAGATCAATTTTGGTGAATGCATGACCATAGAAATTTTCTTATAGGTTTTTTCAAATTATCTTGATATACCAAATAATTTTGTTTTAATTATTAATTAATTAATTTTTTTATTTTATTTAAGAATTTATATTATTCACATTGAAATGTTTCATTGTATTTTTGCTTGTTATGAAAACCTCTGCTATAATGATGTTTTTCCATATTCTTTTCCTTTTGTTTTTAGAGAAAGACCTTTCACTTTCTATAGAAGGATCATATGAAGGGACACAAACTCTTAAGTTGGGTTCAGATGCAATTGTCACACCTCCGTGTCCTGCTACGTTCCATTATATCAAGTACAAGGACCCATCACTGAATGTTAAACTACCAAAGACAAAATCACATTATAATCCTGTATGTCAGTCTAATTCATTAATCACAATCATTACAAATGTCCTTTCATTAATTTATTAGAATAAGCCTTTTATGAAAAAACTATATATCTATATGTCCTTTTTTTTTCTTTAGCGTTCCTGTTCTTGTTCCATCAAGGAAGATGTTCCAACTGTGAAGCTGAATTCCCTGCCTATGGGAGAGAAAGTGCCAATAGTGGAAGTGAGTGCCTTCATTAAATACTAGAAATAATATATATTTATTTGTGAATTTATAAAACACTTCAGTTAAAATGTACACAAATATACAAAAGATGCAGCCAATGCAACAATACTAAAATAATGTACATTTTTTTTAAAAAAATACAATTATATGAAAATATATAAGTTTCCTAATATTACTGGGAACTCTAAAAATCTTCCAGAACAGCCAACTTCACAAGCTTTGAAAAGCCATGAGAATTGCAGCCAGCCTTTCCTCTAGGGCAGGGGTAGGCAACCTTGGCTCTTTTATGACTCGTGGACTTCAACTCCCAGAATTCCTGAGCCAGCCATGCTCTAGGGGTCACAGTTTTAGAGGAAGGAAATCTCCACCAATAATGTCCACTTTTAGAGTCCCTTTCCATTGCACTTATTGATAAGTGAGGACTATCAGAAATATCTATGTCCTTCGATTAGGCAGGCATAATCTATGTGGGACAAGGGCCTGAAGGTAAATAGGCCCTAAGTCACATAAGGACGTTATGATAACCAACCGCTTGAATTGTATTTGGAAGTATATGTGTAGTCTTCGCAGCTGCTGCAATAACCATATTACAGAAATATACAGAGGGATTTCAAGCTCCATGTACAATGAATTATAATTATTCAAATGGAAGAATACAAGGGCATAAGTGACCATTTTGTTCTGGGTAAGGTTACAATATTGCAACACCGCCCTGAAGTATTTCAGTTTCTCTTTCCCAGAATGGATTACCTCTACCTTTTTGCCTATCACTACTGTCATCTTCCCCTTGATCTCTCTTTGCCTAAGCTAATTAAGCTCCCCCTCATAATCACCCAGTCATCAGATAGTTAACACTTCAATACATTATGCAGGGCAACTTCTCTTCTTTTTTTTATGTGGTTGGTGGCTCACAGTTTCCTCAATTCAGTCACAATTCTACATTGAGCAATACAGTTGGTATTCCTCCTTCAGTTGTATTTACTCATTCTCCTCCATAGCTTGCATGACAGGCAATTCTACCTGGCAGTTTCTAGTTCTTCTACCCTGTTTTGATCTACACTACCCAAATCTCTCTTTCCTCTTTACTTTCCTAACATCTTCTTTAAGAAGACTTTAGTGTCTTATTTTCTTCTACCTTTTGCATTTTTGGATCCAAACAATGTGATTCCCTAACTCTCTAAGGTAATTTTGGTTTCATACTCTACTGAGTACCATCAGAGATCAAAAGAGGATTTTGTTTAGATAAACCCTGTGAGTTCTGGGCAACATTAACTTAATGCCAGGGATTCAATTTCTTGGAGCAACAATCTCTTCTTCAAGCATGGATAATGATCTTCTATCTAACCTAAATTTTGGATTGCTTCAGGTAAAAGAATGAAATCCTTCATTGTGCACCCACAGCACTCCTTTGCAGAAAATATGCTGCCTCTCTGTGCAAATCTGAGATGCCTATCTTCACAATGTGTAGGTCCTGAGAAGATCTTCCACTGCTAAATTGGTTTTCTTCCTACTCAGCTGCTGTTCAGCAGAAATATTGCAAAAGTTGCAGGGTGGGAAGGTTTCTAATGAAACTTCACCTCATCTCATTTTCTGCCCTACTGGATTTCTTTCTTCCCATTGTAACAAGGCACAATCAGATTTTTTAATCATTTCCCCATCCAACCTGGGTAGATTCAAGGCGATTACTTTGCACTTCCAAAGCATTGTCCCCCTTCCACTTACTACAAAATAAAAGCCACACACAATAATAATAATTGCCAGGTGTTAAATGGAACAATGATTTATTGAATGCCACTAATCAGCCAAAGATAACCAGGAAGACTGCTGGCTAAATTTCCTGGTTGTAATGGTAAAAAAGATCAATAGGACTCTCAATGTGAACCCTAGTTACTAGGAAGTAACTGATAATAGAGCTGGAGATAGAGACAGAGACAAAGACAGAACCAGAGACAGAGATAGAGACAGAGATTGTGCGAAAGATAAACATACAGATAGAAATATCTTTCCAAATTTAAAAAGTTCGTCATTCTGAATAGTTCACTATTAGCTTCTTTCGATTATTAGCTTATTTTAAAGGCAGGGACAGAAGCTAAAGAAGATGGCCCCATGGGTTACTCAAGTTAAAGAACAAATGTTGCTAGAGAGAAGGCAGATGTTTTGCATTTAAAACCAGAGGGAAATAGCTTAGGTAGCTGATATAAATCAGATATGTGACTGTTTGCATTTTCCAGAGTTAAAGATATTTATCACATGTATTCGGTCTTATGTATCATACTATTTTTTGTTATTGCTATCCCATCTCCAGGACTAGATTAAGGCTGAACTTCCAATTCAGTTTGATTAATTACAAATTAACTAGCCCTAAAAGTTAGCCACACTTTGCAATTCTGAGTACATAATCATAAGGAGAAGTTTTCACTTCCTTTTTTTCTTCTTTCTCTACAGTCGTCTATACTACATTTATAACAAATTTTAGGGCTGAGTAGTCACTGAGAAATATCTCCATTGGGTTATGATGGTAGAAAATGCACAATTGTGTATTACAGCCATTCTTTAGACTTGAAATTTTTGGAGTGCAAAAACCAAAATATTTTAGATGTTCTGGAAACTTTTATACCAGTGTAGAAATGTAACAGTTAAAGAGTGGAGATGGGCAGTTCATATATTATAATCATGTGAATTAGCTCATCACATAGTTAGGATAATTTCCTCTAGTCTCGTGCAGACATGGGGAAACCCCCCAAAGTGACCTTTCATGAAATAAAAAAAAACATTAGGCCATTATTAAGTTATTACTTGTGGCAGCTACAATGCTGGAGTTTAAAGTAACTTTTAGCCTCAGGACTTGTTAATCCACTCCTTGTTCCTTTACACAGGAATTAAGTTATTCAAATTATTTCTGGGAAATACTGTGGGTCACTGTGTTTTGAAGAAAAGTAACTTTCATAATTATTTTAATAGCAGTTTAAAGAGTGCAGCTAATGCAGACATGTCAAACCCGTGATGTCATGTGACATTGTGCAACGTATCAGAGCTTTTTACCCATTGCCAGCAATGAGGTGGGCACGGTTTCCTGGTGACACGTCCGGCCTACGGGCTGGCAGCTTGACACCCCTGAGCGAATGTTTTTTTTAAATTTAAAGTGGAAATATGTTCATTCTGTGATTTTTACATATTTACATTCTGTTTTTCAGGAAAAAAACTACAATTTGCACGTAAAAGTGAACGATTGGTAAGATGCACCAATAATTAACATCACTGTTACTTTTCATATCTGGGCTGCAGGTAGCCCTGTTGAGTTAAAGATTGCACAAGGCAAAAGTGGGGTTAGTCGTAATTGAGCAGAAATTTCTAGGAAAGCAGACCATCAAATAAGATACAGTTAAATACAACATAATTAGTACTGTATAGAAGAATTAAAAAAAACTAATACAATAAACAATTGACAAAATTGTGCACATAATGAAACAGGTTCATATACCATTAAAGCAAGGTTTTTTTAAAAAATTCAGATCTCAGATGCTGAACCAATGCATACCAAACAAATCAAATAAACAAACAGACATTCAAACTAAAAATAGTATATTTTACATTTGTAAAACTGCTAAAATATTTAAAAGTCCGAGAGAACAAAAAAAGAAAAAAAAAGAAAAAAACTCTCACAACTCAACTGAAAAGTAATTTCAGAGTCATATTAAAACAGAAATAAGTATGCATTTTATTTTATAAACACTTAACACTTCAGAGCTTAAAAATGATACATCATTAAATCTTCATAAAAACATTATATGGCAAGGATGTGGAGGTAATCCAAGTTAATGAACTAAGGAGGAGAAACTTTTCCTGCAGAACCTCACTTTCCTTTTTTACTCTCTGGGTTACTTTGTATGAAGAAAGGATATATATAGAATCGTCTTCCTTGCCAAAGGAGATAGGAACTGCCGTGTGTGGATTTCCTTGCATGGAACTTTTTTAGGATGGAGAAAAGAGAAGAAAGTTTCATGGTGGGGGAAATGCAGAAGCTGGATGCACAAATTTATGGACCACATTCAGCCCCTCTCCTTGACAATTCCTTTAGGTGCTAGTAATATCATATTGTATCTATTAATATGTACCACTCCTAATGAATGTTATTAAAATCAAATAATAAGTTATGAAGCATTCATTATAGGTTAACACTATGGAACCTTAGTTCACATGTCTCTTAGATGCAGGACAACACAATTCTTCCTACCTGAGTCCATTCTGAAAAGATTGTGAAGAGGGAATTCCCTTTTCATTATAGGAGGCCATTTTGTCAGTCTTCTTAAGGTACCTTTTACAATGTCTATACCCGAGTGCTATCTAAAAGTACTTTTGAGATGTGCAGTGTATTGTGTGGAATACCTGAACAGAAATCAGCTATTTCATAGATCGTGACAGTGACACTTTCAATCATCTCTTATTTTAATTACATTTCTGTGTATCTCATATATTGAGATAAAGTTTCTAATCTATGTTTCATGTCTTAGTAATTGTTCCTGCCCAGGAGACCTCGATGTACGCTTGGGATATGAACTCTGTTCACAAGAGCAAGAGTTCTTGTGTAAGCGGAAAAGAATTGTTGCTCAAACATTGAAGCAGATTCTCCAGCTAGATTATGACTTGCAAGATCACGAGGTATGTGGGTTGCTGACAGAGGTTTCTTAACATTAACGGAAATGAATTCATTCTATTTCCAATAAGTTTTCCCCCAGTCATTACCTATTTGCTTATCAGTTTTGGATTATCTTTGTTGTGTTTTGTCTTGTTTTTTCTGTATTTTTTTTAGTTCATTACTGCAAAATGGGGTTTTTAAATAAGAAATAGGATATAGATATATACATATTTCTAATAATTAAACAATGCATTTTCTCTGATTGTATTTTTATTGTTATTTGAAGAAACAAGTTCTTAAGAATTGACACAGTGATATCCTTTGGTGTTATTAAAAAAAAACTAAGTTCCTTTTTTATCAAGTGACTGAATGCCAATGATTTATTGGTCTTCTTTAAATATTTAGTTCTAACAGTGTTTCTCAAACTTGGCAACTTTAAGATGTGTGGACTTCAATTTAAGAATTCCCCAGCTAATATTGCCAAGTTTGAGAAATCTGAGGTAGAACATATGAAGGAGCACTCAGGTAAGTATAGGGCTAATCCCTTGTCCTCCAAACACCACATATTTATTATCCAGGTTCTACTTTGTGCTTATTTTTTATTTGCCATATCTAGATTCCTGTGGTGGCAATCATGACAACTGGAGGTGGGACAAGGTCATACACAACAACATTTGGCTGTATGAAAGCACTCAAAAAACTGAATATTATGGATTGTGTAACATACCTATCTGGCTTGTCTGGAACTTCATGGTAAGTGAAAATTCATGATAGATTATTGGCATAATTTAATACAAGAGAAGTAACATGTGGTAATACTTCTAACATTGCCGTGCATTTACACAAGTTTATAGTAATGCTATGTAGAAATTCTTATATTCCTATCACCTTAGCAATTATGAATAATCTCACTTTTATTTTTCTCCTATGCTTTTATTATACACTGTGTTCAACAACTTTCATCTCTTGGTACTTTTATTTCTATAAGGGCATTCAAAGCATTTATTAATGCATGAAATCACTTCATCTGCATTTTTCAAATAGATGCATATACACAGTGGTGGGATTCAAATATGTGAGCAACCGATTCTCTGTGCCACTTCCGGAAGTCCATTCTGGGCCTGGGCAACAAAAAACTAGCTACTGGTTCTGCTGAAGTGGTGCGAACCAGCTGAATCTCACCACTGCATATACATGACTACTCTACAGATGCTAAATTTTTTGTATTTTCATGTTGTCTATCTTCATAGAATAGCCAATGCACATTTCCTTCTATGTAGCAATCGCACTTAGACTTATATACTTATATACCATAATGCTTTAACAGCACTTTCTAAGCAGTTTACAATGTCACATATTGCTCCTAACAATCTGGATCCTTATTTTACCAGCCTTTGAAGGATGGAAGACTGAATCAACTTTGAGCCCATCAGGATTGAACTCCAGACTGTGGGCAGAGTTTCACCAGTGTGAAACCACTGTGCCCAGGGCATGGCAAAAGATTCCATTTGGTTTCAGAAGCGCTCCTATACATAATATATCCATTGAAACATGCTTTAGATAAAATGGTGGTGTTTCTTGGAGGTGTTCCTCAATCCAACTTTTCCAAATCTGAGAAAGTGGTTGTGGCTAGGAACTTCCTGCAAGCTTCAGCTGGTTGCTCAATGCTAACCTGGGACCAGTTATGCACAGCTTTGACTTTTCTAGAGCAAACTACTGAAATTCTGTTGGTCACTTCAAAAATGAATTGGAAAAGAAACCCATGATCAGTCTCATATGTGGTACTCTCATGTGGTACCAAATTGTTTTAAAATCTGTCAGCTCCTTCATTAACTCACCTAGCAACTGTTTATATTTAGAAGCACTGTTCTTCACTCTGTCAATACATATGGAATTATGAGACTTTCTCAATGATCTTTTTAATCTCTGTATTTTAATCAAATGTGGATGTTTTGTGTTTATGCATGTTTAAAACCAAACTTGTATTTTCATACTGATCATTTTCATCCTATTAGATAAATGTATTACTATAAAACTTTATAGATGTTTTCAAATACCCTTTATCCTTTGTCTTTATCTTATAAATCATTTAAGTACTGTATTCTCAAAACATTAGCAGCATCATAGAGAGCAATTTTGCAAGTCTGAAAAATAGGTTATATTATTGCTGGGTCATTCAGAGTTATCTAATGTTATAAGAAATTGTGATAGGCCAATCTTCCAGTTGAAAGGAGATACTTAGTGTGTTGTTGTTAGTTGCAAAGTTGTGTCCGATCCATTGTGACCTCATGGACAACGTTCCTCCAGGCCTTTCTGTCCTCTACCATCTTCTGGAGTCCATTTAAGCTCACACCTACTGCTTCAGTGACTCCATCTAGCTACCTCATTCTCTGTCGTCCCCTTCTTCTATTGCCCTCAGTCTTTCCCAGCATTAGGCTCTTTTCCAGTGAGTCCTTCCTTCTCATTAGGTGGCTGAAGTACTTGAGTTTCAACTTCAGGATCTGGCCTTCTAAAGACCAGTCAGGGTTGATCTCCTCTAGGACTGACTGGTTTGATTGCCTTGCAGTTCAGGGGACTCGCAGGAATCTTCTCCAGCACCATAGTTCAAAGGCCTCAGTTCTTTGGTGCTCAGCCTTTCTTATGGTCCACCTTTCAATACTTAGTGTAGGAAACCTTATTAAAAATTTCAGATTCTCACTGAATTTATCCAGTGGATAAATTCTTTTCTGCTTCTTCTGCTGAGTTACTCATACCAATGGGAAGTTATTTTCCTAATATCTAGCCACGTCCATAAAACCAAATTGGAGTTTGTTGGCATAAACCTAATGAGAATTTGACTGAGAAAACACTGTGGAGAAATTAAGAATGTATTACTGATAGTCTCAGAGTCAGAGGGTTTGATATACTTTTATAAGTAGGTTTATTTTTCTTTATTTTTCTCATTGATTGTATTGTGTCTTTCAGGGCCATGGCACATGTATATAGGGATGCTTACTGGTCCCAGAATGATCTACATGAAAAAATACAGGAGGCTAAGAAACAAGTGACCAAAAGCAAGTTGGAAATGTTCACCCCGAACCGTTTGAAATACTACTATCAACAGTTGACTCAAAGGAAACAGGAGGGCTACCCGACAACTTTTATAGATCTCTGGGGACTCGTCATAGAGTATTTGTTAAATGATGGGGTATAGTCTAATATATTCTTTTTTACTTCCTAAGAAATATGGATACCTGTTATACATACATATAAAGGGTAATGTTGTGATAATATATTAATTAGAACATCAATGCCCATGGTAGATCTACCACTATTTGATAAACTTTAGAAGTAAATATTCTGTTACATTAATAGTAAAAACATTAATTTGGGTTGCAGGTACCCAAAGTGTTTCTCTGAAAGATGCTTTTTGAAAAGGCAGCTGGACTTTCTTGTTTTATTTTGAAAACGTTTTGCTTCTCACCCAAGAAACTTCTTCAGTTCTGACTGTATGGTGGGGAATGGAGGTATTTATACTCCTTGCAGAGAGCTGGTCATTTGCATTCTTTTAGAGAGTCATTGAGGCCACCTGGAGATTTGTCTGTGTCCTCAGGATACTGAGTAGTGCAAATGGGTGTGGAGCCTTCTTGGAATTGCTAAAAGGACTGTGTTGTGGAGCTTTGCTTTCTGCAGGATGTTTTTTCTGCTCTGTCTCCCTTCATTGTTGAACACAGGCACATGCTGTTGGGGATGAATCTGTGTTGGTCTGCATCTCAAACTGAAGTGCAAATGGTTCCTGTAGTCTGTAATTTTTCTGGAAATCCATTCATACTCCAGCACCATTCGAAGGATGGTCATCCCAAAGTGCATAGCTAAATGTCTAGGAAGATTCTCAGTCATTCAGGCCTCCCTTCAACAGCAAAGGGAGACAGGGCAGAAAAAACATCCTGCAGAAAGCAAAGCTTCACAACACAGTCCTTTTAGCAGTTCCAAGAAGGCTCCACACCCATTTGCACTACTCAGGACCCTGAGGACACAGACAAAAAAAAATGCAAATGACCAGCTGTCTGCAAGGAATATAAATCCTTCCATTCCCCACCATCCAGTCAGCTGAAGAAACGTCTTGGATGAGAAGCAAAATATCTTCAAAGAAAAACAAGTCTAGTTGCCTCTTGAAAAAAAGCACATTTGGGACAACCATGACCTGGATGATTGAGAATCTCCATAGACATTTACCCAAGGTAGTATCAAGCAATTATGACATTCTTATTGTCCTGAGTAAAAAAAAACCAACCCTTTGTTCATTTCATCTTCTGTTTTACCCACTCATATTCAATTGTTATATTTAGGTTTATCCTATACTGGGTTGCTTTAGGCATCTTTAATAATAAGATGATTTTCCACTTGTATTTGATTGTTATGTATCTATTCCATGCCTCTTTGATTTTTTTTTCTCCTTTACAATTAGAAAGATAACCACAGGCTCTCAGACCAGAAAGAAGCTTTGATAAATGGGCAAAATCCCCTGCCCATCTATGTAACTATTAACATCAAGGACAAGTACAGCACTCAAGACTTCAAAGGTGACTAATAAGACTAAAGAGAGAGCGACTGTTTTTTATTGTAACAAAATGAATTTTGCATTTACATCTATTTGGAACCACAGAATATGAATGACAGGATTACATCTCCTGGTTATTAGCATAGATGGCAGTCTCTAATCAACCTTGGATGATCTCCAAGTAGCTAAGCAAAATCAAACCTGGTTAATATTTAAATGGGGAGGGGGCATCAGGAGATCCCAGTATTGTAGACTAGGTGACAAAATAAGAGAAATCCCAGGAGGAGACAATGGCAATCAGTTTTATTGCCAATGAAGTTTTACCCATATTCCATGAAGTCACTAGGAGGCCAGCTTGAGTTTAAAAAGATATTTACATGAGGGTAGAGTACATTTCTTAAAATCCATATCTTATGGAAATCTAGCATCATCATATCTGGCTGCTAATATTAACATTGATCCATCCAAAAATCAAATATTCAAATTTTAAGTAAAAATCCCAAAATATTTAAATCTGCTTGTTACTTGACCTACATACTATTTATATTCATTTTATATATAGATATAGAATGAGACTGATTTTGCTTTATGAAATATAGATCGGCCTATCTCCCATATATATTTATAACGAAGCTCATTTGATAGGATGAACTGAGGTTTTCGTTTAAGGCAAGTGATCTAAAAATAAAGGTTGGAAATCAAACTTCTGCACAATTAGTTCCACGTATTTGAAAATGTGTTCTACTGAGCTGCAGTTTCATTTTACTGATATATATTTAGAAGTTATATTCAACTTGTGGGCTTGTTTATTTTTTTGTCTATTTTTTTAAACTTTGAAGTCAGACTTGACCTTTAGTGACTGCCTGAGCAAGTCCCTGCAATTTTCTTGGAAATATTCTCAGGTACCTCGTTATTAGGGCTGAGAGAGAGTAGTTGGCCCAAGGTCATCCAGCTGGCTTTGTGCCTAAGGAGGGACTAGACCTCACTGTCTTCTGGTATCAAACCTTAACCATTAAACCTTCTGTTTTTTGCAATACAGTTTACTCTTAAGTAATTGAGTATACAGTTTCAGTTACGGTATCTCTGGCTGCAATCCTCTGTGACAAAGCCTTAAAGCAGCAAAGATTTTCAAATATTATTTTGTATATTTGCATTTTAGAAAGGTATGGTTCCACTGATTAAAAAGGAAGCAAACAAACAAACAAAAATCTCATGAGCATATTTTAGCCTTGGCTTTCCTAAGCAAATAAATATACTTCATATTCTCATAAACAGTAAGCATCTTCGTTTAACTGTTTGTCTGTACCTGCATGTAGGAAAAAAGAAAAAGAAAAAACCCTTTCATTGGAAATCTGGGTTTAAAAAATGTTCAACAAGAAATACTCTTTTGTTACTGAGAACCAAGAACAAATTTAAAACCCAAGGTGGTTTACTTTTCATTATTTTGTTTGTAAGCATTAAATTCCACTGATGTTTAATTTTTCTTTTAATTTGTTCAGTTTATAAACTGATTTTATGATCCAAATGACTATACATAACAAACAATTTATCAAAGCAATGCACTTCAAATGTATTTAAAATTTAAAGCTATCCCCCGCCCCCACCTGGGCTCCTCTGACCATCTCTCAGTGCTGCTTATTCCAGCATATAAACCTTTACTAGTTAGAGTGAAACCTACAGCAAAGCAGGTGAGGGTGTGGACAGAGGGAGCTATAGAAGCATTACAAGACTGCTTTGAATGCACAGATTGGAGCATGTTTAAGGAAGCAGCTACCGATAAACATCATACAAATGTTGAGGAGTATGCCATCACAGTGCCTGCATATATCCAAAAGTGCATAGAAGATGTCTGTGTCCTGAAAAGCATTGTTGTGAGGGCGAATGAAAAACTGTGGCTGACTTATGAGGTCCGCAAGATGCTGAAAGCACAGAATGTGGCTTTTCAATCTGGTGATATCTGGCACTTAGAACAGCCAGAGCAAATCTGAAAAGTGCCATAAAAGATGCAAAGCAAGCCCATTGCCAGAAAATTCAGAACTTTTTTCAGGACCCAACAAACACCAGGCGAATATGGCAAAGGATCCAGGCCATCACGGATTATAAGGTGACTCCATCGAGATCCAAGGACGACACAGACTTCCTAAACCAGTAGTTCTCAACCTTTTTAATGCTGCGACCCCCAACCGGTCCTAAGTCAGGGACTAAACTGGTTGTAAGTCAAGGACTACCCAACCGGTCATAAGTCAAGGACTTTCCCTGCCTGGGAGCGCTGCGCATGCATGGTGCCGCCCCCTGCGCCGGCCGAGGCGTAGCTGGCAAGCGGCAGAGATGGAGCAGGCTGACCACCGGCTGGGCCACCAGCTGGCCCAGCCCAAGGGAGGTAAGGCACCCACTGGAAAAGGGGAAAAAATGGCAGACAGCCTTGCTTGGCGACCCCCGTGAAATGGTCGATCGATCCCAAATGGGGTCGCAACCCATAGGTTGAGAACCACTGTCCTAAACAAACTGAATACATTTTTGGGTAGATTTGAGGCATCAAATAATACTCCTGCTAGGAAAGCTGTGCCCCATCCTGACGAGCAAGTGCTAAGTTTTGATGTCACCTCTGTCCAGAAAACACTGCAGAAAGTTAACATTCGGAAAGCAGCAGGCTCAGATAACATCCCTGGATGTGTCCTCAAGGAATGCACAGAGGAGCTGGCTTGTGTTCTCATACATATTTTCAATCTCTCATTGCAGCAGGCAGTGGTCCCATCATGTTTTAAGATAGCCATCATCTTGCCAGTGCCAAAAAAAGTCCACAATTACAGGCCTCAATGATTACCATCCAGTTGCACTGACATCCACCATCATGAAATGCTTTGAGAAGCTGAGGACACTATTGTATCTAGCCTCCCGCCAGCATTTGACCCGCTTCAGTTTGCCTACCGACCAAATCACTCTACGGAGGATGCTATTTCTTCTGTTCTCCATCTGAGCTTGAAGCACTTAAAGGAAAGAAATACTCATGTGCATTTGTTGTTTGTTGACTTCAGTTCAGCGTTTAACACAATCATTCCCTAGCATCTAGTAGACAAACTGGGCCTTTTAGGATTAAACACTCCTTTGTGCAACTGGATTCTTGATTTTCTTACCAACAGGCCCCAATATGTGCGAATTGGAACAAATATTTCTAATACCATTTTCTTGAGCACAGATTCTCTTCAAGGCTGCGTCTTAAGTCTGCTGCTGTTCACCCTGTTGACCCATGACTGTTGTGCTAGGTTTGCCACCAACTATATTGTGAAGTTCGCAGATGATACAACAGTAATGGGCCTTATTCATGATGACAAGATGGAAGCTTACTGCAAGGAGGTTGAAGGGTTGGTGAACTGGTGTAAGGAAAACAGCCCAGTTTTAAATACTGGAAAAACCAAAGAGATCATTATTGATTACAGAAAAGGCAGGCACAGCCACACATCTTTGTGCATAAATGATTCACCATTGGAGATGGTTACCAGCATTAAATTCCTGGGTGTGCAGCTAACGAGTAGGCTGGCTTGGTTGCTCAACAGTGAGAAACTGGTAAAGCAGGCACAACAGCGCCTGCATTTTCTGCGTCGCATGAGAAAAGCACATCTTCCTTCCCCTGTCCTGACCACCATCTACCGGGGGACGATCGAGAGCATCCTGTCATATAGCATCACAGTCTAGTTTGGAAGCATCACTGCTTCAGATAGGAAGGTGGTACAGAGAGTGGTGAGAATGGCTGAAAAGATCATTGGCAGTCCCCTCCCTCCCACCCAGGACATAGCACAGAAGCGCTGCTTGAGTAGGGTCCGTAAGATCATCTGGGACACTACACACCTCTTTACGACCTGTTTTCCTTGTTACCTTCTGGGAGAAGGCTTCGTGGTATCTGCAGCAGAACATCCAGATTCAGCCATAGTTTCATTCCATATAACATTAACCTTGTGAACTCTCAAGCTTCCTCCTTCCATTATATATTCAAGATGGACAGTATTTAATATTTTTTGTTATGTATATGTAAGGGTGTGGGTCTATACATATGTTGTATATAGTATGTTTTTAGGGTGTGTCATGTATGTGTTTCACTTTGAGAGTGGGCAACTAAATTTCATTTTTGATGTGTGCTGTTGTGCCCACAGTAAAAAAATGACAATAAAGGTTATCTATCTATCTATCTATCTATCTATCTATCTATCTATCTATCTATCTATCTATCTATCTATCTATCTATTTCAATGTAAACTTAAATAAATTTTAATTTAAATTTTGCTTCCACAACTCAAGGCAGCTGATCTTCTCTCTAATTATGTCTATAATAATTCTGTAAAGTAGATTGGCTGACTACCAGTCTATTGTTGGGATAGGATGGTTAGAAGGATGACAGGTCCAAATTAAGCAAGCAAGCCTCAATTGTTTAGCGCAATATTTAACCGAAGCATCCAATTTATGTTTTAATGTCTAACTCCAGTAACATTGTTTTCTATATATATACTGTATATAGTTCTGCAATTTCCTGCAGGACTTAAAAGAGTATCATTTATCCTCTCCTACAACTCTTAGGATGCAGTCAATGCAACAAGATGATTCAGGATGGTGATTATCCATTAGAAGGATAATGTTAGGTTTCTCTTCCCAAATATTGTTCCTCTTTGCATGATGGAAATTAATTTTGCTTTGCAGATTTGTTTACACTTGTTTACAAGCAGGAGTACTTAGGTATTATTTTTTCCTTATTCTTTTCCAGAATGGCTAGAATTTACACCCTATGAGGTGGGATTTTTGAAGTATGGAGCGTTTGTGCATCCTGAGAACTTTGGAAGTGAATTTTTCATGGGGCACTTGATAAAGAAGCTTCCAGAAACCCGGATGTGCTATCTTCATGGTGATGTGATCAAATATCCAATAGAATGTCAAAGTATTATTATTTAGCACAGTGCTTTTTTTGTTAAAAAAAAAGATGCCAGAACTCACACATGTCATACAATCCGCCTTGCCTACCCTACAAGGTTCCATCCAAAAAAGGTGCTGGAACTCAATTCTGGGCGTTCTATGATAAAAAAAGCCCTGATTTAGCACCTTATGGGAGGGTTTTTAATCTGATTCTTGAGCTAAGGGACAGTCAACATCAAGTCCTACAGATGTAGTAGAACTCCAAACTCCGTTAGCCCTAGCAATAGGGTCAGTGGCAAGAGATGAGGAGAGTTGGAGGATCATACATTGCCACTCTTGATAATTAACAAGAATCTATTAGTCTTTTTGTTTAGACCCTGGACAAAACTAATTAATTATCAGAGTCGCCTTGAATCATGAGATGGATGGCAAATAAATTTGAGAGGGGGGAGGAGAGGGAGATATACATAGGAATTATTGACTTCTGGCTTTATTCTGAAGCCAGATTCAACCAAATAACATACGCTTCCAAAAGAAGATACAGGATGAGAACATAGATCCCCCTAGGTAACCACGATAATGAAAAACCGATGACATTTATTTATTTGTGATAATATGAGTATGAGTGTCCCAGCTTTTTGCATATGGATATATACCCAAACCTAGCATATAAAACATTCATGAGTAGGGGTGTCCTTCTACTTCCATTCAGAACACACCAGATATTTGCAGTAGCCTCCAGCTCAACAGCTTCTTTCTGTTTATATCTCTTTAAATGCCCATTGTTCACATAGGCATTCCAGAGATTTAGACAAGGTTTCTGTTATGGAGAAATCAGGAATCAGGAACTAAGACCCAGATTCAAGTCCAGTCTTAGTCATGAAAGACTGCTTAGTGACTTTAGGCTTATCACTGTCTCCGGGGCTGTTGTTATGAGTGAAGAATGGAGAGATGGCTATACATAATGCTTTGAGTTCCTAGAGGAAAAGAAACAAAACTAAAACTAACACATCAAGGGAGATCAATTGGATCAGATGAATGGCAGGACAATTCTCAACTGAGTTGTTTTTAGGTTGTCAATAAAGATATCATTCTCTTCCCTCACAGGTATGTGGAGTAGTATATTTTCACTCAACTTGTTGTATATTTGGAATAGAGTTAACAGTTCAGAAGAATTCTGGCATCAGTGGACTCAAGACAAATTTATAGATATTGGTGAGTATCTTTCTTGCTTCTGCTTTGTGTGTGTTTCCACTGTTAAATCAATATGGATAGGGACAGTTTGGGAAAAAATTGACAAGATCTTATAGCTGAGTTCACATACCATGTGAGGCTTGTTTGGTTTGGGCTCTGCAGGCTAAGCCATTGTGATTTGTAAAATATGGTTTAATGTGTTGCAAGAAGGAACTGCAGCAGCCAACTGTAGTTTTATTCAGTAAATCATAGCTACACAAACCACGGCTTAGCAGCATGTGTGAACCTACTCTATATTCAGCCCATGAATGGCTTGTTTTGAGGATATTTTCCTTTAAATGATTCCAATACCCACAAGCCTACCTTAGCAAAAGACACTATGGTACTGTAGTCTTAAAGGAGATATGAATGAAATATAACTCCAATATCAGGATAGCCTTACTGCTATTAGTCTTTAGATAGGAATGTAAAATGTGAAGTTAGAGGTGGATCAGAAACAATGGCTGCATGCTTGCTAATGAATCCCAGGATCAGTTGCATGCTCAGAAGGGATGAAACTGGACAAGATGATGGACATGTGCATACAATGCCAATGCATGCTCAGAAGGGATGAAACTGGACAAGATGATGGACATGTGCATACAATGCCAATGGATGTAGAAGAGGGCTAGAGCAGGGTCATAACATTGCACTTGCCTTCTAATGCATTTTCAGCCCTCACCACAGATGTCACTAATGAAGGTGAATATATGTGTCCCGGGATAAGGTTGCAGGATCGAATCTCTTTTCATTTCTCAATTAGTCTTCAACACTTTTGAAAAGATAGTACATGTTTGAATTATGAAAAAAACCCTTTCTTATCCTTTGTGCCTTGTTGCAGATGAAGACCCACACTTACCTACAAAGCCCTATGAGCTAAAAAGCCGCATGTTTGTCCCACCTGGAGATCTAGCCACAAAACTTCGTGGGGCATTGACAGATCGCCTGGCTGTTGCGCAGTATCACAATTTTCTGAAGGGTTTTCAGATGCATGACTCCTACATTGAGAATACGCATTTTCATAGGTGGAAAGGTGAACAGCACATATGATTTCTAACTATCATTAACATGGCATTAGGATTAGACTTTTTAAAATGTATTTCTAAATGAGTGCATTTGGGATTAAAATCTTAGGCTGGAGGTATACAGTGTTCAGTTTACGTCTGAACTTGGGTTCAAAATGCATGCCAAGGCCAATCCCCTCCCAGATTAAAAACAGTTAATATCATTGCTCTCCATATATTGTATATTATCTCTCTTCCACTTCATTAAACAAAGTAGCTAATGAGTAGGAAATTTTAGAAAGACTTTGGGGACTGCACCAAAAATGTTGTGGGAATATGTAATAATGTTACAATGTTATATATTGTTTATATATGCTACTTTAGGCTATGATCCAGAAGTGCAAGCCCAGAGTTGCCTCACAGTAAGATGGGCAGCAAACTTAATAAATAAGAAATAATAATAAGGTTTAAAGTTTGTTTCCCCTGTCCACTCATGATTGACTCAAGGGGGCAGTGTTCATCTCAGATTCTTAAGATAGGAAGCATTGTTTGAGAGACGCTTGTGTCATCTTATGGCTAGCATGAAAGTACAGAATGCAATAACCTTTCTTGCCAAAGTGGTACCTATTTATCGACTTACATTTGCATGTTTTCAAACTGCTAGGTTGGCCAGAGTTGGGACAAGTAACGGGACCTCACCCAGTTGCACCGTGCTTGGGTCTTTCATGTGGGCTGTTAGCTTTCTAGCTGACAAGCCCAGCATCTTAACCATCAGATAAAGATTTCAAAAAAAGGATATAGCAACAAGTCTAATTACCATACAAACATACATTCAGAACCTTAATAATTATTGTTTTTATAGAAACATTGAGTTCTATTGATCTCCAATAAATAAGTACATTTTTACAAGCAGTACTAATTCCCTGTCTTTACTTATACCTACTAATACATGCTTCAATTGCCATTTACTGCTATGCAATACTTATTTTACCCAATATTAGTCAAGTTAATATAAACAAAGAACTTATACACTCTACAATTTCTTCTGCATAGCACACTAGAATAATTTCTGGCTTTGCTTATAACTCATGGTCTGTGATAGCTGAATTTTAAATTTAAATTTCAGAATTAAATAGAAATATTTAAGCACACTTGTAGGGAGAAGCATATTCAACACACAGCAAACCATAAGTTATAATTGATGCAGCCAAAAGGATGATTAAAACTCATCAAAGAACTTTGAATTTAATGCAATTAAATAGTAGAAAATTCACATTATTTCCAGATGACAAAGAAATGTGTTTCCTTTCTAGCTACTACATTGGATTGTTCCCCCAATCAGCTAACAGAATATGATGACCACCTGGGCCTGGTGGATGCTGGATTTTTCATCAATACAAGTTGTCCACCACTCTTAAGGCTAGAGAGGAAAGTGGACGTCATTCTGCATTTGAGTTACAGTGCAGGTTCACAAACATTGGTAATAGATTTTATTTTATTGCTTGCTTGCTTATGCCTGATATCTATGGTAGAAGCTATACAATGCATTGAATAGGTATAACAATCTCAGTGGAATTTGCCCACAGAATTTTTTTTAAATAGTAAAAGAAAAGATTGAGGACATACATGAAAACATATTTATGCAATTGTATACTTGAGTGTTCTGAAAGAATTACCATAAAACTCAATGAGTCTGACTTCCAAATGAGAGTAGGATTACTCTTTCAAAAGATAAAAACTGGATAAAAAATGTTAGCACTTTCAGTAAGGGTTATCTATAGGGGGGGGGAAGTGGCCACAATGATAGCCCTGCTCCTTTTTACATATATCACATGTGAGACACATATAAACAAGGAAAAGGGCGATGGGCTTTGATTGCACAGTCACAGCTGTCAACTTGGACATTCCTGCTTGTGAGTTCATTGAAGCCTGGCACTCCACAAGCAATTTCATCAACAGACACATTGACTTACAACCAGCCTACAAACCTCTCAGAATCCAAATCAACCACACAGCCAATCAGAGACAGCACCAACCCTCAACCAACCCATGCAAGATCCCTCCTCCCCTCACCAGAGTTTATCTCCCAATGATTCTGACCTGATGTAAACTCCCCATCACAAGACTCATCACAAGCCTCTCCCTGATGACTCATACCTGACCCATCTCAAGGCCCTCACTTGACACACCCACACAGTGTTTTTTTCTTTAAAAAAAAAAAGATGCCAGAACTCACACATGTCATATAACCTGCCTTGCCTACCCTACAAGGTTCCATCCCAAAAAGGTGCCAGAACTCCATTCTGGGCATTCTATGAGAAAAAAAGCCCTGCACCCACAGCTTATAAACAGAAAGACATTGACACTGACATCCCCTAAACTCTGCTGAAGATGTTACCTAGCCTGGTAACAAAATGTTCAGAAACCAACCCACAAATTCGGAGAATGAACCTTCACCCTCATTATTTTGCTATTTAATTCAAAAAGTAGCACCTTTCTAAAATGTTTAAAATCATATTTAAAAAGCAACAAAAATAAAAGCAAATCCAAAGTGTTTAAGAAGTGAAGCTTGGTTGAGCTTTATGTCCTTAAAACTGGCTAAGCCTAAGTTCATGATTATGAGCAGAGAACGATGCTTCCAAAGCTCTCAGATGCTCTGCTCATAAGGTGACCACAAAACCTCAAGTCCTGTGATCCATTTACAAGAAACAGTTGTGCAGAGTACACAAGGGTGATCTCGAAGATTTCTCCTTAATCCGGAAATAATGTTGGAGATCTGGATCTTGCAGCCAGCTATTAATTACAAAGTAACACTGTAATTTGCCATGTCTCTCAGGCTGAAATGTTTTTAATATATTTTTGATTATTACATACACCATCCAGAATATCTAGGTGAGATCAGTAGTTACACAAGTGTGATTAAATAAATAATAAGGACATATGGTAATATCTTTTATGTAACATATTTCAGATTTATGTTAGACAACTGCCTGAAGTGATTCAGTTCCTAAAGCCCTGATCTCAGTATAGTAGGAAGAAATTATATTATGTGTTTAAAACCTCTAATCAGAATTACAAACATAGTGTTAGAAAATAAGGCCATGACTGAAGACAGGCTAGAATAGAATAGAATAGAATAGAATAGAATAGAATAGAATAGAATAGAATAGAATAGAATAGAATAGAATAGAATAGAATAGAATTCTTTATTGGACACAAGGAATTTGTCTCCGGTGCATAAGCTCAGTATAGATATAAACAGCAAGTAATAGGTCATAGGTAATAATCATAGTTACAATTGTTAATTATAAATTACAAACAAAAATTGATAAATCATAAGAAATCATTTGTCACTCATATACAAATGTAAGATAATGCAGTCTATGTAAAACATTAAGTCCTAAATTCAGATATTGCTAGTTTTATGACTGCATTATATCACTACATGGAAACTAATCAAGGAGAGAAGCGACCTAGAACTAAGGAGAAACTTTCTGACAGTTAGAACAATTAACCAGTGGAACAACCTGCCCCCAGAAGCAGTGAATGCTCCAACACTGGAAGTTTTTAAGAAGAGACTGGACAGCCATTTGTCTGAAATGGTATAGGGTTTCCTGC
This sequence comes from Crotalus tigris, assembly GCF_016545835.1. Lineage (NCBI taxonomy): Eukaryota > Metazoa > Chordata > Lepidosauria > Squamata > Viperidae > Crotalus > Crotalus tigris. The sequence continues at coordinate 192,861 of NW_024096464.1, read as the reverse complement.
ATGAGCAGGGGGTTGGACTATAATAATAATAATAATAATAATAATAATAATAATAATAATAATAATGTTATAAGAAGCAAGGAGTTCACCACGAGCTTATTCCAGTGGTGGCGAACCTATGGCACGGGTGCCAGAGGTGGCACTCAGAGCTCTCTCTGTGGGCATGCGTGCCATTGCCCCAGTCCTAGGCCTTCAGCTGGGATTTATAAAACCTTTTCGCTTTAGGCCTCTGGTGCCGTGTGCAAAAAAAAAAAAAGGTTCAATCAATCAATTTCAACTTCTCGCGGGAAAAAGAACTTGCAAAGTTGGAATTGATTGATTGAACTTTTTTGTCACACCCAGTCTGCCATTACCACTGCAGCCACGCCCGCCCAATGGGCCATGCCCACCCAATGGGCCACACCCACCCGGCACTCGACGATGCATAAGTAGGTTTTGGGTTGCAGTTTGGGCACTCGGTCTCTAAAAGGTTCGCCATCATTGGCTAATTTCGTTGAATAATTTCAAGTTTAATTTTAATTTTTGGGTTTGTAAACCCAAACTTTTCTGTTGAACTGGTACTATATAATTGGTATTTTATTGTAGTGTAGTAAGAACAATTGGGGTTCACAATTACTTACTCTCATTTCTCCTAAAATTGCTTTCTTTGATTTTTCTATGAGCATAGCCTCTAGAAGATGCTTGCAAGTACTACAAAGAACAAGGGATTCCATTTCCAAATGTTGCCTTAACAGATGAAGACAGGAAACACCTGAAAGAGTGCTACTACTTCAATCAGTCAGAGATATCCGATTGCCCCATCTTAGTTTTCTTTCCATTAGTGAATGATACTTTCCAATATTATAGTGCACCCGGTAAGTTATTGATGGTAATCAGGCAACTGGTTATAGTTTATTTGGAAGTTACAACTGTGCTTTTACTGGGAAAAGTATTATGTGCTTAGATTTTGCTTATGCATCACACATAATACTTGATTAGGGAATGCTGATGTTTGCAAAGATCCATTAGGGCTACCAGCTTGCTTTGACTCCCTATGTTTACTTCTTTTGAATTATGAAAATAAAAAGTAAACATACCATGATTAACAACCATTTATAGTATGCTTGAAAGATAATGTAACAAAAGATGAATACAGTTTCTTTGTGCTACTGTGAATTAGGCAATTATGTCTGTAAATCAGTTCTCCTTTCTTACTAAAGATAATATATCAGAATATATTATAGAATAGGGATGGTCATCTCCTGTCCTATGGTCTCTCCAAGACCCCATTTGCAGTGTTCTGGCTTCTCCAAAAGTTGACTTGGTGTTTTGAAGATTCATTAAACTTTTAATTTAGGAGACAAGCCATTCCAATTGTCACCATTTCCCCTCCGCCCCAGACACAGAAACTACACTGCTGCAATTCAACTATTTTGCCACAAAATGTTGATAATAAGTGGAAAGTTTGCCTCTCAGAGATTCAGTTTCCCACGTTCACTCCCCTAAAAGGATCAGCATGTAGAGAGCCATGGTGATGGCCTTGAAGGGAATATTCAGAAACCATTACAGAAACAATAAAGCCAGAACACTCCTTTAGCTTTAGGAAAGGAAATAGTGTTAGGAACAGTCAGTGGGGTAGAAGAGGTAAGAAAGGTAAAACACAACTGATTTGCAAAAGTCTATCTCAATAAAGCCTATCTCAATAAAGTATCATTGTAACTTTCCCCTGGAGTGAGTTTCCTAGTTTAGTCTACTTCAGGGGTCTTCAAACTTGGCCCTTTTATGACTTGTGGACTTCAACCCCCAGAATTCCTCAGCAAGGCATCTGATACAGCTCTACCCTCTCTTTTAAATCATCATCATCATCATCAATTACCTTTCAGATAGTCAGGAAGAATGCTGAAATTCCTGACCCTGTGAAACTTATCCTTGACAAGATTAAGGGTATTGTAAAGTAAGGGAGAGGGACACATTTTCTGGTGCTCTTATTCTCATATGTTCTCATAAACTTTGACTGATACCTACCAATCTCTCTCTCTTTGCCTTTCTGGCACTGAGGTTCTAAGCGTATGGACCAGTCAAACTCAGAAGCCAATGGCAGTGATAAAGGGAGGAGTGCATTGTTGAATTTTCCTCTCTGAACTTGCAGCCCTCTCTTTGACCTTGGAAGGAGAAATCTGAAGAGGCTGGATTCCCCTGAAATGTTGTACCAGAGGCTATATGACTGCAGCCTTTATTTGGCCAAAATAAGATCGTGCCAACGTGTACAGGATCAAATGAGCTCATTTACTGTATATTAAGCTAGATTAGATTTAAAGAATAAAGTCCACATGCTAAAAACTTTTAATTAAATGTATTTTTCCTCCTGAAATAAGCCAATGATAAAATAACCTTCAATTTTTTTGTTATTCATTCTAGGTGAGAAGCGCTCTGAAGCCAATATGGCTGGAGGCAACATTGACGTTTCTAGTTGCAAAACTCCATATTCCACTTACTGCCTGCAATATTCAGATGAGGATTTTGACAAGCTTGTGAACCTAAGCGAATACAACATCCTGAATAACCAGCACCTGATTTTTCAGGCTTTGCATGCAGCAATAGAACGGAAAAGGCAGCACTGCTGCAAGAATTAAACTCCTTTCTGTGTGTCATCATAAATGGATTGTAGTTGTCTTTTTTCCCTTCTCAGATTAATTACTTTCTACATTAGCAAAGCATTATTATACTTTAAAGGCAAACAAGTTGTCATAGAATGACACAGCATCACCCCAGCCCGGTAGGCGTTTCTGTCAATGTGTCAGTATCTTTAGATATTCAACTATAATTATGTTCAAAAGTGCTAAATGCATTGTAGATTTTATCCTGACATCCACCCATAGCACCATCTGAAATTTTAACATGTAATCTGAAAAAAATGTACTAATACTATTATTTGCATCAAGAATAACAGTGGAATGGGCACTCAGGAGACATTCTGCTGCTCTTTGCACATGCAGAATGGAAAATGTTATGAACTTTGTTACAGAGCAGCCCTAAGGCCTCTGCATTTTTCCCTCATTAAAAAATAGAGGATTTTTTTCCTCTTTTTTTAGCAATATGAGCCCCTGGTAATCAAACTGGGAAGCTTGCATTTATTGGATAAAGCTTTCAATTATGGTACAGTCTTTCCGTGAAAAGGAAAAAAAAAGTGCTACTCCAGCATTGAGAATATAGTCTGTCTTTCTTGCAAAATAAAATCACCTGTTGCTCCTTGTCCTGGCTTCCAACAGTTCTCCTTTCATTCTGGTTTGATAAAGCAGGGGTCTTCAAACTTGGTCCTTTTATGACTTGTGGACTTCAACTCCCAGAATTCCTCAGCCAGGCACGCTGTACAAGTCCTGGCTTAGCAGCATTTTAAAGGAGCAAAACTTGACACTGTACTTTATTCCCACCATTTTTTTTTTTACTTTGGAGAAAAAAATGAGAGTGAAGGTAATGGAACCTGCAGAGACAGGACAAGTCAGTCACTTAGTGGCTTGCAAATATTTAAACAGGCCTAGCTCTGCAATAAGCAGGCCTATCTATGTATCACTCATGTATGTATATATGTGGTTGCTATGAGCTGAAGAGGACTTGATGGCACACACAGGTAATCATCTGGTCCCAATTGTGGTAATTGGGTAAGTTGTGGATTACCTATGTTACCACAATTGGGAGCAGAATTTCCATTGCTAAGCAAGGAGTTGTCTGTCATGCCCAATTCTGCTACCTTTTTTGCCTCGGTGGTTAAGCAAATTACTATAGTTCAGTGAATCATGTGGCCATTAAGTGAATCTGGTTCAGGATTCTTCCCCCCCCACCACCACCATATTAAGTGGGCTGATGGATACACTTAGTCTGGCTCTTCTGCTAGGATCTGTCTGACGTGGGTGATGCTTGCTGCGAGCATAGTTTTCCACCTCATCAGGGCATCACAAGCTCCTCACCCAAGACAACAGGATAACTATGGAGAGTATTTGTCAGGTCCACTATTCATATGCTGGTGTCCAGCCATCATGCTGAAGGACGAGGGTGTCCTGTCATCTCGCTGAGGGGGGAGGGGGGATGGCATGCTTGGGATTTTTTTCTTATGCTGTTCCATTAGGAATTATGGAGGGGGACTGTCTTTGGAGATGGGACAAATTCCTTCCCAGCTGGTTTTCGCCAGGTTCCAAGGCCATTGCACCCTGAGTGTGATCTGTTATCTGCCTATCACCTCAGAGTTCTCAAAACATCTTCTTTTGCATTGCATTGGCTGCCAGTGGATTGGTCAAGGGGGTTGGGATTGGGGAAACTGAAAGAATTTGCGCGGGATCTTCAGATTCCTCCTGATTCTACTGCATCCAGTTTCTCTCAGTAAAAGTTCTTTTGATTCAACTTGATGGATTTAAGAGTCTTACTTTCCTGAGGGGAGGGCGACTGGGCAGGTCTGATAGTATTTATTATTATGCTTGGGGCACAGACAGCCAGATGTTTAGACTGGGCTTGCCATTTTTGTCCACCTATCAAGTTCTTTCCAAGGGCCTTTTTGTTATTATGATGATTGTTGTTAATTTTGTGGAAGGTATTGGCATGAACCAAATCACATGTTAGCATTCCTTGATATCTGTGAACAAGTGGGCAATGGGCTCAGGTGCTACAGATGGGCAACTAGGATCTAGCCCTGTAGGATTAGTGGAAGTACAACAACCAGATAAGACAAACATATACTGTGTTTGAAAATTACACCATTTTGGGCTGCTATTACAAACTAGAATCAGCAAATGGAGGTACTTAAAGTGAATGTTTGAACTTTGGAAAAGAATTTATCCAGACTCAAATATTACTGAACAATAATTAGCAGACCTGAGGAGATTTGTTACCATAAATAAAATATTCAGGGATGCAGAACTGGAAGAGATTCAGAAAAACTGTGAAAATGGAATACCCCAAAATAATAGTAGAATAATAGAAGAAACTCAGATAGTAACAGTTGCAAATATAAAGGGAAAAAACTGACATTAACTAGAGAAATGATAATTTGAAGAAGTAATAATAGAGCCAGTACAGATTAGCACTGAAATAACCTATGAAGTGACTTCTATACCCCATCCAAAAGAAGAATTAGAAGATTATGGTATACATAGAATTATGACAAAGTGATAGCCATAAATGATAAATTATGATTAATGATAAGACAAAGACTGACAGCCAGTGGTGGGATTCAGCCAGTTTGCACCACTTTGGCAGAACTGGTAGCTAATTTTTTGTTGCCCGGGCCAGAATCGACTTCCAGAAGCAGCATCCACACAGAGAACCGGTTGTTCACATATTTTAATACCACCACTGCTGCCAGCATTGAAAGTAGTGCCCTAAAAGACAAGGAAAAAACAGAAGCGAATAATTTAAAGATCATGAAAGAGAAAAAATGGGAGACTTTAAGGATCAAGACAATCTTCTTAATAATATTGGTTTTGCACCAGAAAAAATGAAGAAACTTTAGAAACATAAGGCAACAAATAATAGCAAGAGTGAGGAAAATTTAATGGAATGAGGCATAAATTATCCAGTTTAAGCAAAACCAGCTATTAGAACCAGTGCCAATTCCAAATATAGACAGTATACTTATACTCAAGTATAAATGGCATTAGAAATCTGAAAATGGAAAACAAATGAAAAGAAAACAATCCAGTTTTGGAAGATCTATGCGAAACTCAAAAAGATTATAATAAAAATGCTATATGGATAAAGTAATTTGAAGATGAATTTAGTAAAAATCAAATGAATGAAATAATAATGTAACAATAATGATTAAAAATCATGTGAAAAAGATTAAAAATTGGACATCTCCTGGAAATCAACAATTGCATGACTTTTGGTTCAAATATCTGATAGCTTACATACAATTATAGATAAATAGCTTAATGAAATATTGCATAAAGAAGACTTCAATGGCTGGTTAACAACTGGCAAAACTTATCTGATTCAAAAAGATCCAGCAAAAAGACCAGGAAACTATATGCCAATAACACGTTTGCCTAGAATGTTTAAATTACTCAAAGGCATAATAACAGACAACATCCAAAATTATTTAGAAGAAAATAACATCCAGTAGAATGGAAAGGAAATAAAAAGAAAAACAGCGGTTCAAAAATTAACTTTTGATTGATAAAATAGTTCTGGAGAATTACAAAAGCTGAAAAACCAATTTACATATTGTTTGGATTGATTATAAAAAGGGGTTTTGATTCATTACCACATAGCTGGATCATCAAACCTTTGGAAGCAACTGGTGTCAGTAAAAACATCAGAATAGAAAAAATATAGAAAAAATAATGGAATAGTAGAAGACATGATTAGTGTTTGGAAATAATTATCCTTGTTATTTGTCATTACTATCATTCTGTTTTGATGGTCTTGAAGAAAACAAATTTTGGCTAACAAACAACAAAAAATACTACCGAATAACTTTATATGGATGATTTTGAAGGTTTATGGAAAATCAGGAATCAAAATTCAGTTATTGATAAATATCATAAGAATTTTTAGCCCAGATATAAAAGACAAAATTAAATGATGGAAACACCATCAAAGCCATCAATACCTGGGCTATACCTGCTTTAGTTATGTGCCCCTCTTTCTACTTTTTATACTTGTCCTTTTTGTCTTTCAATTTATCAGAGAGTTCATGCTGGTTTCTTTTGAGAGCTGTCATTTTTCTTCTTCATTGGTATTGTGCTAGACTGGGCTTTTATAATCTCACTTTTCAAAATTTCCCAAGCTTCTTGAGTTGTTTTCCCCTTGAGGATTCTCATCCATTGAATCCTTCCCAAGTTTGTTCAAATTAGCTCTCTTAAAGTCCAAAATTCTAGTTTGACTGTGTTCTATTGTTTGTGCTTGCATAATGTTGAATTCCAATATTGCATAGTCACACACCCCCAAGGTTCCTGTGGTTTCAACATCTTCTATAATTTTATCTCTGTTAGTGAGAATTAAATCCAACATTGGTGATCCCCTAGTTCCCTTCTCTATTTTTTGGGGAGACAAAGTTGTTTGCTAGGTTTGTCAGGAATCTGTTTGATCTTCCACTTGGTGCAGAGTTTGTCTCCCAGTTGATGTCAGGGTAACTATAGTATATATCTATGGCCTATAGCAGGGGTAGGCAACCCAAAACACTCAAAGAGCCACTTGGACCCGTTTCCCACCAAAAACAAAACACCGGTAGCCGCGAAATCCTTTTGATATCTAAAATGAAGACAACACTGCATATATCCTTTTTTACCTTTATTATAGGTGTGTGTGTGTTTGTGTGTGTGTGTGTGTGTGTGTATGTGTGTGTGTGTATATGTATGTATACACACAGACATATATATACACATACATACACATACACATACAGGTAAAAAAAGGATATATGCAGTGTTATCTTCATTTTAGATGTCAAAAGGGTCTCTCTCTCTCTCTGTCTCTGTCTCTCTCTCTCCCTCCCTCTCTATCTGCCCTTGGTCTGCCTGCCACTCCTCTTCCCCCACTCTTTTTCTTTCTCTCTCTCTCTTTCCTCTCTCTCTCTCTCTCTCTCTCTCCCTCCCCCTCTCTCTCTCTCTTTCTCTCTCTCCTATCTGCTGCTCACCTGGAAAGCTTCAAGCTGTTGTCCAACAAGATCAGGGTAGGCAACCTCGTCTCTTTTATGACTCATGGACTTCAACTCCCAGAATTCCTGAGTCAGCCTAGCTGGGCTAGCTAGCTCTCTCCTGCCCTTCCTGCTTCCTGCAGAGAAGCAGCAAAGGGAGGAGCTCCGTCCAGAAAGCTTTTCAGCTCCTCACACTGTGAGTGCAATCTTTTACACACACACACACACACACACACACACACACACAGAGAGAGAGAGAGAGAGAGAGAGAGAGAGAGAGAGAGAAGCAGGGAAGCGCAATTGCCTCTCTGTCTCTGTCTCTCTCTGCAAAGGCAGAGGAGGCTGGGAGCCACCGGGGAAGGCTCAAAGAGCCGCATGCGGCTCCGGAGCCGCAGGTTGCCGACCTGTGGCCTATAGTATATACCTATGGCAATGTCATTTTTTCTCCCTTTTATATTGACCTGTGTCATCATATACTGCTGGAATTATTAAATGGACATAAGCTGAACTGGATAAACAGGAAAGTTAATACCCACTATGCATTACATCCCCACAGGAATATTAATAGATTATACTTGGAGGCAGAAGTTTACTTCAGGTCAAGCAAACTGTCAAAGAAGAATAGCATACATTGGGTGATAAGTAAAAGATAGCCAAGAAAACAAGCATTGATACCAGTTAAAAATTGGAACTTACTGTACTTGCAGGAAACAGCACATTGAAATAATGTAATAAAAAAACAGAATGCTGGCACAGAAAAGCATGGTCAATTTCTTCAAGGATCAAGGAGAAAGTGGATAAAGATAACATCTGGTAACGGCATACAGCTGGAATATTTAAAAAAAGAAACAGAAAAGAAAGTGAAGGCTTGATTTTGGATGTACAAGAACAAGCTATTTGAACTAATGTGATTAAGGTCAAAATTGAAAAGTCATTAAACAGTAGATTGTGCAAAGAAACAGAAGAAATGGTAGATCAAATACTCAGGTCATGCAAGAAAATTACCCAAATTGATTATAAAAAACATAACACAATTGCCAAAACAATTCACTGGAATACCTGTAGAAATTTACATGTACTGGTAATGAATAATTAGTGGGAATATATAGTTGAAGAAGTCATAAAAAATAGCAGGTTAAAATATTGTGGAATTTCCAAATACAGTCTGGTAGAGTCTTGGCTTGTATTACACCAGACACAACTGTGCTTAAAAAGAAACTGTGAATAATTGATGTGGGCAATATCAGGACACAGTAGAATAGAAGACAAAGAATTGGAGAAGATCAAAAAAGTATCCAGATCTGAAAACTTGAAGTTGAAAATTCTGGCATAAACTAGTTGTGGTAGTCCTCCCATTAGTTATTAGCACTCTGGGTACCATACCCCAAAAAATCTTGGACAGCACTTAGAAAATCTGTGCATTGACAAATTTTCTTTCTTTCTTTTTTTAAAAAAGGCAGTGCCTTTATTAGAATCAATGAAACTGTCACAATATAGTTGGAAATTTGTTACATTTCGGCAACAATGTTCCAGAAAAGATTCTAGTACATATAAATTTGACACCTGGATTCAACAAGAACAGCATCTAATTCACTATATATCTTGTGAAAAAAACATAGTGTACATCCTGTTTTGCCAATTTGTCATCAGTGTAGAGAATAACCATATATATATATATATTGTAAAAGTTTTTATTGGGTTTTTTCCCATACATTCAGTAATAATTTTTCAACAAATGAGCTCTGAGTTTACATTTGCTAATACATATTTAATTTCTAATCCTTTATTCTTTCCTCTAGCCATCAATAAAATAAGTCCCAAGTTTGATAATATTCTGTTTCTTCTTTTTCTTTCAGTCTCATAGTCAGGCTGTCCATCTCTGCACATTCTAGTATTTTTTAAATTATTTCTTCATCTGATGGTATTCATTTTTCTGGTATTGCACAAATATAATTCTTGCTGCTGTTGTGACATGCAAAATCAAATATATGCTTTGTTTGTTAGTCTTTTCTGGCATTATACCTAATTTAAAAAGTTCAGGTTTAAAATCTACATGTTCTCTAACATCTTTTCTAGCCAGGCATGTATCTTTTTCCAATAACTCTTTACTTTGTCACAAGACCATCAAACATGATAATAAGTGCCTGACTTATATCTACATTTCCAACATCTATCTGACATGTTTTTGAACATTTTTGCTAATCTTGCTGGTGGCAAGTGCCATCTATAAAACATTTTATATACATTTTCTTTGTAGGAAGTTGACATTGTCAGTTTGTAATTTCTTTCCCATAAATTTTGCCATTTTTCTAATTCTATATTGTATCCAAAAAATTTTGCCCATCTTGTCATTGTGTCTTTAACTTGTTCGTTTTCCATTTTCAAAGTTAATAGAAAATTATACATTTTCTTAATTAGTTTCTCATCAGAAGTTAACAATGTTTTATCAAAACAGTTTGTTCCTTATAAAATCCATACAGTTTAATATCTTTATCATATCTAGCTTGCATTTGTAAATGTGCCCACCATGATAGATTGATACCCTGATTTTCAATTTCTTGTTTAGATTTTAAATTCCCTTCAGAGTTTAGAATATCTCTATATGTCCAGATTTTTTCAAAGTTCACTAAATTTGGGTGTACAAATGCTTCCATGGTTGACAACCACCCTGGAATTTTCAAATATATTTTACATTTTTCCCTGTGTTGTTAATAATGCATTTTGTATATAGTGATTTTGGAAATATTTATGAACTTTGTTTTTCCCATACCATAAAAAATGTGCCACCCCAATTGTAAATCATGCCCCTCCAGATATAACAGCCTTTTATTTCTAAAAGTTATCCATTCTTTTACCCATGTTAATGCAGATGCTTGATAATATAAAACCCACTCTGGTAAACCAAGACCTCCATTTTCCTTGAAATCTTGTAACATTTTCATCTTAATTCTAGCTTACAGTCCTTGCCAAATAAATTTCAAGATTAATAAATTTTAGTCTTCAAAGAATTTTTTCTCAAGTTTTATAGGTATTGTTTGGAATAAGAGTAAGATTTTTGTTAGTATGTTCATTTTCACTGTAGCAATTCTTCATAATATTGACAATTGCAAGTTTTTTCCATTTTTCCAAATCCAATCTTATTTGATTCAATAGCTTCATATAGCTATCTTCTTTTATCATTGAACATCTTGCTGTTAAATATATTCCCAGATATTTGACCTTTTTAACTATTTGCAATTCTGTTTTTTCCGACATTTGTGTGGTTTTTTGTTTTTTGTTTTGCTTATCTGTAAGGTTTTTAACTACTACTTTGGTTTTTTCTCTGTTTATTTTCAGTCCTGCCATTTCTCCGTATTGTTCTATCTTTCCCAATAGTTTAGGAATCATCTCCAAAGGTTCTTCTAGAATAAATACCAAATCATCAGCAAATGCTTGTAATTTATATGTTTCACCTTTTATTTCTAGTCCTTTAATTTCTATATCTTGTCTAATATTTCTATTTAGAACTTCCAAAGTGAAAATAAATAACAATGGAGATAATGGACATCCTTGCCTTGTGCCTTTTCTTATCTCAAAGTTCTTATCTCATAGTCTCTCTTCACAATCACTTTCGCTGTTTGTTTATTGTATATGTTTTTATCATGTTTATAAAGTTCTGTCCAAAATCCATTATTTTTAATTGCTGAATCATAAATTGTCAGGGAACATTGTCAAATGTCTTTTGAGCATCTAGGAATATTAGTGCCAGTTGTTTCCCTGGATGTAATTTATAATATTCCAATACATCTATTATCCCTCTTAAATTATTTTTAATTTGTCTTTTTGGAAAAAAAAAACCAAACATTTTGGTCTGAATGTATAAATTCAGTTAGGAATATTTTCAGTCTCTCTGCCATTATTGAAGTAAAAATTTTATAATCCACATTTAGTAACGATATCGCTGTTGACAATCAGCTGTTTAGCCGAGCACCGTGGCTCCTCACTTTTCTTCTGGCTGGTGCTGACTTACCAGGCAGCCTTTCCTCCATCCTTTTGGAGGGGTTCTTTAGTCCGTCTGGACCGGCTGCCATCTGATCTGGACTCCTGAGGCATCCCTCCTTCTTCATTGCCCCTCCCAGGGCAACTTTATGACCCCTTGGGGTCACCGGGCAGAATGAAATTGGGCTAAGAAGCTGGACCCCCGGCTTCTTCCACCCGTCTCATTGAACGCCAAACTGGAAGCCTCTACAAATTTTCTTATCAGTAAGATCACATTACTGGGATCCAGACATCTACTACACTAATACATTATGATATCATGATATCCTAGTTTGTGGATATAGATATGAATACATAAAGCCAACATTATGGTAGTTAAAGAACTGGCAGCTATGATTTCCCATTGTTGTGTACTGTAAATAATAGTAAGTGCTTCAGTAGAGTAACCATTGGGCAGAATTTTGAGAATCAATTGCTTATTACTGTTGGGTTTTTTTTTCAAAACTTGACCCCAGTCTAGCACTATAGAAGAAGAGACACATATTTAATATCCAGCTGGGTAACCATTGTTATCTTTTCAACTAATGTTTTTCAATAAAGAAAAATATTTTTAGAGTCAATATCAATCAAGTTGGGAAGAAAAGATTTGTCTGTTCATGCTATTAGCAATGGTTTATTCAAAGGCATGTCATGCCTTGGAATTTGGTGTAATACTGATGTAAGGTGGGAATTATTACTTTTTTGTTGTTCCAGAAGAAGAGAAGGTGTGGCTCTGAATCATTTTTGAAATAACTATCTACTTATGCTGATTCAAAAGCTATACATCTCTGTGACCATTCACAGTATCGCTCTCAACTGCCCTCAAGAACATTCAACCTTCACAGTTTTCCCAGATCACAACATGGATGTGTCTAGAGATTTACCTTTTTTGGTAAGCATCAGTTTTATTTCTATTTGTATCCTCTTATGTGGAGTTAAAACAATGCTAAGTGTCCTTTTTTATGTTCTATGTTGATGGCCAATTGAATGTATCTTAGCAATTGTAGCCTTCTCCTTCCCAACCATCTCTTGTGGAAATTATTACAGAATGTGGGAACGATTCAAAATGGGATTCATCAAATGTGAGCAAAGTTATCAAATGTCAGGGTGGATCATGCCTGTGAATATTTGATTTATTTGTCTATTTATTTATTTAAATAAATAAATAAACTCCAGTAGACTCCAGTTACTGGGTTCAGAACAGAACTATTGAGTTGATTGACCTTAGTAATTTAAATAATAAATCTGACTGTGATAGGTCACCATGGAAAATCAGATACTGTATTAAGTAGGTCATTGGTATTATCCCATAAGGCTAGCAATGGCTTCTCCATTCTCTGCTTATATTCCCACAATTGATATCCCTGTGAGAATCAAGAAATTTTATAGTCAGTTTGTAATGATTATGTAATGGATCCTGGTGGCACAGTGGTTAGAATGCAGTATTGTAGGCTAACTCTGCCTACATATCAGGAGTTCGAGGTTGATTCAACCTTCCATTTTTCTGAGGTTGGTAAAATGAGGACCCAGATTGTTGGGGGCAAAATGTTGACTCTGTAAACTGCTTAAAAAGTGCTGTAAAGCAATATGGAGCAGTATATAAATCTAAGTGCTATTCCTATTGTTATTCCAGAATGCAAGCCTACCTGGTAACCTGGGAATAGCCACAATTTGGATCTATCTCTTAACTGAAACATTTGTTAGGGTTGTGCAAACTGATCAAAGTGTCAAGAGGGTAGTTCTCTCTAAGAGTTGGTATGGTTACTTCAGGTTTATTTTCTGGTTAGGTATACAGTAGCTGTGCTTCAGCAGGTGAAGGGATTTTCTGTGCATAAATATACATAATTACAAGTTTATAAAAGATCTCAAAAAGCTCTGATGTGCGTTCCAGAGCCACGGCTGCCACAGGGCTTCAAGCAGTAGTTTGGAAAGTACCTTTACTTGTTTCACAAAGCACCTTTGAAAATGATTTGTGCAGTCTTGGTATTCCTCTTTCTTGAGTGTGAAAATTAACGTCTTGATTTTAATTGTTTCTCCAGAAAGACACTGCTACCTTGGTATTCTGCAATGATCACTCTTGTTTTACTAAATAAGCAGTCTGAAGGTACAAAAATTACCTGCATACCATCAACAACTCAGAAAAATCTACAAATATAATGTGCCACAAGACAGTTTATTTCATTCATACCTTTTGTAAATATGCACAGCTTATGCAAATGATGAATTATTTAAATGTGATCATTATTTCCTCTGTGCTCTGTGAACGGCTAAACTCTAATTGTGTAGAATGTTGCATAAGGAATATTCTGATAATATTCTATTTCTTTTCTTTAATTAATTAATGCAAAGAATGTATTGCCCTGATGTGTATTGCTACAGACTAGAATAAATGAATGGCAATTACACAAAAGTTGTGTATATTGACTATGAGAAAAACTTTTCTAATGATCAGAACTGTTTAACAGCAAGGATGAGGGGTTTTTTTCCCCTAAAAAATACTTTAGCAGATGCTGGATCCCATCTAATGGGGGATTCAATCTTGCAATGGAGGATAAGTCTAAATGATTCTCAGATGCTTACAAGACAATTTGTACCTCCTCTTAATATTATTGCCTAAGCCTTTTAATATTTGCGAGAATAAATATTCAAGTTCATTTTGAGTTTCTGAGATCCGTATGGCACTACTCTCTTCCAACCATTCCAATTTCTAACCTGCAATTCACACCTTAATGTTGTTTTCAATACATTATTATTATGCAGGGAGAGGTATCACCTTGTTGTTTCCTTACCATAAGAGTGATCAGAGCAAGGAATCTCCGGAAAGCAGATCTGCGTGAGTACCCTTAGTAAAGAGTAGTAAACTGGCATTGGGACTAGATTGCTTAAGGAGATTCATTGAGAATCTTTCTTCACCACTTCCTGACTTACCAAAGAAAACTAAGGTATTGAAGCTTAGTCATTGAATATACTCTTCCTTCAGGATAAACTCTTAACTTCCTTGCATTTTAAAATTCTGATTGTATGGAGGAGAGCTGAGTTTGGAAAAGGCATTCTAGAATGCATGTTTCTCTGACTCTTTCATTTTTTTCCTAATAGACATTTACACTGCAAGGAGTGGCACACTCTAACATATAATTTAAAATAAACGTAGAACCTGCAGTCTGCAGTGGTTGTTGAAGAACTGTACAACTTTTGGAAGCTCCAGCTAACAAGATTAATTGTCGATAAAGGAAAATATTTGTAGCTCAGGGTTGAAATAAGGGGTACTTGTGCTCTCTGAGTTTGCTTATTTTCTTGCAGACACTGATAACATCATCAGTGTTAGTAAGGGGTGGGTTTGCTCTCAATTAATAGACACGTAGACATAAACAACAACTACATGCTGTGCAAAAGAGACAATGAACAAGCCAAAAAAGGAAGCAAAACAACCAAAACACCTCCCCACTAGCGTAGACTAACATCAGACCAAGAATCAAGAAGTAAACTAATACCCCAAACAAGGAACTGCCAAACAAGCTAACAGTAAACAGCCCAACCAAAGAAACTCCAAGACCACTCCCACTAACATTGGAAGGGCAAGCCGTCATCCTCATTGTCAGCCATTCAGTCATGTCCAATCCTTGACCACTCTATGGATCAGCACTCTCCACAACCCTTTGTCTCACATTGCCATGGCCATCTCAGTGTCATCCTTTATAGTGTCCAGCCAGCAAATGCCAGGGAAGGCCACTTCTCCTTTTTCCACTGATCACTGCAAGCATGATTGACTTTTTGAGCGAGTCAGCTCTCATGACACAACCGAAGTATGACAGCTTCTGTTTGGCGATCTTGGCTTCAAGTGATATTTTGGTTTGAGGTTTGGTCTAGGACTTCTTTGTTTGTTATTTTTGCAGTCCGTGGGATGCGTAATAGTCACCTCCAGCACTTCAGATCAAAGGCACCCACACTTCTCCTATCTGCCTTTTTCAGAGTTCAAGTTTTGCAGGCACTAATAGCAACTGGAAAAATTATTGCGTTAGGGCAAGCTACTAGAATATAAATAAAGAGCAAATCCTACTCAGTTTATAGATAGATGCACCACACTATGACTAAAGAAATTCTCCTGCTTTTTATCTTCTTACAACATACAAGTAGTGGTCAACTTATGACCACAACTGAGCCCAAAATTTATGTTGCTAAGTGAGACAGTTGTTAAGTGAATTTTGCCCCATTTTATGACCTTTCTTGCCACAATTGTTAAGTGAATCACTGCAGTTGTTAAGTTAGTAACATGCTTGTTTAGTGAATCTGGCTTCCCCATTGACTTTGCTTGTCAGAAGTTCACAAAAGGTTCATATGACTCCTGCAACCATCATAAATATGAGTCAGTTTCCAAGCATCTGAATTTTGATCACATGACTGTGGGGATGCTGCAACAATTATAAGTGTGAAAAACGGTCATGTCACTTTTTTTCAGTGCCATTGTAGCTTTGAACAGTCACTAAATGAACTGTTGTAAGTCAATGGCGTCATTCTGCTATGCCCTCTAACATTAGATTGCAAATATACGCCAGATCAAAGGAGGGAGGATTAAGAGATATTATGTATACATAAAAGTGTATATGCTGTTCATCTTCAGGTGTGCCAATGTTGCCTTAATCTTCTCTGTAATGTATGCTACAGAGTAATATCACTGGACACATAGTTATTTATACTTTGATCTTTTACAACAGTAAGCCATCCTGACTGCTACTCAAAGCTACAGCTGCCAACTGCTTCACCTGCACAGTTCCAAACAAAGACCATTCACAACTGCAAAGACCCCATCTGGAACGAAACTTTTCATTTCATGGTACAGCCCAAAGTAAAGGTAAGAAACTCAGTGTTAATTTTATTTCAGTGGTTGTGTGATCATGGCAGGGCAGAAGACGTGAATAATTAGGAAAACTATGGCCGGTCAAAAGTTAGTATACTCTGAGATTCATGTGCCAAGCTCATTCCTTTCTTTCATAGACTTTAAGGCAATTTTCATTTATATTTCAAATGCTGTGTCTTAAGTTGGTGAATTCTATGTAGCTGGTGTATTGGATCCAAACACAGTCAAAGTGGACCTTCAGGGGCGCAAAAGGGGATGGCAACAGAAGTTGTAACAGGGCAATACAAGTCCCGTTCCTTTTCAATATTCAGCACGAAACCTCACTCATGCACAAAAGGGGCAGAGCTTGCAGCATGAAGCCAAATGCAGTCTTAATTTCTCTGATAAAAAACACCAATCTTCTGTAGATGTCTATGGAGATTCTCAGTCATCCAGGTCATAGTTGCCCCAAAAGTGCTTTTTTTCAAAAGGCAAGTGGACTTTCTTGTTATTCTTTGAAGATGTTTCTCTTCTCGTCCAAGAAGCTTCTTCAGCTCTGCAAGGAATATAAATCCTTCCATTCCCCACCATCCAGTCAGAGCTGAAGAAGCTTCTTGGATGAGAAGTGAAATATCTTCAAAGAAAATGTTCTCAAAGTAAAACTAGAAAGTCCACTTGCCCCTTGGAAAAGCACCTTTGGGACTTCTGTAGATGCCCATAATCAATGTATTTGTAGCCTCCATTTCCAAAACTTGACATTTTGAGCAGCTGTTAGACCTACCATGCAATGAGTATCTATTTCCACAATCCTACAGAAGTGCTTTCTTATCAGTTCAACCAGATTCCTATTTTTTAATAACAGCAAAGAATGAAATATACAGCACTCATCATACACTTCCTTTTACCTAAACTAAAAAAGCTTCATTCTTTCAACCTCTCCTTGCGCAGTGCTATCCCCATCCAAATGCATATTCCACACTTTATGATATGTCTATTTAACAACCTTTCATTTCTTTTACCAGAATGTGTTGGAGCTGAATGTTCATGATGATGATGATGTCTGTCAGGATGACCATCTTTTCACTGTACGCTTTGATATAGCAAGACTCCCGTTGAATGAAAAAGTGCTCATGCATTTTAACTGTAACCAAAAGGTCTGTTAATTTAACATTTTAACAGAGCAATTTTGGATGTTTACTCAAAAGTAATCAATTATTTTGCATGCACACGCACACATCAAATTGATGTAACCTTTCCCCACCCTGAACTAATATACAAACTAGAATGCAATTATCCTTTATTTTCACACTTTACTAAACAGTATAGTGAAGCTTTAATAAAAAAAATGCACATGTAAAAATGTATTATGGATAAGTTTATATTGTGAAAAATGCCTTGCAAAAAAAATTATGTTAGGGAAAATTGGTGCAAAACTATACCTGGGTTTTTGAACATATGAAAAAAAATTGTTTTGGTTGGAAGACATTTATTTTTAGAATCCAAAATTATGTAGTAACTGGAGAGAACATTTGCTTGCAGAAATCTGTTTCTATTTTATTTTTCTTTTGTTTTTACTGTGTTTTATTCTAGCATCATTTTTCCATCATTGAAAACCATTTTGTAATGTTTCTATAAAGATGTCTGGCGTGTACTTTTCAAAATAAATATAAATACATTTTGAAGCATAGCAGCTCAGTATGATAACCTCTAAAATAAAAATCCTCTAAAAAGAATTGTAGTGTTTGTTAACAATCAGTTATAGAAGAGAGAGAGAGAGGGAGGGAGGGAGGGAGGGAGGGAGGGAGGGAGGGAGAGAGAGAGAGAGAGAGAGAGAGATGAGCTTGAATTTTTCCTTTCTTGAGACTAGTCCATCTTTTATGGATATAATGAGAGTGGAATGGAGTTAGTAGACAGCTAACTTAGGGTCTTATATCTCATTCTCAGAGCACTGGAAATGATGTACAAATGTGAACTATGCAACATTCAAACTTGCATATACTACCCAACCTATCATTTTATATGCTGGTGATATTAAGAGATTTGGAATAATATCTTTTTTTTTTTACTGTTCTACTCTTAGTTCCATTTGATGTGCCTGTTCAACCATTATGATTTAGTGTTATAAATTTATTCAGCAATTGTGGTTAAAATCCAGATAGTATTATGCTTGAACATAACAGTAATACAAAGGCATCTTTGTGCCAGCTGTAGTGAGATTACAGATCTCAGAATTCCTAAAAAAATGTTTAGAACTTATTTTGGTAGGAAAATGCTCACTTATTTTCCTCTAATTTCAGGAACATGAGGAGCTGGAATTAGAATTTGAGTTACTACACAGGTGGGTAAAATCAGAATCTAAATAATCTCTACAGAATCTACAATATCCCTGCTTGTCATCTGTATGAAATACTGGGGAATATTTTCCTTCACTGATAGTAAGACCTAACGATACTCTACTGTTTAGCAGTCCTGCTTTGCAAAACCTCATAAGAAACTTTGTATTTTAAACATCCTGAGCTACTAGTGGTTTTCCCTGTTGTTTTCAACATTTCTAGGAATTGCCATTAAGCCTTTTTTTTTAACAATAACTTTAAAAATCCTACCTTGCTGTATCACCTTTGCTTATGTATAGCAAAATAAAGTAATTATAATATGATTTCTTTTTTAGATCAAGAATGTCTGAAATAATTATTACAAATGGAGTTCTTTTGGTAAGTATTTAATCTACTTGCCCATAATGCTGTCTTCTTCATTAAGAATAATTGAGACAAACTTTTCATAACCAAACCCCAAACCGTTTTTTGTGTAAATTTGATTGTGGCTTTGCAAAAAAAAAAAAAAATTGCTTCTGTTCTAGCTTATTGTCTCAGGCTTGTAAACATTTTTTTACCAATTTATTCCATTTTACCTGACCTTTTTAGTCAAGCTATCGGTAGAACTTGAAGTGGTTGAAATTCCAGCACTATTTGCTTTCCATACAAAAAGAAAAAAAACAATACATTTTTTCCAATTGTGTCCTATTTGTTTTTTTACTATAAAGTTATCAATATATAGATATTCCATCTCTTTCTTATAATAAATATGTGTAAAAACTGGTTTTTTTTTACTATTTCTAGGGCTATTTTCTATAGTGCAAGCAATATATAAAATAAGAATATTTTACATGTATCAATATACTTATATTTTATATATCATATATTATGAATATATAGTAATAAATAAAACATTGAAAATAAAATATTTTTATATTTATTAAACCATCCCACTGATCTAGTAGTTAGATTCCTTGTACAGATTGTATATATTTTATATATTATATGTTAAATACATACATACATACATATATACCGTAAATGCCGGCGTACAAGGCGACCCGGCGTATAAGACGACCCCCGTCTTTATAGCCGGGCCGTATTCCTAGAACGTCGTCTTATACGCCGGAAACTACCAGTATTTCCGGCGTATAAGACGACTCGGCGTATAAGACGACCCCCGTCTTTGGCACCGATTTCAGCGCTCGCGGAAGTCGCCTTATACGCCGGCATTTACGGTACCTACATACATAAATCCACTGTTTTCACTATAGTTTTCAACACTTGTAGGAATTGCTATAGGATTATAGCCAATGATGGGATTCAAATATGTGAACGACTGGTTCTCTGTAGGGATGCTGCTTCCGGAAGTCCATTCTGGGCCTGGGCAACAAAAAATTAGCTACTGGTTCTGCCGAAGTGGTGCGAACCAGCTGAATCCCACCACTGATTATAGCAATTCATCCACCACCACCACCCCAAACAATGCTGGTTGGCATACCATCCTGTCATTCAGATGGAAAACCAATAGCAGGAATTTTACACTTTAATTTCAAACTTAGTGTCCTCTAATATATCCTTGTGTTTCTTTAGTCTCGGCAAGTTTCCTGTTTGGAGGTCGAGGTGGAGAAGAAAAAGGCGCAAAACTCAAGTAATATTACTTTTTCTGTAAACTCACAGAAGGTGTAACATCTGTAATCATGCAGGGTGTGGCTCCCACCCTGATGGTATTCCAGAATTTTTTTAAAAAAACCTGGCTGTTCTTCCAGTTCTTGGGGTAGGGTGGCTGTCAAGTCCCTGACATTTCTGGTACTATATGGAGTTTCTCCTGTACAGACATTTATTTATTTATTTATTTATTTTATTAAACTTCTATGTCGCCCATCTCACTAAGGTGACACTAAGCAACTTTTTGATGTATTCTGTTTGTCATTATTTATCTACTCCAATATCTCTTAAAGTATGCTCCAGTACCCTCAGAGATCTTCAAAATTTTGTCAGCCTAAACAATATTAAAATCCCTAAGCATGTGGGAAGCATTATCATCATCAAATGTGTCTGTTTTAATTTTTGATATGGTACTTAACAATAAATATAACTCACACAAACAAAAGGTCTCTTGGGGCCCTCTATTGTTTTTTTTAAAAAGTGGGAAGGGATTCTTGAGAGGAAAAAAGTTTAAGAAACACTGATCTGCTCTTTTAAAATGTAAACTGAATTGCTCTGGAGTTGGGTGGCCAGTAAATCTAACAGATAAATGCGATTCATCAAGAATTATCTCTTTAACCTATTTCAGTTCTACTCAAACTGTGTGAAAAAGATATTTCTAATAAAGGAATATCGTCATTTGAAATGAGTGAAGTACCAGGCAACATTGTATACTGTATTTACTCTACAAGAACATGGAGCTGGATTTTTCCTTCTACATCTCTATTTGTGAATTGGGACTGGTGGTGCTCTTAGTTCTGCTGAGAAGAATAAAAGACCAGATTGAGAATAAATGGATGAGCAGAAAGTGCCAAGAACTGTAGAACTCTCTGCTGAAAAGTATGGATAGCTTAGTTTGGAAAGGTTGCTTGCTTCCTTCCTTGGTGCATCCTAAGTTTTGGGGTGAGGTCTAAACAGAACTTCTACATTTCCTGCACTCTTAGTCAGTTAGCAACTCCCACTGGCAAATCTTGAGCCGGCTTTCTTCTCTTCCAACTTTGCCCTTTCCTGTCCAGCACTGCTAACACTTTTGTTTCTTCTTTCTGTTTCCTGTTTACACAGGGATTATGGAAGGGTAGGTGTTTACACAGGGATTATGGAAGGGTAGCTGTATTTCAGCTTTTCCATGTGAGAGATTGGAAAATACAAATATGGAGATAAGCTGATTTTATAAATGATTTTATAAGCTGATTTTATTTTATAGGCGACTTAGATTAATCATTGTTCATTCAACTAATTTGTTGGGTTGTAGTTTCTGACAGATATAGCTATACAAGTGGGCCTCATTCATACACTTTGGGTGGACAGTAAATTTCCAGCATTAGTTGCAGCTAGAGTTGGCAGTTTACATTAGCCATATGGGGAAATTTGCACTTTAAATGTTCTTTCTTTCTTTCTTTCTTTCTTTCTTTCTTTCTTTCTTTCTTTCTTTCCTTCCTTCCTTCCTTCCTTCCTTCCTTCCTTCCTTTTAAATTAAAGATAATTTTCCTTTAATGTGGCATAATCTTGCCTACCACATGATAGTCTTAAATTAGTCAGCATCTATTGCTCCAGTAAGTGGCATCTTCTGACTGGATTACTGAAATGCATTCTAGATGGATTCTTTCATTGTAGACCCATTTTGTTTTTTAAAAAGTGGCATTAAAAACATATGCAATTGCTTTTGTGAACACTTTTTTCCTTTTCTTTTATAGAAAAAAAACTATATCTTATTGCAAAAGGATCTCATGAAGAACATAAGGAATTTAGTTTGGGTTTTGACTTCTGTATGAAATCTACATTTCACTATATTAAATATAAACACCTAACATTGGATATTAGATTACCAAAGAAGGATCTAGATTATTTATTTGTGAGTTTATCAAATGTTATTTTCTTATTAAAGGCTCTCTTCTTATTATTGCATCAGTTTTGAACACATTTATACTAAAGAATGGCACAAATTGCACAGAGATAGAAGAGAATATTTGTAGCTTAAGATCACAGGATCTTTTGGACTCTCTGAGCTGGTGAATGAGGGCGAATATACACGTCCCAGGATAATGTTACAGGATCCAATCTGTGTTGGTCACCGGGACCAGAGGTTTTTGTCTTCCGAGCTTTCAGACTTGTGTCGGAGCCCATCTCTCTGCTAGAGAGACATTCCCTGAGGATGGGGGATCCAGCACAAGTCCGAAAGCTTGGAAGACAAAAACCTCTGGTCCTGATGACCAACCCAGATTGGATCTCTGACCTTGATTATTTTCTTGCAGACATTTCATTACTCAGCAAGGTAATATTAACCAGTGTTAGAAGGGAGTGGGATTTTGTTCTTGGTTTATATACTTGTGACTTGCCCTATCAGTGTTGATGAGAGTGGTCCTGATAGTTACTTGATTAGACTGTAGTTTACTATTTATTTGTCTGAATTGATAGTTCTTTCACTGGGCTATAATGCTTGATTGGTGATCTAATATTAATCTTGGTGTTAATCTCTGCCTATCTGGGTATTGATTGCTTGCATATCGTCCTACTTTCTAGTCTTTTGGGAACACAAGTGTAATTATCTTTCCAGGAGCCATGTTCTTATAATAAAGAAGAAAAATCCTTAAAAGTGGAAGTAAATGCAATTCCTCAGACCAAGAAAATAGTATTAGCTGAGGTAAGAGTAGAATTTTGCTGAATATTGGTTTAAACTGCTTCCATGTTTTAAATTGACTTCTCCCACAATCTAGGGTGAGAGGGACAGGAAAGTAATTTATCTCTGCCATAGCACAAGTTCTAACTGAACTATGGTTATGATGGTATGATCTGCATGAGAAAAAAAATCTCAAATATATATGAAAATAGTCTGGAATAGAAGGTCTGCACCAATTTCTATCAATTGTATTTTTAAAACCTATTTTTGCAATATAAAGTTTCCAAAAAGAATGATGTAGGTATGCATTTTTAACCAAAGATTCTTGATAAGTTCAATAAATTGCATGCTTGGAATCATGTAATAATATATTAGTTAAGTAAAGCAGCAGAATGCAGAACCATAGAATTTAATCAGAAGATGTTGTTGCTTTGATGAATGGACTGTGTTTCTATTTGTGCAGAGGAAATATTTTGCTCTTTTGACTGCAGTCCTCTGTACTTCTCTGTTTCTTCTGTTGAATCCTGCAGACCTCAGACATAGCAGTGGAAAGATCAACATACCATCTCAATATAATCAATTGCATTCTGAACTTGAATTCCAGGTTCTTTGCATCCAACAAATTTTACTAATTTATCTCAGAAAACAACACTCAAGTTAGAACCATTATTGCATTAATTACCAATTATTATAAAAGTAATAAATAGCAACTGCTATCACAACCTATGCTTCAAATGTAAAATTAAACTTAAAAACTCTTAATCTGAAAATTCTTCTTCAAGATGTTGAAAAATGTTGTAATATGCAGATGGATGTAAATGCAATTCATTTTTCATTAAAAACTGCATAGTTGTTTGACTGTAGTTTGTGTCTGTGTTTGTATATCTTCATGTCAATCTGGACATCTTCATGTCAATCTGGTCAAGTCTTTGTAGTTTTCTTGGCATTGTTTCTTAGAAAGTGGTTTTACCATTGTCTTTTTGCAAGGGATGATGGAGAGTGATTAGTCCAAGGTCACCCAGCTGGCTTTATGCCTAACACTGGGCTAGAAGTCATAGTCTCCTGGTTTCTAGCTTGATGCCTTAATCACTACATCAAACTTGTCAACCAAATTTTATTTGGTTGACAGCCTATATCCTGCTGAAAAATGTGTTGACTAACTACTTAAAATATCCATGAAATATTCACATGGTCTCAAAAATGAACTCTTAAATCATAAGCATAAGTACTTGTGATTATATATCCCATTCAGAATAATATTGACTATCCAGTAACCAAATTATGTCTGGGGTTCTGGCTCAGCAAGTGAAATGTATATAGCCATTTTTTTTATACGTGTGTCAGAAATTACAGATGATTCCTCGAATGAAAGATATTAATAATGTAAAGAAACCTATATTTGTATTCTGAATTTTCAGAATAAGAAATTTGCTTTGCATGTGAAGACAGAAGACTGGTAAGACATCCATCCTCTCTTGGATGGTAACGGCTACCATTTTAATTATTCTGTTTATTTCTGTTCTATTATGTTTTATTTCCCCAACCTTTGTTTGGAGACTTGTTTCTAAAAGAATTAGCATTGTTTGTAATATTTAAGGCCAAATATTTTTCATTTCTGTTGTAATTACACGTACATGTAATATGTATGTAGGGTTGTGGCATGAATTCCAAAGTCACTTTTAATAGCAAAAGAGATGATGTAGGTAGTGGCATTCGGTTTTGTACACATGGTAATCAAAACAAATACTATGGAAAAACATTGTATAAATATTGTTATTTGCCATTTAAAAACAAATTACTTTATAATTTATTCTTCTCATGTCACATTTATTAAGTAGTCACTATAGGATTATTGAAAAAAAACAAGCTGTCACTCAAGATTTCCTTGATCATTAGCATTTTCAAGTAATGAAGAAGGCTCCAAATATGAAGATGGAACAGGTATGCCGACATTTCTTTCTTTCTGTATTTAATTCAGTAAGACCAATCCTGACCTCCGCTTGGGATATGACCTTTGTTCACAAGAGCAAGATTTCTTACACAAAAGAAAGAACATTGTCACTGCTGCTCTGAAGAAGGTTCTCAGGCTAGAAAAGGATCTGCAAGACCATGAGGTGTGTATGATTCAGAGTGTCAGTTATTCCTGAAGGATTCCAATTGACCACATATGGACATCATGATGAGGATTAATCTAATCTCTCATTGTTTTGTATGTCTCCATTTCTTTAGCTGCTCATGCAGTAATAAGAATTGGCACTTGTGGGCAAGCACTCACCAAATACCTGAAAGGAAGTTAGAAACAATATTCCTTAATTCCAGAAGGTGAAACATTTGGTTGATCATTAGGAAATGGTCAACCAAATAAATTAAATGAAAGAATTAGTTGATGGAGATGGTGGATTCCCTCTCATTGGATGCTTAACTGGAGATTACACAGCCATTTGTGGGGAAAATATTAATCTGGATTTCTGCACTGTATAAGAGATCAAACCTGGTGGCAGAAGTGGCTGTCTTGAATTCTATGATGTTAGAATTGAAGGCAGCCAATTTTAGCTTTTGTCACCATGTTGGATTAATCAAAGCTGAGGTTCATTTTGAAACTTGTTGTGGGTGCACAATGAATCTTGCCTGCAGTTAATTTAAATAAATAAACCACATTGTGGCTTATAAAGAAAACATTTTTAACAAACTAACGTTAAGATTGACAATAATTTAAGGTTTGAGAATAACTTGAAAATTAGCTTAACTGAATGGGAAGTGAAAACTCCTGATTTCTTCTTCTACCTCTTTTAGTTTGTCTTCATTCTAATTTTAAATCTGGAATCTCTAATAATTATATTATAATTATAATTGTAATAATGCCATACTACTTATCAGATATTTAAACCAAATATCCTAGTTGAGGTTAAAGGGCTGTGTATTTACAGGTGAGGGTTCCTGTGAGTGGGAATCCTGTCTGTACAAGGATTAATAGAAAGATTTATTTACAGCACATATATAATATGGATAGGTAAAGATTACTATCTAGCCCAGGGGTGTCAAACTGCTGACCTGCAGGCCGGTTGCACATGCGGAGGCCGTGCCCATCCCAGCTCCGGCAATGTGAAAAAAGTCACAATACATTGTGACACGTCATGTGACACAGTGAGTTTGACACCTGTGATCTAGTCTGTTAATCCTACTAGGAATTGAGTTAAAGGAACATATGCTCTATATGCATCTGAGAAGGAAGACAGATGAAACTGACCACAAATAGCATTCTTATACACAAAGAGCAGGCACAGTGATAGACAAAGACGAGACGCAGAGTACATCCTTAACTGTCTGTCCACACCTTACTGCCACCTTGTGCCCTGGAAATAATCAACTGCTGAAAAGTCAGTACTATTAGAATTACAGTGTAATTAGATACCAATAGAAGAGAATATGTGTAACTCAGAGATTAACTGTGGAGGTCTTGGAACTCTCTAAGCTTGCTTCTTTTCTTGAAGGTGTTTCATTACCCAGATAAGAAGCATTTGTAGATTGGTGGGGGTATTGTTTCCTTGATTAGACCATTGTTTACTGCTTGATTGATCATCTGGAGTTAATCCTAGTACCAATCCCTGCTTATGCAAGTGTTGATTGCTAATGAGGGGTGTTCCAGTCTTTTTGTTTCCTTTTTAGCTGTTTTATAGTTACTTTTGAGTGGTGTGTAAATGTTGTTTACCTGCTTATCTGTTGATGAATGCCAAGCTGCCAGGAATTCCCTAGCTTTTTTCTGAATTTAGTTTGATCTAGGATGCTCACTGTTTCCTAGCTAAATCTATGGTTAAATCTGTCCATATGTTGTGAAATTAAGGAATTTTCATCATGTCTTCTCACTGCTAGCTGGTACTCCGGCTCTTGGTTTACTTAAGATGTTTTGGAGGGCTTTAGTTAATTTGTGTGCTACAGTGATGCATCTGTTGGTTGTTTCTGAGATGTTTTGATATATGGCAATGTAATCCTTTTTCATAGCTTGCATTGGTTGTGTTGTAGAGGATTGAGTGTCAGATACATTTTGGTGAAGTAGTTGGTAATTATTTTGGTAGTGGAGCATTTAGTTAGTGTGGGTGATTTTTCAATAAACTTGTGTTTCTCATTTGCCATCATTGTTTAAGGAAACTTCCCTGTAGAACTCAAAGAGACTTATTAAAAATGATGGGTGCCAAAAGTTTAATTCCATAGTTACATACATTTTTCATTAACAGAGTTAGTCTATGAGGAAAGATCCATTTTTAATAACTAGAACTAAATTTAAAGGCATACTTATTCGGTTGCAAGGCTATTTTTGTTTGGATATGTTAGTTATGCTGAATTATGTTAGTTATGTTGAATTCTGAATGTTATTTATGCTGCATCAATATGCTGAACCTGCTGCTTCTTTCTTAAAATGAGATACTTTTACATATTTAAACTGTAAATTACAGACACGTTTTAGCACCTCTGAATAGTTCATATTCCTAACCTATTTATCATAAGCAAATATTTTATACTAAAGATATTAATCAGCCAGGTAATTCTACAAACTTTTTATATGGTTGCTAGCCAAAATTTTAATAGCTTCATTTTGGTTGTATATGCCCTACATAATAGTTTTGACTTGTCTCACTATTGTATATTAGCTTCTCTGTTTTGATATATTAATAATGCAAACATTTCTGATGTGCAAATATAATTCAGTAGGACACATCTTAACATAATATATGTCATGAGTTAATACCATGTGCCCTTTTCACACATTTTCACATCCATTAGTTAAAAGAATAGAATTACATTTTACTACAGCTGATGAGAGTCATCCTGAAATGGCAGAATATAAATGTGATACATAAATAAATAAAATTTAGTGCATTATATTGCTCTAGTGTAGTGTATACTATATAATGTAATATACAGTAAATCATATATAATGTAAATAATTTTATAATTTATAAAGATATAATAAACATATAATTATATATGTTTGCATTGCAAACTATAAATTACATTATACTACAGTAGTATAGAATACAGTAGTATAGAATAGTATTCCTATGAATATGTCACAAACTGGACCGCAATAAACACAGAAGTTGCCTGTCAAGTCTTTGAGATTAAGAGAGAAAAAGTTGGGGTGAGCTGGGAAGACTCTGAGATTGCTTATGCAGCTAGTATTTCAATAAACCAGCAAAGGAATGGATCCAATAAGTTTATTAAGAAATTGTTGGGTGCTATCATGTTTTCCCAAAAGGAAGAGAAGTCTGAATTTAAAACAATTGCCTCCATAAAGATATATGTGTGTCTGTCGGTATGTATGTATGTGTGTACATATATGTCTGTATATATGTATACGTCGCCAAGACACTTCCAATTTTACGTGGGAGAAAACCCGAACAACCAAAGACCTACATACAAACACCCGCAAAAACCTCAGAAAACATATATGTATACGTATCTATATGTATATACATATTATGGGAAGGATCTATACATTTGTATAAATTGTATTAGAAATATAGTATAAGAAATCACATATTGACTAATCACTGAAACAAAGTTGCTAATAGCTGACAGGAATTCAGGAGAGGGGATGGGGGAAAGCTGACAAGCAATAATAGAAATAAAATCCTTTAAACTGGTCTTAAACTGCTGGCCCGCGGGCTGGATGCGTCATGCCAAAACCGCACCCATCCCATTGCCGGCAATGGAAAAAAAGTCGTGATATATCGTGACACGTCATGTGACATTGCAAGTTTGACACCCCTGCTTTAAACTCACAAGCAAACATAAGAATGAAATACCGTACTTATTTTAAATTATACAAACAAATCAGCAAACACACAAAACCTAATTTCCACTATGCAAACTTTAATTATAACACTTATAGCTTAAAGGAAAAGATTCAATCATCGCTTGATTTAATCAGCTCTTTTTCTGGGTTAATAAGAATGCCAAAAATAAACAAGGAAAATCAATTAAGAAACTGATTTAGGATACTATAAATACTGTTGCTAGAATGTCTATGGAGATTCTCAGTCATCCAGGTCATGGTTGTCCCAAAGATCCTTTTTTTTCACGAGGCAACTGGACTTCTTGTTTTTCTTTGAAGACGTTTCTTCAAGATATCTGCAAGGAGTATAAATCCTGCCTTTCCCCACCATCCAGTCAGAGCTAAAGAAGCTTCTTGGATGAGAAGCCAAAAATCATCAAAGAAAAACAAGAAAGTCCAGTTGCCTCACGAAAAAAAGCACCTTTGTTGCCAGAATGTTTCATACACACACATACACACACACACACATCATTTCATAAATGGTAAAATGATGCCCATATGGAGTTCCCTGGTGTGTCTTATTTAATGGATGCAATGTCCTCTCTTCCCATCTCCAGACAGTAGCAGCAGCACAGAGTATTTGTAAAGGGAAACATGGGAAGGTACAGAAGAAGCCCTAGTATAAATCCTAAATTTCGTTGTCTCTTTTCAAGACTGAGAGTTACTTGCTTGTTTATTTTTTGAGGTTCCGGTATTTGCCATCATGACAACAGGGGGCAGTATGCGGTCACTGACTGCATGCTTTGGAAGTCTTAGAGGTCTTCAGAAGCTCAATCTCCTAGACTGTGCTACATACCTGAGTGGATTGTCTGGCACAACCTGGTAAGGGCATTAAGGCATATTTGATGCTAGAAAAATAAAATTTGCTCAGTGTCTGTGCTCTTTAATTACTTGGGTAGGGCATGAAATTACTGACCTACTTGAGAAATAAGTCTGTGACTTGCTGCTTTTTTTTTTTTTTAAAGAACCTGCTTTCGGTTTAACTTTATTTGCATTAAAAAGAGAAATCCACTTGAGGTCTAAAGGGTATAAATGTGCCAAGGAGATTTGGGGAGATTGTAACGTATATTGAGAAAAATCCTTTTTTTATATATTTAACTACTGTCTACAATTAATTGCAAGAATTAAATAGAAGTTCCATGTTGATAAATACCGCAGATAGTCCTGAACTTACAACAGAACTAAGTGATACCTTTGTTAAGTGAGCCTCACCCAATTTTTTGACCTTTTTGATGCTGTTATTAGGTGAATTTGGCTTCCCCATTGAGTTTGCTTGCCCAAAGCACCCTGGGAAAGTTGCAAATACCGATCCAGTGACCCTGGGATGTTATCACCCTCATAAATACAGGCCAGTTGTCAAGCCCTCAAATTCTGATAAAGTGACCTAGGGGGATGCTGCAATGGTCATGTGTGGATTGGTCATAAGTAACTTTTTTCAGCACTGTCATGATTTTGAATAATCATTAAACATAATGATTATTATGTTATTGTTATTATTATAAGTGAAGGACCACCTATACGTTGGACTACAATTCCAATAATTCCTGACTACACTGGCTCTGCTGGCTGAATCTAACATGGATTGCTTTCTTTGGAATATAATTATAGTATACAGTAATAGGGGAGCTGTTGCTTTAGTGGGGCATCTTAAAGGAAGGATATGTGATATTTAATCCAACCAGATTTTGTTTATATTCTTGTATTCTTTTTCCTAGGACTATGGCAAAGTTGTACAAAGATGCATACTGGTCAAGAAAGAATCTAGATGAGCAAATTTATGAAGCTAAAAGACATGTAACTAAGAGCAAACTGAATATTTTATCCATGGAGCGTTTGGAATATTACAAAAGACAATTGCGACATCGGAAAGAAGAAGGACAAAAAACTTCCTGCATAGATCTGTGGGGTCTCCTTATTGAATATATGTTGAATGATGAGGTAGAGTACCTTTTTTATAGTATGATTTGAAACTACTGGTTCTTAGGCACTTTGAATCCTAAGGAGCCTTGCTCATGGTTTTTCTCCTGCAAGCAGATCAATGTTTGGCTGTTCCTAGAATCATAGACCTGTGATGGTGAACCTATGGCATGCATGCCATAGGTGGAATGCAGAGCCCTCTCCGTGGGCATGCGCACTATTGCCCAGTCCTAGGCCTTCAGTCCCGTCCATGAGCAACCTGCATCAAAATCTCCCTGGGCAACTGGCTTTTTAAGCTGGGTTTTATAAAACCTTTTCAGTTTAGGCCTTCACCGCCATGTACAAAAAAAAGAAGTTCAATCAATCAATTTCAACTTCTCGCAGGAAAAAAAAAGATCTCACAAAGTTGGAATTGATTGATTGAACTTTATTTTTAGTCCCACACAGCGGCGGAGGAAGTGACGTGTCGGAGCTGGAAAGAAGGTGCCACGTGGGGGTGGGGGGAGTGGTGGGAACAGACGCTCTGTGAGGGTGGGGTGGGGCCTGTACATGAGGTAGAGAAGCTGGAAGGGACCTTGGAGGTCTTCTAATCCAGCCCCCTGCTCAATCAGGAGAACCTATACCATCTCAGACAAGTGACTGTCCAGTTTCTTCTTAAAAACCTCCAGTCATTGTTATCATTTTAATCCAAATGTTGGGAAAAAAGCCCATAAAAGTGTCTCCAAACTTTTTATAGAAATATTTCTTATTTTAACCCTGATCAAACAAGTCACCTTTATATTAATTGACTTCTAGCAATCATGATCTTTAAATCATTGTATAGCTGCTATAGGATTGAATCTCCATCTCAAAAATTTCATCAAGGGTTTAGAAACTCTCTTTTGTATGTTTGCTCAGGTCATCCCTTGGCTTATCATTTGTATTTCCTGTCAGAATCCAATTATATTTCATCTTTAAATTATCAAATATAGAAACTCCCAATTCTGCCTTCTCTGGATTCTGCCATAAGAGGGAGAGAAGGGGGAGAACAAAGGGGCTTTATGGCCCTCACTTCCTTCTTTACACTTCAAAGAGCTGAATGCTGAATGTGTGTTTATTGTAACCTCGAAGCGTTAACATACCAAAGGAGGGTAGTTGCCTTTCATGTAGTTATCTGAAGTCCCCATGCAGACGGAAGAAAGAAGAAAGGGGGTGGAATTGTGATACTTGAAACTATCACTGGAAGGGGGGTTGATTGGGTGGGACTACTGGGGAACCCCTTAAAACCTTGAATGGAAGAGCTTGAACCCCAAGTCCTGTCTAGCATGCCTGCAACCACTTCTCTTAATAAAGGATTCCTGTTGGAAGAATTATTCCAAGAGTTCTGTCTTCTTAAGATGCAAAGTGGGGTGGGTCCTTACATTAGACAGGACTTGCAAAATTAATCCACCTGGAAGGGAGACCCTTGCCGGGGGATTTTGCAAAAAATTTACCATGTCAGACAATGGAGAAAGAGAGGGGGAAAACTCCCTGGAAAGAGAGCCGCTGACCCAGTTGGAACCTTGCCAGATGTTGGGATCTGAGAGGTCAGATTCCTCGGGAGAAGAAGCGGTGGAGACACAGGACCACAAGCCTCGCTGGTCGATGAACGTTGGAAAGAAAAGTGAGTGGAGAAAGGAATCAAGAAAGGTGACCCTGAGACGGGGGACCAAGCAACCAGAATGGAAGCAGGAGATGGAGAAATCCCTGCACGCAAGTGAAGAGGGAGGAAGCTGGGTACCGTACTCAGACTGGATCCTAGAGAAAGCTATTGACCTGTTGAAGAGAACTCTCAGCTCCCTAGGAGAGGAGAATACTGAGCCCTACGGCCGCCCCAGCTCCTGGAGCCACAAAGGGAGAGACACCGAGGGGGACATGGAACCTGCAACCCCAGGGACATCTACTGATCCAGGAGCCCCCACCCCCTACCGGACCACAGATGGCAATCTGGACGGAAGACACTATCACCCACAACGGAGGCACCGATCCATTCCAAGACGTCCACCGTTGGAGGTGAAATTCAAAGGGGAGCCAACACGCTTGGGGTTTTTCCTAACCCAAGTACTCAGCTACATGGAGGAATATGGGCAGGACATTCCCAGCGACAAAGCCCGCATCCGGATCGTGCAATCTGCCCTGGATGGACCAGCTGCGGATTGGGTAGTGAACTTGCATGACTCCAATGCCCCAGAACTCAGTAACTTCAACCGTTTCATGTCCTCTTTGAGAAGACGATTTGAAGACCCCCTGGCTGATCGCAAAGCCCGTGAAAGAATAACAACGATGAGGCAAGGCAAACGCCCAGTGGCCGAGTATACACAAGAATTCCGGGCCATTGCCAGCAAACTGAATTGGCCAGAAGACATCCTCCTTGGCCATTTCAAAGACGGACTAAACTATGATCTATATGATGCTTGCCTGCCCCGAGGGGACCCACATCGACTTGAGGAATGGTACGTCTTGGCAGAGGAAGCAGAGATCGACATATTGAAGAGGCACCGCCGAGGAAAACAATGGAGCCGCCCCCGCCTGAGCTGACACACCAACCGGTGAAATCATCGGATACAGCCAAGAAGCAAATGGGGTGTTTCAAGTGCGGAAGAGAAGGGCATCGAGCTGTAGAATGCCGCTCAAAGGCCCCCCAGCACAACCTAGACAGATCCCCAATCAACAAACCCAGAGGGTATTCAGCTAAGCCAAAAGAAACAGCCATGAAAATGATGGAAATTGCAGAAACCCCCACCTCTGCTCACCAAGGGGAAAGAACTCCAGCCTACACCACAGGGACGGTGGATGCCTCAGATGACAGCTCGGAGGGCGAACCCCTGGTAAGTGGATGCATCACACCCATCTTCAAAACAGTGACTATATTAATCCCCCCCATGCCCGAAGCTGTGAAGGTGAAAGCCTTAATAGACTCTGGCTGCACCCGCTGCCTCATTAGCCCAACACTAGTGGGGAATCTGGGCATCCCATCCAGGAGACTGGAACAACCAATCTCATTTGGCCAGCTAGATGGATCCATAGCAGGGGGGGTGCCAGCTACCCTAGCCACTCTGCCAATACACCTCTCCCTGGGCAACCATGAAGAGGACTTAACGTTTGTGGTGACCCCAGGTATGGAATGCCCAATGATTCTAGGGATGGAATGGTTGAAAAAATGGAACCCCTGGGTAAATTGGAGGACGACAGAAATCAAATTCCCGAAGGGGGACCCTATGGACTTAAAACCCCAAGGGAGGCTACCAGAATCAAGAATAGAAAAAGCATCCATAGGAGAGGAAAAAAGATTAACAGAAATACCAGAGGAATATAGGGACCTTGCTGAAGTCTTCAGTGAGGAGAGGGCGAATGAGCTTCCCCCCCACCGACCCACAGACTGTACCATTGAATTCAAGCCTGGGGCAAAACTCCCGAAACCCAGATTATACTCCATGAGCCCAAAGGAGAAGGAGGAAATGGAAAGATTTATAAAAAAAAACCTGGAGAGAGGTTTCATTGAACCAGCTAAGCCTAAAGTGGCTGCCCCGGTCCTTTTTAGAGAGAAGAAGGATGGCTCTTTACGTTTATGCGTGGATTATAGGGCCCTGAATACAATCAGTGAAAGCAACCTATACCCGCTGCCCCTCATGAAAGACATGCTGTCACACCTATCGAAAGGGAAAAATTTTTTCTAAACTAGACCTAAGGGAAGCTTACTATCG
The DNA here is from genome assembly GCF_016545835.1 of Crotalus tigris. NCBI lineage: Eukaryota > Metazoa > Chordata > Lepidosauria > Squamata > Viperidae > Crotalus > Crotalus tigris. The sequence continues at coordinate 158,296 of NW_024096464.1, read as the reverse complement.
CGTGAGAATTAAGGAAGGGGACGAATGGAAGACTGCATTTAACTGTCCCATGGGGTGCTATCAATTCAAAGTCTTGCCATTTGGATTACAAGGGGGCCCTGCAGTCTTTATGCAATTAATCAATGACGTTCTAAGGGAGCACCTGTTTAAGGGGGTCCTTGTTTACTTGGACGACATTCTTATCTTTACCGAAACAAAAGAAGAACACGTCAAACTTGTCAGAGCGGTTTTAAAGAAGCTGCGAGCCGCTCACCTATATGCCAAACTCTCAAAATGCGAATTCCCCCAGGAAAGGATAGACTACCTAGGCTATCGCATATCCCCACAGGGCATTGAAATGGACCCGGAGAAGGTCAAAGCAGTACTAAATTGGGCACCACCCCGCACAAGAAAGCAACTACAAAGTTTCCTGGGCTTTGCAAATTTTTACCGCCAATTCATCCCCTCATTTGCACAGATAGCCTTGCCCCTCACTAACTTACTAAAAACGAAGGGAACATCCTCAGTAAAACCTAGCCAGCCACTAACATGGACAATGGAGTGCCAAGCAGCGTTTGAGAGACTAAAGAGACTTTTTTCTGCTGAACCAGTACTAAGGCACCCAGACATGGACAAGCCCTTCGTAATACAGGCAGATGCAAGTGATGTGGCAGTGGGGGCTGTTCTATTACAAGAAAACAATGAAGGGGTATTGCAACCCTGTGCCTATACATCCAAGAAACTCACGGAAACAGAACAGCGCTGGCCCGTATGGGAGAAGGAGGCTTATGGGATACGTTGGGCATTACTCACGTGGCGACAGTTCCTGGAAGGCAACAAAATCCCCTTCCAGGTGTGGACTTATCACAAAAATTTAGAAGCCCTGAAAACTTCCAGGAAACTCAATCCCAAACAAGCCCGCTGGTCCCAGCATTTTCACCAATTCCAATTTAAGCTCAAACATTTACCAGGAAGAAAGAACTTCCTGGCAGATGCACTATCTCGCATGCCCCACTATAACAGCACACGAACCACAGACTCTAGACCAATAATGGCAGAGTCACAACTGGCAGCGCCAGTAACCACAAGAACCCAAGCCAAAATAAAACCACAACTGGATAGCCAAACTGGGATTGAATTCAGAAAAAGTTTGGAAACAGATGAATGGTTCCAGAAAAACAAACATGTGTGCACAATGAGAGACGGATTGCCTTGGGTAGGGGAAAAGTTATATATACCAACAACTCAAAGACTAACTTTCATGCACCTTTGCCATGACACCAAATCAGCAGGGCATTTTGGATTTGTAAAAACTTTACACTTAATTAAACGGCAATTTTGGTGGCCATCAATAAAAAAGGACATAGAAAGTTATGTTGCCAGCTGCCCAACCTGTGCATCAGCAAAGAGGTTGCAAGGGAAATCGCCAGGGCTATTACAACCAGTGGCAAGTTCCTCAGCCCCTGGAAGGAAATAGCCATGGATTTTATAGTGGAATTGCCAGAAAGCAATGGGAATACTGTTATCTGGACAGTCACGGACCTATTCTCCAAACAGGTGCACTTTATCCCTTGCCAAAAAATTCCCACTGCAAAGGCCTTAGCAAAACTTTTCATCCAGTACATTTACAGATTGCACGGGGTACCCCAACGCATCATCTCTGATAGGGGAGTGCAATTTACGTCTGCATTTTGGAAGGAATTTTTATCCCTCTTAGGGACCACTCAGGGATTGACATCTAGCCACCACCCTCAAGGAGATGGACAAGCGGAACGCTGCCAGTCGGTACTTGAGCAATATTTGAGATGTTTTTTAAATTTCCAACAGAGTGATTGGACGGACTTACTTCCTTTTGCAGAAGTTGCCTACAATAATGCAGTCCACTCCAGCACAGGCTACACTCCTTTTCAAATAGCCAACGGTCAAAGTTTCAACCCTATGCCAGAGTTAACCCCAAAAGAACCAACGATCCCTTCACTGAAAGAATGGATGGAAAACCTACAAAACACCTGGCCAATAGTCAGAAAATCACTAGATGAAGCTAGGCGGGCATACAAAGCACAAGCCGATAAAAAAAGGGTTGAGCCTACACCATTCATTATAGGAGAAATGGTGTACTTATCTACAAAATACCTAAAGTCCCTACAGCCCTGTAAAAAACTTGGACCAAAATATATAGGACCTTTTCCAATTAAAAGAATCATAAATCCAGTAACAGTAGAATTAGAATTACCCAAAAACCTCAGGCAAATACACCCAATTTTTCATTGCAGCTTGCTGAAAAGAGAGCATCAGTCACATCTACGGCCAAAAATCCCCCCACCACCACCTCCACTCATGGTGGAGGGTGAACAACACTTCAAAATAAAGGAAATCCTTGATTCTAGGAGATATCATGGGGCAACTCAGTACCTAGTTGCCTGGAAACACCTACCTCCCTCACAAAATGAGTGGGTCCATAAACGTCATGTCAGAGCCCCGAAGCTATTGAAGAAGTTTCACACAGAGTATCCTAACAAGCCTGACTAAATTTTATACTTGTGTTTTCTTTCAGGTGGATCTCTCTTATTGTTAAGAGGGGCCGGATGTCAGAATCCAATTATATTTCATCTTTAATTATCAAATATAGAAACTCCCAATTCTGCCTTCTCTGGATTCTGCCATAAGAGGGAGAGAAGGGGGAGAACAAAGGGGCTTTATGGCCCTCACTTCCTTCTTTACACTTCAAAGAGCTGAATGCTGAATGTGTGTTTATTGTAACCTCCTCGAAGCGTTAACATACCAAAGGAGGGTAGTTGCCTTTCATGTAGTTATCTGAAGTCCCCATGCAGACAGAAGAAAGAAGAAAGGGGGTGGAATTGTGATACTTGAAACTATCACTGGAAGGGGGGTTGATTGGGTGGGACTACTGGGGAACCCCTTAAAACCTTGAATGGAAGAGCTTGAACCCCAAGTCCTGTCTAGCATGCCTGCAACCATTTTCTCTTAATAAAGGATTCCTGTTGGAAGAATTATTCCAAGAGTTCTGTCTTCTTAAGATGCAAAGTGGGGTGGGTCCTTACATTTCCACTGTCATCTCTGTTTTATAACCCACAATTTCTTTATTTTCCAATGTTTCTGCATTAGTTAGAACAGTGATGGTGAACCTTTTAGAGACCAAGTGCCCAAACTGCAACCCAAAACCCACTTATGCATCATCGGGTGCCAAGTGGGTATGGTCCATTGAGTGGGCACAGCTGCGGTGATAAGGCAGACTCAAAAGTTCAATCAATCAATTCCAACTTTGCAAGATCTTTTTTTTCCCCATGAGAAGTTGAAATTGACTGATTGATTGAACCTTTTTTTTTTTTTTTTTTGCACATGGAGGCGGAGGCCTAAAGCAAAAAGGTTTTATAAAACCCAGCTGAAGGTCTAGGACTGGGGTGATGACGCACGTGCCCACAGAGAGGGCTCTGAGTGCCGCCTCTGGCACCCATGCCATAGATTCACCATCACTGAGTTAGAATTTGTTTCATCTCTTCATACTGTCTGTCTGTCTATCTATTTATCTATCTCTCTGTTTGTTTTTTCACATTTTTCTCTTTCACATCTTTTTTCCCCTTTACAGTCCTCTTTAAAAATGCATTTGAAAATGCAGAGTTTATTGTTGCACTTTAGCTATAAGTTCCTTCCCCGATTCTTCAAATATCCTTTGAAATGCCTTATGTGTCGTATTGTTATCTGTAATTTTATAAAGTTCACTGCTCTTTCACCACCCCTCAGGTTTCAAATTTCAAACCCATCATCTCTTTCCTGATAGATTAAATAAGTTACGTTCCCATGAAGATAATAATTTGCTTATTTCAAAACTTAGCAAAAATCTTAATATTCCAAAATAATCTGGTCTTTTAATGCATTTATATCTTTCTTGAATTAAATTATTATTTAGCTTTTTGCCATTTATTTTATATTCTTTAAGTAGGTAGTTTTCTAAACTTGTTGCTTGAAAGACTTCTTGTAACTTTAAAATAATTAGAAATCTAGAAATAGATAGAAAGAAGAATCAGATAAATCTAGTATCCTTCATTGCTTAATTGCTCCACTAGGGTTGAGAGCTTGATGGCTTCCTCCTTCTCCCAGCATTCAGACCCATGGGTTGACTGCTGTCCTGATGTCCCCTTGAAAGGAGCTCCTGTCTGAAGCACAAGCCCAAATTGTCATCTCCCCTCCTTCAGTGACATCTGGTTCTCCTTTCTCTCACCTGGAAGTCCCATCCCATGCTTTGAAGAATAAGATTACAGGGTATTCCTGTGGCACTTCTCTTGGAAACCTAATTGAATGTGGAGGTCAACATATAATCATAATCATAATAATAATAAAGTTGGAAGGGACCTTGGAGGTCATCTAGTCCAACCCCCTGTTGAGGGAGGAAACCCTATACCATTTTGGACAAATGGCTGTCCAGTTTCTTCTTAAAAACTTCCAGTGTTGGAGCATTCAACCTGGAGGCAGGTTGTTCCATTGGTTAATTGTTCTAACTGTCAGGAAGTTTCTCTTTAGTTCTAGGTTGCTTCTCTCTTTGGTTAGTTTCCACCTGTTGCTTCTTGTCCTGACTTCAGGTGCTTTGGAGAATAGCTTGACTCTCTCTTCTTTGTAGCAGCCCCTGAGATATTGGAACACTCCTATCATGTCCCCCCTCGTCCTTCTCTTCGTTAAACTAGACATACCCAATTCCAGCAACCGTTCCTTATATATTTTAGCCTCCAGTCCCCTAATCATTTTTGTTGCTCTTCTCTGTACTCTTTGCAACACAACACAATTTCAGAACAGGTTATATATTTATTACAAAACATTATCTTATTTTCTTTCATTAACTGGATTTATATTTCCTTTTAAAATACAGAAAGACAACCATAAACTTTCTGATCAACAGAAAGCAGTGAACGAGGGGCAGAATCCTTTCCCGATTTACACTGCCATCAATGTAAAGGAGAAGTACAGCACTATGGATTTCAAAGGTAATACCAAATTCAAAGAAGCAATGCCAAGAGATCTTTGATTAGCTAGATATATAGACTTCTTAATCCTTTTATGAAACAGGAAGGGAAAATGAAATGCACATTAGTAATCTCAGACTGAAAGCCACCTCGTGGCCCTTGGATGCAAATATCACAGTATAAGAAATCCAAAGACAGTGTGGTAATGGGCATTTTAATTATTCATTTTAATATTTTATTGCTTATTTCTTGTTTTACTGTGGATCTTTTAATTTTTGTTTAGACAGCGCCCAATGTTCAAGTTTGTCCAGATCCTCCTGTATCCTAAGCCTGTCTTCTGGAGTATTGGCTATTCCTGCCAACTTGGTGTCGTCTGCAAATTTGATGAGTTCCCCATCTATCCCCTCGTCCAAATCATTGATGAAGATGTTGAAGAGCACTGGGCCCAGAACAGAACCCTGGGACATCCCACTACACACTTCCCTCCATGTAGATGTGGTTCCATTGAGGACCACACGCTGATACAGCCGGTCAGCCAGCTACGGATCCATCTGGTGGTGATGCTGTCTAACCCGCATTTTTCTATCTTATCAAGTAGTAGATTGTGATCTACTTTGTCAAATGCCTTACTGAAGTCCAAGTAAATTATATCCACAGCATTCCTCTGGTCCACTAATTTTGCCACTTGCTCAAAGAATGCAATAAGATTTGTCTGGCATGATCTGTTTTTGACAAACCCATGTTGGCTTTTAGTAATGATTTGGTTTGCCTGTAGGTGTTCGCTGATTCGTTGTTTGATTATCTAGCTAATCAAAGATCTCTTGGCATTGTCACATAGTATATGAAATCCAAAGACAGTGTGGTAATGGGCATTTTAATTATTCATTTTAATATTTTATTGCTTATTTCTTGTTTTACTGTTACACTGTGGACCTTTTAATTTTTGTTTACAAGCCAACATGGCTCTGGTGATATATAGTTATATAGTTTTATAATAATATGCAAGATTATAGTAGTTATAGTTTTATAATAATACGCAAGATTACAGTAGTCTACTAGTCTGAAATCTTCAGCTGGAGCCAACTGTACTTGTTTAATTCATTCAGTTTCAAATTCCAGAAGAAACTCCAGGCTAAGAAACAACAGCTGGTGCAAAATTGCTCAGTAAATTATTAGTGATGAGACTGTTTTTGCTTTTGGGGCATCCCAGTTTTAGAATCAAATGAAATATGTCATCATGTTATTAACCTTTACATTTTTAACTGAATAAATAGCAGCTGCAAAAATAATAAATAGCAAACTATTTATAGTTGGGCCATGTTCCTTTCATATGCCCAAATGGATATGTAAGACAACACAATTTGTGTTATTACATTGAAATCTGTCATGTCTCTATCCTGATGACTGTGTGTATACCCCCATACTGTTGGCAAACAATAAAACAGGTTTGTCACTGATGTCAGGTGTTTTTTTCAAAATCCACATCCAACCTATGGCCCTGAGTTTTTCTTACTTTTTAGATTGAATTTTTGAACCAATACAAATAACATCAATTAAGAACAAAGCTGGTACATGCCATATCATTTAAGCATTTATTTTTTTAAAAAAAAACCTATAATTAAAACAGAATAAATAATACTAACAAAGAAGGAAAGGAAGAATACAGAAAAGTACACAGAAAAACCTCCTGTTGTTATGTGCCTGATCTTGCCTAATGCTGGAGATAATGTACTGAGGGAATCTTGCTTTCATTTGGGTGGCTTTAATTCTTTCTACAGAATGGTTGGAATTCACACCTTACGAAGTGGGAATACTAAAATATGGAGCTTTTGTTCGGACTGAAGATTTTGGTAGTGAATTCTTTATGGGGCATCTAATGAAAAAGCTACCAGAGACTCAGATCTGTTATTTGCAAGGTAATAAATGACAGGTTTGTAGTTTATAGTAAACTAACAAATTTGTTTTTGTTTTGTTTTTTTTAAATCTGAATGTACTATAATTCCATCCAAATGCACTTATTCTGACACAAACTTAAAGTGATCTCTTTTAAATCCTGTCAGATAGTTAACTCAAAAGAAACGATCTTATAATAAACAAAATATATTTTAATGAGAAAGATTACTTGCATTCACGTTGTGATTGTTGTTGCTGGAAATACATCTTTGTTCATCTTTTAGATCCCTTCTTTAGGTAAGAAAATGTTATTGCTCTTCACACCATCTTTATAATGACTGAGGCTATTGTATGACCTCCATGGCCCATGCTTGTTACAGACAAAGAGATTCCCATGTGGCTTGTGTCCAGGAAGTCTCCCAAAGACCTTTGGAACTCCTCCCACTGACCCATCCACATACCTAGCATTTAACCCAATAACTGCCAGACCTTCCAACATAGAGCTGGGCCATAGAGCTATATGGGCCATAGAGCTATATGGGCCAGAACACTCCCCGCTTGGAAATTTATATTTCCACTACTAAAATAGTAAAAACGTAGCATCAAGGCATGCAATACTCATTGTGGTTAACTTGTGACTAAATAGGTAAAAACTTGGTATCAAACATGCATAACTATAAGGTAAACATAAAACATGCACAATTATGAAAAAGGCAAGTGTTACATCAAACAATGCATAAGACAATACATAATTTGAGGTTTAATCTTGTGGTTCAGTCTTCATCAGCAATGGACCAAATCGGTGATCAGCCTGGTACAAGTGTCTTTGAGTCACGACCTGACTCATGTGGCTTCATGATCTGGATCTCAGCTGGGTAAACTAGTTCATCAAGTGGGTGGGCCCGGTGCGCAGGAACCGTGGGCCAATAGTTCTGGTATGCAGTCTTGTCTCCCAATGAGGCAAGGTCTTCTTTCTGTGAAGGAAACTGGAACCAAATCTGGAACAGAAAAAACTGGAACCCAAGCTTCTCGGGAATGAGGGGAACTGGATTCACAGGATACTCAGGAACTGAAAACCTGGAAAGACATAAACAGCTGGATCTGGAAACTCAGGAACAGCTGGGGCTGAAGAATCAAGATCAGGAACATCAGGAAACTCAGGAACAGCTGGAGCTGGAAACTCAGGATCAGAAACATCTGGAAACTCAGGAACAGCCGGAGCTGAAGAATCAGGAACAACAGCTGGGACTGAAGGGTCAGGAACAGCAGCTGGAAGTAAAGAATCAGGAACAACAGCTTGAGCAGAAGACTCAGGATACTCAAGAACCGAAGGGTCTGGAGCCACCGGTGGAGTACTGAAGAGGACTGCTACTGTTGTCGTCAGGGTGAGGACTTCATGTGTGGGTGTCAGTGTATTTAATGACATGGAGTCCATGTAAGGCAGTAAGTCCTTGCAGGCTTCTACAAGGCTAATTCTTGGGGTGCTGAGAGAAGTTATCAAGACGATCAAAACTATGCCTAACTTCAGTTGTCTGCGCTTAGACAGGGTTTTGAAGCGGATTGGTTGACGTTTACGGGGTGTCTGAGGTTGAAGGTTGGCACTTTGATCTGAAGCTGGAAGTGCATAACGTTTTGGTCTATGTAGCATCTGTCTATTTGGACAGGCCAAGAGCTGACGACTTTCTAGCCAGATCAGTTCTGTTATCTGCGTGGCAAGGTTGGGCCACTTCACTTGGTTAACAAAGTTCTTATTTGTTGGCACATGTTGCCATTGTTCTGGGCTTAAGGATGTTTCAATCCTTTTCTCTCTGTTGCTTACATGGATGTAGGAGTGTCCACTTTGTTTGCAGATGTAGCTTGACATCACCTTGCTGTCTGCATAGAAGGTGGTGGACTGTAGTTCAAGGCACCATGTCTTTGCTGTCAAGTTGGTCAGCTTTACAGCCAAAGTGGTGCCATATAGCTATAACCTTGGTACAGTGTGGCCTTCTTGTGTTGTTAGTCTTGCTTTTCCAAAGAAGACACCAAGACTGCAGCACTCCCCACTGTAGACTCTGATGCATCTTATGGTTGCAAACAAGATAACGTAAGTGTGGCTCTCCCCGCTGTAGAGTGAGACATATCTTAAGGCTGCAGACACCTTCATAGACACATCTAAGGAAGAGTACAACTCTTTCTTCTGCACTGGGGCGGGTGAGCTGGAAACATACGTGTGCTGCACTTGCATGCTTTGGAGACATTTTGGGAGTACGCTCCATGACTCCCAGTCTTGGGGGCGTTGTTTGTTTTGTTTGTCCTTTATGGACAAAGCTAAATTGTAGTAAGTCTTGTTTGTCTGGAACACGGTTGCTTCCAAAACAGGTTTGGTTGTTACAAACGTGCGATGCTCTAGGTGCAGTTGGAGCACTGTTGCTACCAAAACAGGTTTGGTTGTCACAAGCATGCAGTATTGTAGGTGTGGTTTTATGGGGTTCAATGGGGTAATAACGGTGGCAAGATCTTGTGGCACTCCCCGCTGTGCAGTTGTTGCCGTTGCTGGGGTAATAATGGTGGCAAGATCTTGTGGCACTCCCCGCTGTGCAGTCGTTGCCATCAGGTTCGATGTGGCAACAACGGCAGGAGGATCTTGTGACCTAGGTGTCGTGTCATCAACTCTGTGGTTGACCAGCGAATCAGGTCGTTGAGATTCCTCTGTTTGTCTACTCGGTCTTGGGGGGCTTGTGGCTGGCTGAGGTGCTCTCACCTGTGCATTCTGGAATGTACTTTGCTTGTCCACGTAGGTCTGTACGCAGCTACGACGCTCTTCATTTTCCAGTTGTTGCCTGTCTGGCAAGAAAGTGGTGTGCTGGAGAATTTTCTGAAGGCTTTCCGCTCTAGCCATTTTGTCTGCCATAACTCTTTGGCTCTGGGTAAGTTCAAGTTCTTCTTGGGCGTCTTTTCTTTTGGCCTTCATTTTGGCTGCTATAGCCTTTTGTTTGGCTTCCATTTGAGCTGCTTCAGCTTCTAGCTTGGCCTCTATTTCAGCTTCCTCAAGTTCTATGGCTGCCAACTCCTTCCTTCTCTGCCTCTCCTCTTGTGCCATGCGAAAGACAGCTTCAGCAGCTTTAGCATCTATGATCATTTGTTCGATTTGTGAGATTCGGGAGGTTCGGCTATGACGGGAAGATGCCTTCGAAAGGTGGGAGGCACCTGTGATATGCGGTTCTTGGGACATGCTGGAATGTGTCTTGGATATGTGGCGGAAAGATGAGGCTGTTCCAGACACGTGGGATGGAGCCGCATGCGGCCGTTGGGATGGTGTATGTGAATAGCGGGAGACTTTGGACTCGGCTCTATCGACCAGTCTGCTATTCTGGCGAGGCTTGGGCTGTGGGGAAGCCTGTGAGCTCTCTAGAAACTTCTTGCGTTCCTTGTTTAGTACCTTGAGGTTGTGCATCTTGCTATCGATTCTTGAGTCTCTTAATTGTTCTTGAATGTCCTTGAGTTGCCGTTCAGAGTCCATCCATTGCACATAGGCGTCTTCCTTATCTCCTTCCAATGCGTGTGCCCGTTCTGGGGAGAGTTCCTCCTTCTGTTCATGGTAGAGTTTGTATAATCTCTCCCAGCTTCGTTCATGGCGTCTGTGGATGATGTGCCATTTCTCCATCAGGTGTGAATGCATGGCGTCTGTGGGCTGGTTGATGTATCTCAACTAGGCTGATAGGTTGAACCCCTTCTGCTAGACCAGTAGGATGCTCAGCTATGGCTAGGATAGGTTCAGTGTCCTTCTCAGCTATTTTGAAGAGAATTTGAAGAACTTCTCTCTTTGACCACTAGGGGTCGCTACTTGTAGATCAGCTTCTGAGGTGCTGTCTGTGGGTGGAGATGCCACTGGGTGCGGTACTTCAGTGCAGTTCACCCCTTCACCACTAGGGGTCACTTGCTGTGGGTCAGCTACCAGGGTGCTCTGGCTTCGAGGTTCACCCTTTGTCCACTAGAGGGGCTTCTCTGGGTGCGGTTAAAGGCTTGCGTGTAGAGCTTCCTTTAACCACTAGGGGGCGTCTGGAGAAAGGCTATCCAAATTCTTCCTATTACCACGTTACTGCTAGTGAGCCACTGAGAGAATGTAGAGGTACAAACTCCCACCTGGTCAGTTGCAGGCTGGAACTCCGGGTCATCAGCTGTGATAATAAGCGAAGGCAATTGGCTCTTGCTTCCTGTCTCTCAAGCTGGAACAGCTTAGCCTTCAGCTTGAGTGAGTGAGTGAGTACTTTTGGTAAGTTCACTCTGTGCCCTCTAGGGGGTGTTGAAAAGGCTAGCCAAATTCTTCCTATTACCACGTTGCTGCTAGTGAGCCACTGAGAGAATGTAGAGGTACAAACTCCCACCTGGTCAGTTGCAGGCTGGAACTCCGGGTCATCAGCTGTGATAATAAGTGAAGGCAATTGGCTCTTGCTTCTTGTCTCTCAAGCTGGAACAGCTTAGTGCTCAGCTTGGGTGAATGAGTGAATGCTTCTGATAAGATCACTCTGTGCCCTCGGGGGGTGTTGGTAGCTTGGGATAACTTTAAGTAGCTTGCACTTTAACTAACAGATTTGCTCTGTTGTGTGCTGAATTAATTGTGGCTGTTGTGACTCAGCTAGAAAAAAAAATTGCATGACCACCAGGGGGTGCTTCTGCGATGATTCCTCCTTATAACATTGGCTGAAATTCCGAGCATACCTAGGGCTGTCACTATGGCAACAGATGAGTTTATTGAAAGGCAATAAACCTTGCTTTTGTCTGAACTTTAGAGGCAGTCATTAAACAGTTCTTTGTTTCAGGCTGCGTGATTCACTGGCAAAGAGGGGAGGGGGAAAAGCCCAAGCTCCTTTTGGTGTTAAAATTCAAACTTTTCATGCAAGAAACAAAGTGTAGATTTTGTTTTTCTTTCTCCCGGCTATAAACATTAATTTGAGAATAGGTCCAAAGTAATTTTGAATCAGATACAAGGCACTTTTCACTTTGAAGGTTAGCTAGCAAGCGAATTAGCATAACAAAACTTCTGAATCACTCCTTGAAAGCTGTCTTTTACACAGACACGCTGGCTTTGCTTTGCAGGCTTTTACAAGCATCAAGAGAATCTTCTTCCTTGAAGGTTTATGCAGAGAAAAGGCTAACCAATTTGATTCTCTTTCTTCAAACTGTTGCAGCTTTGAGGGGAGAATTAAACTTTGCCAATTTACTATTTGCTTTCAAAAGATGGCACAAATTATGAAAACATTTTCTTACTATTCTGACACAAACTTAAAGTGATCTCTTTTAAATCCTGTCAGATAGTTAACTTAAAAGAAACGATCTTATAATAAACAAAATATATTTTAATGAGAAAGATTACTTGCATTCACATTGTGATTGTTGTTGCTGGAAATACATCTTTGTTCATCTTTTAGATCCCTTCTTTAGGTAAGAAAATGTTATTGCTCTTCACACCATCTTTATAATGACTGAGGCTATTGTATGACCTCCATGGCCCATGCTTGTTACAGACAAAGAGATTCCCATGTGGCTTGTGTCCAGGAAGTCTCCCAAAGACCTTTGGAACTCCTCCCACTGACCCATCCACATACCTAACATTTAACCCAATAACTGCCAGACCTTCCAACATAGAGCTGGGCCATAGAGCTATATGGGCCAGAACAGCACTCTATTCAAATAGCGCACTTGTTCTCTTAATATATATATAAAAAAAACAACCAGCTTGTTAATTGTAAAGTTAATAATACTAATTACACAACTGTTTAACTGAGTCTTAAAATAAAGCAAGATGCTCTCAGGAATTTTTCACATTCATATTAATTAGTGGTTCAAAGCCACAAAATAGAGTGTGTGTTTTTGAGTTCTACAGAACCGTTCCTCAAATGAGATAAAACACCACCATCAACAACAACAATGATTGCAGTGGTAGAGGAAGAAATGTGTAGTGGTATATTCAGGGCTTTTTTTGTCATAGAACGCAATTTTCCGGTACTTTTTTGGGATGGAACCTTGTAAGGTAGGCAAGAGGGTTGTATGACGTGTGTGAGTTCTGGCACCTTTTTTTTTTTTTTTTTTTTACAAAAAAAGCATTGGGTATATTAAGGAAATATCAGTAAACTACATGCAGAATTAAGGAGAGAAAATAATTTAATTCTACCAATTTTGCCTTCAAGATTTACTTAATGATTACTGAGATGGGGAAGGAGACAAAAATCATTTGTGTTAATTCTTCTGGGCAGGCATGTGGAGCAGCATATTTTCCTTTAATCTGCTATATATCTGGAATAAAAGTCACAGTTCTGAAGATTTTTGGCACAAATGGACTCAAGACCAAATTGTGGATATTGGTAGGTTATTCTTATACCACTCTTATTTCTTGTTATTATGGTTGGGTTGTTGTTTTTTGGTATAATATTTGGTTTATTCAAAAAAAGGTAAAATACAAAATGCCAAAATGCTTTTTAAAAAAACAAAAGAATCAAAAACACAAGAAACAAGACATTAAAAAGAAAAAGTGTTTGAAAAAAAAGAAGAAAAAGACTAAAACACATACTCATAATATCCTTCCTAGTTGAATGCTGATTAATGTAACACAATAGTGTTAATTTCTCATCTCTTGCAAAACAGGCCAAAAAGATTTGAAACTACTAAATTTGTTTACAAATTGTTAGCCTGATAGCTATATACTATATTAATAACAAAACAGTTAACAAGAACAACAATAAGCACAGTATATAAAAGTATAAAAATAATTTCAAATTATTATTAATAAAAGAAAGACAGACTTGAAATTCCAAAGTTTTCTGTTAACAAATTGTTTTTCTAATAACTCATAGAAAATTTACCATGGCTTCAATTCCAAATCATCCCAAATATTAACCCTAACTGATCCTGGATCAAATACCCATATTTGTTTCTTAATACCATCTCTTATCAATTGCTGATTGATTGAATACAATGAGCATGTTACTAATGTTTTTAAACTGTATGTAAACAATGCAGAAAAAAACTTAGAAACCATAAAATATTCCACCTGTAAAGGAATTTTCAGTTCCTATGAAATATAATTTACTGCATATTTAGATAAATGAAATAGTTGAACAAGGGACTTCTGGTTTGCCATCGTGGCCACCAGAAGGCAAGCTCCATCTTCCGCATTCGATTTCACTTTGCTGGGGGACCCTGGAAAGGGTCAAGAGTCACCCTGTAGGGGCAACAAGCAAGGAGGGGACCCCTGCTTGATTGCGTGAGGGCAGTAGCCTTTCCGCTTGATCTGGGGCAGCCATCCAAACCAGCAGACAAAAGACCAGCATAGAAATATGGCTCGTCACTAGGCTGCAGACAGCCAAAGTCAAACTTACCACCAGGCACTTCTAAAGCTGCCCGGATGAGACTGGGTGAGATCTGAACTTCTCTTCAATCCTAAGTATTTTCTTTTCTGTAAAAGCTGCCCAATGTATCTTCCCCCCTGTGAGGAAAGAGGGAAGGGAACTTCTATCCCACCCTCTAAGAATAGCGGTGACTGACTATTCAGGAGAGTTAAAGAATAACTTTAATCTAATTGGATTTATATGCTTCTAAAATTTGAGGACCAAAAGATTTCTTATCTTTATTGAAGACTTTGGTTTTTATTTACAAAAAAGAAATAAACTTGGAAAAAGGATTATAAAAATTTTGGACTTAAAAAACCTTAAACGGCATTGGTGACATCTTGTGGACAAGTTTGATATTACAACTTGTTGTTGTCTAAAGGGGACTTGGCTTGAAGCCCAGACTATAGATAAAGACTTTTTCAACTTGACAAATATCAGCTGTGAGAAGTTCAGCTGTGTTCTATACTCAGTTATAAAATTATTTTCATTCTCTGACTTTAAAGCCCTCAATTTAACACACCATTAAGAGAATATGGATGAAGACCAGGAACAGATTCTTTTTATGTCAAAAGCAATACATGAAACCATTCTTTCAGCTTGTGATGAAATAAGATGCTACAGAAAAGAACAAGATGTCAGCATAGATATACAAACCCAAATTTTGACTACAGTTAAAGAATCAACTATGCAGAAGATAACAGAAGTGGAACAATTAAATACTATAATAGAGGATTCAACTGACCAAAAAATACAGTCAATGAAAAATCCAGAAAAGGGACAGACAACACTGAAAATGGAAAAGACTTTCTATATAAACCAGAAGAAACTTGAGGAGCAAGAAGAAGAACAGACCAAAGGGAAGACAAACATATCAGGACAACTATGGGAATCTGGAATAATAGAGAGATGATTCACTAGCCCTTCCAAAAAAATGGCAACTGGATAGTCTCCTTTATTTCAGATAATATATATAACAACAGAGGGAGATCTATTTGATGACTTAAAAGCACTGACATGGAAGGCGAGCTGGCAAAGGAAGAAAGCCAGAATAAGGCTGAAGAAAATTGAGGTTTTGATTTATTAGAGAGGATTTTATATTACTAATTAAAATAGAATATACTCAAATAGACAAGATATGTATTTTGAATACTAGATTTTGTTATGAATTGAGATAAAGAAAATTTTGGTCACTTAAAACTTGGAAGTATAAATATTAAAAGTTAAAATTGAATATTGATGGGAAATTAAAAAATGGGGAAAACAAATAAACAAGATATTGATTGTCTATAAAGATTGAATGTAAAAGTAATTAAGATATGTATAAGCTAAAAATGTATTGATAAATGTAATAAACATGTTTATTAATAAATGTAATAAACACTAAAGATGATCATATGACCCCGGGACACTGCAACCGTCATAAATATGATCCAGTTGCCAAGCATCTGAGTTTTGATTATTCCACGGGGATGCTGCAAGTATTGTAAGTATGAAAGGTGGATTATAAATCACTTTTTTTCTGTGCCATTGTAACTTTGAACATTCACTAAATAAATCTTTGTAGGTCAAAGACTATCTTTACTTTTGCAAAAAATTAAAAATCTAAGCCAAATATAGACAAATAATGTGTTTCATTCATTATAATTTCTCTTTTGTAGATGAAGAGCCTCATTTAACTATTGAACCACATGAGCAGAAGACAGACCTCTACATTCCAGCTGGACCGCTATCCAGTGCTTTTAGAGATGTCCTAACAGATCGCTTATCAGTTGCCCAATACCACAATTTCATCAAAGGTCTCCAGCTAGACAATAAATACCTTGAGAATGAAAGCTTCTCTAGATGGCAAGGTAATTTTATTGATTTTTTAAATGAGTATTTTAATACAAGAAGAGATAGATGAACTTCCATGATGTCTAAAAATTAAGCAGGGCTGGGCCCAGTTAGTACTTTAAACGGGAAATTTCTAAAAAAACAACAACTGGCTAATTAGGAAAATGAAAATAAATGTTCAGAAAGAAGGCAATAGTACAGCACTTCTGCACTGTTGACAAGAAATCACAATTTTTGTGTTGGTGAAGCTTTCATGTCTTAAGCCACGGTGGTTGCAGATAAGCCTTGACTTACAATAATTCATTCAATGACCATTTGGAGTTACAATGGTACTGAACAAACCCAACCTATGATCATTTTTCACACGACCATTGCAGCATGGTCATGTGATCAAAATTCAGACTTTGGCAGCTGACTCATGTTTATGACGATTACAGTGTCATGTGATCACTTTTTGCAACCTTCTGACAAGCAAAGTCAAAGGGGAAGCCAGATTCACTTAACAACTGTGTTACCAATATAACAAATCAGCGATCCATTTAACAACTTTGGCAAGAAAGGTCATAAAACTTAATAACTGTCTCACTTAACAACAGAAATTTTGAGATCAATTGAGGTCGTAAGTCAAGGACTACCTGTATAGATTAAATAGGCCATAGCATGACTGTGCTTTTCATCATGATCAACATATATATTTTCAGTTCTCTCTACTTGTTTTTCCAGCTTTAAAGAATTTTTGGTTTAGTTATCCCCCAAATGCACAAACACAATGAGGCTCATGAACCACAAAGTATAAAATTCAAATTGTTATTTAAACAACTGCATGCCTTTTCAATTTCAAGCAGCTGATTCCAGCAATTTAGTACATAAGGGCTGCTTGAAAATCTATCAAAACCAACTTCTCATTTGTGGCAAGTAGGTTGCATGCATTTTTGGGGCTGGGGGCAAGGATTTCTTTGTGCAATTTCAAACCATCCCACATTACAAGAATTTGGGCTTCCTCTTATTTTTTTAAGACACTATACTGGACTCTTCACCCAATCAGTTAACCCAAACAGAAAAATATTTGTCTCTGGAAGATACTGGATTTTTCATCAATACTAGCTCTGCTCCTCTGCTGAAACCAGAAAGAAAGGTGGATGTTATCCTACATTTAAATTACAGTGCAGGATCACAGTCTTTGGTGAGAATTGCTTTTATATTGTTATTTTTCATCCTATTTTTTTAATATGGATTCTCTGTTTTCATTGACTTATTTCAACATAATTTTTATCAAAGATTTTTTCAACAAGCTATAAACAATAGAAATACTAGAAAAGAAACAGAAAATAGGGAAGAATGGTGAATGCAAGAAATAAAATAGAAAAAGAAAAAAGAAAAGATTAGAAAGAAGCAGTTTAGGATCTGTTTGACAGAGGTCATGCACTTGTATCTTATCCTCTGTCTAGTGACATCATAATTTCCTTCTTTCCATAAACTATCCTTTCTAATCTTCAAACCCATAAATCACAAATTAATCCCATATAAAAATTATCTTCCATGGTTGTTTTCTATGGTTGTCCATTAATCACAGCAATAAAAATTCAAGTTTCAACTGAAAGTTGATAGCTAAAAAAATTTGTACCATTATGTGTACTTGAATATAAACATTTCTGGCCTATTTTACAGGTCCGCCAAATATGACACAAAACCCCTTTTGTTCATATTTTCAGCATAAATTTGAAGAATCTTTACATATTCTAGACATTTTTTCTTGAGACATATACCAATGGTACAACATTTCATAAACATTCTCATTTAGATTACAACAGACATGTCAAACACAAGGCCTGGGGGCTGGATGCGGCCTGTGAAGTGGTTTCATGTGGCCTGTGAAGCCATCCTGGAAACAGTGAGGGAACGGCCTCCTCTGCCTTGGCCCTGGCCCAGGCCAGCCGGGAGCCAATGTACAATTTTGTGGTGGCCCTCTATGCTGAAACACATTCAGTCTTAGCTCCATAAGCCCTCCCCCCCGCATGGCCTGAGAGGAACAGTGAGGCTCCTCCAGTGGACCATGCCTTGGCACTTGCCTCGGTCCCACCCCCTTCTGCCAGAGACCCTCAGATCGATCCCACTCCTACCCAGGCCCCCACAGGCACCCTTGACGCAAACAATATAGAGCTGGCCACACCCACCCAGTAGGCCATACCCACTTCATCCATGCCCACCCAATAGGCCGCACCCACCGTGGCCACACCCACCCAGCCCCCTGAGGGCAACCGCAATGCTAATGCGGCCCTCAATGAAGTTGAGTTTGACATACCCTGGATTACAACATTTAAGACTAAGCAGCAGGCTGCAAAATTCAACTTCACATCAGGCAACCTGAATCTCCCAGTTCTTTTGCATCTTAAGATACAGATAGTCCTCAGCTTACAACCACAATTGAGCCTAAAATTTCTGCTGCTAAGTGAGGCATTTGTTAAGTGAGGTTTCCCCATTTTACCACCTTTCTTGCCACAGTGGTTAAGTGAATCACTGAAGTTAAGTTAGTAACATGGTTGTTAAGTGAATCTGGCTTCCCCCTTGACTTTGCTTGTCAGAAGGTTGCAAAAGGTGATCACATGACCTTAAGACACTGCCATGGTCATAAATATGAGTCAGCTGTCAAGCATCTAATTTTGATTACGTGACCATGGGGATGTTGTAATGGTCGTAAGTGTGAAAAATGGTCATAAGTCACTTTTTCAATGCTATTGTAACTTCAAATGATCACTAAATGAACTATTGTAAGTTGCGGACTACCTGTATTTTATATTTAACTCTGGGTTTTTTCCCTTGCCAGTCAAGCTTAGATATATCTTTCTCCCATTGTTTAATTGATAATCAGTTATTATAAAGGGTATTGTTTGAAACAAAAACATTATTCTTGGCAATAGAAACTCTCCTCAACAATGACAATTCTAATCCCATCTTAACATGTCCTTCTTGATTTCATTCTGGTACGATATATACCGTATATGCCGGTGTATTAGGCGACCCGGCGTATAAGACGACCCCCGTCTTTTAGCCGGGCTGCATTCCTAGAACGTCGTCTTATATGCCGGAAACTACCAGTATTTCTGGCGTATAAGACGACTCGGCGTATAAGACGACCCCCGTCTTTGGCGCCGATTTCAGTGCTCGCGGAAGTCGTCTTATACGCCGGCATTTACGGTAATTCATGTTAGTCATAGTGATAGACAAGTATTCCACTTTTTTCTTGATTTGAAAACCATTTTTTCCCCATCAATTCCATTTGTTTTTCCATTTTCACATTCTGTCAATGCTGCTAATATCAGATTTTTTGCTTTGACAACAGATGAAAAAGCAGCCATTTTCTCTTTTCCATTTTTTTGCTTTTAGAATTAGTTGGAGCAGGGAGGGGGGATTGGGATGTGAGCTCAGTTAGCCATAGTAATAACTCTGCTCTGGGAACTCAAGGGCAAACTGGGTCTGGAGCAGATAATGTTTTGACAGTCTGGAGAGCTGGGGAGAAAGGCCGCATTATAAGCTAATTGGGGAATGTGCTTTATGACAGATTATTGAGGGTGGGAATTGTACTTTGAAACTTTGTATCCAGGGGAGGGGAATTTAGTTTTGGGTTCAACTATGTAGTGCCGATACTTTGTTTCCCGAATAAAAGACTCTTTAAGGAAAACAATGCCTCAAACAATGCCAGAACCATGACACATTCTTTGTTAACATCTTCGTCTTTAACAAATCTTGTTAATTTTAAAACTAGCTAACACCCCCCAAAAAAAAATTCTTTAGTTTTTCCTTTAATATTTCTATTCCTTCCAATGGATCTTCCAAAATTATCACCAAGTGATCAGCAAACATAATTTATATATATATATTTCTCCATATCTTCACTCCAGTAATTCTTATATTTCTGTTCAATATTTCCAAAGCTAACATAAAAAGCAACAGTTATAAGGGATCTCCTTATCTAGTCCCTTTCTATATCTCACAGGGGTTTGTTAATTTTCCATTAACAGTTAACTGTGTCATTTGTGAGGTATAAATTGGTTTTACCCAGTTGATAAAATTCCTATCAATGTCCATATCTTCCAAAATGTTAAACAAAAAAGTCCAGTTCAAACTGAGAAAGACTATTTCTGTATCAAGAAAAATCAATGCTCTAGGCTTCTAATTATATTATTCTAACTATTTAATATCCAATAATTTTTGAATTTGTACTTCAGCTGTATTTTAGGTATAACTCCCTTCCACATTGACCTTAATGAATAAGGTTCTGTAAAGCTATTTACATTCTCTCAGCTAAAATCATTGTGAATAATTTATAATAATTACTGAGTAATGATCTTGTTTGATAATTTTTTGGTGAAGTTAAGTCTTGACCTTCTTTAACTATTAGTGCTATATTAGCTTCCAACCTACTCTCCAGTATCTTTCCAGTCTATAACGTGTTTTGAAATGTTTATAATAATTCATGTTCAAAATGTTTGCAATAAAAGGCTTGTAAACCATCTGGTCCAGGTGTTTTCCTTATTTTGAACTTTTGTTACAGCTTCACAAACTTCTCTTAATGTAATGGATCCATTCATTAATTGTTTTTCTGTGATTTTTAGTAAATTTTATTTCTTTAAATATTATATATTATATGAAATATTATACATTTTACAGTAGTAGTGATATTTTTTGCATCTTAAACTATCTGTTATCACACTATTTTCATCTTATATTTTTTATTTTATTGTTTTTATTTCTTCAGTTTATATGACGATCATTTCCCTGACTTATTTGCACACTCACAATCCTTTTGTTTTGCATGATTCATTTTTAATCTTTATTAATACAGTAGTTTTATCAAAAAATATTTTTATTTCTTTTTACCCGCTTTCATTACTGTTTCTTTCTGCACTGTTTCACTTAACCTCCATTTGAGGGAATTGGTTTTCCTTTTATATACTAGTCACTGGATTGTGAATGGAAAAATGTTTTGGCCATATCTCCATTTTATGAACACTAGTAACCAAATTCTTAGATATCCAAAATATACGAATTCTTGAAAAAGATTTGAGTCTTTCAGAAAAATAGTGTATTATTTGGCTCACCATTTTTGCATCTCCATGCATCTACAAGCTCTAGATTGTTCATCATGTAAAAAAAATTTGGTAATTTACCTTATTTTGTTTTAATATCTTTCCCAGAGGTTCTGTTCTGTTGTGGACAAACTACTTCATTTCAGTCTTGTCATTGTCAGCTCATAGTGACCACAAAGGCAAATTTTCTCCAAGACAATCTGTTCCTAGCCTGATGTTTCAGGTGTTCCACATCTTTCAACAGAGCATCCATGGAACTGAATCTATCCACCTTGCTGCTGGTCAAACTTCTTCTTTTGTTTCCTTCTATCTTCCCCAGTATTAGACCCTTCCACAGAAAGTCTTTAAACAGTCCTAAGTTAGAATTTGAGCCTGCTAATTTATGCCATGAGTGAGAATTCTGGGTTGATTTGTTTGATGATCCATGTGTTTGTTTTCTTGGTTGTCCATGGTATTCTCAGGAGTCTTTTCCAACACTAAAGTTCAAAAGTATCAAAACTCTTTCTATTTGCTTCTTCAAAGCCCAAATTTGCTTCCATAGAGGGATTGCTTGCACAATTCTAATCTTTGTAGATGTAGACCCCACATGGCATTTGAATATATTTTCCAAAGCATTCCTGACTGCTCTACCAATACTAGTCTATGGCATATTTATTGCCTCCTTGTTCCTTTACTGTTGATGGTTGATCCTAAAAGGCAGAAACTATCTACCACTTTGATATCTTCATTATCAGTTTCAGGGCATGTTATTCTACCTATTGTCATTAGCTGGTGTTCTTTATATTTAATTTTAGTCCCATTTTTTCATTGATCTTCTTGACATTTATTATTGGAGCTTGCAGATTTTCAATTATAATAATCCTCACCATAACACAGGTTATTGATGTTTCTTCCTCCGATTTTATACCACACTCATCTTCTTTAATCCTTGAGCACTTTCCATAGCTTGACATGATTGATACAATCAAAGGAATTTCTAAAATCAATAAAGCATATTGATGTCTTTAGGTATTCTTTGACTTTCTCAATTGTCCAGATCCATCAGCAATAATGTCTCATGTTCCTCAGGCTTTTTTAAATCCAGATTTAGTATCTCACGCATGCACTATTATATTTATTTATTTATTTTATCTAGCCCCTGGAGCAATCATGCAAGTACTATGCAGATCAAGGAATCCCATTTCCCAAAGCTGTCCTGAAGGATGATGACAAACATCTGAAGGAATGCTATTTATTTGAAGATGCTGAGAATCCAGCAGCACCAATATTATTGTTCTTTCCACAAGTGAATGATACTTTTCGCTACTACAAAGCCCCAGGTATTTCAATATTATAATTATTTTTTATTATTAATGTAGCAAAGCAAGATTATTAATGTAGACACTTCATTGCATAATGTAGTGCACAATAATTTACAGAGTGATGTAATAAAAATGCTACATAAAATACCATATTTTGCAACATAGTGTCCACAGATGTGTTACCCATGTTGACTTCGACCCATAATTCAACATTCTAACTCCAGCATCTTGAGACTAGTTTGAATATGAATGAGATCAAAGGGAACACAAAGAGAAATGGGGTGGAGAAAGGTACACAGAACTTCTATTTTAGATCATGTTCTTTTCTTTTCTAAAATGTCTTCTAAAAACCAAAATCCCAAATTCTTCTGAAATATCCAAATGTAACTGCACACTGGAAAACATCTCTATTATTTGTCTGTCTGTCTGTCTGTCTGTCTATCTATCTATCTCATTTATCTAACAAAATACATGCATACATCATGTTTTCAAAACACTATTTTGAAAAAAGCAATTATCATGTATATTCACAATAATCAGTAAAGGTCTAAAATAGAAGAGACTCAAATTGCTGTTACAGGTAGATGCAGTACTTTCATCTACGTCCCTAATAGACACTGATGATAATCTCATTTAAAGAAAATCCATTAAAACAATTTTTTATTAGAAAACACAGGCAGTATTGTCATTGTATAAAGACCTGCTTCTTCTCAGTTTCAAGAGTGCTTGCATTCTCAAGTGAACTTTTGGCCCTTGGTTCTTTCTGAGCTTGTTTACTTTGTTTGTTTGTTTTTGTAGATGTTTCATTACCAAACTAGGTGACATCAATGCTAGTAGCTACCCATTCCCTACAAACGCTGATGATATTACCTGGTTTAGTAGTGAAATTTCTACAAGAAAGCAGCCAAGCTCAGAGAGCCCCAAGGACTCCACAATTCAACCCTGACTACAAATAATTCTTTTCTATAGGTATCAAATGGACATATAAGGAAACTCTAAGTTGTCTTTATAGTAAGTTTTGGTTTGGACAATTTACATTTCAATTCCTCCCCCTTCCTTCTTTTTTAGGTGTCAAACGCTCTGAATCAGAAATGAAATACGGTAACATTGACATCTCCTCTAACAGCACTCCATACTCAACGTACTCAATGACATTCACTGAGGAAGAATATGACCAGCTGATAGAACTGAGTGAATACAATATTCTAAATAACCAACATCTGATTCTTCAGGCACTGGATAGGGCAGTGGAACGGAAAAAAAATCCTTAAAAAATAATCAACTTCTCTGTGTGGCTGTGTACACAGAATGTGAGGTGGAATATAGATGTGCATATTTTGAAAATTCAGGAATCTAAGCCAATTCCATTTTGACCCCAACAAGAAACTGCTTGAGGTCCTCCTTTCCTATTTTTTTTTTGGGGGGGGGGGGGGAATAGCTAGTGCTGCAAGTCAATGTAATAAGACTTCTACAAACAAGAATCCATCTGATCAATTTCCTTATTTTGAAATATCATTAGTACAATACTATGCTCTTTATGATTTAGATACCAGTTCTGAGCTTTATGTCTAAGTTTGTTGCTACCATGGAATACATTAGAAGCTGCCTTCAGTTATTGCTCATGATGCTTATAGCACATTACTCAGATATAAGTCACCCTTCATTTGAAATAGTTTCAAAGACCAAGGACATCTGATTGATCCTTAGCATGCTACACAAATATTACCCATCCTATGTGATACACAATTACTAGAAAGGTAAGATAGTAAATGTTTATATAAATAAAAAAAAATGTTCTGAGTACCAGTGTCATTTCATGAAATAATCCTCTATTTCCTTAAAGATTTAGCATGGAACCCACGTAGTCTCAAAACAGGAGTCCCCAAACTTCATAATACTGTGAGTCCCTACAATGAGAAAGTGAATCTGAACAAAATTATTGATTTTCTTGTGGTTACAGGGGGTTAAAAAAAACACCACTTTTAAACATTAACATTTAACTTCTGTATCAAATAAATAATGATGGAAATGCACAACTGTATTTATAAAACATATGTCAATAATTTTTAAAAATATTAGAAATCAGCAAAAAAACATTAAGCCACATTTTTAATGGGATGGATGAACTTGCATACTTTTGCATAATCCCTGTAATCTGAATTTCATTTTAAAGATGCTTTCATTCACAAAAGTCGGGGAGGGGGGAAGAAATGGACATTTCCTTGGCTGAAATCAGTTTCTCTTCTCTTTAAATGCTGGAGTTTACAAAACTTCCACGAGCTGTACATTGTTTTGGTAGATAGGCAGTGGATAGGCAGTAATATACCAATAGAGGAGAATATTTGCAGCTCACAGTTGAAGGGAGGGGTCCTTGGGACTCTCTGAGCTTGGTTGTTTTCTTGCAGACATTTCATTACCCATAAGCACTGATGATGTTACCTAGTTCAGAGGGTAATGAAACATCTGCAAGAAAACAACCAAGCTCAGAGAGCACCAATGACCTCTCATAGGCAGTAATGGCAGAATATAGCAGCATCTTCATCTTAGCCATATTATGCATGGAAGTCAAAGGCAGAGATGGGATGTGAGGGGGAGACAAAGATAGGCAGGAGGGAGGAGTTCACATAGGACAAAAGAAATAAGTCAGTCACTAGTTGTAGGGTTAGCTCTCTGTTTATATACAAGCAATGTATTGACTCATTTCCAGCACTGATGATACCACCTAGTTGGGTGATGAAACATTTGAAAAAAAACAACCAAGTTGAAAGAGCAGTAAAGACCCCACAGCTCTCTTGAAGTTCTGAGTTCTTAAAAAGCTGAGCTGCCATTTAGTTTAAGGCTCAGCAGGCCACTTCCAAGATCTCCCCCAATTGCCATAGGTGTATACTATAGGCCACCCAACCAAACAGAGGAAATAGATGAACTTTTTGCTAGTCAGCTAACTAAGGTATGTAGGAAGCACATCACAATAGTAATGGGGGACTTTAACTACCCTGACATCAACTGGGAGACAAACTCTGCACCAAGTGGAAGATCAAACAGATTCCTGACAAACCTAGCAGACAACTTTGTCTCCCAAAAAGTAGAGAAGGGTACTAGGGGATTAGCCATTTTGGATCTAATTCTCACTAACAGAGATGAAATGATAGAAGGTGTTGAAGCCACAGGAACCTTGGGAGGAAGTGATCATGCAATATTGGAATTCAATATGGAAGTACAAGCAATAGGATGCAGTCACACTAGAGTCTTGGACTTTAAGACAGCTAATTTCAATAAACTTAGAGAGGGCTTGGGAAGGATTCCATGGATGAGAATCCTCAAGGGGAAAACAATTCAAGAAGCTTGGGAAATTTTGAAAAGTGAGATAATAAAAAACCAGTCTAGCACAATACCAACAAAGAGGAAAAATAACAGCTCTCAAAAGAAACCAGCATGGCTGCATAAAGAACTCTCTGATAAATTGAAATATAAAAAGGACAAGTTTAGAAAATGGAAAGAGGGGCACATAACTAAGTCAAAATATCAGCAAATAGCCCAAGCCTGCAAAGTTGAAGTGAGGAAAGCTAAGGCTCAAAATGAACTAAAACTTGCGACCAAAGTAAAAAATAACAAAAAAGCTTCTTTCAACATGTAGAAAACAAGAAAAAAGTGAAGGAAATGATTAGTCCATTAGTAGGTGAAAGTGACAAGAAGGTGACAAGCAACAGGGAGAAAGCAGAACTATTTAACTCGTTTTTTGCATCTGTCTTTATACAAAGGGAAAAAGCAGACCAAACTATCAAAAATAGTGCCATAAAAAACAGAATAGAAACACAAGTTAAGATAGGCACGAAAATGGTAAATGAGCACCTGTCCAGCCTAGACGAGTTCAAATCACGAGGACCAGATGGATTACACCCCAAGGTTTTCAAGGAACTGGCAGATGAGATCTCAGAACCACTGAACTATATTTTTCAAAGATCCTGGAGCACTGGGGAACTACCAGAGGACTGGAAAAGAACTGATGTAGTTCCCGTCTTCAAAAAAGGAAAAAAAATGGATCCAGGAAATTACAGACCTATCAGCCTGACCTCAATACCTGGGAAGATTCTGGAAAAGATAATCAAACAAACAAATTTGTTTGAGGCAAACCAAGTCATTACTAAAAGCCAACATGGGTTTGTCAAAAACAGATCATGCCAGACAAATCTTATTGCATTCTTTGAGCAAGTGACAAAATTAGTAGACCAGAGGAATGCTGTGGATATAATTTACTTGGACTTCACTAAGGCATTTGATAAAGTAGATCACAACCTACTACTTGATAAGATAGAAAAATGTGGGTTAGACAGCATCACCACCAGATAGATTCGTAGCTGGCTGACTGGCCGTACTCAACATGTGGTCCTCAATGGAACCACATCTACATGGAGGGAAGTGTGTAGTGGGATGTCCCAGAGCTCTGTTCTGAGCCCAGTGCTCTTCAACATCTTCATCAACAATTTGGACAAGGGGATAGATGGGGAACTCATCAAGTCTGCAGACGACACCAAGCTAGCAGGAATAGCCAACACTCCAGAAGACAGGCTTAGGATACAGGAGGATCTGGACAGACTTGAACACTGGGCGCTATCTAACAAAATGAAATTCAGTGATGAAAAAAGTAAGGTTCTACACTTAGGCAAGAAAAACCAAATGTACAGGTATAGTATAGGGGGTACCTTGCTCAATAGTAGTAACTGTGAGAGGGATCTCGGAGTCCTAGTGGACAATCACTTAAATATGAGCCAGCAGTGTGCTGCAGCTGCCAAAAAAGCCAACACAGTGCTAGGCTGCATTAACAGAGGGATAGAATCAAGATCACATGAAGTATTAATACTACTTTACAATGCCTTGTAGGGCCACACTTGGAATATTGTATCCAGTTTTGGTCACTGTGATGTAAAAAAGATGTTGAGACTCTAGAAAAAGTACAGAGAAGAGCAACAAAGATGATTAGGGGACTGGAGGCTAAAACATATAAAAACGGTTGCTGGAATTGGGTATATCTAGTTTAATGAAGAAAAGGACGAGGGGGGGACATGATAGTAGTGTTCCAATATCTCAGGAGCTGCCACAAAGAAGAGGGAGTCAAGCTATTTTCCAAAGCACCTAAAGGCAGGACAAGAAGCAACGGATGGAAACTAATCAAGGAGAGAAGCAACCTAGAACTAAGGAGAAACTTCCTGACAGTGAGAACAATTAACCATTGGAACAACCTGCCTCCAGAAGCAGTAAATGCTCCAACACTGGACATTTTTAAGAAGAGACTGGACAGCCATTTGTCCGAAATGGTATAGGGTTTCCTGCCTGAGCAGGGTGTTAGACTTGATGACCTCCAAGCTCCCTTCCAACTTATTACTATTATCATCATCATCATCTGAGGATACATGAACATGCACCAAAGATATTTCCCCATAATTACTACAGAAGCAAAGCAGCTGCTTCCAGTCAGATGTAGTTTCTTTGAGCTGTTTCACAGGGAAGACAGAATAAAATAACCAGAGCCTTTCATATACCTCATAATGTGTCTCACTTCTTCAAGAAAGCAACAAACTATTCGACGAATCATTTATCGCAGTTGACACAATGCTTGCCCTTAAGAAAGAAAAATTGTCTTTTCTATTTGTACTGACTCTGTTGTGGATGGGAGCAGTTGAACTAGTGTTAGACAGGAAACAGTAATGGTGTTGATCATTGAGTCTTCCATTTTTCCATTTGGCTGTATGCTACCCCTGCCAAAAGTGAACATGAAATTATTAGCATAATATAAATGCAAATGAAGATAGGTTTTCAGGCCAGTGCCTAAATGTTGAACAGATTTCTCTGTTGCCCTGTAACAATTCCAAATGTCAAAATGTGTGTATTTAAGCAACTATTTTGAGAAGTCAGAAAAGGGGGATTTTTCAGTTACTCAAGAAATAGCCTTTTAGAAATTATTTTCTGAGTTCTACGAATCACACAATCAGTATACAGTATCACTTAGATAATATAATGCCCAGTATAGAGGTTGTGATCATATAAGATGTTAAACCATCCTGTTTGGTTAATACAAACACTAATATGGTAATGAAACATAGGTAGACCTCAGAGAACAACACACACACCAGTCATAAACTACATATACCTCTCTGCTGCTTTAATACAAATGCACATGTACTTTTATCTTATCTCCTCCACCAACTGGCATTGTAGTAAAAAAGTTGGGGCTTAACCAAAGCTAATAAGCATGTTGTCCAAATCTGTAGTGATTGCTTTTTGTCATAAAATATGACATGAAAGCAACATCTAACTATAAAAAGGTCAGTGGTGTCTGACTCCAGGGCATGGGTCGGCAACCTGCAGCTCTGGAGCTGCATGTGGCTCTTTGAGCCTTCTCCCTTGGCTCCCAACCTTCTCTGCCATTTGCAGAGAGAGAGAGAGAGAGACCAAGGCACTTGCGCTTCCCTTCTCTCTCTCTCTCTCTCTCTCTCTTTCTGTGTGTGTGTGTGTAAAAAAGAGAGTGGCCTCACCCTGTTCTCCAACAAGCTGACAAGCTTATTGGGTGGGGCTCCTGCCTTGGCTGTGTCTCTGCAGGAAGCAGGAAGGGAAAGACAGAGCCAGCCCAATAAGAACCTGTGTCAGCTTGTTGGAGAACAGCTTGAAAGCCAGCTTGCCAGGTAAGCAGAAGATCGGAGAGAGGGAGAGAGGGGGGGAAGAGAGAGGGGGGAGAGAGGGAGGGAGAAAGGAAAGAAAGAGAGAGAAAGAAAGGGAGAGGAAAGAGAGAGAGAGAGAGAGAGAGAGAGAGAGAGAGAGAGAACTCATGCACAGCAGCCTCTATTTCTTTTTAATTAAACTCTTCAATCAAGTTTCTCCCCCTCACATGTGCACGAGTACATGTGCAAGTTTTGCGGCTCCCAGTGTTTTCTTTTCTCAAAGTGGCTCTTTGAGTGTTTAAGGTTGCAGATCCCTGCTCTAGGGCATCGGGCTCCTCTCCATTTCTTGGCTGAGGGAGCTAGCTTTGTTTGAAGACAATTTCCATGGTTATGTGGCCAGCATGGCTATACAACATAGGTGCACAGAATGCCGTTACCTTCCTACCAAAGTGGTACCTATTAATCTGCTTGCATTTGCATGCTTTCGAACTGCTAGGTGTGCTATCTAACTTGAATATTCTTATTATCTAAATTTTAAAATTGATATGGGCTACAAGCTTGGATAGGAAAGGAACAAAGCAGAAACAGGAGATTTCCTGTTAATGCTATGCTTTGTATGTTATGCTATGCTAATATAATAATTTATTTAAATTATTATAAATCCATCCACTCTGATAAAATCAGGATTGCCTACAAAACTAAAAAAAGTTATAAAACATACAACTACATAGACAGCCTAAAAATATAAGATGACTTCTTGAATCTTAAATCTCAGTATAAAAGGCAGGAATGATAATGATATATTTAAATATATTAAATATATCATCTTTTTTAAAAAGCACTTTTAGTACATCACAGCTTCTGTCTATTTAACACTATCTAATGCTGCAATATCTTTACAAAGGCTGATAAAAGTTATACAACTGCAATGGACTACAGTAAGTCAAGAAAGGCTGATCTACATGGATTGAAAGTGGTTTTCCAGATTTACACAAACTTCTTTTTCATCCCCATGAAAAGGTATTAAGAAATCTTTTGCATGCCAACCATATATACTACTGCTCTTTCATTATGCTTATAATTACATATTTCACAATACCACAGGCTGTTAAATTAATTAAGCATTACAGTATGGGTGGATTGATTTATGAGAGAGATTATTTATGACATTTGGTGATTCTGGGAAAGCAGTCAACTGAAATAAATAAAAATCATCTGGAATATATCTCAAATGGTAACATAGTAGATTTAAGATTTAAAACATGTGGGATCAATCACAAAATGGTGATCCAAGGCTGTAAATCTGGCCGCCAATATTTGGACACCCACTAGATTGCAATAAAGACATAACTAATAAGTACAAAGGAAGAGTCATCATAATTTATCTTATCATAACTCAGGTGATTGTATCTGGGCTGCAAAATGCAGCAACATGGGCAGTTATTGGCATGTTAAACCTCTGTTCTACAAACAATTTGCTTCCAGGTCCAGTTCAAGATTCTGGTGAGGACCTATAAAGCCCTGTATGGCATGGAGCCAAGTTATTTGAGGGACCACCTTACCCAGTGACTTCTACCCATCTCATCAGATCCAGCAGAAGAAACTTGTGAGTTTCATCCACTAAAAATTGTCATTTGATGGATCCAAGAGGAAGGCCTTTTTACACACTATGGAACATCATTCTGCCCCCCTCCCAGAGGGCAGGCTGACCCTGATTTTTCTGGTCTTCTGGAAGGGCTTGGAGACCTGGTTTCCCATCTAGCTTGGAGATGTGCGGTTCTTGAATGACTATAGTCTCCTGGTGATTCTATCGTGTGCTTTTAATTGTTTTTAATGTTTGTATTGTTTATATTGTTATTTTATTTTATTTTTTTAATGGCAAAGGAGTGATTAAAATGCTATTTTGGAAAGTTCAAACAGAATAAGGCCCAGATAGATTTGAAATAAGATTTTAAAATGGAATTTCTGGGTATACAAGCTTAGAAATAAAAGAACAATTTCATAATTTCTGCAACTGAACCCTCTTTTTTAACAACCATAATTATGACAAGTCAAAATAAACATTCATATTCAGAGTTGTCTTCTTTCTTTTTACTGTAAGCAAGAAGATTATTAAAAGAAATTGTGTAATTAAAGTATTTAGTTTCCTAGAACAACTTCCTTGATGGAATATTTTTCTAGAACTCATGATTGTTAAAAGTAAATGGCAGGAAAAAAACAATCTTAATTAATAATGCACTCAAGGAAAGTTGTATCCCACCAAATTTCCTATGAATGTGATGTAATGTGACATTTAATCCAATCAATACATGGGGTGGCTGGATAGAGCTCCTTTCTGGAATGGATTCTGACTAGGAAGAGTTGTGAAGGTGTTTTTTGCTTGCGATGCCATGGATGCGATGGAGAACTCATCTCTAAAGTGCCAACAACTGCAGAGGATCTTGTTGTTTTCGAAAGCTGGCGGGTTACAGGGAGCCACTAGTCTCTTATACTCAAGCAAGAGCCATAAGATTCTATAGGTCCTCTACTGATTGTTGATCAAAGTTCAAGCACATGAACCAAATGCAGAAAAAGTGGCTTTACTACTGATAAGGAAACAAAATTCTAACTACAAAGGGAGACATGGATATCCTTGTGACTAAGGGCATATCTAGGTCTAAGTTATTATTATAATTCATTGACACTGCATTTACCATGGAAGAGGGAAGGAATAAGGAAGCCCAGCAGCAGATATCCTTGAATCATGCTGCCTTTCAAGGTATGAACTCTGTAATCAGTTAGTCACTACCAGGCAAAGATTGGCACAATATTAAAAATTCCATTCTACATAAGAGACACAACCATTTCTGCAACTGAACCCTCTTTTTTAACAACCATAATTATGATAAGTCAAAATAAACATTCATATTCAGAGTTGTCTTCTTTCTTTTTACTGTAAGCAAGAAGATTATTAAAATAAATTGTGTAATTAAAGTACTTAGTTTCCTAAAACAACTTCCTTGATGGAATATTTTTCTAGAACTCATGATTGTTAAAAGTAAATGGCAGGAAGAAAACAATCTTAATTAATAATGCACTCAAGGAAAGTTGTATCCCACCAAATTTCCTATGAAAATGCCTAGGGCATTTCAAAATAAGAAAACACACTAATAATACTATAGTTAGATATGGATGCATAGATGTGATTCAAGTTAATTCAGTTCTCTCTGGTTTAAGTCTAACATGCACTCCTATCTTTCTAGCTTATCTAGAATGAATTAGGAGATTTACAAATGAAGCTAAGCCATAAAGTTTTTCTCACCAGATTATATGGATTTAGCCATTGTGGTTTTATAAATCTTTATTTATAGCATAGTATTATCCAGAGAAATGTAGTTCAGCCAACAAACTATTAATATGTAATCTATGATGCTATTAATAAGATGATGAACAGTCTTAGCTGAAACTACTCTTCATCGAAAGACTTTGAGGAGGAGTTAATTGAAGTTACTCTGTTACAGAGTTCTTGTTTGAACTGGAGATACATTGCTTTTGCAGGGATAGCAATTAACACAGAAAACAAGGCAGTGAAGGCTTTTTATCAATGAAGGAAAATATTTGTAGCTCAGGGTTAAAATGTGGGGTCTTGGTGCTCTCTGAGCTTGCTTGTTTTCTTGCAGACGTTTCATTATCCTTGATTGGGGTATTGCTTACTTGATTGTTGGTCTGAAGGTGACCTTGGAGTTAATCTATGCTGATCTGAGTGCTGATTACTGTCGAGAGGTGCTGGAGTCTTTTTCTCTTAGTCACCTTCAGACCAACAATCAAGTAAGCAATACCCCAATCAAGAAACTGCCACAGAGCCATTAGTAAACAGGCCAACCAAAAAATCCCTAAGACTTTCCTCACCTAGTTCACTTACCACTGATGATGTTACCTAGTTAGGATAATGAAACATGTGCAAGAAAACAAGCAAACTCAGAGAGCACCAAGGACCCCTCAAGGCTTTTTATGTTTTATGTCTCCTGCCCAGTCCTTCCCCAGAGACCAAGTCTTCTTCACCAGCAGTGAGTATCCCTTCTTCCTCTCTGGGATTTTGGATGAAGCTGCCACCTGCAGCCAGCCAAGTCCCTCCTTCACATTCTGGAGTCTTGAGAGCTCCAGAAGCTCTCACCCTTCTGGATCTTCACTTCTGGACTTTTCTTCTTCCTTCCCAACCAAGAACTGACAGATGTTCCACACACTTAACTTCTCTCTTCAACCTTTCTCTCCAGCCAGTCTCTTCACTTTGTGCACATACAGGTGGTCCTCGACACATGACCACAATGGAGCCAAAACTTTCTGTTCTTAAGTGAGTTATTTGTTAAGTGAATTTTGCCCCATGTTATGACTTTTCTTGCCACAGTGGTTAAGTGAATCACTGCAGTTGATAAGTTAGTGAATCTGGCTTCCCCGTTGACTTTGCTTGTCAGAAGATCGCAAAGGGGGGTCACATGAGCCTGGGACACAGCAATGGGCATCAATATGAGTCAATTGCCAAGTGTTTGAATTTCGATCACATGATCATGGGATGCTGCAAAGGTCATAACTGAAAAATGATCATGAGTCACATTTTTATCTCCTTCTCTCCCTCTCTCTCGTGCTCACCCCCCCCCCCAATTTTTAGGTTAGATTGGCAGCTTGTCTCTTAGCAACTGAGGAGGTGGGTGACCTTCCAGGGCTTCACTCCCCAACACCAACGTTCCAGGCTGGACTAATGGGGCTGCTGTCTCATTACCCAATTCAACTCATTGGGCTCCCAGAAGCGCGGCCTCCCTTCAAAATGAGAAGTGATCTTTTTTTCTTCTTTTCCTTACTCCAATGGCTGCCTCATGGCAAGCCACTAAGAATCATACGCCACATACAAATATCGCCACATTGTGGCCCTGATATAATAGAGAAGGCTGAAATTGTAACCTCCATTACAGTTAAGCCCCAATTAAGCTTTTTTATGTTATTGGGAAGCTAATGAAATGTTTATTAATCCCAATTCTGAAGTTATGTACCCCTGAAAGCATAGTGACCTTTTACTGTGGAATATACATTGCTGTGGTTTCCGTTCTATGAAAATCAATTTTTTTTTCTCTTAGTCTCTTTAGCATGCAATCCGTTCCTCTTAAAATATGACAGAATAAAATAGTTACATAGAACTCACTATTTATTCTCTTTCAGATCTCAGTCATGGTGGCTGGAGCTATAGTAACCATTTTAAATCTCAGATGACATTAATGTAATTATTTGCATCAAATATTAAGACTCAGAAGCACCATTGCAATGTACACAGAGTACATATAGGATGCTTCAGGAGACCAGGGCTGCATCCTAATATGAAATTCTCAGTGATATCAGATATCTGACTAAACACGACTGGAGGTAGGACTGATAGTAGGATTACCAAACTGGAGGTGATAAAGAATTATAATCAAAGGGCAGCAGGTACCTTGAATGGCTGAGCTGAGAGGCAACGCCACTTTCTATACTGAGGCGATACCAATTCGGCAGCTTCATTATCAATGTTCAGGCAGATAGTAATCAAGGAAAGAAACTTCACTCAGTAAGCAACACTCTGTTTTGGAGGTTTGTGCAATGCTTGGCAGGTTCTTAACACCTGATTTTGATCTGATTTTAATTGGTTTTTTTTAAAAAAAAAATAGTTGCTGGTTGTTGGGGGGTGGGGGTTTCCTATTTTTTCCTAGGAGATTTGAGAGAGGCAATTCCATTCTTGCTACATGCCTACGGATTCTTTCTGCTGGTGAAATTGCAAGAGGTGGAGCTGTGACTCAGTGTTTATAACACCCACTTTTACCATTTCAAAGCTTGTAAATAACTTTTAGAGCCATTATTATTTTAGAGGTGTTCTTCATAGGGTGTCACTTGGACATAATGGTTTCTAGAATGGGATCACTTGCTACTTTCCTGAAGGTAAGAACTATAAAACTGGAACGAGACTCTTTGGACAGGTTGTCCCTATTGGTGTGCATGCACTTCTTTTTGTCCTATCTAGAAAAAAGGAGAAACCAGTTAGTTGAAAACAAGACTTGTAAAAAGCTGTCATGCATGGCTTTGATCTCATATCATACAGAGTAAGTTTTGTCTAAATCCAGATATGAAAAGTGCTGCTGATATATATATGAAACAAGCAGAAAAGAAAGTATGTCTGTACTATATGCTGATGCTATTTCTGTTGGTTAAGCTGTTACGGTTGGTTAGCAATTTGTATTGTTTAAGGAATATTTGTAAATGTATATGGAATGCAAATTAGAGGAAATGCCTGTAACTGTTAAAATGTACTACAACATATGTATCTCTTGTCCCTCTGGCAGTATTGTATTTTATAAACTTATTTTATTTGGCAAGTTCCAAACAGCAAAACAAAATTTTGGGGAAATCAAGAGAGTCAGCGTGCTGTTCAAGCACATGTAGGATGTAAGATAATCAATGTAAGACAGAAAATTAAAAATGAATGTTTTAACTGGGCAATAATTTTTACTTTGAGGATAGCATGAACAGTTAGTTAATGTCTTTCTTGAGCAGCAAGAACAATTTTTAAGAGAAATTTCCTAAGAATTCAGTGTATCTGCTTTTTTATTATTGCTACCTTGTCAGTCAACTAAACATTAGTTTGGAAAGGGGTATTACTGTCTTTGCTAGAATTCATTTTTCTCTGTGCCTCTCATCACAGCTAATTGCATTTTTACTTGGAAATCATGCCCACTAAATTTCAGAAAACCACAGCTGCCAAGTAACCACGTCAGCAAAATTTATAATTTTGTTGCTGACAGTATGAAATTAGGTAATTTGTGTTCCTCACTTCTAGCGTAAGGACTACTTACAGTATTTTAGGAAATGAATTCTTGAGTTCTTCCTCATGTACTAATACCAAGCTTAATACCAAGCAATGGATGGACACTAATTAAGGAAAGAACCAACCTGGAACTAAGGAAAAATTTCCTGATAGTAAGAACAATTGATCAGTTGAACACTTGCCTCCAGGAATTGTGGTTGCTCCATCACTGGAGGTTTTTAAGAAGACAGTGAACAACCATTTGTCTGATTCAACTCTTGACAGTAAATTTCAGCTGTCCAAGCATTTAGCTTAGTCAGGAAATAGATCCATAGAAGACTTTCAAACACAACTCCAATTACTTTCTTTCCTGCAGATAGGAATGAAGCCACAGATATCACAAACTGCCTATGGCAAGAGACAGAATTCAAAATACATAGAAAGATTAATGATCCAGGATTAAATTCTAGAATTTGTCCCCTTGCCTTCCCAAAGCAACAATTACCAACCCCAATGGCAAGAGGAGATTTTGCCTTCTTCTCTTCATGGGATGCTGATACTGGATTGTTCTAGGCATGAAAGGAGAAGTTGAAGTTGAAGTTGACTGAAGTTTAAATTCACACATAAAACATTTTCCGCCCCAAGCATTTCCCACTTTTATTAATTTCAGTATGACTTGAGGTTGTGAGAGATTGCCCATTTCTATGGAAGTTAGGCATGCATAAATATTAAAATTTCATTAATACAATAACAAAAACCAGTTGACTAGATTGAGGAATCCTAACAGTCCATTTAGGAATATATGTTTTTATAAGTTGACCCTCTCTTCCTTATGGCAGCCCCTCAAATACTCGACTATTGACCTGATAGCAGTATTCCAATATTTGAGGGGTTGCCACAAAGAAGAGGGGGGTCAACTTAGTTTTCAAAGCACTAGAAAGCATGACAAGAAGGAATGGATGGAAATTAGTCAAGGAGAGAAGCAACTAGAATTGAGGAGAAACTTCCTAACAGTGAGAACAATTAATTAATGGAACAGCTTGCCTTCAGATGTTGTGGGTGCTTCATCACTGGAGGTTTTTAAGAAGAGACTGGACAGCCACTTGTCTCAAATTGTATAGGGTGTCCTGCTTGAGCAGGGGGTTGGACTAGAAGACCTCCAAGGTCCCTTCCAGCTCTATTCTAATTGATTGATTAATTGATTTTTTTTTAACTTAGCTGCAACCAACAATCCTGTCCAAAGATAGTGTATATATAACATGTAGCCCCTCCCATGGATTGGAGTAATAGCGGATCCCAGTTCTGCAATAGTTAAGAATTGTGATTCAACACCCTTTCCTTCCTTCCCTGTTCACTTACTGGGCCTTTCAAATGCAACTGTGTCAGGAATTGGTTCTATATCTTTGACAACCATTCTTCCATTATGGAAACTTCAGAGTCTTCCTATTTTTTGTGCACATAGTATATTTGCAGCAATAATCATATATAAAAATAAACTTCCATGCCTCTTCTCTAATTGATTGTCTGCTAATCCCAAAAAGGAAAATTCTGGTTTCAGTTGAATGTTGATCTTTAAAAATTTTTGCATCATTAGATGTATTTTAACCCCAAAATCCCTGGTTCTTCTACAAGTTCTAGCATGATCAAATCTTCATGTTGCCCATATTTTCAACATAAATTTGGAGAATCAAACTAGATAACAAGACCTGGCAATGGCTAAGTACAGGAAAGTTGAAGACAGAGGGGTAATTCTGGCTGTACAAGACCAGCCTAAGGAGCAAATGCATACAAAGCCAGAATTGAGAAAACAATAACAGAAGCAAATGCTGCCTTGGCAAAGAAGCTGAAGAAACAATGGATCACCTAGCTAGCTGTTGCAAGAAGATTGTACAAACTGACTACAAACAAAGGCATGACAAAGTAGCAACAATGGTGCATTGGAATAACTGCAACAAATATCATTTGCCTGCAGGCAAGAACTGGTGAGACCTCAAAATAGACAAAGTAATAGAAAAGCTAAAGTGTTCTGGGACTTTAGTATTCAGACAGATAAGGGCCTGCCACACAGCACCTCAGACTTAACAGTTGATAAGAAAGACAAAAAAGTCTGGATAGTACTTTGCAGTACATTGAGACAGTGAAATAGAAGAGAAAGAACTGGAGAAGAACACAAAATACAAAGAACTTCAAATAAAAGTAGAATAACTATGGCAAAAGATAGTGCCAACTGTAATAGGTGTCTTAGATGCAATCCCAAAACAACTGAAGCATCAGTTGAACATCATTGGCACTGACAAAATCACCATCAGTTAATTGCAAAAGATAGCTTTATTTGGAACAGCTTATAGCCCATGACAATTCTTTTAACATATTAAATAACAACATCTGCCTATTGGAAGAATTCATAGAAGAATAAAAATGCCAGATCTAGTCTAAACATCTGGCTGACCATGCAATCAACAATAATCTATCAAATTTATATGCCAGCTAACTCTGGGTGGTTTTCAATTGTTAAAAACATTTAAAAACAAAAACAATATAAAAACTACAACA
The DNA here is from genome assembly GCF_016545835.1 of Crotalus tigris. NCBI lineage: Eukaryota > Metazoa > Chordata > Lepidosauria > Squamata > Viperidae > Crotalus > Crotalus tigris. The sequence goes on along the minus strand of NW_024096464.1, from coordinate 119,849 downwards.
CCAATAGAAGATAAAAGAACAAAGATGACAAAGAATACAAAGCTGATGGGGAATAGGAAGAAAGGGACATCAGTTATCCTCACCAAAGGTCTGGATGAAGAGCCACAATCTCAGGGCCCTTTGAAATGCTAGTAGGGTGGAGGCCATTTGAATCTTGGGAGAAGCCTCTTTTCCAAGGGTTAGGTATTTACATAATGTGTCATTTGAGCCCGGTCATTTGTCCTCCCAATAAAAGTTCCATGTTGATTTGTTCTATGGTCCATTTTTTTTATCTTGGCTATCCAGTTAGTGTTTGTGATAGTGATTATATCCCATCTATCATCCAGCAACAATAATGCTTGTATTAAATGAGAGAAAAAAACTGCATTTTGGAAGCAAGTAAATGCTAATTAACATGTATAAATATAACACATTCCTTTTCATTCTTAAAACCCCAATATCCTCACCACCACCACCAATTTGTTATGCCTAACCACAATAATACCATGTCATTCCTAAACTCCTTTCATCTCTGCTGAGTTGAAGATTATTCACCCATCCTTGAGTCAGTGGGAAAGTATACTGGTCTGAAACTTGTTATCCGTAATGCCAGTCCCTATCCCTGTCATGTTTCAAGTCATTGCCTATCTCTTCCCTTTAAGTTACTGACTAACATTAGCCATTTTAAACAGCTTTTACATACTTGGATAGTTTCAGAACAAGATAGAAAAACAACTCAGTACCATACAACTAAGAGTGATTTAAGGCTGTGTGGGCTGAAGGCAAGGTAACATCATGGAGACACATCAGAAAAAAATGTTGCCATGACATGTTTGTGCAAGTTGGGAAAGCCCTAAAATGTATCTATCTGGAGCCTTCAAAAACATAAATACTTTGTGATAGGAGAGTTTCTAAATGAAAATAATTGCTTTTCCCAGACCAAAGTCCAGATAGTTCCACCAGCACTTTTAATTATAGCTCAGAAGAATTATATTTGTCACTCAAAGAGTCCATCCGTGTGTTTTTTTCCCTTTCTTCATTTTGCAGATTATGGAGTCACCATGTTATATCTTAACTGTAAGAATAATTCGAATGTGGAATCTCCGTCGAGAAGATTGGTGTGAGTATTTTTATTCCTGATCATGGTTTCATGATATACTGAAACGGTATATGTCTGAACAATATTATCCCCAAAATGTCTATCTTGCTAAATATACAGGAATCCTTTTAAAGCATGTATCAAACATATACAAAACATGTAAAGAACTCCAAGGTTCATCCAAATGTTACAATTTTATAATTGCAACAGATCACTTGTACAGTAACTGATATGTAGGTTTATCCGAGTTCACTGGCAACAGTTTCCCAAGGTTTTTGATAAGAATCTTTGCTACCATATCTAAAGAAGGAAAGGAAGGAAAAGGTTTTGTGTGCAAATCTGGGCTTCAACTCAAGCATGCTATTCTCATATACAATTAGACATGTTTCAGCAAATTATTCTACGATTAGGCCATGAGATCAGCCCAGCTCCAATTAGCTGTTTTAGGCTGTGGCAGGTGCACTTCCTCCCCCTCCAGTCCTTAAGCTCTGTTTTCTAGGAGCATTTTGTTTTGTGCAGCAGAACATTTTGGTTCTTTCAAATTGAATTGAATCCCCAAATTGGCAGATCTCCAAGTGACTCGGATCAGCTAGATCAAGTTGACCAATGGAAGTATCCGTATGCTAGAACAGGAATGGCAGAATAATTTTGCTGCATCACACCTGCAAAGGGATGACCAGTGGGAACAGCAATTTTTATGTCAGTGCAGTTTTCTGCTGGCTCAGGGACTGGTAGATAGCATCTAGTTTAGTCCAAAGAAGAAACTCTGAGATTAACTTAGCTTAAATCAAAAGTAAGAGATTTCCCCATGTGCATGATATTCCACTAATTCACAGCCAGCTTATTTGCTAGTCAGCATTCCTACCAGATAGTATCTCAACTAACCTGGCAGTTCATGGTCAATCAACACTACACATACATACATAAGCACACAAATAGTTTAGATAAATTGTGTGGGAATTTGAACAGGATCATATCCATCTGACATGGGGAAAACTGTATGTTTCTACCCTTTCACTAACTCATTTCATCCCCCGCATGCCTACTGAGATTGAAGTATAGAGATAAAGCAGAAGAGATAGTGGCTTTTTTCAACTCACCTACTTCATCTTCTGTGGAAGCCAAAAGGATAAACAGCTTAAAAACAAACTCACCAATGGGTACACACTGTAGCTAAGGCACTTTACCTTAACTAAAATTCAACCTATGGTTAAAGCATGAATGTAATAAGCTTACCCACACTATGAATTTCCAAATATTATCAGCATTGTCCCAAAGAGTTTCAGTCACCTGTCATAGCAATAGTGATGGGGGAGCAAGTTAATTGCTATACATTTGGACTTCCTTGAAGTAAGCTCAGTCATACTCCCAAAAATGGCAGCAAGAATATAAAGGAGTTCTCAGTCTTCTAAAATGTACCATCTATTTTCATTTCCTCATTGTGTCAACTAATAGTATACTTAACCACTGTTGTCAATCAAGCCATAATTACTAGTGAAATGCTTAACTAATGCTTTGTGAGGCAATGATTATGTATGCTTGAAAACCTGGCTGTTCTCCCACCTCTTGAGCAGGGTGGTTGTTGAATTCCTATAGTTATTCTTTTGTTGTTATGTATGGTTTTTCTTTCTGATGCATGATCTGCTTCTTAATTTGATATTGTTTCTCATTTTAAAAAAAATGTAAGCAGCTCAGAATCCTTTGGAGTTGGTTGATCTCTAAAATATATAAACAAATAAACTCATGAGACTATAAGGGGCATATAAAGTTACAAAATATGTATTATATTATAATACAAGTCTTGTGACTTGTATCCGATAGTAATATACAAGGTCAAAAGGATATTTCGCTTTGTGACGTCACATGGACAATTTGTTACTTGTCCCTCTTGCAGATGGCTATGTATGTGCTAACATTTTTGCCTTGTCTCTCACAATATTACTCCTTATGAACATAGTTATTACAAAGATGTTTATTTTTATATTTCCTTGCTACAATCTCAAGGTCATCCAGATTTTGTCAATCCAAATATGGTATCTCTATTCTGACATTTCGTGGTCTAATAATAAAATACAAACAGTTTCATAAATATGTTTATGAGATTCAGCAATTTTTGTTTGTTTCATATTACTTGCAGAAATACAGAAAATTTTACTCTTCCAAATTAGTGATGAGTTGGATAAAGATTTTAAAAATTAAAAATAAATCTGGAAGGTCAGAAGCATGAGTGGTCAGAAAATATATAATGCAGGTAGAAGATATCAGTCTGATTTGAGCAGGTCTAAATCTTCCTTGTTAGACCCAACTTTTCTAGATGATTAGTTAGTTCAGTTAGTATTTTGCCCCAATTGCGTCCATTTCTAACACAATCTGTTGTGGAAGTAATGGCAGATACTTTATCTGTATCTCAATTAATAATATAATATAATAATAACAAAGTTGGAAGTAACCTTGGAGGTCATCTAGTCCAACCCCTTGCTCAGGAAGGAAACCATTTCAGACAAATGGCTGTCCAATCTCTTCTTAAAACTTTCCAGTGTTGGAACATTCACCACTTCTGGTTAATTGCTCTAATTGTCAGTAAGTTTCTCCTTAGTTCTAGGTTGCTTCTCTCTTTGGTTAGTTTCCATCCGTTGCTTCTTGTTCTGCCTTCAGGAACTTTGGAGAATAGCTTGACTCCCTCTTCTTTGTGGCAGCCCCTGAGATACTGGAACACTGCTATCAGGTCCCCCTCGTCCTTCTTTTCATTAAACTAGACATACCCAATTCCAGCAACCGTTCCTTATATGTTTTAGCCTCCAGACCTCTACTCATCTTTGTTGCTCTTCTCTGTGCTCTTTCTGGAGTATCAACATCTTTTTTACATTGTGGTGACCAAAACTGGATGCAGTATTCCAAGTGTGGCCTTACAAAGGCATTGTAATACTTCACGTGATCTTGATTCTATCCCCCTGTTAATGCAGCCTAGCACTGTATTGGCTTTTTTGGAAGCTGCAGCACACTGCTGGCTCATATTTAAGTGATTGTCCACTAGGACTCTGAGATCCCTCTCATAGTTGCTACTATTGAGCAAGGAACCACCTATACCAGTGGTGGGGAACCTATGGCACAGGTACCAGAGGCGACACTCAGAGCCCTCTCTGTGGGCACGCCCCAGTCCTAGGCCTTCAGCTGGGTTTTATAAAACCTTTTCGCTTTAGGCCTCCACCACCGTGTGCAAAAAAAAAAAAAAAGGTTCAATCAGTCAATTTCAACTTCTTGTGGGGAAAAAAAAGATCTTGCAAAGTTGGAATTGATTGATTGAATTTTTTAGTCCCACCCAGTCTGCCATTACCACCGCAGCCACGCCCTCCCAATGGGCCACATCCACCCAATTGGCCACACCCACCCAATGGGCCACACGCACCTGGCACCCAACGATGCATAAGTGGGTTTTGGGTTGCAGTTTGCGCACTCGGTCTCTAAAAGGTTCACCATCACTGACCTATACTATACCCGTATATTTGGTTTTTCTTGCCTAAATGTAGAACTTTACTTTTTTTCACCATTGAAATCCTCCTGTATCTTAAGCCTATCTTCTGGAGTGTTGGCTATTCCTGCCAGCTTCGTGTTGTCTGCAAATTTGATGAGTTATCCATCTATCCCCTCGTCCAAATCATTGATGAAGATGTTGAAGAGCACTGGGCCTAGAACAGAGCCCTGGGGCACCCCACTACACACTTCCGTCCATATAGATGTAGTTCCATTGAGGACTATTCTTTATGAATCATGCTGCAGTCATATCATGTTGGGATGTAGGCTTATGGGCTTTCAAATCAGGAACCATTTTTTCCATAACAGATAGATAAACTACTAATGACATTATTAATACAGCAGCAAACCAACAATTGCATCCTGGCTGCAGACCAGAAACCTGAAGTACAGGAAGTGACTGCAACCCATTTCTTAACATGGGGCAAGGAAGTTCAAAAGCAAGACTTCTTGATGGCAGCCCTTTGCTTCAGGGAGAGTTTGCTCTCCCCCCTCCCAATTTAGGATTGGTGCCTTCTGTTGAGTCCTTCGCGAAATGGCAAGACACGAGAAGCAGTTGTAGTTCTCAGGAACACTTTATTCTTTAGTTCAGGTTACAGTTGGAAGACGCCAGCAACGCCCAAAACTCTCGGCCCCTTTTATAGGCCTTTCCCGGGTCAATCTGCAACTTTTGGCGCGCCAGCACTTGCGCATGCGCACAAGTACTGGCAACAGCCTGTCTGGTCCCGGGCAGCTTGCACCTGCCCGGGACCGTTTGCAATGCCCCGAGCCTACTTGCACAGGCTCAGGACATAACACCCCTTCCCCCCGGGCTAAAACTTATTCACCATGCCATAATAACACATGACCCATCGTGAGTGTAGTGCCATGCTCCCCAATACCAGGTATTCCCCGTTTACCATCAGCCTCAGTGCCCTACTTCTTCTACTAACTCTGTTTTGCCAATAGAGTTACAAAATCCTCTAAATACTTAGGAGATGTCCTTGTTCTCTGTGACCTCCTAACTTCTGGGTACCTGCCAAGTACCCCTTGACTGAGGGGTGATGCGTGCCTGTCCCCCTTGTTTTGCCTTGGTGGTTCCCAAGGACTGTGCTCCAATGCCTGGCCTGCTTGCTTGCCCACCGGGCTCGTCAGGCCAGGACTTCTTTCTTTGTTTAACCTGGTCGTCCTGCCTTGCTGCAGGCTCTCTGGCCCCTCTAAGTGACTGTCACTGTTGGGCGATTCTGTAGAACCTCCAAGGTCCGTCCAAGACCTGTCAGGAGGTTGTCTGTCCCCTGGTTCCCGTTCTGTCCCCAGGCTTGTGGGGTTTTCAGTACTGTCCCAAAACTCAGTTGTCCCCTGAGTGAGGTCAGAAGTGTTGTAGTCGGGATTTGGTTCCTCGACCACCTCCCTGTATGTTTGCCCCCTTCTAGGGACAGGGGTAGTGTCGGGCCAACTAGAAGGAATGTGTGCCAGCTCTCTTGCAGGGTATGGATTGTTGGGATGCTCCCGGGTATTCTCCCTGACTGGAGTACTGAGTGATGCGGGTGAGTAGTGATTATGCCCCCGGGGTGTCTCCCTGGCTGGAGTAGGCACTGATGCCTGGATTCTAGTTGGGCTCCATGACTTCCTGTTGGGAGCACTTGCGGAATCTTGAGATGAGCTGTTTGTAGCTTCCTCATTGATAATGGGCAGCAGCCCATGCCCTTCCCCTTGCCCAAAGGGGTCCCCCTCCCCCCCTGGAAAAGACCCAGGAGTCTCAGTGGGAAGGTCCCGTCTAGGGCGAAGTGGGTCGATGTGTCGACGCAGGACACGACCGTTGTCCAGGGATACCTCGCAAGACAGAGGACCTATGACCCTGGATATAGAAGCGGGGACCCATGTATGACCAGGCCCGTAATTACGAGTCCAAACCGGGGCACCCACAAGTAGTTGCCTAGGTGCCCTGGGGTGTAAAACAGAAGGAGGCAGTCTGTCCGGATGCAACCGGTCAAGCTTGGTAGTCAGTTTGCGCCCCCAACGAAGTTCAGCTGGGCTTCTCCCTGTAGAAGTGGACGGTGTGGTGTGATAAGAAAGGAGGAAGTCAGACAACCTGTGATGCCAGTCTTCGAAGGTCAGTTTCCTCAAGGCATCCTTGGTGATGCAAACCATGCGTTCAGCCATACCGTTGGTGGACGGGTGGAAAGGTGCAGAGGTGGCATGACGAATCATGTTAGCCTGTAAGAAAGCTTGGAATTCGGAGGAAGTGAATTGCGGGCCGTTGTCAGACACAATGACGTCTGGGAGCCCGTGTGCAGCAAAAATCCCCCTCAGTACCTGAATAGTCTTTGCAGTGGTGGTGGATGAGACAGGTACAACCTCAAGCCATTTTGAATGGCTGTCAACGAGGACCAAGAAGAATTGACCCTGAAAGGGCCCACCGTAGTCAATGTGCACCCTAGACCATGGAGACTGTGTTTCCTCCCATCTATGTACAGGAGCTTGGGGCATTTCAGGGCGCGAGCGTTGGCAAAGGTGGCATGCATGCACCTTAGCTTCAATGTCCTTGTCTAGGCCAGGCCACCACAAATGGCTGCGTGCAAGAGCCTTCATTCGTACAATGTCAGGATGACCCTCGTGGAGGGAACCTAAGACCCTAGTCCTCATTGAGGTGGGAATGACAACTCTGCTTCCCCAAAGCAGACAACCCTGAGAGGTGGACAACTCGTTCCTTTTAGACCAGAAACACTGAAACCCAGGACCAGGACAGTGCTCAGGCCATCCAGACAAAACCCAAGAAAGGACATGTGAAAGTGTGTGATCTGTGCCTGATTCAGCGGCTACATCCCTGGCATTCAGAGGGGACTCAAGCAAGGCTTGAATAGAAAGAAGATTGATAGCTGGCGCGGGGTCAGCTTCTATTACCGGCAGGGGTAATCTACTGAGGCCATCAGCATGGCCCATTTCCTTCCCAGGCTTGTGAAGTAAGGAAAAATCATATGCAGATAAAAAGATAGACCACCTGAGCATCCTGGGGGAAATGATTTGGGGGGGTTTGCTTACGCGTGGTAAACAATCCCAGCAAAGGCGTATGGTCAGTGAAGACCGTGAAATGCCTGCCATATAAAAAATCATGGAATTTTTTAATTCCAGCAACAACAGCTAAGGCCTCCCTGTCTATTTGAGCATAATTACATTCAGCAGAAGACAATGTTCTGGAGTAATATGCAATAGGAACTTGAGTTCCATCAGACCTGATGTGGCTCAGTACCGCTCCTACCCCATAAGGGGAAGCATCACAAGCGATGCACACAGGAAGGGATTCATTGAAATGTGCAAATACCGCTGTTAGAAGTGAGTAAGGCCTTGACCTCATTGAAACTTGCCTCATGTTTTTGTGACCACTGCCACACTGCCTGTTTGTCTAATAGCCTGTGAAGAGGCTCAGCTACACTAGCCTTATGTGGGAGAAAGGAATTGTAGAAGTTCAGAAGGCCCAGAAAGGCCTGTAGTTTGACCTTAGATTTTGGCCTAGGGGCACGCATAATAGCTTTCAGTTTGGATTCAGCAGGGTGAATACCAGCAGCATCAATTTTGAACCCCAGGAAATCAGTAGAAGGCACCCCAATTTTACATTTGTCCTTCTTACGTTTGAGGCCCGTTTTCCTGAACCTTAACAGGACAGCCCTTAGCCTTTCATCTAAATTGTGTGTAGAGTCTCCTGCAATTAAGACATCATCAAAATAGGGGCAAACCCCTGGTATACCCAGTAGTGTGTTTTCCATTACGCTTTGGAAAATTCCAGGAGCGACATTTACTCCAAATTGTAGCCTCTTCATCTTGAAAGCCCCTCTGTGGGTCACAATGGTCTGAGCTATAGCAGCATCATCATCAACAGGCAGCTGTTGATATGCCTGAGCTAGGTAAGCTTTGCAAAAACACGCCCCCCCCTTGAGGGAGGCCAGGATATGACTGACCACAGGAACAGGATAGGCATGTTGCTGCAATGCCTTATTCAGGGTGCATTTGTAATCAGCACAGATGCGAATGTCCCTATTTGCCTTGAGAGGCGTGACAATGGGGGTCTCCCAGGGACTGGAGTCAACAGGTTCTAGAATTCCTTGTTGGATCAGTTTGTCCAACTCAGTGTCAATTTTACTCTTTAAAACAAAAGGGACCCTTCTTGCTTTAATTCTAATGGGAGTGACAGTGGGGTCTAGCTTTAATGACACAGGGGTCCTTTGAATGTGCCCAGCTGGGGGCTGAAAACATCTGCAAATTCTTTGCAGACTTCCTGTAGGTCGAGTGTTTGTAGGCTGTTGAGCCCTGTGACGTGTATCCCCAAGGCCTCAAACCAATCGAGTCCTATGAGACTCGTTCGTTCACCCCTACGACTAATAGGTCTAGTGGACCCTCAAAATCCTTATACTGTACGTTAAGGGTGGCCTCCCCCTTAACACACACTCTGGAGTTTTGAAAGTCTGTTAACACAATGTCAGAAGGCCTCAGCTTGGCCTGAATTCCACTGCCGGAACAAATCTTCCTAAATGTATGCATAGAAATGATCGAAAGTGCAGACCCTGTGTCCAGTTCCATAGTCAATGGAACCCCTTGTAGCTTCACCTTAAGTGACAGCTTTTTCTTAATGGGCTTGTGTGTGCCTGTCCTATAGATGCTTCTTCGCGAAGCGCAAAAACCCACCCTATTCTGGCTGGGGACCCTGGTACCTTTCAGGCGCAATTCTTCCTGAGGTTGTACCTTTTGACGGCCCAGGCACACAGCTGCAATGTGTCTTATTTTCCGCACACCCTGCAGATAGCGCAGTGGAACTTGCAGTCGGTTCTCTTGTGGCGACCTCCACAACCGATGCACTTGGGGAGCACTGAAAAGCTTCCTTTTTGTTTCCCTTCCTTTGTGGGGTGGAGACGGTCCACTTCCTCGTCAGGATCCTCCTCAGAGTTCCTTTGGACTTCTTCCTGGTGCACAGACGCAGCATCTGGACTGCTTCTGATTGGCCGCATGTTCTTGATGGCGCTGCCCGCTGCTTCTTCTGCGGAGACCTCTCTCAAGGCATCTTGGAAAGACAAGTCCTCCTTGGCAAAAAGTCTCTGTTGTAACTCTCTATGCCTTAGTCCGCATACGAATCTGTCCCTCAGTCGTTCTTTGAGGCCCTTGAACTCACAATGTTTGGCGGCTTTCCTCAATGCGGCGATGTACTCCTTGGCCGATTCTCCGGGTCGTTGATCCCTCTGCTCGAAGGTGTGGCGCCATGCGATGATGGACATCTTAGTCTGGAAGTGCTCCTTCAGTAGCTTTTTTAGATCTGCGTAGCTGACAGACTCTAGAGGAACGGGTGCTGCAAGGTTCTCAGCGATTTTGAATGTGTCTTGACCGCAAACGCACAGCAGGGTGGCAGCCTTTAAACTATCTTCCCTTACTTGGTTCACCTTGAGGTAGTTTTCCACCCTGGCTACGTAGGACTCCCACCTCTCTGGATGTGAGATGTCGAATTCCAAAAGCCTTCCAATTTTTGCCATTTTTGTAGAAGGAAGGGTCTATCAGCCAGCCTACCCCCGAATGCACGCTGGATTGGTGGGTAGCTGCCGAGTCAACGCCGTTCCTTCCGCTCAGGACTCACTCGGGTAAGCTTACACCTTTTTGTTGATGTAAGGCGATCCCATCCTCGTCGCCAGTGTTGAGTCCTTCGCGAAATGGCAAGACACGAGAAGCAGTTGTAGTTCTCAGGAACTCTTTATTCTTTAGTTCAAGTTACAGTTGGAAGATGCCAGCAACGCCCAAAACTCTCGGCCTCTTTTATAGGCCTTTCCCAGGTCAATCTGCAACTTTTGGCGCGCCAGCACTTGCGCATGCGCACAAGTACTGGTGACAGCCTGTCTGGTCCTGGGCAGCTTGCACCTGCCCGGGACCATTTGCAATGCCCCAAGCCTGCTTGCACAGGCTCAGGAGATAACACCTTCCATGCTAATTTTTGGAAGACACAGAAAACTGTTCTCTTTTTCCGAGACTTTGGGATGGATGGTGACTCTCAAGTGCAGTGGGAGAGAGGGGTATATATATATATTTTTTAAGATACGTTTATAGTTTTATTTGTGTGCTGTAAGCTTCTTATAATCTATAAAGTATACAGGACAGAAATTCATGCACTAAATAAATACATGAATAGACAGAACGTTAGAAGGACTACAGTAGTCCTGATTATATTGAGCAACACCAATCAGTTGTAGTAACTTAGGAGATTTAGGTTGTAACCCAGGTGAAGAGCAGGAAAACAGGCCCTACTCATCTGATATTTTCTGATACCTGGCATTGCTGCCTGTGGACTCTCAAATGCATGTTCAAACTCTGTGTCTGATCTCAGATGTTTTCTGTCATTTTACAAGGTGAGTTGCACTTGTAGTAAAAATTTCATGTGATTTGTTGTGCTCTGATTACCACCCTGGAAAATTCTGTGAATCCCCTCTCCCTTTCTACAGAAGGAGAAAATGCCACTGCCTGGTTGCCATAGTGCAAGGAATATTGTGGTTTTGAATACTGGTTATGTTTTCTTCTGTATACTACCATAATCATCAGGGCTGGTGACCATTCCTTATCCATGATCAGTGTCTTCTGCAAAGACAGACATGTTCAGCAGCGGGTTATAGATAAACCCATAATGGCCTCAGCAAACAACAGTAACTTGGCAATTTAACTCTGCTGTAAATATGGGAAGTGATTGCAGTCTTGAAGGTGCCCTAATGGACATGCCAATTTTTAAAAGGATTTTTAAAGGATTTTTTTCTTTCTTGAATGAGTGACAGTATGGATTGAAAACTATCCTGCCATAGTAAGCGATAGAAGGCAGTGATTATAAAGGGTCCTGTGTGGGATTGTTTAAACCAAAGGGCTCTTACTAGATTATGAAGAGAGAGAAAAACAAGAAATCAGGACTTAGAGGTACAGGGAGGAGAGTATAAAGAGATAGCAGGTATGGCAACTTCTGTTTAGTTTTCCAGGATGAGAAATAGAGTAAATCAAATTAATGGTATGCTAGTACAGCAGCATTGTACATATGCATAAATGCTATTGGCATGGATATTAATGCAGAATACAATGTCCTGCTTGGACAATGAAATTGGATAAAGACTTTCCTGTAATTCTGTCCCGCTACAGCATATAATGTCTGCAGGAATGCTACCTTCTCTCCATGCTATGGACGGTTTCAAACGTTGTGCTAAGCCACAACATATTTTATTGGAGGGAGAGAATACTTTTATTTATAAAGTTTGCCACTATGGCTTATTCAAGTAACCAGCCTAGCTGTTCATATGACTATCAGATTAAAAACAATTATTTTCAAAGGATACTCTGAAGCTTGAAGATGATAGTAAAGCAATATGTCACTAAAAGGGGAGGGTGGAGAGGATATTTATTCACAGTGGGACATAACACAACTTTGAACAGCACAAATGCATATTCATATTTGTTCCAATATGCCACGATCCTTTATGTCTGAGCTAATAACAGAGCAAACAGAGCAGGGTTTGGTTCTCTGTGTTCTTTCCCAGTTGCTTTGTTGCCAAATTGAATGACTTATCAGTGCAAATAAGAACATCCTAAATTGCTTGTTTTTAAAAAATATATATAGGGCATAAGTAAGCTAACTATTATGTAAGATTTGCCAGGTTAACGTTTACTTCCTTTCCCTAGGCACCCTACATGCATAATTAGCTTCTTGCCCCATGTGCATACTTGATGCATCATTTCGTAGAGTGAGTTCATTATTGTTATCCTTCCGGGTTTACCCTCCAGTTCAGTTTCAGCAGAAATAAAAGGAAACGCCTTCTCCATAGTTCCTTTTTTGTTCCCTTTATATCAAGCATAGCAAACAACAACAACAATAATAATAATAATAATAATAATAAAGTTGGAAGGGACCTTGGAGGTCATCGAGTCCAACCCCCTGCTCAGGCAGGAACCCTACACCATTTCAGACAAATGGCTGTCCAGTCTCTTCTTAAAAACTTCCAGTGTTGGAGCATTCACCGCTTCTGAAGGCAGGTTGTTCCATTGGTTAATTGTTCTAACTGTCAGGAAGTTTCTCCTTAGTTCTAGGTTGCTTCTCTCCTTGATCAGTTTCCATCCATTGCTTCTCGTCCTGCCTTCAGGTGCTTTGGAAAATAGCTTGACTCCCTCTTCTTTGTGGCAGCCCCTGAGATATTGGAACACTGCTATCATGTCCCCCCTCATCCTTCTCTTCATTAAACTAGACATACCCAAGTCCAGCAACCATTCCTTATATGCTTTAGCCTCCAGTCCCCTAATCATCTTTGTTGCTCTTCTCTGTACTCTTTCTAGAGTCTCAACATCTTCTTTACATTGTGGTGATCAAAACTGGATGCAATATTTCAAGTGTGGCCTTACCAAGGCATTGTAAAGTGGTATTAACACTTCACGTGATCTTGATTCTATCCCTCTAATTCTAATTCTATCCCTCTAAATCCAATTCTGATGAGTCCTTGGTGAATATTTTCTTCCATTGAAATATGGCTCTATAATCAACATCCCAGTTTCTTTATACAATTTCTTTTCACCAGTTCATGACTCTGATTTTTTTTTTTTTTTTGAGGGGCATCTTAGAGAACAGAAGACTTGATAGATCTCCTGGTCTACCATTTCTATATTCTCAATCTCTTTGTACTTTATGTAGAGCCTCCTCCTGCCTTTATAGCAAGAAGAGCTCATTCTGTGGCAGGTTTCCCTGGCATGCTCTAAAGTAGAATTAGCATTTTCCCTCCAAACTGCCTTGAAACTTCATTCTACTGATGGGAACTTAACAAGGTTTGGATCCATGAACCTTCTTCCCTATTCCCAACCCCAACTCTCTGTTGATTTGCTTTGCCCCAATACTGTACAATTCAGCATATAAATGTATTGGCCCAGAAATAAACCTTACTGAATTCTTAAATTATTGTTCCTACATTTATAGGAATATCACCATAATGTATATATTGCATCTACATGCTGAGCATTCCAAAGTTCTACATGCTGGCATAATGTTACAATATCTATGAAATGCTGAGAAATTGTTCCCTTTTTGTAACTGAAAATATATCTGCACTTAGTATAGTGATTAAAGTTTCAGAATAAGACCAGGGACACACCAATACAAGTCTACTTCAACCATAGTAGCGCACTGGGTGAATTTGTCCAGTTACAGTCATAAATTTTCTCTGGAGAGAATGAAAACGGAGGGTAATCCCCATACAGAAGTCCTTTGCTTTGAGTTCCTCTGTGAACAGTAGGATAGAAATCTAAAATTAAAAAAAACATACAAAAGTCTTGAATTCTTGGTATTTAATTAAAACAAATTGATTATGTCATAAAAGATTCTAAATGGGTAAGTGACATTGTTGGAAGTTCTCTAAAATTTGAGGTGAGTTATTCCTTTACTGTGATGTATAGCACTTGTCAATTTCTACATCATTTTGGATTAGAGAATCTTTTGGGGCTTTTTATAATTTTACCAAAATTTTAAAATACAAAGATAAAGAAACTAATACAAACTAAGAAAAATTATAAAGAAATGACTTCCCCCTTCATTGAAGTTAACTTCAGTAATTTATCACCTTCTCTAACATTTTAACCAAAGATTTCTTCTTCTCATATGTCATCTCTTATCTATAAATCAATTTTTAAAGTCTCATCAATCAAACCTATTTTTTTTAAAAAAAATCTACTAAGAGGTACCAGAAACAGCAATACATACATACATACATACGTATATATATATATGTTTTCTGAGGTTTCCGCAGGTGTTTGTATGTAGGTCTTTGGTTATTCGGGTTTTCTCCCATGTAAAATTGGAAGTGTCTTGGCAACGTTTCGACGAAGTCCCATTCGTCATCTTCAGGCTGGTGTTTTCAGCTTCGTGCTCCTCGAAGCACGAAGCTGAAAACACCAGCCTGAAGATGACGAATGGGACTTCATCGAAACGTCACCAAGACACTTCCAATTTTATGCGGGAGAAAACCCGAATAACCAAAGATCTACATATACATACATACATACATACATACATACATACACCAGGATAGAATAAACCAGACTGCTTAATGTAAACAAGCCTGTGGTTAAAAAATCACTAAGCTTTCGTTGGCCAGACTGCCGACGTCGTCAGAGTTGGAGTAAAAGGGGATCTGGGAGCTAGCCTATATAACGACCTGACTCTGCTCAAGAAGCCGAGTGCAGAGGCAGGTCGTTATATAGGCTAGCTCCAGATCTCCTTTTACTCCAACTCTGATGATGTCAACAGTCTGGCCGATGAAAACTTAGTGATTTTTTAACCACAGGCTTGTTTACATTAAACAGTCTGGTTTATTCTATCCTGGTTTTGTTTTTCTTTCTTTTAACTTAGGCTAATGTGATGCCCAGGGTTCGCATTTTTAGCATTTTAAAGGATGTGTGTGTGTGTGTGTGTGTGTGTCTGTCTGTCTGTCTGTCTAATTACATTAAAAATTCGGATCCTACATGATGCCATGTAGTAAAAACAAATAAATATGAACACCAGGATATTATCCTGGTGTTCATAGTTATTTGTTTTTACTATATATATATAGTAAAATATGTAGGTCTTTGGTTATTCGGGTTTCCTCCTGCGTAAAATTGGAAGTGTCTTGGCGACGTTTCGATGAAGTCTCATTCGTCATCTTCAGGCTGGTGCTTTCAGCTTTGTGCTTCTAGGAGTAAAATATATATATATATACCTTGAGTGTTTTTTGATGCACCCTGTTGGCCCAAATATGGGAGAAAGAAATCTTCTTTCTTTTTCTTTTGCCTGTATCAGCTCAATCTAGAGCCATCCACAGGCAGCAGTCGCCAACTGCAACATCATTTACTTATACGTTTTTTTAGATTGGTAACAAAGAATAAAGGGAGAACTGGAATATCTATTTCGAGCTTCTTAAATCTCTTCAGCCAGACATACCCTTCTGAGATTTGAACCTGGGCTGTGTGCATTTAGGCAGCTGTATTACCCTCTAGGCCAAAAGAAGATTTCTTTCTCCCATATTTGGGTCAACAGGGTGCATCAAAAAACACTCAAGGTAAATCTCCTCCCCCTGTCTCTTCCCTCCCTGATACAGCTGCCAAACATGCACACAGCCCAGGTTCGAATCTCAGAAGGGTATGTCTGGCTGAAGAGAGTTAAGAAGCTCGAAATAGTTATTCCAGTTCTCCCTTTATTCTTTGTTAGCAATCTAAAAAAATTAGCAAAGAGATCCATCAAAGAATCATTCCCAGAGAGAAATCATCCAGATGCCCTAAGCTCTATGGTCTCCCAAAGATACACAAAGAGGGAACCCCACTTAGACCCATAGTCAGCTCCATAGGCTCACCTCTACAAAACCTAGCCAAATTTCTAGCCCTATGAAGAATCCATCACCTCACATGTAAAAAACTCATTCCAGTCCATAGAGATCATAAAGAAACAAAACTTACAACCCAGCGACCTACTCGTGAGCTTCGATGTCATATCCCTCTTCACCCAAGTGCCAATCAAAGAAGCCTTGACAGCTATCCAAAACAAATATAACCCCCCCAACACATCCTAGATCTGACCAACCACTGCCTATCCAACACATACTTCATCTATAATGGACAAAAATACAAACAAATAGAAGGAGCACCCATGGGATCATCCCTCTCACCTGTCATTGCAAACCTCTATATGGAACACTTTGAAACCCAAGCTCTAGAAAAATCTGATCACAAACCCAAACTCTGACTCAGATACGTAGACGACACCTTCATAATCTGGCCACATGGGAAAGAAAAACTGGACAACTTCCTCACACATCTCAACAGCCTACACCCCAAAATACAGTTCACCATGGAAACACAAGCTAATAACCAACTTCCCGTCCTGGATGTCTTAGTCTACAAGAAATCCAATGGCTCCCTAGGACACACCATCTATCAGACGAAAACACACACAAACCACTATCTGCACGCACTCTCACACCACTACCCACCACAGATCAACTCCGTAGCGAAGACACTCATCTCCAGAACAAAATGCTTAGCTAACGAACAACACCTAAAAACCGAACTACACACTCTCACTAATGTACTAACATCCAACGGATTCCAAAGAAATAAGATTACCAACCTAATCCAAAAAGAAACCCCCACTAAAAATCCAAGACAGAGAACAAGAAAATGGCAACGCCCTCCTCCCATACATAAAAGGCACCACAGACAGAATCAGCAAGATCTTCCACAAACACAACATTAAGACAGCATTCTGCACAAACAGAAAAATATTCACCATCCTAAGAAACCCCAAAGACAAAACTGAGTTAGAAAATCAAGGAGTATATGAAATCCCATGCACCACTTGCCCCACCACATACATTGGACAAACCAACAGAAGAATAAGTGCACACATTGAAGAACACAAGAACTCAGTTAAAAAAGAGGAACCAACTTCTTCCCTGGTCCAACACCTTAAAGCCACAGGACATGAAATTGATTTTAAAAAGACCAGAACTATCACCAAAACTGAACACTTTAATAACAGAATAATCAGAGAAGCTATTGAAATAGAAAAACGCCCACACAGCATGAATAAACGAGATGATACCTCCCGCCTACCAGCCATTTGGAAACCTGCCCTTATTGACAAATGAGTCCCTAACACAAAGAATGACATCAGACCCACACTCGCGAAAACCACACAGGATGTCACCACCACACATCCATGCAAAAAGCAAACCCAAACCCACACTGATGATGAGGCACGACCACAAACCAGAAGCCAGACCACAGCTGCATCATTAGCCACTTTAAACCCCACCAATCCATACATGAAGCAAACTGACACCCACCATGAAGATGAGGCACGACCACGAACGCGAAGCCAAACAACAGCAATGCAGTTCACCATCTCAAAGTTCCCTGCAACTCAGACTAACCTGAGCACAACAAAAACCCCACCCAAACAGAACACTCCCCCATCCAATCAGAGCACAGCCAAGCCCCTAATCAATCAGAACACACCTCCACCCAATCATAACACAGCCAAGCTCCCAGCCAATCAGTTCACACCCCCACTGGCAGTTAAAAGGAAGAAACAGTTACGATCGCATATTGCTCCTAGAAGCAAGAAGCCAAAAACACCAGCCTGTTGATGACAAATGGGACTTCGTCGAAACGTTGCCAAGACACTTCCAATTTTACGCGAGAGAAAACCCGAATAACCAAAGACCTACATACAAACACCCGCGAAAACCTCAGAAACAAATATATATATATTGATCTGACATTTTAAAATCCATTTTGAGGTCCATATTCAAATCATCCTCAGTCTGTTTTATCCAGTAAAATTTGCTCCTCTTCCATAATTATTTTTGAATCTGTTTTTACAATAGCAGATAATGTTAAGAGTAATTTCTGAGCGTATAGTTCTCAAATATCCTGGAATTCATTCACAGTTAAATATATTGCTCCATTCTGTATTAATGGGTCTCTTCTTTAATTATAAACTTTAGTTCTTTTTGCTTTCCTATAGTCATCCTTCAGAGTCCTCTCTTGTCATGTATCAATGCTGCTAACATTGGATGTTCTTGCTTTGACAACAGATGGAGATGCAGCCTTTTTCTTTCTTATATTGTACTCTTAGAATTAGATGATCTGGGAGAGGGGAGGAATGTGATGGGAGTTAGTTAGACATACAATATCATAACAAGAGCTGATAAAGAATGGCGGAAGAGAAAACTGGGCAGGAAGCCAGCATTTCAAACT
Organism: Crotalus tigris; assembly: GCF_016545835.1. NCBI lineage: Eukaryota > Metazoa > Chordata > Lepidosauria > Squamata > Viperidae > Crotalus > Crotalus tigris. Next base: position 101,482 of record NW_024096464.1, on the reverse strand, counting down.
AATTGGAGAATGTGATTTATGACTGTTAGTTGTAGGAGGGAATTGTGCTTTGATCTATATGCTGAAGGGAGGGGAAGTCAGATTTTGGCTTCAGCTATGTACATACGGAAGCTATGCTGCTCAATTAAAGATTCTTTAAGGTAAACAATGCCTTAAAGTTCTTTGAAGAGTTTCATCTTTCGGAACCATGCAGAGGTGGCTTACAACAACTCTGTCCACAGCAGCACTGGCTTCATGCCTTTCAGAGTGCTATAGGAAAAGAGTTCAGCCCAATACCTCAAGCACCCTCCGCTTCTCAGACACTTGATCAATGGGTGAGGGGTGGGAAGAGGTTTGGAAAGCCATGAAAGCTGTTTTAAAAAACACTTCTGAGACTTATAAAAAGCAGACAGACAGAAAGAATGCCCCTCAAAGAACATTCCAAGTTGGGGAAAAGGTCTATCTGTTGACCAAATATTTACGCCTTAAATTGCCCAGTAAGAAATTAGGACCAAAATTCTTGGGGCCTTTCCCCATTGTAAGAATCATCAATTAAATTAAATTAGAATTTAATTTAATTAAAACTCCCTAGGCTTTTAGGGAGAATTCATCCTGTCTTCCATTGCAGCGTTGAAACCTTTGCGAGAATCCACTTTAAGACCTCCCCTTAAGAGGGCACCTGGACCCCTCATAGTGGTGGGTCAAACTCACTCTGAAGTAAAGTGTATTCTTGATTCTAGAATTTTTAAAGGGAAATTGCAGTACCTAGTACAATGGAAGGGATACTTGCTATCTGAAGCCTCTTGGGTGAAATCTAGTGATGTGAAAGCCAACAGACTCATCAAAAGATTCTATAAGAAACACCCTAACAAATCAAGAGACAGCCCCTAACATATGCTTTTGTTTATGCTACAGGATCTGTCCTTTTTGTAAGGGGGGCCGGATGTCAGTGCTGCTAACATTGGATGTTCTTGCTTTGACAACAGATGGAGATGCAGTCTTTTTCTTTCTTATACTGTACTCTTAGAATTAAATGATCTGGGGGAGGAGGAGAAATGTGATGGGAGTTAGTTAAACATACAATATTGTAACAAGAGCTGATAGAGAATGGCAGGAAAGAAAACTAGGCAGGAAGCCAGCATTTCAAACTAATTGGAGAATGTGATTTATGACGGTTAGTTGTAGGAGGGAATTGTGCTTTGATCTATGTGCTGAAGGGAGGGGAAGTCAGATTTTGGCTTCAACTATGTACGTACCAAAGCTATACTGCTTGATTAAAGATTCTTTAAGGTAAACAATGCCTCAAAGTTCTTTGAAGAGTTTCATCTTTCGGAACCATGGCATCATGCTTTTTTCTTAATCAACAATATATAAATAATACAATTTTAAACAACCCACAAGGAGTATTCTTGCAATTAATTTCAAAATCTTATTTCAAGTTCCCCTGAAGCAATATTCTAATTAGCCTTTTGCTGTTTATTCAAAAATAAAAATGTTAAAATCCTCAAACTTACACAACATTTCTTTCATCGAGGATAAAAGAAAACTCAGTGAAATGAAATACTGTATGCTCTCCTCAAGGTTCTTAACATCCAAAAAAGCCATTAACAAGCAATTTCCTAAAGAGTTTAAGAAAGGAAGTATGCAAACCCAATGGTCTTTTGAAGGGGTCAAACCACAGTTTAGATGAGAGGACTTTCTCTTGCTCCCACTGCACTAAAACCTATCAGAGTCTACTGTCTCCTCCCAGGAAGCCAGTGTAGGGGTGTTGTGGGTGATTCTGGTCTTCACCTTGTTTTGGAGAGCAATTCTGAGAAGCTGATCCATTTACTGGCTTCTCTTTTGCCACGGTTATTGGTCTCATAGAACTGTCTTCAGTCTAGCATTGCTTCTCTGGAAGTTGGAGTAGAGAAACCTTTATGTTTTCCATGGTGAAAATTAATACACTTTTATTGTGAAAGCCTTGCAGAAAAATACAAATACAATAAATGATAAATTAGCACCAGACTTGTGTTTGTTTCTGTAGTTTCCTTTTCTAACAAGATAGGGAAGCCATCCTAAAACATTTGCCAGATCTTCAAGGAGGCAGAGGAAACAAAAACCAGAGCACATGAATGTGATCTGGTTTCTTATTTGATGAAGTAGATTTCACAGGAACCAAAACAGCTTCATGGGGTGTCAGTAAGCAGAAAAAGCAGAATGGTCAGATAGTTGAACTGCAGCACATATCTGTATAAGTTGTGCACAATATGCAGTAATACTGACACTTTTATTTAGGAGATTTTCCAGGACTAAGATAAAGAATAAGAATATGCATACATCATAATCTCCAATAAATCTGTTGCTTGGTCTTTTCCCTTTTCTTCCCCCTTTTTGAAATATATTCTGTTCCTTCCAGAAAAGACCCAAGCATTCCATGAATTTACAGATTTGAAGGGGTTTGTCCTCCAAAAAATAAAATAAAGTAAAATCTGTTAACATTGTAATCTGGAAAAATGGAAAGTGTTAATAAATTGCCATCAAAATTAATCTTTTAACTCAAAAGGCACATTAAACATACATGGATATGGATTATGGTTCCTTCCCACATTGTTAATCATGATGGGAATGATCTAACATTCTGCACCTATTAATAAAAATAATGACATATATGCTAGTATATGCTTTGCTATCCTGGTACTTTATCTTCTAATTGTGTTGGATTAGATGAATCCCCAATCATAAACTAATATCATTGCCCAAGCTACACCATATGTACCATTATTACTTCATTTGCATAAGGATATCATTAGCTACTGTTGTGAATTTTTCATAACGATGTAATCATGCAAGTGACAGAAATTATTATAATAACCATATGTAATAATATTTATGAATAATAGCACTCCTCTCCCAATAATCCATTTAAATAAGGTTTCACTCTAAATCCTCTTTTGAATCTGAAGAGAAATTGCTCTCTGTCTTCCCTCTTTCCTCAGAGTCATTCCTGAAAACTAAAAAGAAAAAAAAGGGGGAGGGGAATTGGCTCTTCCCTCTACTACTTAATGGTAATTTGCAGCTGGAATATACTTATTCCTGGTCTGATTAATATTAATCCACAATTTTCTGGTTGGATTATTTTCCATTTGAAATTCTTGATCTTCACAAGAATATTCACCATTTAACAATAACACTGAGATGTTATATGACATGAATCATAGTGATATTTTTCTGTGAGCATCCATATAAACATTCACAGTCCTGATGAAGAGAAACGGGATTAACAATAGTCCAAATGATGACAAGAGAAGCAAGTCTTTTATGTTAACTTTCACATGCACACTTCCAACTTTGTTTTCAATATTTCTGAGAGGCTTATAAAAATTTCTTTCCTAATTACATTTCATCCTTGTGAATCATTTCCCCAAGCATGCGCCCCTATCAGCATTTTTCTACTGAATACAGAAGCAACTTCTGATGACTCAGCCCTGATCTTTTTGTTTTTTGTCGCTCCCCCCTATTTTCTAAAGGTCAGCATCAGAGTGTTGAGAAAAAGCAGCAAAACTGTTAACTAGAACTAGGAATGTCTCCAAAATGAAAAATGCTTTTTTTTTTCAAACCCAGAATAAATTGCTATGATCTGGAAGGTTTCTGAAACAATTTTAGATTTAGTAAAAGTGAAACCAGTTTATTTTTGGTTGTTTTGGGGTTAGATGGAACCACATCTCTACAAAGCAAGAAGGGCAAGGTTATTGCGTATTGATCCTCTCTTTTCCACCCCTCAATAGCTGCTAGTGTGTATGTTCATCGGTTCAATTTTACCAAATCTTCCCAGCATGACCTCTCACCTTCCATCTCTCTTAGCCACTCCCAATCATCTCCTTTCAGCCATAGTCAACATGGCATACAGCCTTGAAGGCAATGGAAATACACAATAGTTGAAAGGAAGCAGGTGTTATTTCAAGATGTATAAAATAATTTATAAGTTTACATCTCTGAAAAAGCTAATGCAGCATCAATGCTTCAGATAAAAAAATGTGTTTTGATCTAATGGCAAATTGAAGTAACTATCTTGAAAAAAATCTCTTGACTAAATCAGGAATTAAACATTATTTCTTTGGGAAGAGGACAGGTAGTTTATTTCTTGCCACAAATGACTTAGGTATATTGTGGGCAACTTAGTAGGCCTCACCACAGATCTACATATTCTCTGGCCATATAAACTCCCATATTTTTTGGATCTGATCAAGTCCAACAAGCTTGTTTACTGTTTATATTCTCGCTATTACAGATGTTATTCAATCTCTTTTGTAAGGTGACCAACTGTCCTCTTTTAGGGAGGACAGTCCTCCTTTTGTAAGTTCTGTCCTCCCTCAAAAATTGTCCTCCTTCATGTCCTCCTTTTCGATATTTGAAGACTAATCTGCAAGGCTTTTTTCCCTCCCTCATAGAACGCTCAGAACGGGGTTCCGCACCTTTTTTTGATGGGTTTTTTTTTCAGCTTTTGCATGAGCTGTGCTATTCCCACTATTGGCTTTTGAAAGCCAATAGGAATTGCTGCTGAGCACGCCAAAACACCCGACTGGCAAACTTATAATAATAATAATAATAATAGTAAAGTTGGAAGGGACCTTGGAGGTCATCTAGTCCAACCCCCTGCTCGGGCAGGAAACCCTACACCATTTCGGACAAATGGCTGTCCAGTCTCTTCTTAAAAACTTCCAGTGTTGGAGCATTTACTGCTTCTGGAGGCAAGCTGTTCCACTGATTAATTGTTCTCACTGTCAGGAAGTTTCTCCTTAGTTCTAGGTTGCTTCTCTCCTTGATTAGTTTCCACCCGTTGCTTCTTGTCCTGCCTTCAGGTGCTTTGGAAAATAGCTTAATTCCCTCTTCTTTATGGCAGCCCCTGAGATATTGGAATACTGCTATCATGTCCCCCCTTGTCCTTCTCTTCGTTAAACTAGACATACCCAATTCTAGCAACCGTTCCTTATATGTTTTAGCCTCCAGTCCCCTAATCATCTTTGTTGCTCTTCTCTGTACTCTTTCTAGAGTCTCAACATCTTTTTTACATCGTGGTGACCAAAACTGGATGCAGTATTCCAAGTGTGGCCTTACCAAGGCATTGAAGAGTGGTATTAATACTTCGCGTGATCTTGATTCTATCCCTCTGTTAATGCAGCCTAGTACTGTGTTGGCCTTTTTGGCAGCTGCCGCACACTGCTGGCTCATATTTAAGTGATTGTCTACTAGGACTCCGAGGTCCCTCTCACAGTTACTACTATTGAGCATGGTGCCACCTATGCTGTACTTTGCACATGCAAGTTGTCTGTATTATTGTTGCAATGAATAAAATGTTTCTTTTATTTACGATATTTTTTTCTTCAATTTATTTGTGTCCTCCTTTTCATTGTAAAAAAGTTGGTCACCTTTTGTAATAATGTCAACAGCATCTTAAAATCAACTAAGCTAAGACATTCATGCATTAAGTGTGCAGGGAATGTATGTGGGTTTGCTGTAGAAAGACCATGTTACTTTCATGTCTTTGCTGCTTCTGTGTACTGGAGAGGACATTTACACAGATTTTTTTCAATCATTTGCAGAGAACTTTTCACTTCCCTTCAAGTACCAAGTAATAAAATAAACATAAGCATGTCATTAAGGTCATCAAGACCAACTCTCTGCTTTAGAATAGGAATCAAATTAGAGCATCCCCAACAGGTGTCCAGCTTCTATTTGTCCACTTCTGGTAAAAGGGATGTTACTGTTTCTCTTGGTAATTTGGTCATGTGCCCAACAACCTCTGTTATTTAAAACTTGGAAATTATAATTATTAAATATTAAGTTTAAATATTAATGGGAAACTAAAAACTGGGAAAAATTAATTAGGACATTGATTATCTACAAAGACTGAATGTTAAAATAACTAGGATATGTATAAAGTAAAAATTATTGACAAATGTAAGAAAGTTTTTTTATTTAATCAATATAATAAGAATTGTATTAGGTTAAATATGAGATAGTAAATACTAAGGGGAAAAGAGAGGAAATATTTAATGTAATAGTTGAGATATGTACTAAAGATACTTGTATGTTATTGAATTATCGATTAACTCAGCCGCCACGTTGCTTTTCAAATGTTTAAAGGATTGAAAAAAATTCAATAAAAATTGAATAAAATTTTCTTTTAAAAAAAGAGATTACCCACTTGTACTTTGAACAACGGAGCCTTGTGCATATGCAGGAACTGATATTTTTGTAGTTGGTTTGTAAGTTGAGTAGCTAAAAATTGAGGGATTTCAATCAATCTCACAGTCATGATGCAATTTATATGGACAAAAGGTTCCCTGTGTCTCATTTCTTAGTCATTTTCAGAAATGACTTCTTAACTGTTTTTCAGCTATTAGAAACCTTTGGACTGTCAACTTTTAGAGCAACAAGTGAATTTTCTTCAATCCTTATCAGAAAAAAATTAAATACAACTTTAAGAAACTTTTTTGTATAAACAGCAAAAGGGTAATTAGAATATTGATTTTGGAAAGTTTTAATTTAATAATAATAAAAATAATAAATAAATAAATAAATAATAAAAATTAAATTTAAATTAAATTTTATCTACTAATATGGAATGCAAAAAATTAGCTTAATATTGGATATATTGAAGGATTTTTGTGATCAATGGAGCCAGAAGTTAATTTTAAGAGTGTCTGCCATTATAGATGGAACAGGAACAGATTTTACTGGACAAGACCGAGAGTGATTTGACGATGAAATTAAATATGAAAGGCTACAAGAATGATATGGGAAAAGATTCTATACAAGATATACAAATGAAACTGACTGATATCTTAATAATTAAAAGGAATGTAGAAATCAAAACTTTTTGATTTCTGGATAACTTTTTTATATTGGGTTTACTAAAGAAACTTGTCAAATGTTGGAAGGATTTTATGAGTAGCAACAAAGAAAAAAAGAAAAGAAATCAAGTTTTAGAACTTTATTTCAAGAGATTAAAGATCAAGGCTGTTACCAGAGAATATAAAGATGGTTTATCTGATCAAAGTTGAAACAAGTATGCTGTTAGCTCTGGTGACCTTTAATAGGTTTACCAAGATTAAATGATAAAGCTTTCTTGCTTTGTTTATAGATAAGAGATGAGATATGGGGAAGAAGATAGCATTTTTTTATTTTAAGATAAAGTGATAAGTTACCAAAATTGTTTATACTTGTGATGAAGGGGCAAATCATTTATTTATATTTATTTATATTTTTTAATTTATATTTATCATATTTATATTCTTATTTTTTATTTCTTTTCTTTTTATATTTTTATTTGTTTTCTTCTACACTTATTTTTTGTTCTTTTTATTCTTTTGATTTTTAGTTTGTATTACTTTTTATCTTTTTAATTGTCATGTTTAATAAAATTATTATAACCAAACAGAATCACAGCAGACTTAATTGATATTAAATATATTCTTCCTCATTGTAACATTTTATATAGTAATGAAATAAAATGCAGCATTCTGAAACTCCCCAAAATTAAATTTCCACCATAATTTGACTGAATCAGAATCTGCTTCACCCTGGAAACTGAACCCACTCTCTCCACTCTGGCTGAGGAATTCTGGGAGTTGAAGTCCACAAGTCATAAAAGGGCCAAGTTTGAAGACCCCTGCTATAACCACTTCAGGATCCAAGTTCTGGGGAAATATGAAATACAGTCCTCCTAAAATCCCTGAAGATTTTGAATCTGCTATTTGAGATTTATCTCACTTTAAGATTAAGATAAATGGTCTGTCTATGCTGGAATGATAATCATTTCTGACCGTAATTCATTTTTTATTCTTCAGTCACTGAATCTGATTGCTATGTGACCTTGTGGCTTCCTACTGCCTCACTGGAAAAATTTCGAACCAAAACAGTTACAAACTGCAAAGATCCAATATGGAATGAAATATTCTATTTCAGGATCCAGAGTCAAGTCAAGGTAAGATGAAAGATGTCAATATTTCTGTCCTTCTAAATGAACCAGAATAATAAGTAGTCAATGTCCAGGTAATCCTTCCAATCCAATGAGCTTTTACAAAGTATGTTATTTCCACTGTACAGTATAGCAAGCTTGTTCTTTGATTATATATATAATGACGGAGCAGAAAAATACAATGTTAGAGTGCAAAAAAGAGAGGGCGGAACAGTTAAGGCAGTCACAGGCAATCAGGAAGAGCGGCCCTGTCACGAGGGCAATGAGTAGGCAATTGGATCAGCAAGGGGATAAAAAGAACTTCCCACCCCCTAAGCCCCACTCTGAGGATGCTGGCAGAGGACCAGCGAAAGCTAAGTTGTTTTAATCTTGTATATAACTGTTTTTATTGTTTTAAATGTTGTTTTAACAATAAATAACTGGAGTATACTCTTCCCGGAGATCGAAGATTGCATCATTGAACAAATATGCCTGGCATTCGTATTTTTATAACCATTAAAAAGTTTAATTTAAAAACGCCAAGCTTTCGCCATCATCTGCCAACATCATCAGATGACGGCGAAAGCTTGGCGTTTTTAAATTAAACTTTTATAGTTTTAATCAATACCTTGGTGTTCATTTTATTTTGGATATGAATATTCCCAGGGTTCATATTTTTAGTGTTATTAACTATATATATATATATATATATATATATATATATATATATATATATATATATATAATTTTGTTACTCTCACTAGTCTGAGTAAGTCTACAATTTGGGCTCACAGTATTTACCCCATGGTAAGAAAATGGCATTTTCTTACCATTTTCCCACCTTACATCTTCCTATTTACCATTTTCAATGTTGGACTTCCACACCCATGTCCACCAGTCAGCTCTTATTATGCTGGTTAAAGAATTAGAGGACCAGCCAAAAAACTTGGAGAAATTGGTTGTGCAAATATTTTTTCACAAAGTTCCCATATTTCATATTTCTAGGTAAATTTCTAGGATCTAAAATTTGATATTCCCTTTGAACTAGGATACGGGGCTCTGGGGAAGAAGAAAAGGAACTCATGATTTTATATATATATATATTATATTGTTACTCTCACTTCTCTGAGTGAGTGTATGATTGGGCTCACAGTATTTTGCCACCTAAGGCAGACCAAGATAAACATTTGCCTTTTCCCCATCCTGTGATGCTGTACTTTAGTCATATCAGAATTCCTTTCTGTCTTCAGAACGTTTTGGAACTGACAATATGTGATGAAGATTTCTATCGAAATGACGACAACCGCGTAATTTACTTTGATGTAGCTAAAATCCCACTTGGAAAATCAGTAATGGTAAAATTTGAATTAGATCACCTGGTGAGTGTGAATAAATTCAGATCCTTTCTGTTAGGTGGGAATTATGGGAAATCAAGTCAGGTAGATCTGAAAGGCATTGAGATATGGAAGACTCGTCTAGACAAGATAATAAAGACATGCTGTCTCTTTTGTGAGGAACTACTGAAGGACTAAAATGATTTAGTTACAAGGATGACAACAGAAGAATGTGTGTGTACCAAAAACAAATGAGTGCCAAACAAATTTGCACATAAGGAATAATAGAGTGAGTTACAAGGCAGCTGATACTGACAAGTTCTAGTTTGTGCATTGACTACCAAACAAACAATGAATACCAGGACAAACTTTTCATGTCAAAATATGTTGAGTACCAAATATGATGAGTTTCAAAGCAGTTGAATACCAAGATACAACTCCATGTTTGTGTTTGTCATCTTTTCGTGGGGTAATAGCCACTCTATTTCCATAGAAAGTAAACAGATGCCTTTGTATATGCTTTCTGTTTAATATTGTAACTGCAGGAGTGGAATAAACTGCATCAGGAACATAATGAGAGAATGTAGAAGTAGCCTGGACTTCTTAACCAAACCCAATCTAGACTATATTGTTATCGCTGTATCTACTTTGACCTACTTTGGCCTTGAAAAGGCAGAAATATTTAGAAATATTCTAAAGATCAACTGAATCTCTCTTTCAACTTTCTATGTATATAGAATGCAAGATAAACATTTGCTTCTTCCCCATTCTGTGATTCTGTACTTTAGTCATAATAGAATTCACTTATGTCTCCAGAATGTCTGAGAATATGCAATGCATTCTACAGAAATATAGTGGTATTACATCAAGAAAGGATGTAATTAAAGAGGAAATAAAAGGAGGAAGAAGAATAACTGTTAACATATGGACTCATGAAACCTTTATAGGCGGTCCTATCTGCACACTCACATATAAACAAATATTTTCTTTTCATACACTGATTCAGCTTTCTCTGTTTTCCTTCTCTTTTTCCCTCATCCATATCCATGGGGTTTTGGTTTGGGAGTTTAGGTTACAGCAATATTGGCTGCCCTTGTAACCAATCTCAAAAAGTTGCACTGGCACCTTCCAAGAGGAAGAAGAAAGCTTATCTGAAGTCTCACACAGACTTCCTTCCTTCTTTCCTGACCAAAATGTCCTTTCTCGCCCTATCTAGACTTCTTTCAGACCAGCCTCCTCAATCTCACATCTGCATGTCCGATACTACCTCCATGTCTAATGCTGTCTTTATAGTTTTTGACTGTGAGGCATACAATATCCAGTTTGATCGACATGTATGTAGATGATTACTCACTCTGTTAAGACAGAATATTGCCTGGGGTATACCACCTATACTATACATCTATACATTGCCCAGTCTATACTTTATACTCCATCATAACATGGGCAACTTTTAATAACCACAATTAAACAAATTACACAGATGCAACAAAACCACTTCTAGGAATGTATTTGCCCTGAAAAATACGGAGCCACCTGAATAGAATCAGGACAAGCCATACTAGAAATAAGGCAAAGGTCTTTAAGTAGAGAATGGCCAAGGGCCCACAATGCCACTGTGGTGCACCGGAACAAACTATAAGACATAAAGTTCAGGAATATCTTCTCAGGAAATTTCAAGGTACCTGGGATGATCTCACCACAGCCACACCAGAAGCAATTAGATGGTTTCATTAGATATTGAATTATAACATCTATTCCCTTGCAATTCTATGGCTCCATATTATGGTGATTTTATCATGGTGTTGTCTGAATTTAATATATTACCTTTATATAGATGAATAATATAATCCTAGATAGATAGATAGATAGATAGATAGATAGATAGATAGATAGATAGATAGATAGATAGATAGATAGAAAGAATATCTGGCATAATTCCAAATGTAGTCATCCTATATAATTGAATGCTGGGCTATATAGGTTTTTCTACTGGTCCAGAAGGACTGTTCCATGCTGCCCCAATCTTGTGCCAAAAACACAAGGTCTACTTTGACCTTAAGTTTTAAAAGAGTTTTTGTTTTCTATGAAAACCACAATATCAACCAAACTTTCTCTTACAGTTTGACTGAAATTTAACCAAGACCAGATTCTGTTATTTTAAGAACTGGATTTAATTACCTCCAGGCTACTGGATTACAGCAATATTTAGTCTGAATATTGAATTTTGCAAAACAGTTTATCTAATTATTAGTATGCCATTAACTATCCAGATATAGGGAAACAACAATGCTATTTTAAAGGAGAGTACTGAATGTACGTTCATGTGTCTTTTTAAGTGAGCATGTTTTTTTTACTGAAAGAAAAATGGGACTTGGGAAACATTCTAATGTGATAGGTGAAGGGAAGTTGCTGGTTACTTGGCAAAGATCTGTCATATGTGTTACATTTTAATTTTCAGGAAAATGAAGAAATAGAAGTTGAATTTACATTAGAGAATATGTGAGTAACCCAAATAACATTGAAGTAAAGTATTGGAAAGTCCATAACAATACAAATGCAATATTGTATAAATAGCAGAGCAACTCATTTTTTTCATTTGTTATCCATAAAAAAAATCAAAATCATGTCATTCAAATAATAACTGTTCTTTGGCCCAGTAAGTGAAGAAATGAAAAAATTTGTCATGGAGCAAAGTTATTTTTTTCTTGCATAGCAGCTGCATGAGTCTCAATTCAAACCCAATTTTTAGAAATTAACTTTCTCTATTATGGTTCCTGCAAATTGGGGAGGAAGTCAGAAAACAACCTTATTAAAGTTTGCTCCGTTGCTTGCTTTCAACTCTCATCAAATTGCTTACAATCTACTCCAATATAAAGACTGAAACCATACAGACCTTAAAAAGCAGCAATCAAGGAACAGCATAACCTCTAAATGGATCACAAGATGATCATGTCCTACAATATTTAATGTTCCATCTCACTAATTTGTCTGGAAGAGTCAAATACTCAAGAATATTCCCAAAGATGCTTTTTCAAGGAGCAACTGGACTTCCTTGTTTTTCTTTGAAAATGTTTCATTTCTCAACTTCTTCAGTTCTGACTGGATAATGGGGAATGGAAGGATTTATATTCCTTGCAGACAGCTCAACATTTCTCTAAAAGAATTCAAATGACCAGCTGCAAGGAGTATAAATCCTTCCATTCCCCACCATCCAGAGAGCTGAAGAAGCTTCTTGGATGAGAAGCAAAATATCTTCAAAGAAAAACAAGTCCAGTTGCCTCTCAAAAAATCACCTTTGGGACAACCATGACCTGGATGACTGAGAATCTCCATAAACACTCAAGAGTATTCTAAAATTCAGTAGGGGAGTACCATTCCTTGTATCTTGAATCAATAAAGGGGCCATCACCAAGAAGTCTTGAGCACAAGATCCCTGAAGATAGCATTCCCTTGACAGAAGAATACTTAGCAAGCCTTCTTGCTCTGTATTCATTGGATAGATCAGTGGTTCTCAACCTTTTTAATGCTGCGACCCCCAACCGGTCGTAAGTCGAGGACTACTCAACCAGTTGTAAGTCAAGGACTACTCAACTGGTTTGCAGAATGGGACTTTTGGCGGGCTCAGCAGGGCAGAGACAGCCTGGACAATTCGTATTGGTTTTTGAAAGCCAATAGAATTAGACTCTGTTCAAGAGAGTCTATTCTATTGACTTTCAAAAGCCAATAGAATAAAAGGGAGTAGCACAGCTAAGGAAAAGGGGGAAAAAATGGCGGACTGCGTTGTTTGGCAACCCCCGTGAAATGGTCATTCGACCCTAAATAGGATCCCGACCCACAGGTTGAGAACCACTGGGATAGATAGATTCTACACAGAGCAAATGGTGTCAGAGTTATCTGACCTAACCCATGAAGAATTTTAAAGGAGACAACCATCACCTCGAATAGCACTTGGAAGCTAACTAGCAGAGGTTCCTGCTAAAAATATGCATATGAACAAACCTCAGCACATCCAAAACTACCCAGGCTGCCACACCCTAGACCAGCTGCATCCTTAGAATAGCTTTCAATGGCAATCTCATATATAGAGGATTAGAGTAATTCAGATGGAAAATGATAAAAGCAAGAACTGTCAACAATGTTTTTCCTCTGGCAGCTGGTACATCAGATATAATTATGCTAAACCTCTTGACCACACCTTCACCTGTTGTTCTTGTCAAAGGGGATTCTCAAACCATGAACCATGCCCATCCAGAGGAGTGCAACCTATTTAGAATTAAAGATGGAGTCAAGAGTCAGTTGACTTCAAAACCCACACTCATTATCTTGCTGAGAGTAAGCTTTGATGGTTTCCCTCTATCCAGACTCTAACTCCAAGGCAGGATTTCAATACCAGGCCTTTACAGGACAGGCTTTGAATGATACTTGCTTTTCCCCTTGAATTGAATCTGCTAGAACATTTGAATTAGTAGAAGCTAATGTTCAATCATTGTGTCTTCTTAAATTGTAATGTTATACCTGTAACTATATTTCTGTTTTCTAGAGAGAGTCCACCTGAAACAATAGCTACAAATGGAGCAGTGGTGGTAATTTTTATTTATGTATTTGTTTCTTTAATCCTTTATTTTCCAATTAGAAAAATGTGAACCTGCTTCACCTAGAGCAGGATTGTATAATTTTTGGTTGGCCAAGAGTCCCTCTTGTTACTGAAAAGTATGCCTTGTCTGCTTTCCTAAAAGGAGACAGAGTCTAGAAAGGAAGTGAATGAAGTTCAGAATAAAAATGAAATTTGATGAAATGTAATTACAAGAAACCAAATCACAGTACTTGATGTGATTATTTCCCATATATTTGTAATGTACCTTTTCTGCTGCACTAAAATTGTAATTTTTGGAGTTTCTGAGGGCATTCAGTGACAATGGTTAAAATCAGAGTGCCTACATGAGAATTCAAATTGATTCAATCCTTCGTCAAAATGCCCACATTATTTTATACATTAATAAATGGTTGAAGTTGCCTGTTCACATGGGATACAGACTAAAACAGAAGAGGCTCAGTCTATTAGGGACTATGGAAATATCTAAATCAGAGCTTAGATTTAATGAAGGATGGAGCAAAGCACTTCCTCAAAGCAGCAACTGTATTGCTTCATCTTCTGGACCCTCTGCCTTCTCTTCTACAGCCATGGGAGGTTGGCTAGCTTTCACTTCTACATAGGTATTTGTCATTTCATCAATACTGTAGTTGTATTTACTGAATAAATATTAAGTGGAACTAGAACCATAGCTTTCTGATAGCCACATGTGGTTTAACCCAGTCTCTGCTGACATAAGTCACTCCAGAGTTTTGCCCATCATTGTTAATGGTTGTCCAAGCGTGAACATCCTGTGTGTGTTTTTTGGACTAGCCTTTCAAAATCTGCCCTTTGAAATTTATTCAACTGGAATTCTTATGGCAAACCAATTTATTCTTAGTGACACTAATTTCAGAACTTGTTCTTGGTGTTTATATGTGTTATCTGTGTTATTTATTTATAAACTACTAACAAATCACTGATTATTAATCTGACTGCTCATCTATGTAAATATGGGAATAGGAAACTGCCTATGAGAGCAGATAATGTTAAAAGGGAGATTTTAAGGATGATATTGACCACTTAATAGCATGCCTTTAAAAAGCAGACCATCTACCAGCAATCTCTAATTTTAAAATATTTCCTCTTCAGTTTATCCATGTCATAATATCTTGCTAATTAATTTATAAACTTAATGATACAACTGTCCAAATTTACATGGTATCATTCAGTTGGTCAAAGCATTATATCAGAACAAAATTTATAGCATTTGATCTAGGAAATGAGGTTTACTGTTTGGACAACTTTCTCAGAGATGAAAAATGTGAGGATATTCCTTTCGTTGCAGTGTCGTGAATTCTGCCGCTTGGAGTTTCAGATAGACAGGAAGAAGCGGAAGAAAAAGAAAAAGCATTCTAAACGTGAGAGTATATTGCATTAAAATCTTCATAAACAAATGATTAAACGTTCATGTATCACGTTCCAAAGGCTATAATATGTATAACTGCTGGAATTTCTATTCAAGCATTTGTTGACCCAGATTATACCACTGCTGTATTCAGAGCATTGTGTTCTGAATATGTGAAACACTCAGATTGAAAAAGTGGGCCATGTCAGATCAAGTTCAGTGTCATATCAGGCCAAGAAATTTTTTTTCTTTTAAATTCATTTTTTGAAACATTGATAATTTTACTTTTATTGTAGTGTCTCAAAATTGGGTATGTTTGGTTTAATGAAAAGAGGGACTAGGGGTGACATGATAGCAGTGTTCCAATATTTAAGAGGCTGCCACAAAGAAGACAAGATCAACTTATTCTCGAAAGCACTTAAAGCAGTGGTTCTCAACCTTTCTAATGCCATGACCCCATAATACAGTTCTCCATGTTGTGGTGACCCCCAACCACTTATACATCACCGGGTGCCAGGAACATGGCCAAAGAAAAGGGGGAAAAAATGGTGGACAGCCTTGTTTGGCGACCCCCGTGAAATGGTCATTTGACCCCAAATGGGGTCCCGACCCACAGGTTGAGAACCACTGACCTAAAGGGAGGACAAGAAGTGATGGATGGAAACTAATCAAGGAGCAAACCAAGCTAGAACTAAGGAGAAATTTCCTGAAAGTTAGAATAATTAATCAGTGGAATGACTTGCCTCCAGAAGTTGTGGGTGCTCCAACACTAGATGTTTTTAAGAAGAGATTGGACAACCATTTGTCTAAAATGGTATGGGGTTTCCTACTTGAGCGGAGGGTTGGACTAGAAGACCTCAAGATCCCTTCCAACTCTGTTATTCTGTTAAAGTGGAACTGAGTCAAAATAATAAAATAGCCAGGAATAAAAATTTGCATGACTAGAATGTACATTGTTCAAGATCAGACAAAGCCAAACATATTTTGGAAAGAAGCATGCCCATGAGGGAATTTCAAGGCATTCTAGGTTTATTTAGTTGAGAAATAAGGTTGTTTTCTATAGACCTCTCTCTGGGAATAAGGCACACTGATCCAAATAAGGCTGCTCCTAAATATTTATATCACTGTATTATCCTTTATTTATACATATCCGGACCATGTTTTCCAGCAATGCTCAAAGCAGTTAATTTTTTTTTTTAAATAAGACTGTGAATTGTAATGCATGTCTATAGATGGCATTGATATTCATTTGTATACTAATATTATTTTTTTTACTTTGCACGCTCTTTTTAGAACAAGATGTTATATGTACATTAAAAGGATCCTTTGAAGAAACTCAAAACATTTCATTAACTTCTGCCAACAAGCTGCAGTGCACTGGACCTTCCTTTTTCCACTATGCCAAGTATAATCCAGCAAAACTAGACATTCTTCTTCCAGGAAAGAGATCGTTTCTCTCTTTTGTATGTCATAGCTGAGCATGGTAGTAATCTGTGTAGTCATTTTGTTGGGAGAAGTATTTAAAAAGTAAACACTTTTGTTTTTGCTTTTTTAAAAAGTGTCTTTATTTCCAGTTCTCTTGCATGTTATGTGGAATTGGTGCTGCCAAAACCAGAAAGTTGACCTTGCCTATACATTCATTTCCCCTAAATCAGGAAATAATCAAAGAGGTGAGTACATGTCTAATTTTCAGATTTTTTTTTCTTTTTTTAAGGGTCCTTCAAATAAATTTCCCAGGGGGCAAATAAAATAGTATGCAGCTGAATCACTCCCTGGTATATTAAAGTTAGCAAACTTCAAGTTACTTTGAATTAACCTCCGGTAATTTCCATGCTCTTCCTAGTTTGGTACCATTATACCCAGCTTATGTTTACCCCTGCAGTTATTTTTCTTTGAATCAAAATATCATGACACAGCTCTTACTGAATTATATCACAATAAATATAAATGGGACTTCATCAGGGATTCAAGATACTCTTCCATGGGAAAAAAATAAGTCAAATATTCCCACCCTAACAGTCCACTCTCCAGTAAAAACCGGTAAGGAATACACAAAAAATGTAGAAATAAGGTACTAGCCTGGTTGATGTAGTGCAGTTAGGAGTAACATTGTATTAATACAGGAATCAACTTTGGAAGGACATATTTGGAATTTTGAGAGCAGTTTATGGTATTTTCACATGTTAGATTGGATGTGGCCAATCACAAAGCATGCATATGTTAACAAAAGAGACAGATGTGGGTGGCAGACACTCACTCATTCCTCTAAAGCAGCGGTTCTCAACCTGTGGGTCATGACCCTTTTGGGGGTCGCACGAGCCTTTCACAGGGGTCGCCTAAGACCATCGGAAAACCCATATTTCCGATGGTCTTAGGCAGGGCTTGTCAACCGCCTTCTCTCCCTCCCCCCCTCTGCTCCACCTCACTTGTTTGTGGAAACTATGCTGCTTGGCAGCAGTCTGCATGAACTCTACCAAATGTGCCCTGCAGGGGGCGCATGAAGAGTGCAGGCGCAGAGCAAGGCCCCGCCCTCCCCAGAGATTCATTGTGCAGCAACCGGATTGACTTCTCGTGCACACAGGTCAGCGAAGGGGGTGCCACTGCAGCACCCAACTCCTGCACCCATCAGCTGGTGACTCCTGAACTTGTGCTTGTCAGCTGACAGGTCTGGCGACAGCCCGGTCTCCTTTGCCACCCCGCCCATCCTCGACTCCTCCTCTGCCCGTTCATGTCGAGCCCGCCGCACTTGACAGGGAGAGAGGGACAGAAGGAGGAAGGGACTCCTCCTCGTCTCCTAAGCTTCAAAGCACGATTGACTTCCCAAGGGCATCACAATCCTCATGAAAGCGGGGGGAGCAAAGGGGGCGAGAAAGCTTGCAGCGGGCTCGAAGGAGCACCTGTCAGTGTTGGTGACGAGAAATTCCCCACAAACCCAGGGAAGGGGTGGAGAAAAGGAGCCCCCTTTGGGAGGAAACCGCCACCTTCTTCTCCTTGGCTTTCTGCTCTTCTGTTCCTCAGCAGCCGGGCTGGCAAGCCTCTCCTGGCTGGAACTTCCTTTCCTTCCCTCCCTCTTGGTCTCTTCCTCCTTCCCTCTCTCTCCTATTGTCCCTTCCTTCCTTCCTTTTCTTCGCCTCCTTCTTTCTCCCTCCTTCCCTCCCTATCCCCCTTGTCCCTTCCTTCCTTCCTTCCTTCCTTTTACCTCCCTCTTTGTCCCTCCTTCCCTCCCTCTTTCCCCTTGTCCCTTCCGTCCTTTCTTCCTTCCTTCTTGTCCAGGATCAGGGTGAGCCTCTACACCTGATCCGCGCCTCTGCAGCTGTAGCTGCTCTCCTTGGCTCCTGCCCAGCAAACTTGCTCCAGCTTTGCCCTTGCTAATTTAGCAGAAGCACGAATCAGCTGTAGCCTAGCACTGATCCTGGAGCTTCTGCTAACTTAGCAAGCGGCATGTCTTTCGGCGAAGCTAAGCAAGTGAGCTGGGTGGACCTCTCCCGTCTCTCTGCCTGTGCACAGGCAGGTTTGCCGGTAGCAAAGCCCCCAGTCACGCTGGCAGCCTATCCCCCTCCCCTTGTCCCTTCCTGGGCTCGGAGGGGGGAAGGAAGGAAGGGACGAAGAGGGAAGGAAGGAAGGAACAATGAGAGAGGGAAGGAAGGAAGGAACAATGGAAGGGAGGGAAGGGAGGAAGGGACAAAGAGGAAAGGAAGGAAGGAAGGAAGGAAGGAAGGAAGGAAGGAAGGAAGGAAGGAAGGAAGGAAGGGAGGGAGGGAGGGAGGGAGAGAGCGGGAAGGAGGAAGAGACTAAGAGGGAGGGGAAGGAAAGGAAGGAAAGAAGGAAGGAAGAGACAATGGGAGAGAGGGAGGGAAGGAGGAAGAGACTAAGGGAGGGGAAGGAAAGGAAGGAAGGAAGGGACAATGGGAGAGAGGGAGGGAAGAAGGAAGAGACTAAGGGAGGGGAAGGAAAGGAAGGAAGGAAGGAAGGAAGGAAGGAAGGAAGGAAGGAAGGAAGGAAGGAAGGAAGGAACAATGGGAGAGGGCGGGAAGGAGTAAGAGACTAAGGGAGGGGAAGGAAAGGAAGAAAAGAAGGAAGGAAGGGACAAGGGGAGGGAAGGGAGGGAAGGAAGGCAGGCACTCACCCCAGTCACATTCCAGTGACCCACAGATTCCTGCCCACAGGCACTCTGCAACCTGAGTGATCAGCTGGCCAGGCCCCCTGGCCATTGATCACGTGACCCTGGGACACTGTGAACGTCATAAGTATGAATCAGTTGTCAAGCATCCGAATGTAAATTACATGACCCTGGGGATGCTCAAACCATCATAAGTGTGAAAAATGATCATAATTTGCTTTTTCAGTGCTGTTGTAACTTCTAACAGTCACTAAGCAAATTGTTGTAAGTCGAGGACTACCTATACTTCCCCATTTTTTCCTTTTCTTTTTTTGGTCAAGTTTTTGATACCCCCCTGCCAGCTGGATGGGGGGTTGGGGGTCACCACAACATGAGGAACTGTATTAAAGGGTTGCAGCATTAGGAAGGTTGAGAACCACTGCTCTAGAGACTAGTTATATTTCTTAGCTGACCTGTGTCAAAGGGTTGACACAAATTTAAATGCTTCACTTGATTAAGAGAAGCATTTTCTCTTCTTCTTTTTATCATAAGTGTTCCTTGATCTCTTCAACTATACTCTTTGCAACTAACTTTTTTTCTATGTACACGTTGTACAAAACCTTATCTTCATCCTAATTAACCATCCTCTCATATGGATGGTTAATTAGAATGAAGATAAGGTTTTGTATAATGTGCATATATGAATTTTACTTATTCCCAGTCTCTTTCACTTCATCATTTCACCAAGCATTTTTTTCCTACTTCTTAAAATGTGCTGATGCACTGCATTCAACATGTTTGATTGAATGCAGTGCATCAGCACATTTTCCCTGTCTTCCATGGCATTATGCAATCGTCATTTCACTGATAAAAAGCAGTTTTGTAAACCAACATTTTAAGGATTAGAATTAACTATATTTCCTTAACATTTTCCTATCTCATGCCTTTAATTCCTTTGGCTTTGTATTTCCTACTCCTTACTTGTTGCTTTCCCTGAAAGGGAATGACATAATTAGTATGTATGTAAAGAAACTCAAAATTAAAAAGTAGATAAGACAGGAAACTTGATGGATGCCAAATAACAAATCAGCAGACACATTGTCATTCTGGATGCCATGCTGCGAATTCATGGCCTAATATATTGTTTGACTGTAACCTTGAGTTGTATGAAACCAACCAACTATATTTTAAATTGTGAATAAATAACCCATGGCTTATGACTGATCTGCAAGACAGGTTTATCCAAAGTTGGCCATCTCCCATTGAAGGAACAGTTGATGTCATTTTTTAGTCACCTCTAACCTATAAGGAAGGCAATCTCCACCTATCTCTCCCTGCAGCATGTTCAAAGTAGTATTTTCTGATTTGTGCCGACATAAATGGTGCTGTCTGGTTCACTTGCTCTTTTCATTTCAAACTTGAAATATTTTGGCTATTGTGCACTACAACAAGGATACCCCTCCCATCTAGATACCAGTTACTCTCTCTATAGCCTTTTCTAAAAAAATAATTCACTACTGGGAAAATGAAACAGTGAATCTGACATAATATATTGCTTGATTTTAATTTTCAACGCATAATGAATCTTAATATCTTGCTAGTTAGAAGAGCCCAAGGGCCACCATTGTTGGGTTGTGCTTAGGACATCATTTGACATTAATCAGTCCCTGGTTCTAGTCACTAAAATGGAAAAAAGCAGACTGAATGCAGGATGCTTCTTAACTGATACCAACAGGAGCTATACCACCCATATCAAAATGTGCCACAAATATGAGGTATATATGAATCTCCTGTTTGAGAAGGGGGGTAGGACTAGAAGACCTCCAAGCTCCCTTCCTACTGATACTAATAGTGATATTGATACTAATTGCTAGTGCCAAAGTATGTGCAGTCTTCAGTGCTTTAATTTTTCACATTTAAGAAAAGCTATGATGGGGGTGCAGTTTTGTATTCCAGTTGAAAGTTCAGTCCCATGAAAATAACACTGTCATTACGTAAGTCACTTTTTTAATGGGATGTGGTTCTTAAAACTGAATACAGCTTAATTCTTTGTAATAGCTTTTCAGTAAAAGTAGACAATGCACTTGAGAGTCCCTTCTGTGTGGGCAACATTTAGGCACGTTTCGCAGTGGTTGAAATGTCACACCCATCCTCTGAGTATATTCTTTTCCTTATTGGGGAAAAAGTATATGATAATATCACAAAACAGCTGTGGCATATCAATCCTAAGGGCAAAGTAGCACGGTTTATATATCATATACTACACGAGGCATGTCAAACTCATGACCTCACGTGTTGTCACATGACATATCATGACTTTTTCCCCATTGGTGGCAATGGGGTAGGCGCGGTTTTGGTGTGACGCATCCAGCCCACGGGCTGGCAGTTTGACATGCCTGCACTACAGGGATAAGGTTAATTTAATATTAAGCCACAAATGTAGTTGGTTAGGTTTTGGCTTTGCTGGCCATTAAGACCTCAGGTTACCTATAAATCAGGCTACTATGACTTATTCAAGAAACCATGGATGAAAAAAAAAGTGGCTTTGCCAGAATTATATGTGAACAGTGAATTCTGAGAATTCTGAAGTTTCTTTAGAATAATGTCCATCTAAAACAGGAAGAAAGAGCCTCATTTATCCTCAATGACAATCCTCCAAGGCATTTCACATAAATCTGTGAGATTCTTAAGATCTCCATGCTGTTGTGATTTCAATTATTAGGAAGTGCTGACAGGTACCCAAACATCTGCATAGTTTTAATACCCTGTCTTTAATTTTAACATGGGTACCAGGATATTCAAGTCTCCTCTACAACACATATTCTTTTTTTCTCATCTTTGTAAGAGATGTAGGGATGATTTCAATAAAGATAGTATTAATAGTAATTAGTACTGTGCATTCTTAATTTTCAGGATAAAGAATTTAATTTACACTTCACAACCCAAAACTGGTAAGATGCTTTTTTTGCCTTCTATAAATTTATCTACTGATGCTCTGGATATTTTTAAAATAAATTCTCCCGGGAATCAGCCTGGTGACTATATAAACATATCCATGTTGTTTCTTTGTCATCAGTACAGAATTAATTTGCCTTCTGTCTTACTGTGTTTATTTGACTTTTCAGTAGCGCTTATATCTTCTGGGTGGTTTCCTATCCAAGTAATCATCAGGTCTGGCCTTGCTTACCTTTTTCAAGATCTGCCTGAGTTGGCTAGGTGCTCTCATCTGTTGGACAGATCGAAAACATGTTTCTAAGGATATGTTTACTGTTGACAGTGTGACCCTAAATTAACACCTTTTCATTGCAGTTTGCTAATAAAAAGGATTTAGTTTTATTGAACTTGTTCCCAAGGTTGAGAAGTATAAGTCTCTGTTAAGGCTGTGCTCTGCTTCTTGTGTGTAGGTGGAAGGAAGGCTTCTTGCTAATTAACCTAACTTTCTTTCATTCAACTTAAGATTGAATGGCTTTGGAGTTCTCATCCTCTGAGGATATGAGTATGATCTAGCTAGATAAATATCTTGGTTTTAATTGTTGTGACCAAAATCTAGTATCATGCCATTACATCAGGTGAGGGAGTGTACATTTTTGAGGAGGAATGCTATTGCATTCAGAGTAGATCTGCCCACTTCCATATAAAATCCCAGCATGATTCATTGTCACAACACTGCCACAGAAGAGTTTACACAAGAAGAGATCTGGGCTGGGCTATAGCTTTTTGCAGAGCAGTGTTTCATATTTACCTGTGTAATTTGGATCTATTTATGGATTGTAGTAATCAGTGCTCAGTCATTGAAGGGTGCCAAGAAATGGTTGCCCTCTATGCAGTTTTTATTGCTTAAATAGAGATTACAGGAAGCAAAAGTTTATACATAACAATAGCATTTCATTGGTTAAGCTCCTAACCAATCCTCAAGAATATATATGCCAGAGGCCAAAAACAGGGAATGGTTAATAGAATCTTGTTGTTTGCATGCTAGCTGTTATCAGAGAAGCAAGGTCACATAGACCTGCATACTTTCACATCGCTATGGTGATGTGAGCGGTGGGGGGAGATAGAAACAGAGAAAACACAAGCATTGGACGGGCAGTTTTCCACACATGACCTTTGCCTGTCTCTCACCTCTACATCTCACTCCTTTTTGTTTTGTTAGACGAAATATTGTTGCAAGAGGAGTTATCCTGGCAGTTATTTATACAGGGCCAAACTTGACCCTGAGGCAATGTTGGAGAGAATTTGGGATTAAAAGCTCTAATACATATATTGCAAAATGAAAGGAATACATTACATAAACAGCACCCACAAAAATCCTAAGGTACCAATTTTCAAATCAGGCCAAATTGTGTAAAATATTAATCTGGTGCTGGATGGTTCATGAATTATCAGAAATATTGAAACAATACATTCCCTCAAAACTTTCACAACCCAAATGCTGGTGCAGAAGCAAATAATCAATTGCAGCGTGATTTTGCAAAATAGCTTTTTTCAAATTTTGTAGTTCATGGTTGATCACTGAAATAGTTGAAGAAATAGTATTAATTGTTTTTGCCAAATTACATGCAATAGCATTAATGTTGAGGTGAGCACGAACAGCAAGTCCTGGCATGCCCACTAGAGATATAGCCAATGCTACATATTCTGCTTTATTAAGTAAGGTTGTCTCAGAGTCACAAGTGCTGTCTAGCATGACAACACTCGGAGAATGGTTCGTGTGAACTTGTTGTTTGGAAAGCAAAACAGGAATCAGCCGGCTGAGGCAACATT
Source organism: Crotalus tigris (assembly GCF_016545835.1). NCBI lineage: Eukaryota > Metazoa > Chordata > Lepidosauria > Squamata > Viperidae > Crotalus > Crotalus tigris. The sequence continues at coordinate 77,383 of NW_024096464.1, read as the reverse complement.
GCGCTTCACTAATATTAGCAGGAATATAATTTAAAGCTTCTTGACCATACGTAAAAAACCCTCCTTGCAGTAGCCAAGCATGTCCAAAATGAAGTCTCTATTGAAGCTGTGCAGTTTAAAGCAGGTGAGCCAATGCGATGACAGTGAGGGTTTTTAAGCAGTAACCCCCCAGAGTCAGTGAAGTTTTGAATTACTGCAGAAGGGGTGCAAACAAAGACTAAACATGTAGAAAGCAAATTTTTCATGTCATGCATTTCAGATAAACAAAAGAAGTCATTTTGTGTGATGTTAGATTTTGCTTCATTTGTTGCTCGAATGATTGTTTGAGTGGGATGACAGTTGCTGTTGTCAAAGGGCAGATGTTAACGATCAGACACAGACAAATGATGGATAAGGAATTTGCAGTTAAAACCGCAAAAATGGCAGTACACAGGTTCTCAGGGATCAAGTTCTTTACATCTCCCCATGTCACTGGCTGCCTGGCATGTCAGGATCAGATTGGCTGCTGTCTCATCTGTAGAGTCACCCTTGCCATTTCTGGGACTGGGTTCAGGGACTGGTACCACAATATCCCTGGCTGGGTGATAGTAATGTGCTGGAATCCACAAAGGTCCTGTAGGAGCAAGCACAGCAGCGTAGCCCCGCCCCCAAGTGATCAGAGGGACTGGTCCCAACCATGCTTTGTCTGGTAATGCCCCGATAATGTACCAGAGGTGGAGGCAAGCTTATTTTCTGTTGAAAGTGTCTCTGATAAGCGGTCAAATCTTGAATGGAAATATTCAATTGGTGTAATGTAAATAATACTTTTTGAACCTGTTGTATTACCCATGACAAATTGGGTACCCTAGGTGATCCGTCCTTTTTTATTTGTTTGTGAAGGCAGTCCTTGAAGGACCGATTAGCACGTTCCACAATAGCTTGACCCGTGGAATTATAGAGAAGATCATGAGTAAAAACAATATTTCAAGTTGTACAAAATTGTAAAAAGACCACTGAAGAATAGGCTGGCCCATTATCAGTTTTTAAGGAAGAGGGCTTACCCAAGGCTGTAATAGCTGAAAAAAGATGAGAAATAACATGTGAAGCTGTTTCCCCTTGTAGAGGTGGGGGAAATTGTTCCTAAATACCTAATTATGAATATATTTCTAAGAAGCCAAAAAGAGAGAACATGGATAACATCCATTTGTCATAGTTGAATAGAGGCAAAACCACATAAAAGACATAAAAAAGACATACAAAAAAAAATTAGGCCCAGGAAGGGAGGAGTGATTGTGTATATGAGAAACAAAATTATAAATGCTTTCAGTTTTGGAGCAGCTGCTGCAAAGTTAAAAACAAAGTCATAAGATTGGGGTCAATCCTGGGTGTGATGTAAGCACCTGAAAGAGCAAAAATAAGTTGGCACACATAATGAGAGTCAGAGATTAAGTTAAAAGGCTGTTGAGAAAAGGTTTGAAAAGCTAAAATAACAGTAGATAATTCTGAGCATTGTGATGAGGATTGCATTGGAGTGTAGGACACTTTTCAGGTATCATCATGAGGATTCTTGTAAGCAATTGCTTCTCTCATTCACCTTCCATCAGAAAAAATAAACAAGCAAGTCAAAGATCTTTAGGTAAATGATATGAAATACAGCCTATATAGTCAGTTAAAGCACATTAAAGAGATAAGTTATTTTTCAAAACAATATTAATTAAATCAGTTCCTTTTCTATGGCAAGCTTGTGTGCGTCCTAAGGTTATCATTTCAGCAACCACCTGGATAAAAAATAAAACATTTTGGGATGGGATGTGGGGTAAGTAAATATTATTCAATCCAATATACTTTTTGCACTTCTATTACAGATAATGCTCCGGTAGGTAATTTACTAGTAGGAAAAAAATCAAAAGTGTGGAATTCTGTCCACAAATTGAGTACTCATGATGCCATCAATTTGTGCAACTATATTTTTTCTGGGACTTATTGCAATCCTAAATCATTTTATATTTCTGAAAGCCAATTAAATTGTATCTTTGGTGCTTCAATTTAATCAAAGTCCATTCAGATGGAAATAAATTTTATATAAATAGGTTAAACATTTATAAATCTTAACAAAGCAATTCAGTTAGTTCTTTTGGTTGTTGGATATAAAAAATATTGTCCAACAATTACTGTTTCCTCTTTTGAGTAAAAAATTATTTGCCGAAACTGCATAAGTGAATGTCAACTTTCAGATTCACTCCACCCTTCTCAGATCGCAATTCTAAGCAGAGGGAAAAATTTTTTTAAATGAACAGCTCCCCCTCCTTCCTGTCTCTCGCTCTTTAAGCAATGCAGCCAGCCAAAAGAGACGGGGGGGGGGGGGAAATCTCACCACCAAAAAATAGTTTTCTCTCCTTCATATGCATTTTCCATAAATTCTCTCATATATTCTCCATAAAATTCTTCTCATACAAATATTTACTATTATTTCCACAGCTTGGGAGAGAATGGGTGGGGTTTGAGGGCTAACACACACTTCAACAAATTAACTCATTCAGTTCCATACTGTTTGCATAAAACTATTCCACATACAAATATTTCATTTCATACTTTCTCCAGGCAAACCATATATTCTTAACAAGGCCTTTTTGTATTGTTGTTATCAGAGAGGGTTTTACCTTCTTCCAAGTCTTGGAAATAACACAAAACAACACAGACAAACGTATATACACAAATACTGTTACAACAACATTTATTTAGACATATGACTTGTCGTGCAAGAAGCGAGAAAAATGACGAGGTGATTTCAACCAAAAGTGGTTTTGAGGGCCCTAATCATCTCCCATTTTTTTATTAAAGAGTTTTATAAATTTTACAGAAAATAAAAGACAATACAAAAACAAAAAACAACATATACAAATAAAAACAAACATTACCCAACAAAACCCCCCTTCCCCCACCCCTACCCAAACCCCCCCTTCCCCCCCCCAGGGCCTCCCAGAGCAGAATATAGGCTTAATTAAAAAAAGTTAAAAAAATTTATATTTATAAAAAAAAGAATATAAAATAGAATATATATATATATATTTTTAACTTTATATATATATATATATATATATATATATATATATATATATATATATATATATATATATATATATATAAAGTTAAAAATTATGAAAAAACTATATAATATTTTTTATATCAAATTTAAATTGTATGAATTTTATCCATTTATCCCAAACAGCAAGAAATTTCTCTTGCGTTTGTCCCTTTAAGAAAGCCGAAATCTTTGCCATTTCCGCCAAATGAGACACTTTAAGAAACCATTCCTGCAATGTAGGCAAAGATTCCTTCTTCCAATATTGTCCTACTAACAGCCTCGCAGCTGTAATCAAATTTAACATCAATATAACCTACTTTGTATCACAATCAATAACTATACCTAACAAAAATAATTGTGGAGTAAATTTTACCCTCCTTTTAAAAATTCTCTGGATATTCCACCATATCTTAATCCAGAATGCTTTTATCTCTCTGCACGACCACCAAATATGATAATAAGTAGCGTCCATACAACCACATCTCCAACATTTAGGTTGTAAGTCAGGGTACATAAAAGACATTTTTTGTGGATCAAGGTGCCATCTATAAAACATTTTATAAAATTCTCCCTTAAGTTCTGTGCTTGTGTAAATTTGACATTTCTCACCCAAATAGTTTCCCAGGTGTCCAATGGAACTGGCTCACCAAAATTCTGCGCCCATCTAATCATACAATCTTTAATTAGTTCCGTTTCTGAATCCAATTCAACTAAAACCCCATAAATCCTCTTAATGTGGGTTTGTCTTTGATCCTTCACTTGCTTAATAAGATTTTCATCTTCTCTGAGAAAACCCACCTTACAGTCCATCTTCCATCTGTCTAATAATTGCCTATATTGGAACCAAGAATAAATAATATTTTCTTGTGCTAACTCTTCCCGTGATTTTAACTGCCAGTTTTGTCCATCCCATTTAAGTAACTGTCTATAGGACACCATATCCATTTTAACCCCTCTTTTTATTCCTTCTATTGCATGCCAAGGTATAGCCCATAATGGTACTTTGAAATCACTTTTATAATATTTTCTCCAAACCCTAAGTAAAGAAATTCTTAAGATATGAGATTTAAAAGCCCAATCCATTTTTTTATTAAATATTAAATAGGCATGCCACCCAAAAAGTAAATTCCATCCCTCTAAGTGAAGTATATCAGAATTTGTCAAATTTACCCAGTCACTAACTAATGTTAAAACCACCGCATCATAATATAATTTCAAATTCGGCACCTTGAGTCCTCCCCTCTCACGGAAATCTTGCATAATTTTAAATTTAACCCTTGGCTTTTTCCCTGCCCAAATAAATTTATTAAGGCCTTTCTGCCACTCAGTTAAATTGATCTCATTCTTCAAAATCGGTATCATTTGGAACAAAAAGAGAAACTTGGGTAGAATATTCATTTTTATCACTGCAATTCTTCCCATGAGGGATAATTGCAACTTTTCCCAATTCTTCAAGTCTCTCTGTACCCTAACCCACAACCTTTCATAATTATTTTTAAATAATTTTGCATTAGAAACAGATAGCATCACCCCCAAATATTTTACCTTATTAACAATTTCAAAACCCGTCAAATTAACCAAAGTCTGCTTCTCCCGACTAGTCATATTTTTAGGTAAAATTTTAGTCTTATTAACATTAATCTTAAAACCCGAAACCAAACCATAATTATGAATCAACTGTAATAATTTTACTACAGAATAAGTAGGTTGCGACAAAGTAACCACCAAGTCATCCGCAAAAGCTCTTAACTTATACTCTTTTTTATTAACTTCTATTCCTTTAATTTCCTGCGACTCTCGAATTTTGATCAACAGTATTTCCAGTGTTAAGACAAACAGCAACGGTGATAATGTGCAATCCTGTCTAGTACCTTTCTCTATTGTAAAAACCTCTGACAAGCCTCCATTAACGATAAGTTGTGCCGTTTGTTTTTGATATATTACCATAAGAGCTTGCAATATCTTTTCACCAAAATTCATCTCTTCCATTACTCTTAACATAAAATGCCAATTCAATTGATCAAAGGCTTTTTCAGCATCTAAAAATATCAGCCCTGCAGGAACTTGGTTATTTTTATCTAAATATTCTAATAAATTAATAATTTGTCTGACATTATTTTTCATGTACCTTCCAGTTATGAACCCAGATTGATCTTTATGCACAAGGTGGTGCACCACCCTCATAAGCCTATTTACTAAAATTTTTACAAATATCTTATAATCCACATTTAAAAGAGATCTAGGCCTATAATTCTTTGGTAAAGTAAGATCTTGATCTTCCTTTGAAATCAATGATATAAAAGCAGTACGCCATGAGGGAGGAATCTCTTGACCCTGTAAAATGCCATTGAAAAGATCACCTAATGGTTGAATCATCTCCTCCAATAAGGCTTTATAATAAACAGCTGTTAACCCATCCGTACCCGGTACTTTCCCTGGTTTCAATTGTTGAATTGCTAGCGAAATTTCCTCCTTAGTAATTAAACCATTAACTTCATGTTTCTGATCCTCTGTCAATTTAGGGAAACTAACCTCGCTTAGATATTTATTTATCTCTAAATTTGCACATTAGTAGATTTATATAATTTTTGATAATAATCCAAAAAAGATTTCTTAATCAGTTCCTTCTGAGAAACTAATTTACCCTTGTAATTTATTTTATCTATTGTTCTCTGTCTCTGTTTCTTTCTCAATTGATAAGCCAGCCATCTCCCTGGCTTGTTAGCATTACAGAATGTATTTTGTTTCATAAACAATAAATTGGTTGCAGCTTGATCTGCTAACAACATATTAAATTGTGTTCTTAACAACTTTAAGGATTCTTTAATACTTTCATCAGAAGGATTTAAAATCAAAGACTTTTCTTTTAATTTAATTTCATCTTCCAATTCTTTACGTTTCTGAATCTGTTTTTGCTTATGACAATTATTCATTTTTATCAAAATCCCACGCATAAATGCTTTCCCTGCATCCCATACCATTGACATTGAAGTCCCCTTATACATATTCAAAGCAAAATAATCCTTTAAACACTCCTTTAGTTTCTGAACATTTTTTTCTTGTCTAAATAAATTCTCATTTACCCTCCAGGATCTTCTCTCCTCTTTTTCTTGAGTCAACTCCATCCAAACTGGACTATGATCCATCAAAGACCTAGGGAAAATCTTGACATTCTTTACTCTATTATATAAGTCCGTTGTAATCAAGAAGAAGTCAATTCTTGAGAAGGATTGGTGTCTATCTGAAAAGAAGGTAAAGTCTTTCTCCTCTTGATTACATTCCCGCCAATAGTCCCGTAATTCCCAGTCCTCTTTCATATCAAAAAAGGCTTTAGGTAATTTTGCCTGCTTAAGAAGAGGAGAGGAACCTTTTTTGTCCCTTTGTACATCTAAGACACCATTCCAATCCCCCATTAGTACCACGGATCTGTAGTCCAGCAGATTTATTTTTTCATGTAAGAGTCTATAAAATTGTTCCTGTTGCTGATTTGGTGCATATAGTCCCACTATAAGTACTTTCTTACCATATAAGCCCAATTCAACCATCACATATTTCCCTTGGGGGTCAGACTCCACCAGACAAACTGATAAATTTTGCTTAACATAGATAACAACTCCCCCCTTCTTCCTGGGAGCAGAAGATACAAAGTGAGATCCCAGACGGGCATTAACTAAATATTTCTGATCCTTAAGTAAAATATGAGTTTCCTGTAAGCAAATAACATCATTATTACGTTGCTTCAAATAATAAAAGATTTTTTTCCTTTTCTGAGGAGAATTCAATCCATTAACATTCCAGGTCAAAAACTTTGCCATCTCCCTTGGCCCGCAGCCTGGAGAAGACACCTTGGAGATCTGAAATTGCAACATGTGTTGCATGACTCTTGGGTCTTGCTCCTCCCACCGGCGGTGATACATTTCCAGGAGAAATCTCTTTGGCCTCTTTCTTACGTTGCTCCTTCTCTTTACGTTTATAAGCTGCACGAGTCATTCTCTGCTCTTTAACCTCCGTCTGGTGTTGCCTTCAGCTTGCAGCATCCCAGCAGAAACCAAACCTAATGCCTCAGACTGCTGCTCCGCCTCTTTGCCACTCAGGGATTTCTGAACAGGTAAAGTTGAGCCTGCACCTAGGACTGAAGTATAGAATTCTCTAGCTTTATCAACCGTATTCAATCTATAACGTGTCCCCGCATGGCTCAAAACAATACCCATCGGGATTTCCCATCTAAATGGCATCGATCTAGCTTTAAGCTCATTAGCTAAGAAAGCAAAATCTTTCCTGATTCTTAAAATTTTTGATGGGATTTCCTTTAGTATGATGACATCTTGGGCAGCTATCTGAAATCTTTTATTATAAAAGGCTTGTATGATCTCATTACGCAGAGACTTCTTCGTAAAATAAATCACCACATCTCTAGGCAAATTCTTCTGCTTAGCAATCCAAGAGTTAAGCCTGTACACTTTTTCAACTTCTCTGCGTAATTCTCCTTTATCCATATCCAAAACCACAGCCAAATCAGTAAGGACCACCTCCATCAGATCTTGATTCATATCATCCTTGAGGCCTCTAATCCTCAAGGCATATTCCATCTGCCTATACTGAAACATCAGAATATCTTCTTGTGAAGACTCCACCTTCCTTTCCACATCTTGAATTTTGTCATCAAAGGAATCAACTTTATCTTCAACTTCCTCGAGTCTTGCATCCAGCTTAACCACCACTGTAGCCAAACCTGAGACTGCTGCAAGTATATCTTGTCGCAAAATATTATTGTTATTTTCCAATTGATCCTTTATCCCACTTATCTCTTCTTTGAAGTCAGATTTAATTTCTGATTTAAGCTGTGTAGAAAATTGCTTCATTTCCTCTCTCATTTGAGCTACAGCCTCTCCCATTATACCTCTAACCTCTTGTGCTGAAAGTCCAGGCAAAGGAGGGGAGGGTGGTGGCTGTGCCGGTGGTGCATGTTTAAGTTGTTGTTGTGGTTGTGCAGTAGAAGTTATAGGGGAGGAAATCACCTTGGATGTTGTAGAAGGCGGCTGTCTCTTTGAAGCCATTTTAAATAACACAGTTCTCACTTCCCTTTCCCCCCCCCCCCAAAAAAAAGAGATGAGGGGGAAAGAGAAAAATTTTTACTTTTAAAAGAGGCAGCAAAAACACTATAATCCTTGAAAATCCAGAGAAAAAAGACCAAGAAGAAAAAATAATTCAATACCAAAAGCAAAAGTAAAGTCCAGTCCTTAAAAGGAGAAAGTGAAACAAAAGACAAGGGAAAAAAAAACTCCGTCATTTTCAAAACGCCATCTTAATTCCTTCTCCACAGTAATAAAAAGAAAAAAAAAGGAGAAATAATCAAAACTAAATAAAAAAATAAACACCTAAATTATATAAGAAAAAATCCTTTAAACTGCTCTGTCCGTTTTTTTAGGAATTACTCACCAACTCTCTATAAGCACGGAGATAGAAGCGGCAGTTTCTTTTGCTTCCTAGGAAGCAAAAACAGCTGGGAGGCGGAGACAACAAGAGCTCCGAGGGAACACTCCTTTCACCCCCTCTAGAATTAAATCCAGAGAGGGTTCAGGGGTTCTACCTCTACTCTTGTACTCTCTGTCCCTTCCCTTTGCCCGGGAAGGGAATTCCGAGCCGCGGGCCAGCTGATGCGCGCTGCGCTCCGCGGCTCTAACACTTTCCCAGCTGGATGGCTAGAGGATAGCTGCCATCGCTGTCGCTCCATACCGGAAGCCCCCTCAATCATCTCCCATTTTTCTCACCATTCCAAACCCAAGCATAATGTTCTGAGTGGCCACACACACACACATAACACAAAAGCATCACCAGACAGTGTCTGACAGGGTTAAACTTAACAGATTGTAGAGGAGTTTCAAACCATTCCAATTGCTCAAAACACTTTACAGAGGGAGTACATTTTAATTTATGTCTCTAAATTACTCTGATGATTCTCCTTGCGGAGATGTTTGATGGCTGAGAAACAGTGAAAGAATTAGCCTCTTCAGAAGAAGCTGAAAATCCAATTAAAGATGTTTTAGGAGGGATAAATTTTACTTAGTTGCAAGCAGAAGGGGGGCTGGTAGTTAATTGCTGCCCTTCTGAAGCATTTGAGCCATGTTTTTTCCCCTATCCTGATGGCACTGAATACTATCGATGTTCATACTGGAGCCCAAGGTTCAAGATGTAATTTATGCCCTATCTTTTAGCATAAGCATCCGATGCTCTGGATTCAAAGAACACTGTTTTCCTAGCCCGGCCGCCAGCTTCCTTGTGTACATGCTTTTGCTGGGGGGGGGATAATTTGCAGCCCATACTCACACTGAGAGGTCTCGTAAGATTAAAGTGCACCTAGGGGTCTGTTCCAGACGATGATAAGTATGTTGGTAGCTGGGCTTCCGGTGGCGCTGCGTTGCCGATGGTGGCTATTTTTTTAGCCGTCCTTCTGAGAAAGTGTTAAAACAGCAGGCATCAACTGTTCCGCGATTTAAAACTTCCTTCCTGGGCTAAAGGAAGGAGGGGAGTCTTCTCCCTGAATAGTGGTAGAGCCTCTGAAACCCCCAAAGAGTTTTTTGGGGAGGGGTGAAAAGAGTGCTCCCACGGAGTTCAGGGTGTCTCCGCTTCTCAGATGCCTTTGTTCCTTGCCGTTCAGGACAAAGTAAGACTCCGCTCCCACCTCCGCGATTAAAGAGAACTGGTGAGTTATTTAAAAAGCGGACAGAGCTGATCAGTGGATTTTATTTTTGGGTTTTATTTGGACTTTAATTTTAAAGAATTACTTTTATTCTTTCTTTTTCTTTTTGTTGAGAGGGAAAGTAAAATGGCGATGTGAGGTTTTTTTTCCTGAGTGCTTGAAAGGAAATGGAACGGGTTTTGGTTACTTTATTACTTTTTTTTCCTTCTTTATTTTTCTTTTTTCTTTTTTATTACAATGGCTTTTTGAAGGAGACTTTGGGTTTTAATAAGAGGAGTTATTTTCCCTCTTTTTTGTTTATTTTTTCACTTTTTCATGGGATTTTTTTGTACTTTTTAAGGAGGAAAGAAGAAATTTTTTTAAATGGCTTCAAAGCGCCAAGCAACTTCTACAGTACCTAAGGTGGCTTCTTCTCCGGTGATACTACCAGCGCAACAATCTAAATCCAGATCACCACCACCTTCTCCGCCTATACAACCACTTACGGTAAAAGATTTGCAAGATGTTATGGGAAATGTTATATGCCAAATTAGAGGAGAAGTGAAGGAGATTTTAGTAGAGAACAACAATATTCTGAGGCAAGACATAGTTCTGGCTTTAAAAGGACTTGCTTCTCTCGTTGAAAAGCTGGACTCTCGTGTTGAAGAAGTTGCAGATAAAGTGGATGTATTGGAGGAAAAATTCGAAGGGATGGAAAAAAAGATGGAAATTTCACAAGATGAAATTGTTATGTCTCAATATAGAGAGATGGAGTTTGCTTTAAGAATTAGAGGTCTGAGGGAAAATATGCAAGAAAACTTGAGAGAGATGGTGGCAAATGACTTTGCTGTGATTCTGGACAGAGAAAAAGAGGAAATATTTAGAGAAATTGAAAAAATATTTAGAGTTAACTCTTGGGTGGCAAAGCAGAAAAATTTGCCAAGAGATGTGGTAATTTATTTCAGGAAAAGATCTCTGCATAATGAAATTATACAAGCTTTTTACAACAAGAGATTCCAGATTGCTGCACAAGATGTTATAATTTTAAAGGAGATCCCATCCAAAATTTTAAGAAGAAGAAAAGAGTTTGCTTTTTTAGCAGATGAACTTAAAAAGAGGCAGATGCCATTTAGATGGGATATTCCGATTGGAATTGTGGTGAGTCACGCGGGGACACGTTATAGACTTAATACTGTTTTCAAAGCAAGAGAGTTTTATACTTCGGTCCTGGGAGCACGCTTATCACCACCTATAATGTTAAAAGTTTTGGAAGAGAAGGAGGCAGAACAGCAGTCTGAAGAAGCTGCATTGATGAAAGCTGGAAAATTGCATGCTGAGTGGTTTCAACAGGCTGAGATGAAGGAGCAAAGAATGACCCGAGCAGCACATAAACATAAGGAAAAGGAACAACAGAAGAAGGAGGTGACAGAAGTTTCACAAGAATTTGTCTCTGAGCCTGTGGGAGGAGCAAGACCTAAGAGATCTTTGGTGCAATCTTCGATGGCAGATCTCCAAGCAGTCTTCTCTAGACTACTGGATGATGGAGATGGCAAAGCTCCTGACATGGAATGTTAACAGCCTTAATTCTCCACAGAAAAGGAAGAAAATATTTCATTATTTGAAGCAACATAATAATGATATTGTCTGTTTGCAGGAAACGCATATTGTTTCTAAGGATCAAAAATATTTAGTTAATGCTCGATTGGGATCTCATTTTGTATCTTTTGCTCCTGGGAAAAAAGGGGGTGTAGTTATTTATGTTAAGCAAAATTTATCAGCTTCTTTAATAGATTCTGATCCCCAAGGGAGATATGTAATGATTGAAGTGGGATTGTATGGTAAGAAAATACTTATAGTAGGTTTGTATGCTCCAAACCAACAACAAGAACAATTTTATAGGCTTTTACATCAAAAATTGACTTTATTGGACTATAGATCTGTTATACTGATGGGAGACTGGAATGGAGTTTTAGATACATACAGAGATAAAAAAGGACTTTCTACTTCTTTTAAACAGGCTAAATTACCTAAGGCCTTTTTTGACCTGAAAGAGGACTGGGAGTTGCGAGATTACTGGCGAGAACATAATATGGAAGAGAGAGATTTTACTTTTTTTTCTGATAGACATCAATCCTTTTCAAGAATTGATTTTTTTTTTATTACAACGGATTTATATTTTAGGGTAAAGAATGTAAAGATTTTTCCAAGGACATTGATGGATCACAGTCCTGTGTGGATGGAGTTGGCCACTGAAAAAGAGGAGAGAAGATCTTGGAGGCTGAATGAAAATTTATTTAGACATGGTTAAATGGGCTCAAAATTTTGAAGAGCCGATTTTACTAGAAACATGGGAGATAATTTGGGTGAGGAATGTTAAATTCACGCAAGCTCAAAATTTACGGGAAAATTTTTATAAAATGTTTTATAGATGGCACCTTTATCCACAAAAGATGTCTTGTATGTATTCAAATTTGCAACCTAAATGTTGGAGATGTGGTTGTCTGGATGCAACGTATTATCATATTTGGTGGTCATGTAAAAGCATAAAAGCTTTTTGGATTAAGATATGGTGGAATATTCAAAAAAATTTTAATAGAAGGATAAAATTTACTCCACAATTGTTTTTGTTGGGTATTATTCCTGATTGTGATGATAAAGAAATTATTCTAATGTTAAATGTAATTACAGTGGCAAGGTTGTTGATAGGACAATATTGGAAGAAGGAATTTTTGCCTACTTTGGAGGAATGGTTTTTTAAGTTTCTTATTTATCTGAAATGGCAAAAATTTCCGCTTTTTTGAAAGATCAATCGCAAGAGAAATATTTCTTGGTGTGGAAAAGATGGATAAACTTTATTCAGTATAAGTATGATATTAGAAAATATTATTTAGCCTTTGAATAATTTATATTTAAAGTTTAAGATATTGATTAGAAGTGTAGATTTGTTTTGTCTTATTTTTCTTATTTTTCTTTTTCTTTTGTTTATATACATTGGAGTTAAAGTATCTAAAAACTTGTTTTTTGAATGTAACTATATTTGCTTGAGGTTTATTTAAGTTTAAATGTGTTTTTTTTTAGTTCTAGTTAACCCTGTATTCAGCTCTGGGAAGAAGGGGGGAGGGTATTGGGGGGGGGTGGGAGGGAGTGGGAGAGGGATTTTACTGTAAAATTGCAAAAATTTATAATAATAATAAAAAAGTATGTTGGTAGCTGCTTCTTCCCGGAGGGATCCCAAAACCAAATGTCCCTGCTTGAGGGCACCATATGTAGTAATCAGTGCTCAGTCATTGAAGGGTGCCAAGAAATGGCTGCCCTCTACGCAGTTTTTATTGCTTAAATAGAGATTATAGGAAACAAAAGTTTATACATGACAATAGCATTTCATTGGTTAAGCTCCTAACCAATCCTCAAGAATATATATGCCAGAGGCCAAAAACGGAATAGTTAATAGAATCTTGTTGTTTGAGTGCTAGCTGTTATCAGAGAAGCAAGGTCACACAGACCTGCATACTGTCACATCGCTATGGTGATGTGAGTGGGGGGAGATAGATGCAGAGAAAACACAAGCGTTGGAGGGGCAGTTTTCCACACATGACCTTTGCCTGTCTCTCACCTCTACAATGGAGTAAGCATCGTTCTAACATAACACAGGATAAATATTTGTGGGGTCCTTGATGCTCTGTGAGCTTGCTTGTTTTCTTGCAGACGTTTCATTACCCAGATGATGCACTGATGATGATGTTACCTAGTTTGGTTAATGAAATGTTTGTAAGAAAACAAGCAAGTTCACAGAGCACCCAGGATCCTTCATTTCAACCCTGAGCTACAAATATTCTGTTTTATTGATAAATATTTGTGTTTCAGCACATCAGATCTAGATGTACGCTTAGGGTTTGATCTTTGTCCGGAAGAAGAGGCTTTCCTGAAAAAACGAAAGAAAGTGACTGCTGCTGCTTTCAAAAAGATTCTCCAGCTTGAGGATGACCTGGAGGAAGATGAGGTTAAGAATTCAGTTTTATACTTAACGGAAATTCCTCTATGAGCTTGTAACTTTCAAACTTTGTGATTTCTCTAAATGCACTGAACTTGTCATGTGCAGTTTTATGTCCTTGCTTAACTCATTCTGAGTTATTTCTTTCCTCATGTCTGGGCTATTTATAATACACCCTTCCCTTATTATTGCCAGTGCAGGGAGGTGATATCAGGCTTAGGCATGTTGACATAGCCTTCAAGTTCAACGCTTTGTAGCTCCATATTCAAACTGGAAGGTCAGAAAGTAGGATTTGACGGGTTGAAAGGCCAGAGAATATTTCTGTGTTAATATTCTTATTCTCATTCTACATAACTTCATAATTAGGGTAACTTTATTAGTCTTGTAACAGTAAGAGACACACAGCCCCATTACCTTTATTCAGGTTCCTGGCTGAATTGCATCATTCCATAGTCTGAGACATTCTAAAACAGGAATCTCCATTAGCTCAAGGGCAGCACTAAGTTTTGCCCAGCATGTCCAGAGTTAACATCTAAAAGTGAACAGTGGCATGATCCATCAAGGACAAAGATAGGAATGCAAGAGTTACAGCAGCCATTTTATTCTGTAACTCCCTACATCCCTTCTCAATTTTTTTTTCCAAAAAGGGAAATATTTGAGCCCAAACCATTTGAGGAAACTGAGGTCACAGCAGAAATCCTGACCAGCTGCATGATGCCCATAAACCATACATTTGGCATTCCTGCTCTATGTCTTGATTTCATAAGCTTATTAGCATAGCAGTAAGATGCTCTATCAGCTTCTCCCATTACAGGTAGTCCTCTACTTAAAATAGTTCATTTAGTGACTGTTCAAAATTACAACGGCACTGAAAAAATGACTTATGACTGTTTTTCACATTTACGACCATTGCAGCATCCCCATAGTCACATGATCAAACTGACATTATTATGGCGGTTACATTGTTCTGGGGTCATGTGATCCCCTTTTGCAACCTTCAGATGAGCAAAGTCAACAGGGAAGTCAAATTCACTGAAACAACAGTGTAATAACAACTGCAGTGATTCTCTAGTCTTAACTGTGGCAAGAAAGGTTGTAAAATGGGACAAAACTCACTTAACACATGTTTCAATTAGCAACATAAATTTTGGATTCAGTTGTGGTCGTAACTTGAGGACTACCTATAATTGATTTGTTTTCATTTCTGAGTCCCTAGACAGCCTTCTTTTGAATAAGGGTTCTCTAAGCATGTCAGGTCCCTGTGTATGTTTCATAGGAGTATCTATTTAAAATGTTGTGACTGAAAAGTTTAAGTATCTCACAGTGATTATATGTTAACTATTTTGATGAACATTGTGTCTTCCTTGTGTTCAATTAAACAGGTGCCAGTGGTGGCAATCATGGCAACAGGCGGTGGGATCAGAGCACTTACAGCAATGTATGCTCACCTACTGACATTGCAGAAATTAAGCATTTTGGACTGTGTGTCCTATCTCACTGGATTGTCTGGCACAACATGGTAAGCCTCGTGTAATCCGGTGAGTTGTTCCTAAAACAATAAACGGAAGTTTTATTAACCTCCTTCACTGGAGGTTTTTAAGAAGAGACTGGACAGCCATTTGTTCAGAATGGGTATAGGGTCTCCTATTTGAGCAGAGGGTTGGACTAGAAAATCTCCAAGGTCCCTTTGAATTCTGTTATTCTGTATTCTGCAAATAATTATAAGGAGCTGTTTTTTTAGACAGGGTGGGTATACGTTGCAATAGCAATTATTCATTGATACAATGAATACAGTCTATAGCAGGGGTGTCAAACTCAATTTCATTGAGGGCCACATCAGGATTGCGGTTGCCCTCAGGGGGGCGAGTGGGTATGGCCAAGGTGGGCATGGATGGAGTGGGTGTGGCCTACTGGGTGGGTGTGGCCAGCTCTACATCTGTGTCAAGGGTGCCTGTGGGGGCCTGGGCAGAAGTGGGACACATCTGAGGATTTCTGGCAGAAGGGGGTGGGACAAGGGCAAGTGCCAAGGCACTGTCCACTGGAGGACCCTCGCTATTCCTCTCAGGCCATGCAGGAGGGGGGGCTTATGGAGCTAAAACTGAATGCGTTTCAGCATAGATGGCCACCACAAAATTGTACATTGGCTCCCAGCTGGCCTGGGCCAGGGCCAAGGCAGAGGGGGCCGTTTCCTCACTGTTTCCAGGAAGGCTTTGCGGACCACATGAAACCACTTTGTGGGCCACGTCCGGCCCCTGGGCCTTGTGTTTGACATGTCTGGTCTATAGCATAATTAAAATCAGGAGACGCAAATCCATATCATTTTCAAGGAAGGTCACAAGGAGGTAAGCTCAGGCTACATACCAGGAGAAATGCGAGGCCACATGTAGAAACAAGCAACTACATGAAATGATTATTTCTCCTTCATTGGAAGACTTAAACTGACATAATCAAAGTAGCTTAACTGAGCAAAATGCCTGCAGTCAAAGAGGCTGTAGAACTGTGGTTCTCAAAGCGTGGTCTGCAGATGCTTTCAGGGGGTGTACAAAATCAAATAAATGTTTAAATATTTCTCAGTTTTAAGAGGGTACCTGAGACAAAAACATCTGACCGAAACTGAGCAGGAGGGTGGATCAGATGACCTCTAAGATTCCTTCCAGCCCTCTGAATCTGATTCATAGATTTATGTTTTGCTTCTTTTCAGTTCCTAAACCTGCCTACGTTTCTTTCCAGGACAATGTCATGCTTGTATGAGGATCCCAACTGGTCCCAAAATGATTTAGAAAAACCACTCAGGGATTTGCAAAAGCAGGTGACAAAAAATAAGTTTGTGGCCACTTTTGCCCCAGAAAAATTGAAGTACTATGCAAAGGAACTGTGGCAACGTAATCAAGAAGGGTACAGTGTATCTTTTACAGATCTATGGGGATTGATCATTGAAGCTCTGCTACACAATGAGGTATTATACTATTTTTTTTTTCATTTTTGGTTTTTTTTTAATGAATGTCTGATTCATGTTAGATTTGATTAGTCAGTGGTTTGACCAACAGATTTATTATATTTATACTGTTGATTATAGCAATAGCACTTAGACTTATATACTGCATCACAGTGCTTTACAGCCCTCTCTGAGGTATTTACAGAGTCAACATATTTGCCCCCAACAATCTGGGTCCTGATTTTACTGGTCTTGGAAAGATAGAAGGCTGAGTCAATCTTGAGCCGGTGAGAATCGAACTTCTGGCAGTCGGCAGAATTAGCCTGAAATACTGCATTCTAACCACTGCGCCACCACAGCTCGATTATGTAGAACCTCTTTATGTGGAATAAACATTAATAGGGCTACAAATCCGCTGTGATTACTTCCGCCAAACAATACATTTCAAGCTTCTAAAAAAAATGAATGTTTTGTTTGAACAGAAAATATTAATAGTATAAGCACAACTGTGTAAATTTTAAAGAGTAAATATATACTAGTAATTTTTTTCCAGTTCAGAAAACCTACTATATCCTTAAATCATGTTCACTTTGAATTAAATGTGTCTGCATTTCAGTATATTTAATCCAATTTTTGCATGAACAAATGAATAAAAATATTCTAACATACTGTATTATGTTTGGCAGGCTTCTGTTCAAAGAAGCACCTCAATAAAGTTTCAAATCCTAGGTGAGCTTTTTATGTCTTTTGCAGTTACAATAACTATGTTCTTGTTTCTTTCACAAACAAGGAGAACCCTCACAAACTTTCAGGTCAGCAGCAGGCCCTATCTGATGGACAGAATCCTCTACCTATATATCTTTGCCTCAACGTGAAGGAGAAACTAAGTAATCGAGGGTTTAGAGGTAATTATTATACTGTAATGTGCACTTACATTTGGAGATATATATATCCAAAGGCTGCAAATACCTGAATCAGAAATAATTAGGCCTTAGACTAGTCACTTTCCCGCAGCTCTAGGAAGGAGGCGATGGCAAACCACTTCTGAAGAAACCTTGTCATGAAAACTGCAAGGACCTGTCAAGACTGACTTAAAGGCACTGAAGATAAATAAATAAGTAAATAGCCACATAAGAGTCAATAAATTTAAAAGCAGTTTTTAAAAAGACGTCTAGATTAGTTAGTTGGAGCAGTTTGGATGATGCAAAAGTCCCCCACTGCAAGAAAAAAAAAAGTTCCACTTACAGCATAAGGGAAGGCATCCCCTTATATAAGGTGCTTTAAAAAGTTCAGTGGGCATTGGTCAAGCCACTGGTTCTATTGTTTCTCTAAATCAGTGGTTCTCAACCTGTGGGTCGGGACCCCATTTGGGGTTGAACGACCATTTCATGGGGGTCACCAAACAACGCAGTCCACCATTTTTTTCCCCTTTTCCTTAGCCGTGCTACTCCCTTTTATTCTATTGGCTTTTGAAAGCCAATAGAATAGACTTTCTTGAATAGAGTCTAATTCTATTGGCTTTCAAAAGCCAATAGGAATTGTCCAGGCTGTCTCTGCCCTGCTGAGCCCGCCAAAAGTCTCATTCTGCAAACTGTGCTGCACCAGTTGAGTAGTCCTTAACTTACGACTGGTTGAATAGTCCTCGACTTACGACCAGTTGGGGGTCGCGGCATTAAAAAGGTTGAGAAAGGGGCATTGTCTTACCTGAATGCCTTTTCTCAGCATGATGATGGAGAATCCACGGATGGGTTGTCTTAATCTATCTGCTCCAATTAGACTAAGTCTGAAATTTAGCAGCGCCCCCTCTGTGCCAACTCCACCCCACTTTTAGGCTAAGGCGATACTCAGAATTTAGTCCGACGCATCTGAACAATATGGGAACCAGGCCAACTGACCTAATGGGAGGGAGTGGATTCTCCATCATCATGCTGAGAAAAGGCGTTCAGGTAAGACAATGCCCCTTTCTCCAGCATGATTGGATGGAGAACCCACGGATGGGACATACCAAAGCCCTGTGTCCCTAGGGTGGGGAATTAGATTGGGCCTGGGTCCCATCCGATGTTAATGCGTGTTCTAGAACCTTCCGGCCAAATGAAGCCGTAGAAGATGCATATATATCCATCTTGTAGTGACGGACAAAGGAAGAGGGCGATGCCCATGTTGCTGCTCTACAAATTTCCTCTATGGAGGCCTGAGTAGACTAGGCAGCTGTAGTAGCTGTGCCCCGGGTGGAATAGGCCGTGATATGCCTGGGAGCTTGCAGTGACTGAGTCTGGTATGCCAGAGAAATACAAGCTCTAATCCACCTGCCTATAGTGGGTGAGGAAACCTTTTGTCCTAATGATGAAGGGTGAAATGACACAAAAAGAACCTCAGTCCTGCGGAAGGATGAGGTTCTCTGTATATAACAATATAAAGCCCTGCGCACATCCAATTTGTTCTACTGAACCTCTATGTCATTAGATGGGTTAGGACAGAAGTCCGGCAAAACTATCTCCTGAGATCTATGATACAAGGAATTAACCTTGGGCACGAAGGAGGGGTCTAACCTGAGGGTTACCCTGTCCTTATGGAAAATACACAGGTCCTTCCTCACTGACAGGGCAGCCAGCTCAGAGATCCTTCTGGCTGAAGTTACAGCAACAAGAAATGCCACCTTCATCGATAACTGCTTGAGCAAACAAGTGTCAATAGGTTCAAAGGGTGGCGAAACAAGAGCCTGTAAAACCTGATGAAGGTCCCAGGAGGGGTATCTATGTACAGTTGGTGGTCTGGCATTGTTAGCTCCTTTTAGGAAGGAGCGTATCATAGGATGATGTGTTAAGGATTCATTGCCGCAGGAAATAACTGTGGCAAGTGCTGCTACCTGCCTACGGATGGTGCTTGTGGAAAGCCCTTTGTCCAGACCATCCATCAGGAACTCCAAGATGACTGGCACTGAAGCCTGCAAAGGGTCGATTTTGTGAGCTAAACACCAATTACAGAAGCTTTTCCACGTGGCATCGTATATTCTATTCGTCAAGGGTCGCCTGGATTGCTGGATCATGGCTATAACCCTTGACAACCATGAGTCTAGGCCTAAGGCCTGCCTCTCAAGTGCCAGACGGTTAACTGGAGCCATTGAGGGTCCGGATGGTGTAGCTCCCCCTGAATGAGGGAGATCCGATTGGCTGGAATCCTCCATGGAGGGGATGCGGAGAGCTCCATCAGGTCAGCGAACCAAGATCATCTCGGCCAATGCGGCGCAACCAGGAGGACCTCTGCTCGTTCGCGAAGAATCTTCCTGATCGTGGCAGGTAGAAGGGGTAGGGGAGGAAAGGCATAGAGCAGTTCCTTGGGCCAGGGACTGCGGAGTGCATCTGTTCCCTCCGCTGATGGAGACGGGTACCTGGAAAGGAATCTGGGAAGTTGTGAATTGGCTGGGGAGGCAAAAAGGTCTAAGGTTGGGGAACCAAACCTGTCCACGATCTCTCTGAAGACCTTCGGATCCAGCTGCCATTCGGAATGGTCCACGGTGGCTCTGCTCAGTGAGTCCGCCTGCTGGTTGGCCACTCCGGATATGTGCTCCGCCCTGATGGAGGCAAGATTCAGTTCCGCCCAAGACCCCAACAATTTGGCCTCCTGCATGAGAGGCTTGGACCTTGTTCCCCCCTGTCTGTTGACATGGGCCTTGGCTGTGATGTTGTCGGTTAAAACCAGGACATGCTGGCCCTGTACTAAGCTGCTGAATCTCTTTAGGGCCATGTGTATGGCTCTGAGTTCCAGCCAGTTTATATTGTTTTTTAGATCCTGCCTGGACCACTGACCCTGGGGCCAGTGTGTGTGGAGGTGTGCCCCCCACCCAAACAGGCTTGCGTCTGTGGTGATGGTGATCCTGTCTGGTTCTTTGAATTCTGTTCCCCGTGACAGTGCCGGAGAGTCCCACCATTGAAGGGAATTCAACACCGACCGTGGAACTCGGACCTTCTGGTGGGATGTGCTGGTGTGAAGTCTCTGAAATGGAAGGAGAAGCCACTGTAATTCTCTGGCATGGAGACGTGCCCGTGGCACAATTTGCACGCAGGACACCATCTTCCCCAGTAGTTGTGATAAGGATGCCAATGTGACTACTCTGTCCTTTCGGATCCAATGTACAAGGGTCTGAAAAGAGTTCCGCCGGTCCTGAGATAGGTAGACCGTACAGTTGTCTGTGTCTATAACAGCGCCCAAATGGAGGACCCGAGTTGTTGGTACGGTATGACTTTTCTGGAAATTAACAGAAAAACTGTGCTCCTGAAAAACCTTGATGGCTAGGGCAAAGTCTGAGTGAGCATTTTGTAATGATGATGGCTGAATTAGAATGTCATCTAAATAACATTGAACTCTGATGGGAATTTGTCTAAGGTGAGCTGCGAGCACTACCAGTACCTTTGTAAATACTCTCGGTGCAGATGAGAGGCCAAATGGTAGGGCTCTGTACTGGTAGTGGCGTCGGGCATAACTGAATCTGAGGAATTTGCGGTGGCCAGGAAAAATAGGAATGTGCAAATATGCCTCAGCCAGGTCTATCGAGGTAAGAAAGTCACCTTGCCTGATGCTAGCCAAGATTGATTGAAGTGATTGCATCTTAAATTTCTTATACCTCAAGTAAAGGTTTAGACCTTTTAAGTCTAAGATCGCCTTCCAGCCCCCCGAAGTCTTGGGAATGATGAATAGGTTTGAGTAAAACCCTCGTCCTTCTTGGTCTTGTGGTACTGGTTCAATTGCTTGTATTTGCAATAAATGAGCTATGGCTTCTGACATAAGATCAGCTCTGGTCCTGCTCATTGGAATAGGGCAAGAGCAGAATTTGTCAGGTGGTTGGGAAGAAAACTCTAGTCTCAGCCCTTGGGTGATGGTGTCTAACACCCATGCATCTGTAGTGGTGGCTGCCCAAGTGCTGGAATAAAGGGCCAGCCAGCCTCCTATGGGAGGTGAGACTGCGGGATCACTTGCCTCGTTTAAAGGAACGGCCCCCTGTGCCTCGAAAGGACCGCTTGGTCTGGAACTGTGATCTACCTCTGTACGCTGTACGCTGACGTTCCTGTCTCTGAAAGGAGGGGCGAGAAGCCTGGGCCCAGTCCCAGGATGGAGCTGGCCGAAAGGGCTGCCTTCTGTAATTACTCTGCGACATGCTATTCCCCGAGCGCCTGTCTCCTTTCTTTGATGCGTTAACCAAAGTTTTACGTTTGTCCTTACCTTCGATTAGGTATGGCTCTAGTGCCTTACCAAAGAGATGTCCACCTGTGTAAGATTTAGAGGCCAGACGCCACTTGGCCTTGGTGTCTGCTCGCCAATTCCTGAGCCAAAGGAGCCTTCATGCTGAGATGTCTGCCGCGATGGTCCGGGCAGTGTATCTGGCCATGTGCAGGGAAGCGTCAGCTAGGTATTGAGACGTGGCCACTAACTTACCCAGATTCTGGTGAGCTCTGAGCTGGTCCGGAGGGATCATGTCCTGGTGCTCCCGTAACCATAGGACCGAAGCCCTGGCAAAGAAGGCCATGGATGTTGCCGCCTTTGTTGCCAAGGCTGATGCCTGGTGGGACCTGTGTAATGCAGACTCAATCTTTTTATCTTCTGCCCTAAGTGCCTCATTTATATCCCCAGGGATGTTAGCATTGGGAAACAATGAGTACAAGGGCTCATCAATCTCAGGACTCTCCAATAGGGAGGCCAGAGAGGGGGCAACATTGAATAATGTTCTCTCTACTGTACCAGGGCTTGAGAGGGATCCTAAGTTCTCCCATTGTTTTTGAACTATATTCAGAAAAAGGGGAGGGCAGGGAATATGGTTCTGCGAGACTGAGGGCTCGGTGTATATGGCGTGGGGACCCTTGGATGTTGTAGGTGGGGTCTCCTGCTCTTGAGGGAGGTTTGCAGTAGTGCAGGCCTTGAGTAGCAGGGAATTAAAGAATGAATGGTCAAAGAGACCAACAGGAGGGGTGGGGTCAGATGGAGTGATGCCCTCGTCCTCTGACATAATCAGGCCAGATGGTTCAGCCCCTGTTGATTCCAGATCTGATGAGGAATCATCCATCAACTCTAGAGATTGTGGATGATACATGGCTTGGGAGGGTGGATGTGGGGTGTTGGAGGCCATAAATTGAGCCACAGCCTGGGCTATCATGGACTGAAGAAAGTCTGGATTCAAAGCCTGGTTCTCAGGAGGGCGAAGCCCTGCTGCAGTGGGGGTGAATGTGGCCTGGGGCCCCAAGTTAAGAATGCCCTGGCCAGTTGTACCAATCCCTGGAGCCACTCTTGTGGCTGATTCTAATTGGGGAATTCCCCTGGGGGGAGACCAGGCCCCTGGGGCTGAGGCACAATGTGAGGAGAGGGGTTCAAAAATGGACCTTCCTGTTGTGCCTGTCTGACCTGGGGAGGCCGCTCTCAGTCTCTGGGACTCCTCCTCCCTCATCTATGGATTATTGGTTTCCCTGCTTGCCCTGGCTCGCTTGGTGGTGTTCTTTCCACTTGCCTCTGTTTGATGTTTCCTCTTGGCCGGCTCGTTGGTGGACTTCTCTGCCATGATGAATCTGCTTTGGGCTCAACTTTAGCAAAAACGCCCCCCCTCGGCATTGTAAATTTACTAAGGGAGCCCACAGGGATGATCCGGCCCGTGAGGGGGGTGGGCAATGGGGGTTGGTGGGAACTGCGTCCTTCCGGAGTGAGCTGGCCCTCCCCAATCCAATCCGTCTGTGGAGATGATGCAGACAAATTTAGAGGCCTCTGCCTCAAGTGGTCATACACTGCCCTCAGGAGTGAGCTACAGGCAGTCTGGGCCTCAGTCAGTTACAAAATGGCCACCGTGAGTCAATTCAAAATGGCGGCAGCAGAGTTCGCGTCAAAAAAATGGCCGTTAGAAGAAGACCTTGAGGCCTGAGGCCTAAGCTGCGATGAGCCCTCGTTGTGAGGAATTGCCTGGGCTCCTAACGCAGCGGATGGATGATAATTAGGCCAGCTGAGAGACGTTGAGGTAGGCCGAGGACTAGTAAGGCCTCCAGGCTCCGAAAATTGGGTCGGTGCCCAAAACCTTTTCCTGCTGCTTGGGGCGGTCTGCTGAGGCCGAGGGACCTAGAAAAGGCTCCCTCCAGGCCTGATGAGCCTCGTCGTCGCTTGCGGAGCCCCCCAGTCAATTAGCAAGCTTACCCTTGCTTCTGGAGCCACAGGCAGTCAGCAGGCGAAATTCGCGTCTTCCGACAATCAGCTGGCAGCAGGGAGCCATCGGAGTGGCGGTTATTGAAACACAGCCTCTGAAGCAGAGGAACAGCCCCTGGTAGGAGATTTCTCTTCCTTCTGGAAATTCAATACGAGCTTGATTCTTAAGGTGGAAAGCTCTCTAAGTAAGAAAAAGGAAGAAGGAAGGTTTTCCCTGAAAGGAAAGGTCTGTCAGCCTGTTAGCCTGCTAGGCTGTAGGCCGGGGATGGATGATCACTAGAAAAAAAAAATTTATTGTCAAAATCTATTAATAAAAAAGGGGTTAGCACTAAGATAAAGGAATAAGAAAGAAATTACAAAGTCTTCTGCTCCAGGAGCGAAGAAAAAAACGTGTCTTAGAGCAAAGAGACTAAGTCTAAAACTGCGGTGCAGTTGGCACAGAGGGGGCAGTGCTAAATTTCAGACTTAGTCTAATTGGAGCAGATAGATTAAGACAACCCATCCATGGGTTCTCCATCCAATCATGCTGGAGAACCACTGCTCTAAATCAAGTATTCCAGGAATGGCTATGGCATACTTGGATATCAAGGATCTAAAATACTTGACTCTCTTCAGTTTGTTTCAACAGGAAAGTATAGACTAGAGTTAAATCACAAAGCTCCTTCCGGCTTTTTTTAAGGACCCCCACCTCCCAGCCCATGCAAACTTTTCCAGCCCTGATCAGCATGTTCTAGCAAAGCTTAAAAACCAGGAAGTATCTATTATTTTACTCCTTATCAGTATTTTGGGTTGCTTCTCTCCAGTTCTCTGAAGTATGGCATGTGTTAAAGAGAACTCTTATTAAATTTATGCATTGAAAGCAGCCATAGAATTATATCACAATGGGCAGCTATTTAAACCTATTGAATAAATAAACAATTTAAAAGCATAATATAAAATCCTATTAATAACATGAATGGGATATTATTCTCTTATGTCTCTGTTTTTAGAATGGATGGAATTCACACCATATGAAGTTGGATTCCAAAAATATGGTGCCTACATTCGTCCTGAACACTTTGGTAGCAAGTTCTTCATGGGACACTTGATGGAGAAAATCCCAGAATCACGTATCTGCTTTTTAGAAGGTAACTGAATAGCTAATTAAAATAAAGATGCCACTAGTTCTCACACTGAAATTTACCAAATACAGTGTGGTACTTCCGTATTTGTTGCTAATTGGTTCTGGAAGGCATGATGAGTACCAAACATGACGAATACCAAACAAATTTTTCCCATAAGGAATAAGGTAAATGAATGTAATGTGTTCCCAAACCAAAGACAATGCACATTTTTAAGGCAATATGTAAAAAAGATAGGATTGTATATCGTCACATGATAAATCTAAAAATTAATAAATACTTAAAGAAAATAAAATTTTCCCTTTATTTATACTGATGATAAAGAAGTGCAAAAATGCACAAAATGACTACAGAAGCTAAGATAAGATTGCAAGGGGATGTGCGCAGGGCAAGAACTACCACATGGCTACTATGCAACCCTTTGTTTTGGCTGGAAAGGTTAGCAAGTCATGAGGCAACCAACATTTCTAGCTTGCGCATCGAGTACCAAACAAACGAATATCGGGATAAAATTTTCTCATCAAAATGTGTCAAGTACCAAATCTGACAAGTTTCAGAGCAGTCGAGTACCAGTCGACTGTAATAGGCTATTTCCATGATTTTGTAAATTTGTAAATAATACATTTTTGCACATATTTCAAATATCAACATTATATTTTCTTAATTTTGTTATACTTTAAGATACATAATGATGAAAGGCTTTAAAAAGAATCCATCCATTGTTTAGCACATTTCAATTAATTATGATATTTATCCATTTCACTACATCTTCAGTGTTTGGTTGTTTGGAATAAGCAGCATCCTCTATTCTTGGTTGCAGGAAAAATACACGATAATTGAAAATAAGTTTTCATTTCTCATGGAAAAACAGTGATATCTCACAAAACTAAACTAGGCGCTACTTGTAAATGATGATTATAAACTATATTACTTGATCTGTTCTGATTTATGAGAATGGAGTTGTTTTGTATATAAACACATATGTTTATTTTTGTAATTGCAGAGATAAGCAAAAGTGCTGCCTAACAAATTCAAGGAATTGTTTATTGATTATATAGCATTCTAGGGAGTAAAATCCTGCCTGAGGCACAGATCAGTTCACAGCTGAAGTATGATTTGAACCAAAACACTCTGGGTTAATCCTTAAAATAAAATGGCAGTATACATAACCATGGCCAAATTATTCACTAATATAAAATATAACAACAATTATATTATGAAACAATAAAGCAGAAAAGGAAAAGAATCATTTCATCACAATTGTTTTTAAGATATCACAAAAACACTCCTGTCTTCCCTTTTGCAGGAATCTGGAGTAGTGTGTTTTCTCTGAACATTATGGATGGCTGGTACCAGGCTACCACTTCAGAAGATTTTTGGCAGATCTGGACACGAGACAGAATAACTGATTTGGGTTAGTTGCTTTTACATATTCTCCTGCTTTGTTCGATAATATGGATATTTATATCCTTCCTGTATTTTTATCTGGTAGATACTTTGTAGTTTAAGATACTGCTACAAAATACCCAGTATTAATAGTAATAATTGCAAGAAATCCATTATCATTTTGGTATCAGGACTGAAGCTGCCTTGACTTCTGGTGGAGCCGAGGTGGCGCAGCAGTTAGAGTGCAGTGCTGCAGTCCACTTTAGCTGACTGTGTTCAGCAGGTCAGCGGTTCAAATCTCACCGGCTCAAGGTTGACTCAGCCTTCCATCCTCCCGGGGTAGGTAAAATGAGGAACCAGATTGTTGGGGGCAATGTAAATATATATATACATTGCTTACTGGTGTACACCGCTTAGAGAGTGCTTGCACTTAAAGCGGTATATAAGTCTCATAAACAAACAAATAAATAAATAAACAAACAGAGAAGGCAAGGTTTGACCCAGTCTTGCTGGCCTTTTGATTGGCTTTCAAAACCACCAATCAGGTTATCTATTTGAAATGGTCCTGGGAAGTCCCTGTTCCGTGATGCTGTATTCCTTTTTCTCAAGTAGTAACAGTGCCGTTCTCTGCACTCCCTTTTTATAAAATACATTACAAGGTTTGTAGGAAAACAAATGTTTTATTTGCAGAAGGTCCCCATTTCAGTCCCTGAGGCTACAGTACAATTGAAAAAATGTAAGAGAGTGGTTATATCAGTAGCTGCCCAAAAAGTTAGGTAGGCCCGCAGTTTCAGTGTGTGTCACTTAGAGTCACTTAGATGAAATGAGCAATGTAGACATTTAATAAATAAATGCAGCTGCTTTCTATGGGTTTCATGTTGGGGTGGCTGATAGAATAATATCAGATCCCATCTCCTCCCTGTTCATCCTACTCCCTCCCTCCCCATCTTTTAGCTATTGTATTTTTTACATACTTTTGTAATATTTTATTTATATAGTTTTATATTTTAATATTGTAAGCCACCCAGAGTTACCCTGTGGTAAGGTGGGCAGCCAATAAATTTAATAAATAGATAAATTTCACACCTACAGATCTGACAGGTTTTTGTTGTTGTTGTTGTTTGATAGAAACAAATCCTGTACTGACAACACATAACTTAGGAAGAATCTTTTTTTTACATGCACACAAATATAATGACTCATCAAGTCCCATTCCTGAAAGCAAAAACACTAAATTATATCATGTAACATTCTGCTTTTTAGAAAAGTAAAATGGGTGCATTACAGCTCCTTTTGGGCAATGGAACCCTTGTGTAAATTATCTTTGATTATTTAAAATTTGGCCAGACAAGAGAGAAAAGTGAACTAGTACAAAGAAATGAGAAAAAGTCAGTCATGTACATTTTTCAAGTGTCCCATACCCATTGGTTATTATAGGTATGGCTGTGAAAACAAAAAACCTGCATGCATTTAATGGATATTATTTTGTCTGCAGAAGAGCTTACTGGTCGTCCAGAAAGGTATAAACTACCTGTTCGAGTCCAGTGTCCTCCAGGAAGCCTTGCCAGCATTTTTCAAGATGTTATTATGTGGCGACCTGCTGTGTCATTGATTCCCAATTTCCTAAGAGGCTGCCCAATGCACAACAAGTATTTAGAGAGTGGATTTGCAAACTGGAAAGGTATAGCTTCCTTTTAATTAAAGGTCCTTTTGAAGAGCTTGTACTCCAGTGATATTCTTAGTCAGGCTTTTTTTGTCATAGAACACCCAGAACAGAGTTCCGGCACCTTTTTTGGATGGAACCTTGTAGGGTAGGCAAGGCGGGTTGTATGATGTGTGTGAGTTCCGGCACCTTTTTTTTTTTTAAGAAAAAAAGCACTGCTCTTAGTACTACTGGAGATTTTGCTGTTTGTTTTCAGAAGCTAAACTGCTAGATGAAACCGTGTCTTTTATCAAATTACTGAAAGGCAGATATTTGGGGGGGGGGGGAAGAAGCCTAGTTGTCCGCTGCATAGAAGAAAAGTTACATTATTGTCCCTCCTGAGCTGCAGTTACATGGTTGTGTGTTTTTTTAAACTTTTCTTAGAGTAATGCTATTGCCTGCTTTTAACCAGAAGTGTATTTTATTTAGATTGTGATCTTGACAGTTTTCCTAACCAGCTAATTGGAGCTGAAGAGCATCTGTATCTGGTGGATAATGCATTTGCCCTCGACACCAGCTATCCCCCACTTATGAGGCCAGAGAGAAAAGTGGACGTCTTCATACATTTAAATTATAGCTCAGGTTCACAATTACGGGTGAGAAATATGACATTTTATTCTCAGCAGTGTTTGGGCTTATAAGTCCTTTTTTTTGTGATGCAAGGAGGAAGTTGACAGTCAGAACTATTTTCTCTTCAGCAGGAATCTTATTTTTACAGAATCTGAATCTTGCAGCTGCTTCCTCTTCTGCCACATGACATTTGTCACATGAAAGTGAGAAACTGGTTTAAAAAACAACAACTTTCAGTTGGGCCAATTAACTTACAGAAAACTTTATTTGCCATTTTTACTTTCATAAATAAGTTTTACCTTTGTTACTGATGTTATGGCATGACAGTTTAAGCTCTCTTGAGTTTCTTGACTTCTAGTGCCCTCTTTTGTCCTCTGGTTTACACAACACACAAGATTCTGGGATGGAAGAAAAGGCCCAATGAAGTTGTTATTCAAAGAATGCTAACTGGCCCAGAAGATGACTGAATGTTAAATCGGGACATCTTTTTCCCCCAATTATTCTGTTCTCCGGGTTACATGAGGAACTACCTACCTCCCCTACTGTATTATCTGCCCAGCTCATTTGAGAGATGATATGCTGTTCATTTCTTTGACTAAACAGTGCCATCTATCAGGACCCCAAGAGCACACCTATGTTGCAAGGCCTGCAATGAGCTTTTCCCGAGATCTGGTTTGCTCCCAACCTACTGGTATTTTAGAGGGGGTTTTGAATATAGACTGAGTAATGGGTATAGAATTCAAACACATTTCAGTCTACCCAGTATGCAGATGTACCCAATTCACCTCAGTCCTAAGGCCACATCACATTGTACAAACTGTATTGACAGCTGCCGCTAAATGACCAGGATCAAAACACAAAATCAGTGAGGTCTTGTTGTCTTCATTTTAATGAAAAACCCCTAATTTGGAGAGACATTATTGGAGTGCACAAAGCAAAATATTCAATCTGGTGGGTCTTTTTCACATTTGGGGAACATGATCAAGGAGTAAAATGGGTTTTGTGGAGGTTTAGGCATCCATTTTTCATCTTCAAAAAGAAAGAATCAGCATCTTTTGTGGTCTTTCATATCTTGTTTGTTCATTTATAAGCCTTTAGAGATTGTGAAATTGAGCAATTAAGCCAACGTTAGCTCATAAGAACCCTTGTGAGAAAGCTGTGGTAAGGTTTTAATATTTTTTCTTTAAAAAAATAAAGTACTTATAAAAATTTGTTTGACTGTTTCTCTCCCCTCCCCTCAATCTATACAGCCTCTGCAAATGGCCTCAGATTATTTCTCAGAACAAGGAATTCCTTTTCCTAGAATTATCCCACAGGAACAAGATGAAAAAGATGTAAAGGAATGCTATTTGCTAGGAGAACAAGAAGGTCCAAATATTCCATTAGTTCTCCTATACCCCCTGGTTTGTAATACCTTCCAAAATTATAAAGAACCTGGTAAGTATGTGTGAATGCTTCTTGCTTCCTACACCCCCCACCCTTAATTATGTCTGGTGTTGTGTTTTAACCAAATGTGAGAAACTCATGGAATACAAAGGAGAAAAAGAATTTGAGCTCAGGATTAAAGGGATCCAAACTGAAAAGTGGAGATACAAAAGTTGTGTCTTTCTTTTCTCTCCAATAAAATGCTCTAGGTCTCACTATTTTTTTTTAACTTTGTTTAACATGATAGAATAAAAAAAAGAGCAATTAGTTATAACCACTGCTTTAAAAGAAAAACCAAATGCACAAGTACAGCATAGGTGGCCCCATGCTCAATAGTAGTAACTGTGAGAGGGACCTCAGAGTCCTAGTAGACAATCATTTAAATATGAGCCAGCAGTGTGCTGCAGCTGCCAAAAAGGCCAACACAGTGCTAGGCTGCATTAACAGAGGGATAGAATCAAGATCACGTGAAGTATTAATACCACTCTTCAATGCCTTGGTAAGGCCACACTTGGAATACTGCATCCAGTTTTGGTCACCACGATGTAAAAAAGATGTTGAGACTCTAGAAAGAGTACAGAGAAGAGCAACAAAGATGATTAGGGGACTGGAGGCTAAAACATATAAGGAACGGTTGCGAGAATTGGGTATGTCTAGTTTAACGAAGAGAAGGACAAGGGGGGACATGATAGCAGTATTCCAATATCTCAGGGCTGCCATAAAGAAGAGGGAATTAAGCTATTTTCCAAAGCACCTGAAGGCAGGACAAGAAGCAACGGGTGGAAACTAATCAAGGAGAGAAGCAACCTAGAACTAAGGAGAAACTTCCTGACAGTGAGAACAATTAATCAGTGGTACAACCTGCCTCCAGAAGCAGTAAATGCTCCAACACTGGAAGTTTTTAGGAAGAGACTGGACCACCATTTGTGCGAAATGGTGTAGGGTTTCCTGCCTGAGCAGGGGGTTGGACTAGATGACCTCCAAGGTCCCTTCCAACTTTACTACTACTACTACTACTACTATTTATTATTATTATTATTATTATTATTATATAATTAAATTGGATGCAATATTTTTTTTCTGCTAGTTATGGCCAATTTTTTGACTTGTCCATGTTTGTGGTATAGGGTTTGGTAAAGAATATGCTAAAAATAGTGACAATAACCAATAGGTCTCTTATATAGCACAGGAAGGAGAGGGTTCCAAAGAAGGTAGAAGATAATTGTGGCTGGGAGAAGCCAGATTAAGACAACTTCAGAAGACAAGTAAATTGTCTGTGTGTTGTTTTCTAGGTTCTCAAAAAACCAATTTGTGGTGTCCTGAGTCTCTTGATCGTCTGCAATGTAGTTCTTTCCTTCCATGGTTGAAATATAAAGACAGCAGTTTAAATCCATCTCGAAGCCTTGAGCAAATTTATCTGATATGCATTTCAGTGGTTTCTCAAATGAAAAAGTTAAATATTGTTTTTCTTTATTAGAATGAATCAATACATCTTTTTTTTCCTTGCTAAGAAAAAAATTTTTTTTTTTTTTGCTAAGTTAGTTTGCCGTGCTCATATATATCTGCAGTCAAAGTGTAGCAATTCATCTAATCCAGTTTAAATCAGGGAAACCTATGCTAAAATAAATTGACGAATCTCCATGTATTTGCTGCATTCTGACTAATCTGGGGTTTTTTTCTTTTTATTTTAAAAAAATCATAGGTGTGAAGCGTAGTCCTGAAGAGATGAATGATGGTGATATTGATGTGACAAGTACCTTTGGTCCTTATAATGTTTATGCTTTGGAATATTCAGATGAAGATTTTGAGAAACTAGTAAAACTGAGCCAGTACAACATCCAAAATAACAAAAATACTTTGATTCATGCTTTACGGTTAGCTGTGGAACGGAAAAAACAGTATAAGAGGAACCTTCATATGCTGTGATCTAAAACTTTTTTGGGGGAGGGGGAGAGTACCTCAGTTGCCCCTGCATTACAGAACAAATCATTTCGTTCCAGAAAGAAAGTAAGATAAAATAATGAAAAGAATATTTAAGATCCTGGATATGGAGGAAAAAAATTGCTGCTTTTATGAAAATGAATAAATTGTAAAACCTGAAATGCTCTTTTAATGAATTTTAGTTGTCTTTTGGCAACAAAGGCACAGTGACAGAGTAAAACAAGGATACAGAACTTTCTACACTGATAAATTTGGAAGGTCATCTGAACAAGCGCAAAAAAATGTCCTATGAAAAATGTTGTTTGTGCCTTGTAATGTTGCTGTTTATAGGTTTTATGCAAAAAGTGGTTTTCTCTTTGAAACATTTCCATTTCTATTGTGATATGCATTTTTTCTTTGTTTCTGTAACAAAAAATGGTATGAACAATATATGAGAACGTCTTTCATACAAGTTATTTTGGTCTGGTGCCATATGAATGATGAGAAACAATTTTTGAGGACATAAAACCAGTTTCTGATAAATAAATAATGATCAGTTTAAAAATACATGCATATGCAGGAGGAAACTGTAACATGCTACTTGAATCAAGTTGGTGTTTTTGGTTGGAATGATTTTCATATTGCAATGTTAGAATTTGGGCTCTGTCTTTCCCTTGCCAGTATGCAAGTGATCAAAACTATCAAATACAAACCAATCATAAAGAGGGAAAGATATTTGCATATCATCGATGACTAGAATACTACATACTTTAAATCAGGATTTCTTTAATCATCGTCAGATAAATAAACAATTCATAAACCTTACTTTACAAGTTACAAAAACTATATTCACATACCCCACTAAGCCAAAACTAAAAAACAAAACAAAACATCATATTGCCTGAATCCTATCTTTGACTTTGTGTTGGGGAAAATATCCCTTTGTTGTTGTTAATTGTGAAGTTGTGTCCGACCCATCGCGACCCCATGGACAACGTTCCTCCAGGTCTTCCTGCCCTCTACCATCTTCTGGAGTCCATTTAAGTTCACACCTACTGCTTCAGTGACTCCATCCAGCCATCTCATTCTCTGTACATTCCAGGTTCCTATGGAGAAAAAATCTTTGCAGCATCAGACTTTCCTTTCACCACCAGATATATCCACAGCTAAGCATCCTTTCAGCTTTGGCCCAGTCGCTTCATTCTTTCTGGCACTACTAGTACTAGCCCTCTGCTCTTCCCCAGTATCATATTGGACACCTTCCGACCTGAGGGGCTCATCTTCCAGCGTCATATCTTTTTGCCTTTCAGTACTGTCCATGGGGATATCATGGCAAAGATACTGGAGTGGTTTGCCATTTCCTTCTCCAGTGGATCACATTTTGTCAGAACTCTCTGCTATGACCTGTCCGTCTTGGGTGGCCCTGCACGGCATAGCTTATAGCTTCATTGAGTTACGCAAGCCCCTTCGCCACGACAAGGCAGTAATCCATAAAGGGAAAAATATCCCTAGGTCCTGTATAATATAGGCCTCAGTATATGTTTCCTCATCAAAGAGAGATAAGCCAAATATAAGACTATTATCCACATAGAAATCACTTTCCCCAATATTAATAACATTTAAAAAATAAAATGTAAAATATCAACTGAGAAGTTTCCTTTGTAGAACAATCCGGCATTGATGTTTATGCAGAATCCATAGCCAGAATTTTAATATTTTCAGAAACTTCTGTCAAGACATTCTAGAACAGTGGTTCTCAACCTGTGGGTCGGGACCCCATTTGGGGTCGAACAACCATTTCACGGGGGTCGCCAAACAACGCAGTCCACCATTTTTTTCCCCTTTTCCTTAGCTGTGCTACTTCCTTTTATTCTATTGGCTTTTGAAAGCCAATAGAATAGAGTCTCTTGAATAGAGTCTAATTCTATTTGCTTTCAAAAGCCAATAGGAATTGTCCAGGCTGTCTCTGCCCTGCTGAGCCCTCCAAAAGTCCCATTCTGCAAACGGTGCTGCACCAGTTGAGTAGTTCTCGACTTACGACCGGTTGAGTAGTCCGACTTACGACCGGTTGGGGTCGTGGCATTAAAAAGGTTGAGAACCACTGTTCTAGAACATTCCCTCATTGCAGAATTCACCAATGTAAGTGTAACCTTATAGATAGGCACAGTGTAATACAGTAGTTTTCAGAAAAAACATATCAAAGCAAGAAAAGCAAAATTCTACAATAATTTATTCTAATCTCTGTTAACAAAAAGCTAAACACAAGACAGAGTTTCACTTCCAATGGCTTGTATTATCTCTAATTTACACTAACTTGTAATACCTTTAATTATAGGATTCATCTACCTTGCAGCATTTTTTTCTTTGACTCTTTTTTCTGTTCTGGTTTTAGTAGTGCTGTGCTTTTTCTATATTGCTTACCTAATTTCAGCAACTAACAAAATAATGGAAATGATGAGTCTGAATTGTAGCCACATAAGAGGGAAACATAGAGATTTTATGAAACTAAAAGCAATTTTGATGTGTTTCTGCTGCCAATGGCAAGTGGAACATAAAACCTTTCCCTTCTCTTCACTGGAACTTCCTTGTTATGATCAGAGAAGGAACTGAAAAGTGTTTCATGGTGAGTATATAGTGATTTGTCCTTACTTCACTGGAGGAAAACAGAAGTCATCTCACTTCCTTTTATGACTTGGGAAGGATGGTTGTGTAAATCTTACAAGCAGCTCTTCTTTTTCCAAAAGTTCCATGGGGAAGATAATTATGATAGGTTGTTACCATTCAGGCTGAAGCCATTAACACTGCCTAATCTGTTTAGTTTAGTCTTTCAACCAAGGGTTTTTCTCTTCAGCTGAACTCTAAGAAAAATGGAAGGAGCTTTGGGTCTTCTCACCTAATGCAGCAATGCAGTTTGCAGCAAATCTTACATAAAAAACTCTGCAACCTCTGACGTTTTGTATATGGGGAGGATTTTAATGAGAATTTTTCTTTTAAAAACAATTCAGCCAAACTTCGAAAAAGTTTGTTGCAAAAAGAAATTGTAAGTGGATTGTTCTGAGATACTGGAAACAAAGTAGGCTGAGCAGAAGCTTCTTTAAAACTTCCTTCCTTCCTGGGAGGGAAGGGTTTTGGTGCTTGCTGATAGCTTTCCACAAGGAAATTCAATGGGGAAGCTGACAGGAAATCAGAAGTTACTCCTACTCCCATAACATTTTTTGTCTATCCATGTTCATTCTGTTCTCTGTTTAGGTAAGGAAATATTTCTGATATGATGATCCAATGGATCACAGGTTGTCTAGTATATCCTAAGTAGGATTTACGCTACTCATTTAACCAGATAGTCAAGTTCTTGGCCTTTGGTTTACTTAGCCCTTTCTGGCCTTTTAAGTTCTCCAGTGCTAATATGAGACCCAACTCTTATCTCTGTCAGAATTTTTTATCCACTTTGGAATTTCAGAGAGTCTACCTTCAAGCTATAAACTATGGTTGGTCTAAGCAGGATGGCTGTAAATGTCAAGTTAAGTTCTTGGCAAAGTTTCAAGCAGCAATATTTCTTAGTGTGCCATTTGTTTAAGATCTAGTAAGCCTTGTTATCTTGTACTAGCAATAGTAGCTACGGCTGATAAAATTGTTCTATCATTTAGTTCATCATTTCCTTTTCTCCTAGGTCCTCACACACAAACCCTCTCAGCTAGCTCCTTTTATCTAAGGCTTATCCTGGACCTAGACACATCCTTGAAGAGGCCAGAGTATAATTAAACCAGCCTGCTTCAGATGCAATTGCATCCCTCCAAAGTTTGGGCACAACCAAATGGTCAACTAGAAACATCAATGTGGATGCCTGGGTTACTGAATCTGCTCCATGAGAGCCAATGTGATTCTTGGAAGGGCCAGAATGGCTCTGGGACTTCAGAATTCAAACAGAATTCAAATTCAGACAAGCACCTGCAACATAACACCCCACACTTAACAATTGTTGATAAGAAAGACAAAAAAGTCTGGATAGTGGACGTGGCAGTGCCTGGAGACAGCAGAATAGACGAGAAAGAACTGGAGAAGATAACAAAATACAAAGACCTACAAATCGAAATAGAAAGACTGTGGCAAAAGCAAGCAAGGGTAGTACCAATAGTAACAGGCGCCTTGGATGCAATCCCAAAACAACTGGAGCACCATTTGAACACCATTGGTATTGACAAATTTGCCATTAATCTATTGCAAAAGGTGGCCTTACTAGGAACTGCTTCCATCCTGCAACGATATCTGTAATACCATCAAACATCCACATCTGCCTATCCCAGGTCCTTGGTAAGGACTCGATCGGTAGACAAAATGCCAAATCCAGTCTGAACATCTGGCTGACTGTGCGATGATTAATAATAATAATAATAATAATAATAATAATAATAATAATAATAATAATAATAATAATAGTGAGGCACTACCTTGACGTGGTTGTGGGGCTTGTGTACTCTGAGGAAGATGAGAGCTATGCCAGAGGTTCAACCATACTGGACAGGTCTCATCAGAGGAGTCAGACAAAGAGTGTCTCTCCCATAAAAAATATGGTGAGACGTAAATTGCAGAATGCCATACCGGCTCGGAAGTCGCCCGGGTTAACAAGGTCCGCACTAGATATTGGAGTTCCTGGATATCTGGTGAAAAATGGGTTACAGGACTCAGGACTGTTGGCTGAGCAACCAGGGCCAGCAGCTGCAGAACTACTGGAAGAAAAGGTGTTTACCCGTCGCAGATACACAGTGATGGAAAACAAAGAAATAATGCTCTGTTACTACAGATCAAGTCCAACAAGACGAGGATATCTAAAACGAATGCACGAATTCTGGAAAGAACAACATCCAGAATCAGAAATAACAGACCAGAGACTAGCAGATCAACGCCGATTTATAATACGAAATAAAGTATTCACAGAAACAGAATTGGACGAACTGCAAAGGTTTACCCAGGGCAAAGAATCAAAACCTTACCAGAAGTAATTCAGAATGTAGAGGAAAACCAGGGGGAGTTGGCAATGAAGGAATCCAGCAGAGATATACAACTGTTCTCATTTGGAAATCAGGCACCTCTTCCTCATGAAGAACAAAACCCTCTAATTAAAGAAATAAAAGAATTGAAACAAAGAATAACTGAGCATCTAGGACAGCACAAAAACAACAGAATAAGGTTGCCTGCATTGAAGCTTGTTACAAGAACAGCTAGCACAAGCATTAAAAGATGCAAATATTGCAATCATCAAGTATAAGCACCAATTCCCCTCTGCAAGAAACAAACCAACTAATGTACAGCACAGCTGCAGTTATAACAGAATACCTGGGATGCAAAATCAACAAAGAAGAAAAACAAACAAACAGTGCACCAGAAAAATGGAAGTTTAGACTAGAAAATAAGATCAGCAAATTAAGATCACATGCAAGCAAGCTAGAACAGATGAAAGAAAAGAAGCTGAAGAACAAAAAGACCAAAGAATACCTAATCAAGAAATACCACTTAGAAACAAGGAAGATCAAGGAAGCACTGGAAATAATAAAGCAACAAATAACAGCTATAGCCGGGAAAATCAGTAGATATGAAGCTCGAATTGCAAACTATAGGCAGAACCTCCAATTTCAATCCAATCAGAACGTTTCTACCAATCCATCAATGGAGAAACTGCAAGGAATCAGTCAGTACCTGACAAGGAAGAAACAGTACAGTTCTGGAAGCAGATATGGGATAACCCAAAGAAATACAATAAGGATGCGGCTTGGTTAAAAGAGGTGGATGCAAATAAAACAAAAGTTGAAATGAAAGAACTAGCAATAACAACAAAAATGGTAGAAAAAAGAGCAAAGAAATCAAAAATTGGTCAGCACCAGGTGAAGATGAACTGCATGGGTTTTGGTTGAAACATCTAACTGTTATACACCCACTCATTGCCAAACAGTTCAACAATATACTACAAGGAGGAGAAATTGAAAAGTGGCTAACAACTGGAAAAACCTACCTAATAATGAAAAATCCAGCAAAAGGGGCAACACCAGGTAACTACAGGCCAATTACCTGCTTACCAACAACTTTCAAATTAATAACTGGTGTAGTAGCTGATGCAGTGCAACAGCATCTAGTTGAAAACAATCTCTTTCCACCTGAGCAGAAAGGAAACCGCCCCAACAGCAGAGGACCAAAAGATCAACTCCTAATAGACAAAATGATCTTGGAACACTGCAAGAGAAGGAAGACCAACCTGAATGTGGCATGGATTGACTACAAAAAGGCATTTGACTCTCTGCCACATGATTGGATAATAAAGTGCCTAGAAATAACAGGATTCAGTAGAAACATCAGAAAATTTGTGCAAAGATCGATGGCACAATGGAAGACACAGTTGCAGATCAATGGTGAGAGGCTGGGAGAGGTTAATATCAAGAGATGAATATTTCAAGGAGATTCATTATCACCATTACTATTTGTTATTGCACTGTTTCCTCTGTCAACAATACTGAATAACTCAGAACATGGCTATCAAACATCAAAAACATCTGCCAGACTATCCCACCTCCTTTACATGGATGATCTGAAGCTGTATGGAAAAACATCATCTGAAATAGAATCGCTGCTCAACACTGTCCGTATCTATAGCCAAGATATTGTAATGGAGTTTGGCTTGGACAAATGTGCCACACTTACTATCAAACAAGGAAAAATAATGAAAACTGAAGGAATCAAGATGCCCCACGAAAATAACATTAAGAGTCTGGATGAGGAAGAGTACTACAAATACTTGGGTATCCTTCAAGCTGACAACATCACGCACACTGAAGTCAAGAAAAAGATTAGAGGTGAATACATCAAGAGAGTGAAGAAGATCTTAAAATCCAAACTCAATGGAGGAAATACCATAAAGGCAATCAACACCTGGGCAATCCCAGTCATTAGGTACACCGCTGGACTAGTGGACTGGACTCAAGCAGAACTAAAAGCAATGGATAGGCAGACCAGAAAAATAATGACAATGAATCAGGCCCTTCATCCACGCAGTGACATTGATAGACTTTATCTACCAAGGCAATAGGTGGGCATGGAATGCTACATCAGATGGTTGAAGAAGAAAAAATAGCTTTGAAAGAACATCTGAAGACAAATGATGAGATGCCTGAAAATAGATAGCAGGAAGGCTTACTAACTACTGGAGAGGCCAAACTGGCCTACAAGAAAGACCAAATGAAGAACAGAATAGAGGCATGGGAAGACAAAGCACTACATGGCCAATACATGAAAAAAATAGTTGGGAAAGCAGATAATAATAAAACCTGGCAATGGCTAAGAGCAGGAAAATTGAAGAAAGAGACCGAGGGACTAATTCTGGCTGCACAAGACCAAGCCTTAAGGACAAATGCATACAAAGTCAAATTGAGAAGACAGCAACAGACAGTAAGTGCCGCCTATGCAAGAGCTGCAAGAAACAGTGAGACCACTCTGTAAGTGTGCAAGAAGTTGCACAAACTAGATGACAAGCAGCGGCATGGACAACGTCGCAACAATGGTGCATTGGAAGATCTGCAAAAAATATCATTTGCCTGATAAGCAAAACTGGTGGGGATCATAAAATAGAGAAAGTCATAGAAAATGATAAAATTAAACTGCTACTGGGACTTCAGAATTCAAACAGACAAGCACCTGCAACATAACAAACCCAACTCAGACTTAACAATTGTCGCATAAGAAAGACAAAAAATCTGGATAGTGGACGTGGCAGTGCTGGAGATAGCAAGAATAGAAGAGAAAGAACTGGAGAAGATAAACAAATACAAAGACCTTACAAATAGAAATAGAAGACTATGGCAAAAGCAAGCAAGGGTAGCTACCAATAGTCATAGGCTCCTTGGGTGCAATCCCAAAACAACTAGAGCAACACTTGAACACCATTGGCATTGACAAATTCGCTATTAGTCAATTGCAAAAGGCAGCCTTATTAGGAACTGCTTCCATCCTGCGACGATATCTGTAATACCATCAAACATCCATATCTGCCTATCCCAGGTCCTGGGTAAGGACTCGATAGATAGACAAAATGCCAAATCCAGTCTGAACATCTGGCTGACTGTGCGATGATCGATAGTAATAATAATAATAATAATAATATTGGTAATGGAGTTTGGCTGGACAAATGTGCCACACTACTATTCAAACAAAGGAAAAATAGTGAAAACTGAAGGAATCAAGATGCCCCACGAAAATAACATTAAGAGTCTGGATGAGGAAGAGTACTACAAATACTTGGGTATCCTTCAATCTGACAACATCAAGCACACTGAAGTCAAGAAAAAGATTAGAAGTGAATACATCAAGAGAGTGAAGAAGATCTTAAAGTCCAAACTCAATGGAGGAAATACCATAAAGGCAGTCAACACCTGGGCAATCCCAGTCATTAGGTACACAGCTGGAATAGTGGACTGGACTCAAGCAGAACTAAAAGCAATTGATAGGCAGACCAGAAAAATAATGACAATGAATCATGCCCTTCATCCACGCAGTGACATTGATAGACTTTATCTACCAAGGCACATAGGTGGGCGTGGAATGCTACAAGTACATCAGAGGGTTGAAGAAGAAAAAATGGCTTTGGAAGAATATCTGAAGAACAATGATGAAGATGCACTGAAATTAGTATATCAGGAAGGCTTACTAACTACTGGAGAGACCAAACTGGCCTACAAGAAAGACCAAATGAAGAACAGAATAGAGGCATGGGAAGACAAAGCACTACATTGCCAATACATGAAAAAAATAGCTGGGAAAGCAGATAATAATAAAACCTGGCAATGGCTAAGAGCAGGAAAATTGAAGAAAGAGACCGAGGGACTAATTCTGGCTGCACAAGACCAAGCCTTAAGGACAAATGCATACAAAGTCAAAATTGAGAAGACAGCAACAGACAGTAAGTGCCGCCTCTGCAAAGAAGCTGAAGAAACAGTGGACCACTTGGTAAGCTGTTGCAAGAAGATTGCACAGACTGATTACAAGCAGCGGCATGACAAAGTAGCAACAATGGTGCATTGGAAGATCTGCAAAAAATATCATTTGCCTGTAAGCAAAAACTGGTGGGATCATAAAATAGAGAAAGTCATAGAAAACGATAAAATTAAACTGCTCTGGGACTTCAGAATTCAAACAGACAAGCACCTGCAACATAACACCCCAGACTTAACAAGTGTCGATAAGAAAGACAAAAAAGTCTGGATAGTGGACGTGGCAGTGCCTGGAGATAGCAGAATAGAAGAGAAAGAACTGGAGAAGATAACAAAATACAAAGACCTACAAATAGAAATAGAAAGACTGTGGCAAAAGCAAGCAAGGGTAGTACCAATAGTAATAGGCTCCTTGGGTGCAATCCCAAAACAACTGGAGCACCACTTGAACACCATTGGCATTGACAAATTCGCTATTAGTCAATTGCAAAAGGCGGCCTTACTAGGAACTGCTTCCATCCTGCGACGATATCTGTAATACCATCAAACATCCACATCTGCCTATCCCAGGTCCTGGGTAAGGACTCGATAGGTAGACAAAATGCCAAATCCAGTCTGAACATCTGGCTGACTGTGCGATGATCCATAATAATAATAATAATACTTCAAACATAATATGTTTTAATTGTCTCTGTTGATGGCTGATTTGTCTGAATGTCAATGTTTGGATTTACATGGCCCAACTGATTCACAGTTTTCCAGTTGAAACTGGAAAGTTACAAATCAATAGACACATAAAAGTCATCCATTTTTACATATCATTCAAAAGAGACAATTAAAACAAATTAAGTAGGAAACAAAAAGACCAGAATATATTCCCTCCAACAGCCAACACTCAAATAAGCAAAGATTAACACCAGGCAAACAAGCCAAAAACAATAACCAAGGAACTACCTCAGAGAAAACCAAACCCCCACCAATACTGGCATATCTGGTGTCCATATATAAACTGCGAGAAAATCCACATTCACTAGCTCTGACAATGTTTCCTAGTTGGGTAATGAAACATCTGAAAGCAAACAAACTCATAGAACAACAAGCACTCCACAGAATAAGTTCTGTCATCAAGATGTTAAGAACGTCACTATTTCATCTTAATTGTCCATGAATCTAGTGTAATTACAAGATGTTTCATTCATACATATTTTCATTTATTCTATGGGGAGGTCCCACTTCACATATTTTATTTGACTTTCCCTCTACAGCCTAGGGATATTGTGGTAGAATTTGAAGCTTCAGTGATGGATAAGCCTCAGAATGTCAGTAACATTCTATGCCATCTCTAAAAGAAACTGAGCTCCATTTAGTGGCAGCTAATTTGCTGCCATAGGAATTACTGAGCTACAAGGCAATTCATGGTCATTTGCTCCAGGGATTTATAGAAGGTAGAATCAAAGCTCAA
Organism: Crotalus tigris; assembly: GCF_016545835.1. Taxonomy (NCBI): domain Eukaryota; kingdom Metazoa; phylum Chordata; class Lepidosauria; order Squamata; family Viperidae; genus Crotalus; species Crotalus tigris. The sequence continues at coordinate 34,986 of NW_024096464.1, read as the reverse complement.
AGTAAGCAGAACCAAGGTAGAGCAGAAAGTTTTGAGTAGAAACTTGTAATTTTTTTATTTTTCTTTTCCAAACCTGAACTTACCCAAACAGGAAAAACTCAAGAAAATAAATTGGGAAATATTAGCATTTTAAATGTGACAAAATGATATTCTACTTAGCAAAGATAGTTTTGATTGTATGCTATCAAATTGGTGCTGACTCTTAATAACCACATAACTAGTCTACAAAGTGAAATAAAACCACGGTATTTCTAGGGAATTCTAAGGAATGAAAACTGCATATCTGGAGTGTTCTGTGCTTAGGGAAGGTTTTTCTGAAGCATTATGGAAAATTAAAATAGCATTTCCAGAGAGGTCCCGGGGTACATGAAGATATTGCATATTGAGAGGAAGAAGGAGAGAACGATTTCGGCTCAGACAGCAAAATGTAATTTGAGAGATAAAGGAAAATATTACTGTGACACTATTCCTGTTTAGATTTTTGTGAGTCCTTGGAAGAAGACTAATCTGAAGGGTTTTCATTTAAAAACAAACATTTTAAAAGTAAATTATTTGCCACCAGATTCTTGAACTGGGATTAAAAGAATCTGTATTATAATTTTTTCATTGTTTAAATGAATTAGTAAAATTTAGGCATTGAAAAGATAAATAGTGCAATTCAAATATTACATTTACCCACCCATGGTCAAGGTTCTCTCTCAGTCTCAATGAGAAATGAGTTCAGAAATAACAAACTAGCTTGTTAAATTGTACAACAGATTCATTTCAACTAATTATCAGTTTTTTTCTGTTTTGTGAAAGAGTTATGTACCATTAACAGTAAAAGGAGAGATTTAAACATGAAGGAAGGCAATGCTTATAGTAGCAATGCTTATTTTCCTGTCATCTTTTTTATTTTATTAATTTTTAAGAAAAAGTACTCAGGACACACCGTGGTGTTTGCGTAATCAGACATTCAAAAGTAAAAACATAAATAAACAACTCAACTTAATACATTCATAAGGTGACCAACCGTCCTCCTTTTGGGAGGACAGTCCTCCTTTTGTGAGTTCTGTCCTCCCTTGAAAAGTGTCTTCCTAAATGTCCTCTTTTTCTATATTTGAAGATTAATCTGCAGGGCTTTTTTTTCCTCATAGAACGCTCAGAAGGCGTTCCGGGACCTTTTTTTGATGGTTTTTTTCAACTTTTGCATGACCTGTGCTACTCCCCCTATTGGCTTTCGAAAGCCAATAGGAATTGCTGCTGAGCGAGCCAAAACACCCGGGTGGCAAACTTTGCATGTGCAAGTTGCAGGAACTTTGCACCCCTCACTGCTATCCAACTACACCATCTCCTACTTAGTTCCGAAGATAGCTGGAAGAGACTGGAGCAGTAAGTTTCTCTTGATCTTCCCTGTTCGGTTCTACACGGGGATGCACAGGGTAGGCGGTGGTGCTGGGGGGCAGCTGGGCGGGGTGGCTGCAGGGCCAGAGCCGGCACGGCTGGTGCTTTGCAAGCCGCTTGCGCAGTCCAGCCGTGTAGATTTTTGGACAAGTGAGAAATCGAGATTGAATGTTGATACTCTAGCTGCAGCACTTTCCGTAAAATTCAATATGAAGGATATTTCTTGTTCAGATATTTCCAATATATTGTTAGAAGATGATACATTGACAAAAAATATTCATTCAATGGAAAAGTACTCATTTAAATAATTAATAGGCATGTAAGCATAATTACAATGTAAAATGTTATTGTTACAAATGTTTTTATTATGCATTGATCATATTATAGTGTATTCTGTATTATTGTTGCAATAAATACAATGTTTCTTTTATTTATGATATTTTTTTCTTCAATTTATTCGTGTCCTCCTTTTCGTTGTATAAAAGTTGGTCACCTTAACATTCACTGTCTCCTCTCTATTTCCCTCAAGTAACATAATACATTTAGAATATTCCATTTCTAAATTAAATTTCTATTATTACTAAACCTGTTTTAAAACTTTATCAGTTTACAATTACCAAGATCAAATTTAACTTTAAATCAACAAGTTATCAATTCAGGTATCCCTTCCAGATATATTCTAATTCTTAATTTCTCTCATCCCTGCTTTTATCACCAATCTCATTTATTTCTTCTTCCATTACACAATAGCTATCTTAATTAAAAAAAAATAATATTAAACCTTAATTCACTTCAATTCATTACACAAACTTCAAATTTCATCCAATTGATTGTCATACCTTATCACATCTATGTTATTGTACAAAAAATCATCTAACTAAATTAAAACATTCCATTAACTATTAAAACCATCCCAATCTAAAAACATTCCATTAACTATTAAAACCATCCCAATCTAAAAAATCAACATTTTTTTCAATTCCAATACCTAGTTTTCGTCAAAATATATCTATTGTTCCAAAAAGTATTCTTAATCTATTTAAAATATCCATTCTAAAAATCACTCTCATGTATATATGTTTATATTTTTTCTTAATTCTAACTCTAAAATCATAATCCTTAAAACAAACCATAAATCCAACATTGCCTTTTAATCCATTACACAATTTTAAATTTCTCTTTTCAGTCTAATTCTAGCTTTTTTCCTGTGTAAAAAAGGTTTCCATAGGGACACTTCCCTTTCAGCCAGTGGATCTATCTTTATTGCTTGCAGTAGCCTTTGAAATAATAGAAATCCCATCTTCTGCATTAGACATCTATTTCTCTTCTCCTTGAAGTGTCGTTGCTTTGTAGTTTGAAACCTCAGTCTTTGCTTCTTCTGTTCCTCAAAGTTGCAGATGGAAGGTTTGTAAGATAGAATAAGTTCCTCTTTTATCTCTGTTGATTCATCTTCTAATATATTTTGATTTATACCATAGTCAGATGTAGCCTGGACGTCCATTTGAACATTTGAAGTGAAATCTCTGGATCTTAGTTTTGTAGTAAACTTTTTCATTGTAGCACATATTTCTGCAGTAACCTCATAGATCTTTTCCAATATAAGTGTACAGTTTAAATGTGTCCTGTCATCTTTTTGAGAGTTTTTTTTCCTGGATAGTTAAAAAAGAAAAAAGGAAGGAAGTTCTCTCATTTGCTTCCTCTGTGAGCCTCTAGATAAAATGTATTTTGTGGATAGATGTCCTGCCCTTTTTTTTCTTTCAGGACAATCTCATTGCTGTTTGGAAAAATTAATGCTGATTTGAAATTATTCAAAATATTCTTAGCCAGAAATTTAAGTATGCAGTAAGCTAGACGAACAGTTTGAACCAGTCAGATGGAGGAACAAAACAGCCAAATACTGAAGTCCATAGAGATCCCTCCCTGTCTCAAGGGCAAAACCAAAAACTATAACACTGCTGTGACCTTAAATGTCTTGAATAGAGATCTGAATAGCTAGTTTGCTTATTTAAAGTAGAACTGTTGCTTGGGACTGAGGCTCTTTTTTACATTTAAGTTTTAAGTTATAACTTTAAAGGGACAAAAAGAAAGAATGGGAGTGATTTACTTAAATGTCACTGTTGTGAAGGAAACTTGTCAGCTCACTTTCTTGCCAAGAACAGGGTAGCTGTATAAAGATAAAGAAACTATTTTCAATAGAATGGCTTAAATTCAGAAGTGTCTTCAAGTTCCTGCTTATAATGTTCTAAATTGGTTTGTTGTGGGTTGTTGTTGTTTTTTAATGAGAAGGAAAGGCTCCTATCTTCTAAGGACTATACAGGGATCCCCACCTCAGGGACAAAACCAAAACAGAGAACATACCATCTACAGCATAAACTTTATTTTTTTAGAATGAGAATCTTGCAATCACACTGTTTATTTATAGTATGGCTTCTGCTTGCCTAAAAATGTTGCAGACTTTTTTTCAATATGTACAGTAGTTTTCTAACTTTGATGGGAAAGGAAAGTAATAGAGATGTATTTAAACTTTGTAATTGTGAAGAAAACCTCTCGGTTTCCTTGAAAAGAAGAAAAAAGAAGCTGCATAAATTAGCACAGTCATAGCAAAACCATTATTTTTTTTTTCTTTTACATTTTTTTCTTTTCTTGCAGCATCTCATTAAAGTATTTTTCTCAACCCCCTTTGAAAAAAGGTTAAAATTGTGTGTGGAACTGTTTGTGCATTTTATATAAGGCCACTCAGCTGAGTTTTGCCTAAGACTTTGTGTCTTCTAACCCAGTGCCTTAACCACTACAACAAAGGGGTTCTCGTGATAAATATAGTCGATATCCTCAACTTATGACCACAATTGAGCCCAAAGTTTCTGTTGTTAACTGAGGCATTTGTTAAGTGAATGTTGCCCCATTTTACAATCTTTCTTGCCACAGTTTTTAGGTGAATCACTGCAGTTGATAAGTTAGTAACACAGTTGTTAAATAAATCTGGCTTCCCCATTGACTTTGCTTGTCAGAAGGTCACAAACGGAGATCCTGTGACCTTGGGACACAGTAGTGATCATAAATATGAAGCAGTTGCCAAGCATCTGAATTTTGATCATATGATCATAGGGATGCTACAAAGGTCGTAAGTGTGAAAAATGGTCATAAGTCACTTTTTTCACTGCCATTGTAACTTTGAACAATCACTAAAAGAACTGCTGTGAGTCGAGGACTACCTGTATTGTGAGCCAAATTGTCTTATATTATGGATAACACAGACAATTTTTTACAAATATGCATTATTTTATTGATATTTTGTAATATCTACAGTCTTAAATCCTTTATAATTCTGCTTTGTAAATTTAATGCATCCCTAAGTACGGTTGTCGACAAAGAGACTGCAAACTCTGGTGAAGTGTATTTGTAGAAGTTTAATGATAAACATATAACATCTCTCTTAATGTTTTTCTACCTTCTTCACTTTTACTGCCCTCTTGAACTTCTCAATCAACCTCCAGGAGGCACTGCGATCCTAGTGGTTAAGGAATTCCATATTCCAACTTCACCATAGAGTTTTTGGGTGATTTTGAGCCAAACTCTGAATCCACTCTCTCTGTCCTACCTTACAGGATTTTATTTGGAGATAAAATGAGGATAAAATTCCCTGAATGCTACTTCAACTCCTACAGTACAGTAAGACTATTAATAACATATGTAGAAATAAATGACATTTGAATATTTAGTTACTCATCATGGAATTTTTATAACTGGAGAAGAAGCATATCAACACAATCCACTAGTCTGGCATAATTCTTCTTCCAAGATGAAGAAATAATAACTGATATTTGACCTTGTTTACAAGGCTAACTTCAATGATAATCCAATCTATTTTGCTGCTTGAGGCAGAGCATAATACCCTACGTCAATCAAATTATTTTAGCATCTGTGCTTCAGAAGAGCCTTTCCCTGTTTCTGGCAGCAGCATATAATGGTAAACATAATTATTTGGTGCCACTTCATAACATCTATAATATGGAGCATGAAACAACTGTATTATGGTAAGATCAGTTCTAAACTCTTTGTGGACAAGACTAGGGAGAAGCAGGCTTATTTCTGCATTAATCTCATTAGAGGATTGTTTTACTTGCTTTTTTTAATGTATTGCTTTTTAAATGATTTATGTAGATTATCAATGATTACTGCATTGAATTTTTTCTCTGCTCATTTTCTGCTTTCTGGTGTACTATGCAATTGTGAGCTTCTAGACAATAGACAGACTTACAATACTTTAAAATAAATATATCCCATTTTTGTCTCATTCTGTGGCAGGTAGGACACAAACCTCTGTGAGCATATGTAGCGCATTAGCTTTCTTATACTTTAGAGTTATTTATTTAATCAACATGATGGAACTGGCCAATTCTGAGTGGCTTGTAATAAGAACAACTCTTTAAAGAAAAACCAATAAAATGGCCAAATCAATGAAAACCAAAAAGAACAAGACATGATTATGAAAATTATTCCACAAAACATGGCTTTGGGAAAGATGCAGATTTTGAGGCTTGTTTAAAGTATGGCCAGGCCAAGGCAATTCAGATCTCTGGGGAATAATATTGTAGGTACCATAACAGAGAAAGCCTGATTCCTGGGAGCCTTTAGATCAGGGTCCCCAACCCCAGGCTGTGGCCCACTACTGGGCTGTAAGCAGTGGTGGGATTCAAATATGTGAACAAGCTGGTTCTCCATGTGGTTGCTGCTTCCGGAAGTCCATTCTGGCCCTGGGCAACAAAAAATTAGCTACCGGTTCTGCTGAACTGGTGCAAACTGGCTGAATCCCACCACTGGCTATAAGCCATTCGGAACTGTGCTGTGGAAGTAGTGGGCAAGTGCACATGTATATCCCCACTTGCACGAGCAGCGGGCAAGCACATTTGTGCATGCTCCATTTGCATGAGTGGCAAGTGTATGTGCTTGCCATTTATATGGAACCATCCCTTCTCCCCCGCCCCGCCTGTCCACAAAGCCAGAAAGTTTGGGGAATTCTGCTTTGAATGACATTGACTCAGAATATATACCCAATGGGCTGAAGTAAGCAGAAACAATGAGAGAAAGGTGGTTCCACAGATAGTCAAGCCCTATGCTATGAAGGATCACCACCCTACCTTGAATTCCATCCAGAAACTCACCAGTAACCATTTTAGCTTGCACAGAAAACATGTTCCATGAGTATTTTGAGGCATGCCCACAACTGCTGATGCAGCTCCATTCTGGACATGTTACCATTTCCTTCATGCAGCGTGTTGTGTGATCAAACTGCTATGGGAATTGATGTGTTTTGTGTTTGAAATTTGTTGTGAAAGAAGTTGCAGTAGAAAACCCATACCCTCTGTTCAGCATATTATGCTCCGGTGATTCATTGTTCCCTGATCATTTTCTTTGTTCAGTTGACTTGATTGAATTCTTTATAGCTGCTGATAAAGAAATAGCTGGAGGTTAAAAATGCCACTAACTGTAGTGATTACATTGGTTTTTGCAGAGCTGTAAGCAGGAAGAATAATGTCAGTACATGTTTATTTCTGTGGCTGCACTAGTAAATCTATCGTACATTGCAAATAATAATAATAATAAAGTTGGATACAAGGCAGAAAATAAAGCAACATTGATTTTGATAATGTTATTTATTATCTTCATTCTTGTGTAATACAAAAAAGCATTGAAAATGAGAGAAATGCAAAACCTGTGGAAACTCTAAGGGAAAGAATAGAGTAAGATATATGGTAATTAAAGCACTGGCAGTGAGATAAATGCAGGTAATGTCTGTTTTGTATTGACCAGGTCTCTTTTGCTAAATAAATGTTATATATTATTAATGTCATTTAGAGTGGCAGATAAAAACACAGACTATATTTCTTATATGTAATGAAGTTATACGGCTAAATTACATATCCCTAAAATTTCTTCTTTATATATGCGTTTCATTTTAAACAAAAATCAATTTACAGTCAGCTGGAGTGTCTGTTCTATATTGTTGTATTAGATTCAGATTGTGTGAAGATGAATAGGAAAGTGCAGCAAGCATGACATCTCTGGCCAACATCGTTCCTTCCCCACAGTCTGAGTGGGTCTCCTTCAGTGACGGACTTCACCGTTCTGTTACTTCCCAAGGTAAATCTCTCCTCTTTGATGACATAGGTTCTTGCTATTTATTGAAACGAATAAGCATTTCAATTCAGGTATAGTCAAAAACAAAAATCTCTTGTGGCTTTCAATGAGTACAAGTTCTACATATGTACAATTCTCCGTCCCCATCCCCCCCACTTGTGGGATTCTATCACTTACCAGAAGAAGACTCCTTAAAAAGACTTAAGGAAAACATTGTGTATGTCCCTTGCGATTATCCTGATCTCCTGATCAGATCCCAGATGGTCCACTATAAAATGTAGTAACAGTTATGGAAGCAAGTATAAGGGATAGCTAGGAGTGTCCACGGTAATTTTAAAATTTAAAATTATAAAAAAACTGGAAGTTTCCAGCATTCTTGAACAAAAAATTGTTGGATTTTGGAATGAGAATTGTTAAATCTTGGGGGAAAATTGAAACTGGTAAGGTTTCAGGTGATTAAAAAAAGATTTTTGAGAAAAGAAGCCTAGTGTCAAAAATGTTGTCTAATGCTGAAATATAATATTATAGTGAACCCCATCAGATATTAAGCTCATTGGGTAAATTTGGATCATTCACTCAGTATATCACAGAAGATGGCAATGAAGATAAAATGAGGCCATGATGTCCAGTTTCCTTGGCTTCTGGAAGGAAACAGGATAAATATAGTCCTAAGGATCTGATTTCAGTTAAGTAACTAGGACAGAGTAGATCATGGTTTAAAAGGAGAAAGAGAATGCAGTAGTATGCTTTGACACAATTATGTTTAAAGAAATGAGAATTGTATTAGTGTAAATTGAAATATTGGTCAAATGAAACCATTTATGGGATTTCTTCCACATCTACAGTTCTATGGTAACCTGGGCAGAACTTTTTGTTACAAAAACTCAAGGCTAAGGAGTTTCTGTAACAAAAAGGAAAAAAGTAGCAGTCCTTTGCTAATTTTCCATTTCCTCCTGTAGTATCTTCACTTTACACCCCATATGTTGCCATTTTAATATGTATTTGCCCATTTCTTCTACATAATAACTGAGTTCTATTTGACAATGCTCTGTTGAATAAGCTTTGTTGGCTGGATTTAGTTATAATATAAAGTCATAGACCAGGGCTTAGATTTCACAAAAATTGAGTTTGTATGTCTTACTTATCAGTCCAAACAAACATAGGGGAGTCTGAAGGTAGAAGAAGAGAGTATGAAGATACTCAGTTTGACTACTGTGTTTTCCTGTTCAGCAAACACAGAGCTTTAAAGTCTTCTTTACTGTTCACATACCATATGTTAATGGATGATAAAGTTGTGTGTCCTTCTTAAACAATTAGTGTGATGTCATATTACTCATTTTTATAGTAGGGTTCTCATTACAGGTTATACTAGGAAGCCAGTTGAGAGATTTCTTTCCTCCTCTGATACTTCCTCTGAAGGCAACCAAAATCTAGATGGAGAACTGCCAAGTCTTTCACATGCTGAATTGGGAGAAAGAATAAACAAAACAGCTGTAGGCCTTGATCTGTCTTCATCCTTCAGCACTTGGGTCCAGTTTGAAGATGCACCCTGGACCAACAGTTCACCAGAGCATCCACGTACAGGTTGGAATGTCACTTGTTTATTGTGTATTATAGAAGAAATTAACAATAAGCCATATTACCTTTTACCAACCTGATACTCTCTGATGTCCTAGATTAGAATTCCCATCATCACTCAATTAGTATTCACAACCTAGTGGATATTAATTGGATTAATGAGGAAACTGGGATGGTAATATATAATAATAATAATAGTAAAGTTGGAAGGGACCTTGGAAGTCATCTAGTCCAACCCCCTGCTCAGGCAGGAAACTCTATACCATTTCAGACAAATGGCTGTCCAGTCTCTTCTTAAAAACCTCCAGTGTTGGAGCATTCACCACTTCTGGAGGCAGGTTGTTCCACTGGCTAATTGTTCTAGCTGTCAGAAAGTTTCTCCTTAGTTCTAGGATGCTTCTCTCCTTGCTTAGTTTCCACCCATTGCTTCTTGTCCTGCCTTCAGGCGCCTTGGAAAATAGCTTGACACCCTCTTCTTTGTGGCAGCCCCTGAGATATTAGAACACTGCTATCATGTCCCCCCTCGTCCTTCTCTTCATTAAACTAGACATACCCAATTCCAGCAGCTGTTCCTTATATGCTTTAGCCTCCAGTCCCCTAATCATCTTTGTTGCTCTTCTCTGTACTCTTTCTAGAGTCTCAACATCAATCGTGGTGACCAAAACGGGATGCAGTATTCCAAGTGTGGCCTTACCAAGGCATTGTAAAGTGGTATTAACACTTCACGTGATCTTGTTTCTATCCCTCTGTTAATGTAGCCTAGCACTATGTTGGCCTTTTTGGCAGCTGCAGCACACTGCTGGCTCATATTTAGGTGATTGTCCACTACGACGCCGAGGTCCCTCTCACCCTTACTACTAGTGAGCAAGGTACCCCCTATACTATATCTGTGCATTTGGTTTTTCTTGCCTAAATATAGAACCTTGCTTTTTTCACCATTGAATTTCATTTTGTTAGATAGTGCCCAAGTCTGTCCAGATCCTCCTGTATCTTAAGCCTGTCTTCTGGAGTGTTGGCTATTCCTGCCAGCTTGGTGTCGTCTGCAAATTTGATGAGTTCCCCATCTATCCCTTTGTCCAAATCGTTGATAAATATGTTGAAGAGCACTGGGCCCAGGACACCTGGGGCACCCCACTAAACACTTTCCTCCATGGAGATGCGGTTCCATTGAGGACCACACGCTGAGTATGGCCGGTCAGCCAGCTATGGATCCATCTGGTGGAGGTGGTGTCTACCCCACATTTTTCTATCTTGTTGAGTAGTACGTTGTGATTGTCAAATGCCTTACTGAAGTCCAAGTAAATTATGTCCACAGCATTCCTCTGATCCACTAATTTTGTCACTTGGTCAAAGAATGCAATAAGATTTGTCTGGCATGATCTATTTTTGACAAACCCATGTTGGCTTTTAGTAATGACTTTGTTTGCCTCTAAGTGCTTGCTGATTCGTTGTTTGATTATCTTTTCCAGGATCTTCCCAGATATTGATGTCAGGTTGATAGGTCTGTAATTTCCTGGGTCCATTTTTTTCCCCTTTTTTGTAGATGGGAACTACATCAGCTCTTTTCCAGTCCTCTGGTAGTTCCCCTGTGCTCCAGGATCTTTGAAAAATATAGTTCAGTGGTTCAGAGATCACATCTGCCAGTTCCTTGAGAACCTTGGGGTATAATCCATCTGATCCTGGCGATTTGAACTCGTCTAGGCTGGATAGGTACTCATACCATTTTCTTGCCTATCTTAACTTGTGTTTCTATTCTGTTTTTTATGGCACTATTTTTGATAGGTTTGTCTGTTTTTTCCCTTTGTGTAAAGACAGATGCAAAAAACGAGTTAAATAGTTCTGCTTTCTCCCTGTTGCTTGTCATCTTCTTGCCACTTTCACCCACTAATGGACCAATCATTTCCTTCACTTTTTTCTTGTTTTTTACATGTTGAAAGAAGCTTTTTTTGTTATTTTTGACTTTGGTCACAAGCCTTAGTTCATTTTGAGCCTTGGCATCCCTCACTTCATCTTTGGAGGCTCGGACTATTTGCTGATATTCTGACTTAGTTATATGCCCCTCTTTCCACTTTTTATATTTCAATTTGTCAGAGAGTTCTTTATGCAGCCATGCTGGTTTCTTTTGAGAGCTGTTATTTTTCCTCTTTGTTGGTATAGTTCAGCTTCTTTCAATTGGAGAGTTTGGAGGTTTCTGTACTGTTTGACCTAGGATGTTTAAGACTCAACTTGTTCTGTGGATGCTTCTTAAGCTTGTTGGTAAAGGAATTAATTTTCTAAGCCTTGATGTAAAGCATTTCTATTTTACAAAAGTGTATGTGTATATTGATATTGCCCAAAGTCAATGTATCATCCACATATTAAACAGGAATATTGTAATATGTTTTCTACACAGATTGTTGGTTATTGCCTTATTTGCTAAGCTTTTTAGGGGAACAATGGATAGTAGTTTTTCTAGACCAGACATGTCAAACTCGCGACGTCACATGACATCGTGCAACATATCAGAGCTTTTTCACCATTGCCAGCAACGGGGTGGGCACGGTTTCCCGATGACGCGTCCGGCCCATGGGCCAGTAATTTGATACCCTGGTTCTAGACTCTATGTATGAAGGGGACCTAATCTGAATTTTGATTCAGTATTTCAAACAATTAGATGAAGAGATGTTTTTCATTTAAGCAAATCAGTAAAACTGTAACATCGAAGGATTGGGTTTCATACAGACTCTTGTTTCTGGAATATAAATAAATAAAACAAAATAATTGTTGATCTAGGACCGTGGTGACGAACCTATGGCATGCGTGCCACAGGTGGCACGCAGAGCCCTCTCTGTGGGCACCCACACCAAACCCCCAGTCCTAGGCCTCCAGCTGGGTTTTATAAAACCTTTTCGCTTTAGGCCTCCGCCAACATGTGCCAAAAAAAAAAAAAGTTCAATCAATCAATCAATTTCAACTCGCAGGGAAAAAAAGATCTTGCAAAGTTGGAATTGATTGATTGAACTTTTTAGTCTCACCCAGTCTGCCGTTACCACCGCAGCCACGCCCACCCAATGGGCCATGCCCACCCAGCACCCAATGATACATAAGTGGGTTTTGGGTTGCAATTTGGGCACTCGGTCTCTAAAAGGTTTGCTATCACTGATCTAGGATGTGGTGAAAAATAGGGGAACTAATTAATATTTCGTCCCAGTGATCAGAGTATTTTTCTTTCATTTTATTTTTTTAAAAAAATAAATATTTTTGAAAAGCTTTGCTAGATGAAAGAGTTTCACAGACTTGAAATATGAAGACAATTATTTCTTTTTTGTTGCTGCTTTAGAAACAAACATAGAGTCCAATTTAGAAACAAACAACTTTAGCCCTTTTTCACCAGCCTTCAGCATCAGGGCCAGAAGGAAATTTTCATTGCTATCTGATTGTTTTTTAATATGGAGATGCCTTTTTTCTTGCACATATGTGCTGCATTACCAGTAACAGAGGTATATTACTGATTAGATTACAGTTTTTAAATATGTAATGTTGAGATTAAAATACTTATTAACTTTAACTTTTTTAAAAAATAAAGATTCCTATGTTTTCATCTAATTTTGCAAATAATGGAATATGAAATATGAACTAGTATGGTATCAGTGGGATGATAGGGAAACAACTAAATCACAACTTAAGAAGTGACTTTGATCATCACCTCTAAACTCTTTGTCTCCTGTGGAAAAATTTGAAGCCAGTTGGCTATCCATTAGTTTTACTGATCTACACCCTGGAATTTATTGAGGCATGAAAATAGAGTTAGAAAACATCTGTTTTGATTGCAATGTGTAGCTTACACTCTCCTCAAGTATTTTGTCTGATAAATAACAGCCCTGGTAAATAATAACCTGATAAAATAATTCAGGTGACAAGGAAGTTATCTCACATCCTTGGAAAGACTTATTCACAATAGGATAAATCTCACATGATACTTATTATCTAGCCTGGTGCTAAAAATATTAAGTCAGAGTTATAGCAACAGAAAGAAAGCAATAACTAGAAATGAAGAGATATTAAAGGTACTGTTTGGTGTCAGGGTAAAAGCTTATTGCAGTTGAGTTGCTGAAAGTGTTGTCAGCAGTCCAGTCTGCTTTAGTGTAACTTGCTTTCAAATATAGAATAGCACTGCAAGGACACAATATGGCCAAAAATATTTGGGATGAATTTCTCAGAAAAAAATTAAACCAGGTAGAATTTTATTTTGGGGTGTATGGAATGATAGTTAGGATTTTAATAGTTGTACTGGTAATTGTTTTTTGAATATGGGATTTGATAGCTATAACCATATTCAGATACTCTTGGAGTATGTACAGATGAATGTTTGCAGATATGAGACAAGGATAATAAAAGTGGGGGCAGATGTTCTTAGCCTTTTTCCATGCATATATCATTCCTGTGTGAACATATAGACTGTGCATATGAAAGTTTTATATATGTACTGCCTGACATTCTGTTTTAAAAAAAAAGTTTAGAAATGTTGTATGCATGTAACCGAATAACCTATATTAAAGGTTACTTTGAATGTGATCTACAGCAAACCTCAGACTTCCAGGTTTCTTTCCCCTACTCCTTCCAGCAGAGTTAATTCTCCAGAAGAGTTAAAAATTACTATCTTCAGATTTAGTAATTTTATGTGGGATGAGGATGAGAATGCAACTAACAAATCAGAATATATGAAACAGTATTTAAGGGAAAGCAATCTTAAATTCAATAATAATTCTGTCATCATAATAAGGTGGAAGCCACTTAAATCCCAAATCATCAGGATAAATCTGGCATTACATCATCTGTCTCAGGAAGTTAAGAATTGTTCTATATAAGTTCCATTTTTCTCTGTTAATATTAATCTTCTTAATTTATAGAAGCATTCAATCTGCCTAACACCAAAGATTATCACCTAGAAGAAATCTGAAATGTGTTAATAGAATTGGTTTTGTTCTGCTTTGTTCTCTGTTCTGTCTTTCCTGTCTGATGTCATACAGACTGTTACCTTCTTTATGACCAACTTCAGCTTTTTTTCTGAGCCAATCTAACTGGCTTTGTCATTTCTGTGCTGTTTGTGTCCTTATATAAATATTGGAACTATACAGCACAGTTAATAGGCATTGCCCTGTTACAAATCAAGTTAAGTTATAGTCAGCCAAAATTTCTGTCGGTAAGGACATAGAACATAGAATAATAGGGTTGGAAGGAACCTTGGAGATCTTTTAATCAAACTCTCTGATCATGGCAGAATATCCTATACCATTCCAGACTTTCTTTGTGCTTGATGGGATGGATGAACGTGACCATAGAATAACAAAATAACAAAACAGAATAATAGAGTTGAAGGAACCCGGAGGTCCTCTAGTCCAACCTCCCCACCCAAATAGGAAACCCTATAACATTGCAGACAAATGGCTGTCCAAATTCTTCTTAAAAACCTCCAGTGATGGAGCACCAACAACTTCTGAAGACAAGCCATTCCACTGGTTAATTATTCTCATTGACAGGAAATTTCTCCTTATTTCTAGGGTGCTTCTCTTGTTGATTAGTTTCCATCCATTTCTTCTTGTGCTGCCCTCAGGTGCTTTGGTCAATAGGTTGACCTCATCTTCTTTGTGGCAGCCATTCAAATAGTGGAAGACTGCTATCATGTCTTCCATAGTCCTTCTTTTCACTAGGCTAGACATATCCAATTCCTGCAGTCTGTTTTAGCCTCCCTAATCATCTTTGTTGCTCTTCTTTGCACTCTTTCTAGAGTCTCAACATTTTTTTTTATACTGTTGCGACCAAAACTGGATGCAATATTCCAAATGTGGTCTTACCTAGACATTAAAAAGCGACACTAACATTTCACTTCTCCTTAAAAAGACTAAGGAAAACCTTGTTGTTGTTGTTGTTAGTTGCGAAGTCGTGTCCGACCCATCACGACCCCATGGACAACGTTCCTGCAAGCCTTCCTTATGCATAAGTAAATTCCTTGCAATTATCCTGATCTGATCAGATCCCAGATGGTCTTATTTTTAGGATAAAGCTACCAAGTATCATGCAGAATGTTCTCAGTTTAGAAAATCTTGTCTATCTAATGAAAAGACAATCTAGATAATGGAAGAATTTGTGTCTTCAGCTGTTATTTGTGGCCATCATTTTCATTTCATCTTTTCAAACAAAATGGCTTGGCTTTCTCTTTATGCTCATGGGCACCTTAAGCCAGAAATGGAGAGCTAATTAGGAGCAGCATAGTCCTTCTGATGTGTGCGATCAGTTTACAACCCCTGAAAACAGAAAATGGCAAAATTTTAAAAATTAAAATAGTACAACAAAGATAGATTTAAAAGAAATAGGTTTCAGAAGGGAAAGAGTAAACAAAGGAATAAATACTGTATAGGTCTATCTGAGATGAGAGATTAAATCTCAAGAAAGACTAGTTTAAAAGAAACTGGTTGAGGAATGTGCAAAATAAAATCAAATGCTAATACCATTCAGTCAAATTATTCATTACACCCAGAGGTCCAAATAGATTAGATTTCTTTCTATTTCCTCAAGATTTCTCTTCATATTTTGCAGGAAATCTTTTCTTCTGGACAGCCATCTAGGTAAAATCCAAAATAGATGATGCCACCAGAAAGTTTAATTCAAAGGGATGGAGGATGGGAAGATGTTTGTACTCAGGGATCACCCAAATGATCCTCCAGATTTACTTTTCCAGAGGTAGAAGGGATTCTGACACATTCTGGCCTAACAGGAATCTCTAGAAGGTTGAATTGCTGCAGGTGTCCACATTTTATTTCCCTGCCTAGTTCTCCCATGATACGAGTGTCTATATGATTCTATGGGCTTAATGGGGAAAGGCTGGCATGCATTTCCTCTCTCCCTTCACCTCTCAGAAATGGCATATTCTACTCATATGCCCACGTCTCAGTTTTCCTGGCATCTTCCATTCCTTCCCTTCCCTATTTCCTTCCAACCACCTTGATCAGGGTTCCAGCACAGCATCTTGCACTGCCTTCTATCCTCAAGCCTTCTACCTTCAAGCTCCAATGCCTTTACTTCCTTTCTCTCCTCCTCTTCCTCCCTCTGCCACTGCTGATAATATCCCATTCCACCAGTCTGTTTTTTCCTAACCCAGTGATGGCGAACCTTTTAGAGACCGAGTGCCCAAACTGCAACCCAAAACCCACTTATGCATCTTTGGATGGGTGTGGCCCATTGGGTGGGTGTAGCCCATTGGGTGGGCGTCGCTGCAGCGGTAACGGCAGACTGGGTGGGACTAAAAAGTTCAATCAATTCTAACCTTTTTTCTTTTTTTTCCTGCGAGAAGTTGAAATTGACTGATTGATTGAACCTTTTTTTTTTTTGCACACGGCGGCAGAGGCCTAAAGCGAAAAGGTTTTATAAAACCCAGCTGAAGGCCTAAGACTGAGGTGACGGCACGCGTGCCCACAGAGAGGGCTCTGAGTGCCACCTCTGGCACCCGTGCCATAGGTTTGCCACCACTGTCCTAACCTTTCCAGCACCCTCTCTGTCCTCCAGCACTTGCCTTAACAGCTGCTAACCCTGACCTTTGCCTACTCTGACTTTTCCCCTTAAAACACTTGTGCCCGGAGCATTGCCTTTTCTTCCTAATCCAGGACAAAGCAGCCCCATTTTGCCTATATCTGGACTAAATGAATGTGTTTGGTCTGGAAACAAGGTCCTTGACAAACCATAGGTTCCATGTTCTGCACATTCCTGTCGTATTCTTGATAATCCCTTTGTATGGAACTCTTTTTATTCCCTTAAGTTTAATAAAATTATTTTTGTTCTTTTAAGCCTCATCTCCAAAAATATTTTGTTGGATGTGTCCCTCCTTGGAATATTCAGAGAGACAACCTCTTACTTCAGAGAGCAGTTGGACAACTACTTCAGAGAACAGTAGCAGCCCAAGTATCACCCCTTCCTACACTGATCTTCAATCAATAAATACGGAGGATTTGACTAGTGGAAGAGCATCTGCTGCAGACTCAACTGGTAAGCGACATATTTATTTATTTTATTTTATATTTTATTTTATTTTATTTTATTAATGTATTTGTAGGTTTTATCATTCCAGACAACTCTAGTCATAATTGGCCAAATTTTGTTGAATAAACTTATATAATTCAGGATATTTGTTTCCAGTGAATCCCCATCATAAGGAAATACTCACACTTCAGGCGGTGTCAAGTAAGCCAGTTTGTCTTATTCCTACATTCTGGATGCTGTTATTCCAGTTATCAAAGTCCAGCAATGAGATGGCAGATGTTGAACATGTGTGTTGAACTGAAGAAGCTTCTTAAATGAGAAGCGAAATGTTTTCATAGAAAAGAACCTGAAATCCAGTTGTCTTTTGGCAAAGCACCTTTTGGATCTCCAGCTCTTCCAGTTAAACCAGGATAGCATTTTTCCCCATTAATAGGTGGTATAGGGATTGGATCATGAAACATGAAGTTAATTCTTTTCCCCTGCCATTGTCTCAGTTAATTTAGTTTTCCATTTCTATATATACACTGACTTTTTAAAAAAAAAACAATCAAAATACATATTGGTGTTAAACAAATAACAGATGTATCCTGGCCCTAAGATTAATGTTGGAATAAAAGAGGAAATGAAGACCAAACATTATTGACTAGAAACACTGTGGTTTGATATTTCAAATAAGTAATAGTAATGGGACCCTGTACTTTGCAGCACCCACCTGCCTACATTCACATCCACTCCTGCTCCTGCTTGCACTTGTACCCTCCCATACACCCACCCCATCCATCTATAGTGGTCCATATTGAATGATGCAACTGTTGGGATTGCCATCGCTAAGCAGCACGGTCATGTGACATTGCACTTTACAAACACATTGCTTAGTGATGGAAACTCTAGTCTCAATCACTATCATAACCCCAGTAATGTTGGATACCTGGTATGTTGGATACCTGGTATGTTATCAAAGTAGGAAAGATGCTCACCTTAAGGCATGCATAAAATGACTATCAATATTTTGGTGAAATTAAACTGTTCATTCATATGCATTTTTTGGGGTTTTGGAGATCATTCCATTGTGGTTAATTCATATATAGTTAGTATGATACATTTTACAACATAAGGATAGTCATTCATTGTCTTCAAGTTGCTGACTATAAAAGAAGTTTCGTTTAGGTTTTATAAAAATGTTTTATAGGTACAGAGTTTGAAAATACGATCATTAGCTATGTGTACAAATACATTATGTAGCTATTTCCTATTTCTCTCTTAAGTAGTTTTCTTTGGATAGAAGAAGATGAAAGTACAATGGAAAAATAAAGGAGAGGGTTTCTTTTTTTTCTTAAAACAAACCAATCTGTAAAATTCTAAGAATAAAAGGGTAATTGGACAATTATACGCATCTAGAAACATGCTGAAACTATGCCTGAGAGCAAACTATCCCTGAATAAAGACCAACTGCATCTGCAAAATACAACTATATACCGAATAATATTTATGGTGCATAATCACAGCATCACAGCATGCTAAAACTTTATTATGAATTTAATATGATTGATGAATTTTCTGTAGTGATTGGAGATCAGAATTAACAGTAATATTAAGTGCTTATATTGTTCTAGATCCAAGGCAGCTCTTCACTTCAACTTCAATTTGATTATTGCAGTGACTTACCCATATAAAGGTGTAATTTTCCATCATCAAAACAAAGCAAAGATCCTGCTCTGTCCCCAATAACTTGAAGGAAAATGGGGGGAGGGGACAGAATCTGCTTACTGAAATAAGAAAACCCACTTAAGGTTGTTGCATAAAACTGTGGGAAAGAATCATGAGATCATATTGGTGAGAAGCAGAATCATGTGGTTTAGCACTGATGGGAGGTTTACAGAACCAATTTTAGAAGCAGCTATTTTAAATGATAGAGGGCTAATTAGAAGCAGATTTTGTATAAAAAGAGTAGAGAGTCATAGAAGAAGGGTTGGGCTCAAAAGTTGGCTTACTTGTTCTAACAGAATTTGTTGCAATTCCCCCACCCTTCCTTAAAAAAAGAAAATTTTGGTATATTCCACAATCTGAATATAAATTAGCTTATATATGAGGTATACACAGAAGTCGTAAGGTTGTCAATGTAACATTTTAATATTAGCCAGTTTTGAAACATCGAGGGATACAGAAAAAAAAAATAACAGAGTTGATAGGAATCGTGGAGGTGTTCTAGATCAAGTAAGAGATTCTATACTATTCCAGACAAATGGCTGTCTAATCTCTTCTTAAAAACCTCCAGTGATGGAGCATCCACAATTTCTGGGAGCAAGTTGTTCCACTGATTAAATTGTTCTCATTGATAGGAAATTTCTCATCAATTCTAGGTTGGATCTCTCTTTTATAAACTTCCATCTGTTACTTCTTGTCCTACCCTCAGATGCTTTGGAGATTCCCTCCTCTCTCTGACAGCCCCTTAATCCTAATCCTAATCCTTCTTATCATATGCTTTAGCCTCCAGCCCCAATCATTTTTGTTGATGTTCTCTGCACTTTTTCTGGAGTCCCAACATCTTTTTTGTATTATGGTGACCTAAATTGGATGCAGTTTTGGTGAGTTTTTGAAATTTTGGAGAGTGAGCGAGCTGTAAACTATGAAGCAATCATTGTTTAGAATGATGAAATGAAATATTGCTGGATTTTTTATGTCCGAAAAGACCTTTTAAAAGTGTTTATAATCACAATTTGTTTAATTTTATCACAAAATGTAATCCCCCTCTTATGCCTTTGGATGCGTGACATTATTGGATAGTTCCTTTTTATGTGTGCTTATAATTTATGTAGTGATCTAGATGCAGTATATTATATTTTATTTATTTATATGGCTGCCCAACTCACACTAAGGTGACTCTAGACAGCTTACAACATTAGAAATCCACAACATAAAAACCATATACTTTCCCTCCCCCAATGGCAGCAGCAACACAATGAGACCAATCACTTGATATCAATCACTTAATATTCAAGCTGCATCTGGCATGGTAGGTGCTGAAAAATATTTGGACATGTTTTTCAATAGAAATTAAAATAATTGATTATATAATCCAGAGTTTGGGTGGGACAAATGGGAATCAAGAATTTGCTTCCCAAATGTGGAAGTTTCCACACTATTGTCAAAGGTACTCTAGTCCTTCCAGGATCAGAAATTGCAGGCTTGTTAATTAATTTACTGCTACTCTACTAATTACAAAAGAGTAATTAAGAAATTGTAATAATCAAGGGTAATTGTGTGATCAGTTGAGGGCAGTAGTAATTCTTCAGGATGAGTTACTTTTCTCACCAGTCTTTTGATTGGCCAATGCATAATTTCCTTTCATGAGATTATCAGCAGGATGGTGATTCATAATTAGATCCGCAATACCAGTTTATGTTTCCTCTGGAAAATTCCATAAGACTTGGAATTTTCTGGAAAACCCATGATACATGAGCAAAAGTAATCAGGACATTTTGTCCTTACACTTTCTGTAATTTCGCTTTACCTGACTTGTTTTGCTCAGTGTAAATCTAGAGACAAGGTGCTTGATCTGAAGTGCAAAACACCAATTAATAGAATAAACATGACCAGATAGCTAGAATATCTGAAACTCCATTGAAATAGTAGCAATTAGCAAAAGCAACAACTTGGGACGGGGATTAATTTTCATCAAGGTTAAAATAGACAAAAGAAACCTAGAATAGAACTTTAAAAATATTATATAATAATAGTCTTTCTGGCTGAGCATCAAAGAATGATAAAAAGAAAATGATATAATTCAGAAAAAAATGTGGAGACTTATCAGTCAGAATGAAGGCTGAACTGGCAACCTCTAGCTTTTCTCTGAATAGAAAAATACATAAAACACTTTTCATTCATCTCAATTCACTAAATGGCTCAAGCTTTCCTTTAAGTGAGAGACTGAGCTATATTTGAATGCTTGTTAGATCATGCATAGCAAATGTATTTAACTCTGTATTTACCTTACTGTATGTAACCACCACTTAGTAGTGTAGAATAATATTGTTCTAGATCCAAGGCAGCTCTTCACTTCAACTTCAGGTACTTTCCCACTTGACTAGATATACATAATACAATATAAACATACATACAATTGGTTGAAATTTGTAGAAGTATCTTATTCTAAGCAGTGAAATTTGTCACTTGCATATTTGCATTAGTTTCTCAAGGCTGTGTTGTGTATTCCTTCCATTGTTGAATTGACAGAAAAATATGTTACATAAATTGTGCTGCTCCCACAGCTCAGTTTTATTATGTTTTTGCCATAAAGACAGGAATTGGTGCTGTCCTTATTTCATGTATGAGTGTTTTGGTGCACTAACTAGTATTTTTTCCAGTTTTCTTTCTCCTTGCTGACAATAAAAAAAAAACTCCAATTTGCTGTTCTTAAGTTGTAGTGGGAGGGCTCTCTAGGTTCTCATTCCAACTTCACCCTATAGTCTTCCTATGCATCATAATGTTGATTTGTTTTGACATAGGACTGTTGATCCTTTGTCAAAACACTAAAAAATAAAATAACTATTAATCAGGACAAAGCTTGCAGAAACAGATGTGATTTTGCTAAAGACTAGTACATATTGAACAACAAACTTAGGAGAAATGACATAACTCAACAACTTGGAAGCTTCCAAAGCGAATAGTTGTCCTTGTTCTTTTGTGACTTTATTATGTCAAAGTGTCACTCCAAATGAGAGAACAGAAGCACAATCTGAGTCCAATGGTCAGATTTAAATCAATATTCTTTGGTAACATAGTTATCCTCCTCCCTGTTTTGAATCTCTTTTTGTCGTCATTTGGGAAAAATAATCAAGAAGCAAAAGCTGGCTTTGGATGGAGCTAGACTAGACTATTGTATGGCTGGCTTTGGATGGAGCTAGACTAGACTATTGTTAGGACTCTTAAGACGCCACCAACTCCCTTGGTACTGTAATATCTCACCAAAGCTACAGTCATGCCATATATTAAGTTGAAACACAGTTGTGCAGTAAATAATATATGACAATCTTCAGACATTATTACTGTTGAATAAAATATTTAGGAGGGACTTTATAGGAGGAAAGATTTGGGCTGAACCTTAGGAGATACAGTAAGAGGAATTTGACATAACAGTCCTATCAGGTAGGATAATTTAAGTTTTCTTATGCACATTTTATAGAAAGGCAAAGATAACCCTATAGAACAGAGTTTGTACTTCTCTTATTTTGCTTCTATAATATCTAAATAAAAGCAGATTGGAAATAAGAAAGCATGCTTAATTCAGGGGCAGGATTCTTATTCTAGTGTGACTTAAGGTAAAATCCCCTATTTCAACTACCTATGCAAATTTTACTTGGCATTTGGTAAAGGTAGATTGTTTGCATGACAAGGTTTGTAATGGGGTGAAGAAATAAAACTTTATTTTAACAGTAAAGCAGGGAAAGAAGACCATCTCAGCAATGGACTGGGAATAAGTAGAGGCAATGTTATGAGGATATGGCTTTTAAAACCAATTCCTATTTTATACTATAGTAAGTTGACTTGAGAATCAGCCTTATGTCTCTGACTCACACATGCATACACTATTTATCTGTGATTTTTTTCTGTTTATAATATGCACTAAGGGCAGTTTTCATATTTGAACTGCTCTTTAAGGAATGAGGAAGAGTAGTATTCTTCTTTCTCTTTGTTTGAGAATTGAAAACTCTCAGTCATCATTTCATTTCAAGAGCAGTTATTCTGAGAGGAGTAGAGGTAGTAGAAGTGGGGGGGGAAAAGATATGCACACCTGCCCTTCTTTATTGAAGCACAACTTTAATAGAGTGATTGTATCTATTATGTTTAGCAATTTGAGAGAGAAAAAGCTACTAATTTTTTATGCTACCATTGTAAAGCTTAATATAGGATGTTGGACTCAGTGAAAGTTCACATATGCTATACTCAAAAGACTGGACGCACAAAAGTGGCTAATCAGAGGCCACTGTCTGTGAGGTTTGATATCATTCACTTGTTAATGTCAAAAACTTTAAGTCTAATTAGTCTATTTCTCAAGATGCTGGAAAACTATGAAACACACAATAACTGAAAAAGAGCAGGGAAATCACTGAAATATACTCTGAATTTCCCTTCCCCCATTTCTCAAAGACTTTTAAAAAATAATTCCCTGGATTTAAGTAGAACTATTATTCCCAAGTCTGCATTTCCTCTTTTTCTGTTTCTTCTGACCTCCAATTCCTAATACGTGTATTTTTCATATATAAAATATTTATAGAGTTGAAGATAGCTATTCACTAAGTTACCAAGTCAGAACAACAAATAAATTGCAATATCTGAGTAGGGTCCAAAGTCTCAAGTCCATTCTACATCTGCTTTGTAACTGTGATGTCTTAGATTTGCTCTGAGTGTTTCTGAAATGGTGATTTCAGAAGTCCCCTTAATTGTCATTCTTCGGTCTCTATAAAAGAAAAAACGATGATGTGCTTATTCTGTTATTCTTTATAGAATTCCTGACTTTTTTGCATTATCTTCTTTTAATGTAGAAAAATTTAAATGACGAGACGGTAATATAGTGTGACCTATTAAATGTGGAACTTTTAGAGAAATTATAGTAGTATGCAAGTGTAAAGATCTCCATACTGAAATCAGGAATGGTAATACTTGAAAAAGTTTTGATATTGCCCCCTGATGAAGAAATACTACAGAGAACATAAAATAAAAATATATGTTAACTTATCTGATTTGGGCTTGAGAACAATTCAGAACCCTAAGAGGACATAACCTTGTTTCATATTGACATTGCGGGCTGTGATCCTTTTAATAATGTAGTTGACAAATTCATTAATTTAATCTATACAACACCTTTTACTTTATCCTCAGTAAAGGAAAATAACATTTTGTTTTGTTTTTTGTTTAGATTTCCTTACAGTTCCTTTTTATTTTTATTTTCATTAAACACCAATTAAAAGAAAAAAAAAAAGGAGAATAAAGCACTGTATTTGGGACTGGCTGCTCTTGATGAAGTAACCAATTGATTGAAATTGGAGCTCCAGGCAGCAGTGCCCAGACACTTATTAGCTCATGCTTGAGGTCTGCTGATGGTTATCTTCACTTAGACATTGAAATGGAAATTTAAAAAGCCATTCTGTAATTTCCTGAACTGTCCTAAAGAGATTTTGAGGAAAAGATATAATTTAATAGGTGTGTTTCAGTGGGATAAACAGACAATTTAACTTTTGACTGCCATCGAAGTAGATGTAAAGCATTCAAAAGCCAAAATATTGACCAAACAGGGCAGACATAAAACTGAAATTAAAACATGTTCACCTCCGATGTCATAACTCCTTTTGAATCCAATGGTTCATTTTGTTAATAAGTATGCTTAGATTACAATATCAGGCTGTGAGAAAAAAAAATTCCCACTGCCTGATAGATATTCAAGCATTATATTTCTGAGAATCTGCCCAGAGTTTGAACTATTTGGGGATTTAAACCATTATGGGTATATAAATGAATTAAAATAATGTAGTTGTTGTGAATCAGGGTATATACAGATTGAGTAAAGTAAATAAATATTGGATTAACTATTCATTACAGGGTGGATATAATAATTCATTATGAGGCAGATATAAAGCAATGCAGTCCTAGGCTGCGTTAATAGAAGGATAGAATCAAGATTATGTGAACTTCTAGTACTGCTTTACAAAAGCCTTAGCAAGTCCACACTTGGAATACTGCATCCAGTTCTGGTCACCACAGTATAAAAAAGATATTGAGATTCTGAAAAGAGTGCAGAGAAGAGCAATAAGAATGATTAGAGGGCTGGAGGCTAAAACATACGAAGAACGGTTACAAGAATTGGGTATGTCAATTCTAATGAAGAGAAGGACTAGGGGAGACATGATAGCAGTTCCAATATTTGAGGGGTTCCTACAAAGATGAGGGGGGTGAAACTATTTTCCAAAGCACCAACAGGCAAGACAAGAAACAATGGATGGAAACTAACCAAGGAGAGAAGCAACCTAGAACTAAGGAGAAATTTCCTAATGGTGAGAGCAATCAACCAATGGAACAACTTGCCTTCAGAAGTTGCAGGTGGTCCATCACTAGAAGCTTTCAAAAAGAGACTGAACAATCACTTATTTGTAATGGTATAGGGTCTCCTACTGGAGCAGGGGGTTGGACTAGAAGACCTCCAAGATCCCTTCCAACTCTATATTCTATGTTCTAAGAGGAAATAACACAAATAAAAACAGAAGTTTCAATGTTATTGTTTATTGGACAATAAAACAGATAAGAACTATAAATCAACAAAAGATTTGCAGAATTTATTTTATTTTAATGTGAAATTATGGGACATGAACTAAATCCATTGTTATTTGAGTGGATTCAGAACACTATGTGGTGTAAATAAAGTATAACAATAATAATAATTTGCGCATAACTGTTATGATATGTCACTTATATTTTTTATCTAAGATTTTCTAGAATTTGATGAAGATTAATTTTCACTGAAAACTAGACATAGTATAATGTGAAAGAAAATCTTCAGATTACAGATTTTATGTGCAGATTTCAAAGAAATCCTGAAAGATTTTAGCTCAGGTTTCCACAGTGGAATGTACTTTGACAGCGATTGTATTGTTTCTGGAAAAAAAGAGGCAGGAAATTCCAAATATAGCAATTGATGTGTTTTGTTAATAACCATGCATTTAATTATGTCTCTCAAGTATAGATCTTCAGGGTTATGACTGGACAAAAAATAGATATTATGTGCTTAACAAAGTTCTCTGTATTAAACTGAGTTGGGAAGAAGTAGGATGCTTGCCAGTCCTAAAACATTATAGCACACAGCTAAACCATACTGAATAAAAGAATCTTGGCTCTGCAGATTAGGCAGTTAGTATTCTTTGGAGAAGTGATTTTCTGTGCCTCTTTTGTGATATGACGTTCTCTAACTGCACAGCATTAGAATTTGGTTGGGAAACTTTGCATAAAAGAATTGGAGCACTTTGGGTGCTTCGCTTTCAGGAACTTGTTTCTTCTCTTGCTTCTGGGCTGATTTGTTTGTAGAGGCTCAGCTGCCTCCAGCAATGTAATATCAGTGTGAACCAAGAGGTATCCTTGGAGATTAGCAAGATTTTCTTAAGTCTTTTCAGTTCTTAACCTCTTTCAAGACTGAAGCTAACAGGCATTTTATTCCATAGCAACTTTGCTTAGTCTTTCTCCCTGCCCTTTTCCTCCCTCTTTGTAAAATATATAAAAATATTTTTGGTGTGTTTTATAAGCAGACAATGTAAAAAGAATGCTTTAAATGCCATAATCTCTCTGGATGTTTTGCATTAATACTTAGCCATAAGATGAAACAAAAGGTGAACCTAAAACGCTCAAATATCTGCCCATTCTTCATTCCTTTGTTTTCTCCTTTCTGGAAAGCGACCCCTTGCCAGGCATGAACATATCCCGATAATCCCTTTTTTTCTATCATGTTTTCATGACGTTGCTCTCAGGCAGCTTAAAATCATCCTCAAGTATTCCATTTAAAGTGATTTTTTTTTCTTGTTCTGTCATGGATGTGATCCAGCATACTTCATCAATAGTATGTTGCTTACTCTAAAATGTGAGAAATGGATAGACTAACATTAGAAATGAAAGAAAAAGATGATTCAATTTATTTTAGAACTTGGGAAAAAATTTATCAATGGTTAGAGACACGTTAGAACTTGAAGGATTTAATATTTTAGAATAGATGACTGATTTTTAATCGAGTTCTAACTAGCATTTTGATGATACAATTACTTTTCCTGATTTACTGATTTTCATTTGTTACTTTTGATTGTTAGGGGTTTTTTTTGAGATTTTATTAGTAGTGTTTACTTAATAGATCAACGTATTTGTTTACTAATTGTTTTTAATATGTTACAGTTTAAGCTTTGTTAAAAATGGTTGAATATGATATTTACTCATTATTATGATCCGGACGGTTGCTTGTTTGTTGAAATATGTGATTGTACCTATCCTTATTTTACCCTAATTCCTTATTTCCTTCCCCTCCCCCTTTCCTTTTACCCCTCCCTTTACCATACCTGTATTGTTCCTATTTTTCCTCACCTATATAAATTTAATAAAATTTTGTTTAAAAAAATAGTATGTTGCTATATGATTAGAACTGGAATCTGCCCAACATTCATGGGCCACTTTACACTGCTGTGGGCATACTATCCCACCATTACTGATCATTGGAAACTGCCCTTCATGTCCATTTGGGTTTGGGCTGCAGAATTGGACAACTGATTTCCACAAAAACATAATTTGCCTAGTACTTTCATAGCACTTGTCCAGTTCTACATGTGCTTCTTATAAATATGAGTTTAACACACTTCTGAAGGAACAGTAGACTGCACTAGACCTAAGGTTTTCTGGACTGCTGAAAGAGTCCTAGTCCTAAGCTGCACAGAAAGTAAATTTAAATAAGACAGCCAAATTACATTATATGGGTATTTCAAGATACACCCATAATTATTCATGTAGAATAGATACAGTATATACTGGACCAGGGGTAACTTTTAAGTGGTCTTCAATCCCCACTGCCATAATTCAAATGTGAGGTGACCAAAGCATGAATAACTATGAATAGGGCTTCCTGGTCTAGAAAAGGAGGAACAGAAGACAAAACTTTACAAAGGCCATCCTAGCTATGGTTACTACCTGCTTTTGTAGCAGAAGCTAAAAGTCTAAGAGGACCTCTCAAATTGTGTACCAGTTCTCACTATAAAAATGCCAGTCCATTCAAAACTGAACATGGTAAGCTCACATATCTGGGGGATTCTCAAAGCCCACAACCATTAAGGTTAAGCCAAATCCTGTTTTAGAAAGCAAAAACGTATTAGGTATTTTTCTTTTGGAAAATTAAAATACATATATAAGTAAGTCCAGACCAAGGTCCCATACCTATTTTATTTCCTTGGTAAGATTTATTGTACTAATATTTTTATTTAAATTTATTAATTGCTTTCTCCCAATCCTTTGTGGATTTTTCCTTGACACAGTATAATATTAATCTTCAGTTTTCTAAATTTAGGTTCAGTTTGATCCTGAATCAAACTAGTTCAAAATGAAACCAACTGCTCTTCAATTGTTAATTAGTCCTTATTCTTTAAGTGTGCACATGTCTAATATTAAAAACTGAGAGTTCTTTCACATAATTTTGTTTGGATGATATAAAACTTTTATTGGAATCAGAAACTGATGAATCTGATGGCAGTGTTGGAATTTGTTCTTTTTGGTAAAAATTTCCTTTCTCATTGTTTGACTTTTATTTAGACTATTGCTTTCTTGTTTTTAAAAAAGTTAGATAAAAAAGGTTAAATAAGGGTTTTGGTGCAACTTCTTACTCAAAGAAATGGCACTGTAAAGTATTGTGTTTCCTGATCAAATAAAACTGCAGGTAAAGACTGCAGCAAGATTTGAAAGTACCTTTTTGCTACCACTAACTGATTCTGCCTTTTAACTGACAAATGACCTCTCTGGCATGGTTATGAATTTTAAAGAATATCAAGCAAAACATCGTTTTGAAATTAGTTTCCATTGTGCTTTGCAGAAAAGCAGTGGAACAGCCCTTCTGCTTCATAGACCCAGTTAATAAGGGTGACCGAGCACATCTTCATTAAATTGTTGGCGTTGCTGTTTTAAAGGATTTATTTGGTCCTAGCCTACTTTCAGATCACGACCTTAATGAATCAACAGTAATGACTGCACTCTGAAAATGTTTTGTTGAGTTGTCATGGATCTGAAAGCAATTAGTAGTTCAGTACTTTGTATTTTGGAATAAGGGAGGACCCCAGTGTTTTCTTTTTCTTAATATGAGAGTCTAGCTGTCACAAACTTTAAAATTCACTGGTCTGATTGATCAGCATGTTACTGCCTTCACCCAAATCAAAATAAAAAGAATATTTTATTTTAGAATGTTCTATTCAGTTTGTGAACTAAGTGCTTTAAAAAAAAAAAAGGCAATGTTTATGTAGCATGCTATTTCAGGCCCCAAAACATTTCCAGATGGAAGATCCTGTAGGAATATTGGGAAAGCTGAAGTTGATAACATGCTAGCATTGATGATAGGCACTAACAATAAAAAGGAATGTAGGTATTTTCAAAATTAAAGGAGAAGAATATATCATTCATTGAAAATGGCAAAATGCAAACAAGACACAAAAGACTTGTGCACTAGGTACCCAGTTTATATTTTGGCTCAGGCTCTTCTCCAAATAGACAGTATGTATTTTACCATGCAACTGTGAAGAGTGGAATTAAAGCTTGGGGTTCATAGTCAATGGTCAAATAATGCCTATTTACTTTTAATGAACTTAAATCAGGGCCAGATGAATTGCCAATTATAGTACTGAAGAAACTAGTAATGCTGTGCTGTACCTTTATGTCTATGTAGTCCTTGACTTACGACCACAATTGATCCCAACATTTCTGTTAAGTGAGACATTTGTTAAGTGACTTTTGTCCTATTTTACGACCTCTCTTGCCACATTTGTTAAGTGAGTCACTGCAGTTGTTAAGTTAGTAACATGGTTATTAAGTGAATCTGTCTTCCCCATTGACTTTGCTTGTCAGAAGGTCATAAAAAGTGATCACATGACTTCAGAACACATCATAAATATGAGTCAGTTGCCAAGCATCTGCATTTTGGTCATATGACCATGAGGATGCTCAATGGTCATAAGTCACTTTTTTCAGTGCCATTGTAACTTCGAGCAGTCACTAAACCTGAGGAGTACCTGAATTACCTTTGAGGAATTCTGATAAATTGACAAAGTATCAGATGAGTAAAGGCACTTAAGGCATCTTCCAAAAGAGGAAAATGGAGGATCCGGGAAGCTACCCATCTAGCAATTTCTAAATATCTTGAATACAGTGCAGTAATCATAAGAAGCCAATGTAGATATGGAGTACCAAAATTTACAATTATTTATTCTTTTTTAGCGTAGTAGACTGTGAAATTGATATAATTACATTTTTATGCATGTGCATAAATGTAATTTCATTTTGATTTCTGCAAAGCATTTGACAAAATGTCCCACATTATTCTGATTTTATAAACAGGTAAAGCATTGGGTGGATGGCATGGCTATTAAGTATAAAATCATTTTTCAATAGTGTTCTTCAGTGACTTCTCATCAAAATGGAGAGAGATACTGAATGGGGTATTATAAGGCACAGTCTTCTGCCTTGTAGAAATTATTTTTTTATTAATTATTTGGATGACAACTGCTTGTTAGATTGCAGGTGAGATAAAATTTATATCTCTGGAAGATAGAAATAAAATCTGAAATTGACTTGATAAATTAGCAAAATGAGTATTAAAAATTCAGTTTATCCTTGATAAAGCAGTAACATTCTTCCCTTAAAGAATAGAAATTAAATGCACAGTTCTAGAATGGAGATATCTGGCTTGTATTTGGAATAATCTTAGAACCGATCTTGGAATAAAAGTTAATTGCAAGCTGACTATGAGTCACTAATGGGACATGGATGGGGGAAAAAAGGGCAAATACATTTTATCCATATCCACAGAAGAATAATTTTGGCCAGTCTCCCTTCAATATGTCCAATTCTGGTTACCACACCTCAGAAAGAATTCAGAGAAACTGGAACAGGTTCAAGGAAATGAAATAACGATGATCAGAGGACAGGAAGCAAAGTCATATGATTAAAGGCAACAAGAATGTTTAGTTTTGAGAACAAAAGACTGAAAAGGATTTATGATAATCACTTTATAAGGACTGGAATGATTGAGGTCTGTTCTTGGTCATAAAAGATGAAGCTGAGAGAAAAGTGTAAATTTTGCCTCTTCTATCTAGAAGACAAAGCTTAAGAATTCTTAAGGATGTTCTTTGGAGGAAAACGCTTCATTTCAATCTTATGCTTTGTCTACTCCATTGTTTCAGAATATAGGACACAGAATTCAAGGTAGTCCTCAACTTACATTCACAACTGAGCCCAAAATTTCCATTGCTAAGTGAGACATTTGTTAAATGAGTTTTGCCCCATTTTACAACCTTTCTTGCCACAGTTAAATGAATTACTGCAGTTGTTAAATTAGTAACATGGTTGTTAAGTGAATCTGTCTTCCCCATTGACCTTGCTGGTTAGAAGGATGGAAAAGGTGATCACGTGATACCAGAACACATCAACCATCATAAATATGAGTCAGTTGCCAAGCACCAGAATTTTGATCACATGACCAAGAGGATGCTGCAATGATTGTAAGAATGGTAGTATGAAAAATTTAATTACAATTACCAAGAAAGATGGTGAGATCCTTTCATTAGATGCATTTAGGCAGATACGAGATAACTATTTGTCAGGAATGATTTAATTTGGATTCTTACACTAATTAGATTTGGACCAGATGGTCTAAAATTCTAAATGGCCCTTTCTAACTGCATGTTCTTACAAGATTTTCACGAGAAGCAAAATGAATGATGCGTTCCTATATAAATATTCTGAATTTATTTATTTAACCATTCCCATATATTTTATTGTTTTGAATATAATAAATATATGAAATTAAGAAATGAGTTTAAAATAACTGAATCATCATCACAACAATAATATCCTTTAGAAAGTAGATACATTTAGTTGATTGCCATTTTACTCATTTATATTAGAAAGACTAGGATTAATACATGATGTGGGCTGAAGCACAATATACATGCTACATAGTTTCCATTAATGGCATCCTTGCCCATAAATCAGAACTTAGTTAGTCAGTTCTGAATTATAATACTTTCTTTAGCCACAAGGTGGTGTTTCCTAATACCAAGTTCATTTTTTTGAAGAAAAAAAAAACCCATGCAATTAGCTTATACTAAATCTATGTATAGCCGTCTAATACTAAGTAGTGATTATAAACCATTAAGTCTGATGTGTTGATAATTTATTGCCTATTATTTGATCATATTCAGTATTGATTACATTTCAGCAAGTGGCTTTCCAGGTTTTTCCAATTCAACTAAGTTTTTATAGATTAAATGTGCATGGAAAACAAGTCCAGGTAAAAGTTTACTTTAATAAACCAATAGGGGATTTCATTGTTTCTGATTAACAAAATAAAAAAAATATGTCATTATGGCAATGTTTGTAATTTATATAAGAACATCATTACACAAGTGACAAAAATATGCATATTTGATTTGGTGTTCATTTGGGTAATGAAACCTTGCAACTGATGAAGATGATGTCACCTGCATAATACCCTGATACAATGACATAAAGCATTATGACTGTTGGTCTACTGTATTGTATCCCATCCAATACAGTACTTTGAAGTTTCAATTTATTCTATTATGTATATACTGTATGCCTTTACTGAGGAAAAGGAAGTGGAAAAGAACAAGATTTGCAGGCCCACAATATTATCCTTCATGAGTTATCATGACCTCTTCAGGAGATTCCAAAGAGCAATAAGAACTTCCATTTCTGGGTCAACAATTACAAATAGGCTGGAGCATTTTGGATTTGGTGGATTCCTATTCCCATTTTTCTCATGCTAGAAATTATGGGAGTTTCCCCAATACATCTGGAGGTCCTCAGATGAGGGAAGACCACATTACAAGTTCATCCCTCTTCAGCAAAAGTTTAAACCTGAAAAGTCAACTTTGAGAGCATTAGCCAGTGCCTTGTATAAGAGGGTTTTTTTCAGTCCCACAGACTGTATCTTCACTTCCGATTTTAATGTAAGTTGACTTTTGAGCAGAGATGATTGACACTGATGGTATTATTGTAAACTAAGTCACTTTAAGATATTCCTCCAGCTACTTAGTAGTTTATCAGAATGCTTTTAGAGGAAAATATTTTGTAGTTAAAATATCACCTACTATTCACCTAGTCACTCGTGGAATGTAAGATTTCAGATTGTCAAAAGAGGATTTATCACCAGTTTGTGTCATCCAAAACATGCTTGGATTTAATATTAATGAAGATAAATAAAACTGGCTA
Organism: Crotalus tigris; assembly: GCF_016545835.1. Taxonomy (NCBI): domain Eukaryota; kingdom Metazoa; phylum Chordata; class Lepidosauria; order Squamata; family Viperidae; genus Crotalus; species Crotalus tigris. The sequence continues at coordinate 1,866 of NW_024096464.1, read as the reverse complement.
TTTAAGACTTTAGTTTTTTTATTAAAAAAATCTGAATTAGTTCTTCATTAAAAAAAAAACAAAACCAAGCAAGATTGCTCATCCCAGAAATGGGATGATCTCTATCTATAGATCAGATATATTTCACAATAGGATAACTGTGTCTTTAAATACTGAGTTTTGTTTCCCACAAGCAATTATTAAAAAAACAAATGATGCCTCGATGGCCCTGTCCTTTGTGCCTCCCCCTTCAGGTATGATTTCCTTTCCTCCCCCACCACAGAAATCATTAGCTAGTTCCAAGTATTTGAAGGTATTAAACTGCCTATTTTCTCTTGAGTCTCTCTCTTTTCCTTCCTCCTTGGGTGTGCCTTGTTTGATTTGCAAGTAACCTGCTAAGTTCTCTCCCTGCTTCCCCCCCTCACACACACACACTTACGCCCTGCCCACACCAAATGAGCTGGGCTGACTGAGGCAAGCAAACAGCCAAAGCTCCTGCTCAAGCATGCATAATGCATACCGCCCCACACCACTCCCACAGTCCCAGTGATGCAAAGGGAAGCCTCGGCCCGGCAGGCAGGCATTCGAATAGGCGCTTACTCAACTAATAAACACACAGCACCTTCTCCTGAGTGCCACAAGGTATTTCTTTCATTTTAGCTTTGGGAAGGAGGCTGGCAAGTTTTAAATGGGTAGTAAGGCAAAAACAGAAGCAAATGCTGGATGGGGCAAGGGGGAGGGGATTGAGCAACATGTTGCTTGTGATATCTTTGAAACTCTGGTGCTAAAGGTTTAACTGCATGTGTAACCTGAGAACACTAAGGTGGCGTAAGGAGCATGTGCTTTTAACTGGTGATTTGAGCCTAGAGGGATGAGACTGGCTGCCCTCTGCCTGCATCTACACTTTGGCATCTACACTTTGGCTTCTTTTGGTTCTAATTTTCGTAAAAGTCGGCTCATACACCTAGCTGCACATAGAATGGGTTCAGCAGGGAAGAGTTTGCTCCTCATTTTAAGAAGAAATGCTTATGCTTTTAGCACACCTGCTGAATGAGAAAAAAGGATAAGCTTCTTACTTACTTGGAGATAGTCCAGGGTTTCTGTTTGTTACAGTTTTCTTAAAATAAACAACAAAATACTCCATAAAGCCTGTCAGCATCTAAAAATAGTGACAGGTGTATTTCTTTATAGTATTTTGGTTTGTTTTACAGGTTTATAAGAAAATTACAGTAAATTGCATTTTCATGAATTAAACCTGCTTCTGTAAAATCCTCCACTGATTATTACAACCTTTAAAAAAAAAGAGTTTCATTCCACTGTCTGTTTCACTTTTTTGCAAATTAGACATTCAACACTGAAAGGTGCTGCTGGGATAAAGATAGTGAGACATATGAATGACCTGCACTAAAATATATACCTATTATGGTAATATTAAATCTAATAATCTGTCAGAGAAAAGGGAGTTATCTGAAAAATAATCAGTTCTATAGTCTAAAAAATGCAGGCTTACATTCAAATAATTAATTGATATGGCAATGAGGAAAACAAATCTTAGTTTTAGTAGTATTTGAACAAAATAAACTTTCCTGCTGTTACCTTAAAGCCAAGACTTTAATTTTATAAGTTACTGAGTGAATAATTTTGATATAATTGTATGATATTCTTCTAGGTAGAATTGCATTTATTTCTTTTCTTTTCTTTTTGGCTGGACAAGTGCCAAATAGTGTTTAATAATTGGTCTCTATCCAATAACACCACCGCACCCAAAGAATCTTGAGGCTTCTTTCAATTGTCTTTTGAATAGGTCACAGTTTATATTGCACAAGAGAGCTCTGTGGCAACTTAAAGAAATGTATAAATATTGGGCTAGTACAGAATGTGTCTACT